>NC_141139.1:119577726-120182726 GCF_053477565.2 Lygodium microphyllum
TAAGTTTGTATTTATAGGATAGAGGTGTTGGGATAGGTCTGGTTACCTCATGTTATCATGCATGTCCATTCTGTAAGCCATAATTAGACTCTTGAAGGTTACAAACCATGAAGAAGATGGTATATCAAGGAAACACCGCTTTCTTGCTGGAGGGTCATGAAGCGAGGGAAGATTTTCTTGGACTAACTTAAGCATAAATGAATGCCCAAAGTTGGTACGAGATGAAAATAGTCCACACGGAGTCACATCCAAACAGAATACAATGGTTCTTTGTTTTCTATGAGTTGCCATATTGAACCCACTTACAGATCAACCACTCGTTGGATCCCATGCATATTTCCAAGAATGTGGGAAGCGTACTATGGGACCATATCACAGGAAAGAGAGACAGTGCAGGGGCATGAATGGATTTGAAGGAGGTAGCAAGATGGAGGCACTTTGGCTGCAATCGATGCTGATGGTCGCTTGCAACTACCTCACGCTTCTTGAGTTTTTTCCACTAAAAAATAGCACTTTGTGGAGCAAATTATGAGATCTATCTGCACTCCAACAGGTATGATGTGCTCTCTCATATCCGCATTTTCTAAAGACAACCAATTATCAAGGCTAAAATCCCATGATTGGCATAAGATATGTCAAGTTTGTACTACAAAAGGATTGTAAGTGGTCTCCGTATTTTGCTATTTGGAGTGTAGTTGTTGTTTGTAATGCTTTTTCATTTGTGGTAGCTTGTACTACCAATAAAAAATGCAAGATGCCTTACTCCAAAAATACGTGGGGCGATTTACAAGTTGTCAAATTTAGTGCAATGGATCTCACAGAAAGAGATCAAGATATCCTCTATTGAATCTGCAAGGCGGGGAGCAATGGAGACGGTCTCTCTCTTTGAAAAGTACCTACTTACCAACATGCTCACAATACAAACCCACCTCTTGGTCCATCTTGTAGATGAAGTGGAGATTGCTAGACCTATCCATATGCGATGGATATTATTCTTGGAGCACTTCATGAAAAGCTTGAAAGGCTTTGTGCGACAACGAGCTCGGCTAGAAGGTAGCATGGCTAAAGGTTGATTGGTTTCTGAAGCAATAGTGCATATTTCACAGTGGCTACCAATAGTGGATTTAGACAATAGTATACTATGATCACTCAAGGACAATGATAGACTAAGCAAAGATGCAATGGTTGGAAATGGGATAGAAAAAAGGATGGATGCTGCAATGGAGGAGAAAGTGAATCGTTTTTGTATGTTATACCATTTCTCCATGGAGATGTGGCTCACTAGGTATGAGCAAGCCAATAAATATTGAGAAAAAGTACGATCTGAATTTCAATGTAGTACATGCCATCGACCGATTTGATATCCCAAGGGCATGGAGGAGATACCATGGTTTATGTCAATGCAATGGTTACATGAAGCTTTGATCACAGCCTCTCTCAAAGGGGTGGAGGTCTCAACTGAGGAGTGGGAGTTCTCAAGGGGATGTAGTCCTAAGGTGACCACATGTTTTATAAGCTATCATATCTAGATTTTATATGTAATAACTAGTTAACCATTTCAATGTAGAATACAAAATATATAGTGTGGCGTGGTCGTACGGACAACATTTTGGCGTGGAGCATATCAACAAAATGCGCTCCACAACAAATAGTGGTATCATGGCAAAGTTCGATTAAGAGAGCCGATGGTGAGCCACGAATCCAAAAACTATTATAGATGAGATGGAGTATTTTGGAGACTTACAAAGTATTATCACAGTGGATTACCATAGCTTCTCCATGATCCTATTTGATGTACAATGGTTCAAAGTAGTATTAGAAGGAGCCAAGGTAACTATTTGACGAGGTCCATCTGGATTTCTCTAAATAGATTCCAAAAAAAGATAGACAGATTTGCAAGAGACGTTTGTATTGCTAGCCCATCGTGAACAAGTGCATGAACTCATGTTTTTAAAATTTTTATTATGACATGGTATATGTCACAAATGTTAAATCTCTCTTGTATGTGATTTTGAACATATAATTTTCTATCCAAACCCCTGACAATCTCGATGGTGGTGTGTTATACCTTCAGCTCCCCAAAGTATGAGAGTATATGAAGAAAGAAATGTTCCTAGCATAGTTGAGGATAAGATGCAGATATAGGGGTTGATATTGCAAGGGGTGGAGGCCACCCAAAGCTTGGAGCATATAGAGGAGGCAGAATCAGGTAACAATGGTGGAAAGATAGGAGGCCAAGAATTCTTTGAGAATGAGGTGGACTCATCCTTTTATGGTGACCTTTCTATCAACCTTCCAGTGTATGCGGAGTTGTGTCAAGAGATTGACATGGGACCATAGGCTACATCATACTTGGAGCATCCACTTACTCAATTCATTGATGAATTGCTTATAAGGGTACTCTAGAATATGTCCTTTAAGTAAGATAAATTTTTAAAGAGTTATATTATCGTGTTTTTCTTGAATCTTTATATTGATTATGCTAGCATCAATTTTTGTCTATGCAGGTGACCTTTATGGATATTTGGATAGCACGATGAGTCAAGGAATGAGCAACGAGGAGCTATAGGAGATCCTCACATGTATGTCTTCAGATCGAATGGCTCGACTTAGAGATATGGTGAGCTATCTTGGACACCATCAAGCCATTCCATTAGATCTACTTCAGCACGCTGTGATGCTTCAGTTTCCAGTAGACAAGGTCGATGCTCTAGACTTGGACTGGATGGAGAGAGTGGTTTTAGGGAATGCAGTGGAGATGTGGATGCCATGAGCCTATGGTCAGCTTGAGATACATGTGCTACTCCTCACTCTTGTGCACATTCGAGGAAGGGTGGCTTAGGTGATTGTTGTGGAGGTACTGACACAGTGTCTCCATCTTGTCATTCTACTGGAATTGCGTCACTTATGGGATTTGTCACACTTGTGGGGACGTCTACTACAGTCACTTGCTCAGCCCTCCGCATGTGGCATCCCTATGGGTGCTACTCCAAGAGATACCACCCCCTAGATACATCAAATGTACATGGGTCTCCTAGATATGCCCAAGAGCGTAGTCCTAGGTGGGAGAGGACACATCTTATATATACCCTAGAGGGGTATGGATACCTTGTAGATGATAAGACAAGAGCCATCATCATGAATGATGAGGGGAGGAGGGTGATGGCTCCTATGAGAGAGTTGTGCGAACAAGTCTTTTGGCACAACGTCTTGGATCATTGGAAGAACACACCAAAGGGGAGCAAGGACTACATAGTAGCATCCTTGTATGAGGAGTTTTCGGTACCCAGTGCAGCAAATAGGTTTTCCACAGGCTGGATGATGGAGTGCATACATGCTTATATGTCATACAGATGATTGGCGGATGCACACAAAAATGCACTTAAGAGTGGGGCCAACTCAAGGAGAAAGCTATAAATTCTCTAGGACATTGGAGACAACAATGTGAGGCAACGAGAGCACAATTGGAGGCAGGAGTAGTCCATCATCTTGAAAGTGACGGGGCCACTGGACTTATCTAGAGGACTTTCTAAGTTTTTCTTTTGTTCTTCTCACTTCTTTTTTTGCAATGTCTCTTGTATTGACAATCGTGTTTGTAACAGTTGCATTTTGTTTTCTTTGTAGCACTCCATTGCAAACTGTGATTTCACTGGTCTAAAGACTCGATATGCATAGGGACACAGTCTCGTTACATTGATCGATAGATTGTATGCACGCGGTGGCCCAGTAAGTCACTCATCTTTCTTGTCTATAGTTACTAATTTTAATTAAAATGTATTATTTTATTGTGGATTGATGTGTAGTTGTTTCTTTTTTTACAGAGTCCATTTGATGCTCCTTTGCAGTGGGACGAGCTTTCGAATGGCGAGGATCATAGCTCGCTCTTGGATTTGTGGAGTGCACATCCTCTTCTTTTTTGGTCATGTGATTTATGTAGGCATTTTCTATGCACTATGTTATTATCATCCTTTGTATCTTGCCATGATTCCATGAGCACTTTCATTAAGTGATCTTGTATTTAACACTATATTGGGGAATATGGGAATTTTCCATAAGTTTGAAACATGTGGTCAAATATTTGGATTTGCCATAACTTGAACACTATAACTTCAAATCGAGCGCTCTATAGCTCAATAAATTTCATTTTTCAAGTGCTTTCCAATGATAGATCAGATCATATGGTTTTGAGAAACTTATGGGCATGTTATTTGGGTGCCACCTTTTTAGTATTAAAAAATAAAAATTGGGAGATTTTCAAACTCACTAATATTGTGTTATTTATTTTATATATCAATCTTGTGGATTCGAGTACACTTTGCCTTCATTTTAACGACCATTGTACACTTTACTGTAACCCTTTTGTATGGACTAAATACAACACATAGTACACATGCTGCCTTGCCACAAATTTTTTTTTTCTCTATAATCATTGTTATAAGCGTTGCAAATTTACCTGCACGTGTTGCTATTATCGTCACAATTTGCATTGCAAAACGTCGCCATCGGCATCACTATTTGCAATGTTAATAGTGACGCCAATAGTGATGGTTCTATGGCATCGCTAATACCGACACATTTAGTGATGACGGGGGTGATTTTTTTTGTGAATGTTTTCATCTCTTTGAACTTCAGTATGAGGCCTATATCTTGTAGTGAATAAAGCCTCTTCAACAACCAAAAGCATTCAAATAAATATTTTTCCTCCTCTGCATAGCCTTTAATAGGTACATCATTTAAAAGAGAGATAGTCAGCTATGGGATGAAGTCATGCAAGACCATATTTATAACATTCATCATATCAACAATGTTCATTCATTTAAATTAATCACCAACATAAATACAAAAAATACAATATTTTCAAAAAGATAATGTTTAATCAAATTTTCTTATCTATATTTTAGTAACTATTTTAGTCAATAACTAGACTCTGCCTAAATGACAAAATGAACCACTAAGTCCTCAATCCTACTTTGCCCAAGTAATTATGACCAAATCCCCTTGGCTCCTCCATGTCTCCTCACCTACAACGAGTCCCCATAGAGGAGAGACTCTCATATATAGTACTGGTTTTAGCAATTTGGAGCGGCAAATATGCTCTCTTGGTATAGAGCCGTTACAACTATCCCTAGTGGAGACATACTCTAGTCAACCTATATTTAAGTATTTTTTAAGAAATCACAAGAATTTTTAAATAGCCTTTTTGATGCAACAAGTAATATAACAAATACTATTGTGTTTAAGTACCCATATAGGGCGTAAGTTCACAAACATTAGTACTACAATTTCAAGTCATGGTTTTTTAGTCTCTTGCTAAGTTAACCCACTTTTATACAATAGCATCAAGGGATTTTTCTAGATGATTGATCATTATGTTTTTAACCTTAGAGATGTACTTGTGAACATCTATCCTAGTGAAGTTGGGTTTATATTTTCTTAATTTACTTTTATGAGGTGGTTAGATTATAAATAAAGTATCTCACAATATATTTCCTAAACCCATAGTCATCATCAATATGAAAATATCTTATTTATTTAATAGATTTTTATAAGAGGACTATATGCCATCATGGGAGGAAAATTCTAATTGAATATCCTCCTAAAGTTTCCAGAGTGTTTGGTCCTTCTACTCAATATCTCAGGTATCCACGATGATCCTCAATTGTCCAATAGTTGCTATTTGTTTAGATCATGAATGTTATTACCTAGATTTTTATACCATTATTTGTACAAGATTACATTGAAATACAAAGAAATAGCATGGACTTGGGGTTGAAAAATGGGGGTGTTGCTCATCTATGCTATCTTGTGTCCAGGTCCAATACTTCTCCACTTAGGGGCCATTTTGTCAGTATGCTCCTCGATTTCTTATTCTTTGGTTTTCATTGAACTTGTAATCTCGAGCTAAGGTTCATCGAAGTAGGAGAAAAAAGTTTGAAGGAACTGTAGTTAGGGTTTGAGTAGCAAGAAATTTGGCTTGAGAGTATCTTAGTGAAAAGCTTATGAGAGATTTTTAAAAGGGATTTTGAATGTATTCATCGGATAGAGAATAAGAGGGATGACAAGAGTAAGGTGATGATGATAGGGGATGGACAGAAATTGGTTTAGATAGATGGGTTTACTTTATGAGTAGGGGGATGGGAACAAAGTAAATGGCAAGATAATTTGGTACAATGGAAATATCCAAAACCATGACTACAAACCAAAACACAACCATTGAGTGCAAACAAAATTCATAATCCCCAATCTCTTACTTCATCTATGCATGCTTTCTTACTCTCTCTTACTATCCCTCTATATATCTATATCTTTTCTTTGGCACTATCTTTCTCTCTCTTTGTCTATCTCTCTCACTCTCTCATTATCAATTTTTCTATTTTCCTTTCTTCTTACTATCCTCCTTTGTCAATATCCCTCGTTCTATCTTCTCCTTTCTCGCTATCTTGCCTTCTCTTGTTATTATTCTTATTTCCCACTATCTCTCTTATCTATCTCCTTTCCTTCCTACTATCCTCTTTTAAACAATCTCTTTCTTTCTCTTTCTCTCTCTCTCTCTCTCTCTCTCTCTCTCTCTTTCTCTCTCTCTCTCTTTGTGGCTAGCAATGCAAGGTTTAAAATATTTTGCAAAGATCCACAAGCCTTGTAACCAAGGCTTACTATAGTCCTTGATTTCCCTTGTTGTTCACCATGCTTTAAGGATTGCATTTTGAGCTTTGCTCGACTCGTCCATAGTCTCATATTGATTTGCAATAAATGAGTTTGAGCTTTTCACATTGATGATAGTGATGGCAATCATGTTTGTGCCTTTCACATTGAAGATGATGACATCAATTATTAGAATGGTGTTGATGACAGAATGATGCTCCATGATGATGACATTGCATAGTGGAAATTCATTCTTTTTTCTAGTTTTTTAATCTATAAAGGTTGTTACATCCTCTCTCCCTTAGAGGAATCAAGATATAGTCATCTTGAGAGAAACTAAGGATATTGTTTAATGAGGGCTTCCTCATCAATCCAAGTGGCTTTTGTTAGATGAGGTATTCTCTAAGATTTCTACTTCTAAGGAGTTTCTCCTTTACATTAAGGATTCTCTCATGTTGAAGTCAAGGACTCCTTGTCTTGGTTCTACAGTTTTTTGATCATCTAATACATGATTGGGACTCAATAGGTAAGCCTTTAGTAGACTAATAAGAAAAACATTTTGGATATTTAAATGTTCAAGAAGTTGTAACTTGTATGCATTGATCCATATGCATTTAAGGATCTTATAGGATCCATTATATCTTAGGGTTAGCTTCTTGAATTTTCCCAATGATAGCAAGCTCTCCTTTGAAAAAAAAAGGAGAAACACCATATCTCCTTCTTTAAATATTCTCTCGTCTTCCAAGGTCAACGTAGGCTTTTTTATGATCTTTGGTAGCTTGGATATCCTGACTCTTATGGCTTTTACTTGCTTATCCATTTTCTCTAGTACCTTTTTAGAGGCTTCTAATTTATTGTTGGATCGTAGAAGTTTAATAGAGTAAGATAATCTACTCTATAGAAGGCTTGGAATGGAGTAATGCTTTGATGGTAAGAGGGATTGTAAGAAAGTTCCACTAAGGATAGATATTGTATCCACTACTTAGATCATATGTGACAATATACTCTATGATTTTATTGACTTTATTTGTTTGGACGTAACTTTGTAGGTGCTATGCCATACTAAAACATAGTTGCATGCTACTTGTAATAAAGCATAGTTGTGTGCCAATAGCTTCAAAATAAGATCTTCTAGAATAGAGAAGTAAAGAGAGAATCTTGATCACACTAATGATTCTTTTTGGTAGCCAATGAAGTCTAGATATTTCCTTGATATTAACCCTAGTTTGAGACGAAGAAAAAGAAGTCCAAATGCGGACACAAAGGAATAAGCAAGAAGGAAAATGTCCAAAAGCCCAAGGGCGGCCTCAAAAGCTAAGTCAAAGGCAAAAGCACATTTTTAAATGAAAGGGGCCCATAAAACTTTTGTATAAGAGTGCTAGGCTCCCTCCTATGCAAATTGTAAAGGGTAGATAGGCGTAGGTAAAGAGAAAGGGCAACTAGAAGGGAATGGGAAAAGAGGACCTTGCCACAATGGACAGTCATATTAAAAAAGGGGATGGATGCCCAAAGGGATAAGGGTTTTGTATATAAACTCAAAAAGTGAATGAAATGCTCATTCTTTGGTGTGTGGCTAAAGTGGTCTCTTCTTCTTCCCTTCTTCTCTCCTTCTTGCTTGCTTGTGTGTGCTTGAGAGAGGGAGTGTGAGAGTGTGAGGGAGTGAGTGTGTGAGGGTGAGGCATCTTGGAGAAGAAACTCTCTATCATCTCCTCTCTTCTTCTTCTCTTCTCTTCTCTTCTCTTGTCTCACGCTGTCGTGCCACTACACGGGCACAGTATGAAAAGCTTTGGAATGTATAATCATCTAACTTTCTTATCGATGTAGAGAGTCAATGTGATTAGAGTCATTAGTGCTAGTGTTCTATGGCATAGATGGTCCAAAATTACTAGATTTTTGGATAATTTTAGCCTATTTTTTATATTATTTACTGTAAAAAATCCCAAAATTTTAGAAAAGCTTCTAGATTAGGATTGCATGCAAAAATAAAGTTGCTTTTTCAGCTAGTTTTGGGATTTTTCATGAAAAAGAAAAACTAGTGAAATTGCACGCATCACGATTGTAGTTGACAGGCTGAAAACTGTACTTTGAACTAGAAGAAGAAGAAGAAGAAGTGAACTGGGAGATTCTCGAGGAGATGTCCTGAAGTTTTACCCCCCTTTTGAAGCCAACAAATCTATTAGATTTGGGTTCCGAGTAACAAAGAGGAAGCTGTTTGTTTTGATACACGTTTTTGGTCTATAAGTTAGCTCCATGAGATCTAATGCTTGGAGATTGGTTTTGAGGAGTGCCACACAAGGGATTTCAGGTTGTGTCAATACATATTGATTCGATTAATTGTGCTTTGTCTTTGTCGTGTTTACCTCTCGTCTATTCTTTTTCTTCTCTTCTATCTCTTATCTCTACTTTCTTCTATCTCTAATCCTCGGTGGATAAAATATTTCAGCAAAAACCCCTCCAACATTGGTGAACCCAATGTGAGAGGTCGTCAAAAGGAAAGAAAAGATGGGGGAACCTTCAAACACAAATTCTAGTCATGTTTTGCAATAATTGGTGCAGAATATGAATATGCTTGTGCATGTACAACAACAACAATAGGTGATGTAGGCTTCTGCTCAAACAAAAGTGTGTGATGAATGCTTTGCAAGCAGTTGAGCATGAGATGAAGTCATTCAATGGCAAGAATGTATCTGCATATATACATACCTATGCTCAAAAGATAGAATTCTATGGAGTGACTCAACTTGCATGGAGACGATATTTTTTTCGGATCACTATACATGAACTGAAAGCGTTAATTACTGAATTATACATGCAGGATGCTGACTGGGTAGCTTTCAAAAAGACACTCAGGGAAGAATTTTACATTGAGGATACAAGTTTGATTACATGAAAGACTTTTCAGGAGTGGGTTTTACAACCCAATAAGGGTCTTGTGGCTACAGAATTGTTAAGAGAATTTGAAAGTCGATCTGAGCAGTTGTGTCTTGCAAAACAGCAAGCTCTTGCAAGTTAGAAAATTGAATTGTTTCTATAAGAAGCAGATCGTGAGCTTCAAGAGAAGTTTGATGATTTGCTAGAGGATCAGACTACAGAGACAGGTCTGAAAACAAAGTGGAGATATGTCAAGGAAGCTCTTACTACACTTGTGAAAAAGCATAGAAGAAGAGAAAGATTATATGTCTCTAGCTTGCCCACCATTACGAGTAAAACAATTAAAGTATCCAGTAAGCCACCCATTTCTGTGGCTAACCCTATGGTTGTACTTGCTATTGTTTCCATTGTTACGGAAGATTTCTTAGGTGAATTGGTCAAATGTATGCGGGATCTTCAATTGAAGGTTGCAAAATTGGATGAAAAGGAACAAGAGGAAAGGGGATGGGCAGCAGCCCCTAAGCCAGGAAAAAGATGTATGTGGTGTAATAATTTGCAGCATGAGAGAAAGGATTGTGCTACCTATTTGGTGCGCAGATCGGATGCCGTATGCTTGCGTAGTGAATGCCGGAAGGTCCCCAAGAACAAAAGAACTCTACTTTTTGCACAAAATTCAAGGTAAAAAGTATGCACGACATGAACAAGAGACCAATTGGGTACAATCTCCCCCCATGCCTTGTGTGAGCACTCCACAAAGCATATATTTTATGTATTAATCATCTTCAAGCTCAAATAATAGTCCAAATTACATATTCTTTAGCACAAAATAGAAATAAAGCTAGTGGGCAGTGCCCAAAGAGTCTGGCATGCCTAATACAATGTCCAAGTACAAATAACATAATCGTGCGCCCATGCGCATACAAAATAATAAATAAATATCCAACGCCTCAATAAATAGGCGCGACAAAATATAAGCGCCATACCTAAGGTATGCACCCATCAAAATATAAGTGATAAATCGAATACTCGCTATCCTCTAATGCTTTCCTCTGCCACTACTGCTATCTCTACACATCAACTGAAGCATTCACAATCGTTAGTAAAATAATACAATTAAACCAACAGAAGTGAATACCTAGCAGTCTTTAGCTACATAAATAAATCAACTGGTTAGAAATCAATCCTAACCTTAATTTATTACGAGTGCGCACTATAAACTCATAAACGTTTATTAATTTAATATGCATTTTGTGGAATCACCCATGTACACACTAAATTAATGAAATGCCCGAAAAGGATAGGTGTCCCCATCAACTTCTCGCACAAAGAATCCACTTTGTGTATGAGCCCCGGTCATCAAAGTTTACGGAATCCACCATAAAACCTCACGAAATCCACCGTGAAATATGCCTCCTGGCATCATACCCCCGGGGTGGGATAGCAATATCTAGTGTGCATCCATTGGGCTTTTTCTACAGGATGGTTCTTAAATTTGACTAGATATCTAGAATATCTTTGGCCAGTTCTAGTGGTCATAAAGTCAGTATCTATGATAGCTTCAAGTTCAAGTATTTCAGTCTCTTCCTCTAACAAAGGTGGGTTTTCATAAACAGGGTGTATAGGTAATTGGCCTCTAAAGGGTCATAATAAACTAATGTGAAATGTGTTGTGAATTTTCCAGTGAGGTGGTAATTCTAACTTGAATGCATTGTCATTAATTTTATGAATGATCCTAAATGGTCCATAGAATCTAGGGGCTAATTTGACAATTGGGTGTCTATCTACACTTTGTAATCTACGTTTTTCTATTCTCAACCAAACATAGTCATCAACTTTAAAAATCCTTGCTTGTCTTTTCTTATTCGCTTGTTTGGTGTATGATTGCTAGGCTTTGGCAATCATGTCTTTAACCTCATCAAAAATAGTATTGTGCATACTAGCAATATCATCAGCACTGTGAATTCTATTTGATAAAGATGCAACAGGTGTAGATAATCTATAGCCATAAATCACTTCAAACGGTACTTTCTTTGTAGATATGTGTGGTGTATTGTTATATGCAAACTGTAATAAATGAAAATATGTATCCCATGTCTGTGGTTTAGAAATAGTATAAGCACGTAAAAGATCTAGTATAGTACTGTTAGTGGCTTCGGTTTATCCGTTAGTTTCAGGATGAAATGCAGATGAGAAATCAATTTTTGTTCCTAGGTTAGCAAACAAGGTAATCCAAAAGTTGTTACAAAATCTAGAATCACGATAAAAAATAATAACTTTTGGTAATCCATGGTTAGTAAAAATAGTTTTCAAAAACAATTGTGCTGCTGTTAAAGTTTTCTTACATGGAATGAAATATGCTTGTTTACTAAATCTATCTACTATAGTCCAAATCATATGATGGTTAGATTTAGTATTAGGTAAACCAGTAATAAAATCCATAGAAATTTGTTCCCATGGTCTTGATGGAATAGATAAAGGCATAAGTAATCCATACTGTTTACCATGATGTCTCTTAATTCTTTGACAAATCAAACATTCAGAAACAAAGTTAGATACATCAGTGTCCATATGCGGCCAATAAAAATCTTCAATTAATGTACGTAAAGTAGATATGATACCTCTATGACCTTGATATGGAGGACAATGAATCTCATTCAAAACAAAAGATCTGAATGGAACTGTAACACATAATCTCTTTTCATAAAACATGAATCCATCATTATAAGATAGTGAATCAATAGGAGTCAAGTTATTTTGAACTAATTTATTCCAATCGGCATGAAAAGTAATGTCCTGATGATAAGTATCTTTCATAGGAGTTAAAGAATCAAATGTTATAATAGAAATATTATGAATGGCAGGTCTTCTACTAAATGCATCGGCCACTACATTTTCTTTACCGGGTTGATATTGAATAATCGGATGAAAACTCTGAATAAAGGCTGCCCATTTAATATGTCGGTCAGATATTTGGGGTTGGCTAAGTAAATGTCTAATACTTTGCTGATCAGTCTTAATCATAAATTCAGAACCCATTAAGTAGTGTTTCCACTGTCTTAAGGCTTGTACTACACCTAATAATTATTTATCATATGTGGAATATTTCAGTTCAGAGGGTTTCAGCTTACAACTAGAATAGGCTATAGGATGATTGTCCTGCATAAATACGGCTCCTATTCCAAATCCGCTAGCATTGGTCACTACTAAAAATAATGGTTTATTAAAATCAGGCAATTGTAAAACAGGAGCATGGGTTAATGCATGTTTCAATAAGTCAAAGGATTTATGTTGATTATCGGATCAATGATAAACAATACATTTCTTCAAAAGTTTGGTCAATGGTAAAGCAAGTAATGAAAAATTATGTACAAACTTTCTGTAGAAACTAGCAAGACCTAAGAATGATCGTAACTCATGCACATTTTTAGGTATAGGCCAATTCAATATTGCTTCTATTTTCTTAGGGTCAACCTTAATACCATCAGATGATACAATATGACCTAAATACTCAATTTATGTTTTAAAGAACTCACTCTTTTTCGGATTGGCATACAATTGATTATCTTTTAATAACTGGAAAACCAATGACAAATGTTCATAATGTTCTTTCTCATTTTGACTAAACACCAAAATATCATCAAAGAAGACAATAACACAATGTTGATATTTCAAAAATATACGATTCATCATTCTACTAAAGGTAGCAGGTGCATTAGTCAATCCGAAAGGCATCACTAAAAATTCATAATGACCGAATTGTGTCCTAAATGCAGTCTTGAATATGTCAGACTTGTAATCTTACCTGATGATAACCAGATTTAAGGTCTATTTTACTAAATATGGTAGAACCTTGCAGTTTATCCATAAGGTCATCGACTCTAGGAATTGGATACCTATTCTTTACAGTAATATTATTTAAAACTCGATAGTCAATGCACATACGATAGGTATTATTTTTCTTCTTTACTAACAGAACAGGTACACCAAATGGAGAACTACTACGTCTAATCAATCCTCTATTTAGTAATTCCTCAACTTGACTTTGAATTTCTTTTTTCTCTATCTGTTTATGCCTATATGGTGCTTTACAAGGTGGTTGTGTACCAGGAATCAAATCTATTTTATGGTCTTCTGGACGTGAAGGAGGTAGACCAGGTGGTAGATCTTCTGTAAAACAATCTTTAAAGTATGCAAGAAATTATTTATGCCTAGGGTGCATATGATTTTCTTTAACTTGCAGTTCATTCACCCAAACGAGATAAGATTTACTACTTTTGCGTAATGCTCGTTTAGCTTGAGTATGCGAAAGCAGTGGAAAAGCATTAGATGCATGCATACCATACAATGTAATATGTTTTCCTTGAAATTTAATATTAATTGAATGTGTGGAATAATCTATATTAGGGTTATGCTGATGATGCCAAGGCATACCTAAAATAATATCACTGGACTTTAATGGTATAATTAGAAAATTTCTTCTTTCAGTGTACTCACCAATTTGAATCTCTAAATCATGCACTTCCTGTGTACCATTATACCTAGTGCCTAAGAATGCTGCTTTGATGCGATAATGCGTAGGTACAGTTTGTAACTTCAATTCTTTTACTAGCTTTGTAGAAATAAAATCATGAGTACTACCATCATCATGCAAAATAATCTTTTTCTTTCCATGCACTAAACATTTCATTGTCAATAAAGAATGTGGAGTTGGCATACCTGGTAAAGTATTCGAAGGAGTGGTAATGTCGTCTTCATCTTCTGTGAAATTAGGCATTTCTTCATGTTCGTCATCTTCCATTGCTCCAAGGTAGTTGATATGGACAGGTGGCTTCTTTGAATGGCAATTTGCTGCTAGATGTCTAGGTTGGTGGCATTTATAACACACTATAGGCTTGGCTTTGGTTACATTGTTTGCAATGGCGGGAAGTCTAGGAATATTAGGATTTGGCTATGGAATAGGCTTAGGGTTTTGGTTGGTATTGGATGGTAAAGCAGGTGGTTTTGCTCAATTCTTACGAAAAGATGATGAAGGAAAATGACCTTAATTAAATCTTCTAAAATTTGAGTTGAATTGCTTAGATCCATAGTTACCATTGGCTTGGAATTGCTGTGGACGCTTGTCTCATCCTCGCAGCTTGTCTTCAGTATCATGAGCTAATGAAATTGCGTCTTCAAGAGTTGCAGGCTTGAACATATTAACTTCAGCGTAGTAATGCCCAAGTAATCGAGACATATACTTGCGCTTGTGTGTCATTTCAGGTACGTCTTCAAGCATGCGTAACTGGAGTAATGCATTCCAAAAGCGTTCGGTGTACTGAGGAATAGGCTCACGATCTTGTTGTTGAAGAAGGTCCCATTGCTTTATGGCTTTTTCATGGAATTGTGGAGGAAGGAAATTCTGCATAAATTTCTTCTTGAAATTCTCCTAGGTAGTGGGACAATCTATACTTTTACGAACCACGGTCCACCAAAGAGATGCTCTGTCCACTAAATGATTAGTGATACACTTGATTTTATCTTTTTCTGCATATGTTTCCTCATGAAAGTAGTCATCAAACTGACTAATGAATGCAAGAACAGTTTTTCTCTCTCGAGTGCCATTGAAAGTACAGAATTTGAAATTTCTTTTAATTATCTTTGTTTCCTTGCGGATGGATTGAGCTTCGAGAGTCGCATCGATGGTACGTCGAATAAGGTCTTCAGATTGAGGTTCCTCTTTGTCGGTAGTCGATCTTTGTAAATTAGCCAATTGAGTTTGCAATGCTTGCCTAGCTCCTCGTTCTTCATCCAACTGCATCATAATTAAGTCCAGCTTTTGCTCCATCGTAGGTTCAAGTAGATCGCCTTCAGCCATTAAATCATCCATATGTGGTTCCATCATCCTGCAAAACTGAAAAGACCTCACACTCTCAAAATCAAATTAGTGGGATGAGCGTAGCTCAAGTTTGGGTATACAAGGCTTATATATTTTTTTGTGTGGCTTTCACAATCTTCGTCTTTGGCTATTGCAGGATTTGTAATCTTTGAAAAAATCTGCATTTTATCCTTCTGCGTGTACTGAAAATGGTTCAGCAAACCTGCGTATGCGAAGAACAACTTTGCAGTTTGGAGTCTCTGTGCAGAAATAGCCCTTCTATGAGTTTTGAGCACAAGTCAGTTTTGACTTCAGATGACTTGTCTGACTTGCAGAGTTGCAGACTTATGTGACTTTCAGAGTACCAAGACTTGCAGAACTTGGTTGATTTATCTGATTTGCAGGATTTAGACTTTGTAGACTTGTAGTACTTTGGAGCTTTTGTGTGACTTGTGACTTAGTGTAATAACCTTGAGTAAAGAGCAGCAGACGTCGTCGATTTTAGGAGGGGGGCTGTTTTTCAACCCGACGGAAATTTCGCGGCCACATTCTGACATGCCGAGTTGAAATTTAGAAGCCTAAAGCTTCTTTAAGCTTATAAAAGCTTTAGTTTTTAAGCTTTGAAGATATGAAAATTGAAGCTTATCTTTGCAACTCTAAGACTTGTATGAGAGGATGTAGGAGTGGTCCTCCACTGCTGCAGGCCGGTCCTTCGCAATCTGATGATGGAAACATAGGTTCTTGATTGCCAGGAATCCACCCGTATCGACTGTTCGCGACGAGATTGACTGTAGAGCTCGATTGTTCCACGAGCTCCGCCTTCGCACAAGATGGGTAGCGATTGGAAGCTCTTGATCTCAGCTTCGCTCTAATACCACTGGTACACAGATCGGATGCCGTATGCTTGTGTAGTGAATGCCAGAAGGTCCCCAAGAACAAAAGAACTCTACTTTTTGCACAAAATTCAAGGTAAAAATCATGCACGACATGAACAAGAGACCAATTGGGTACAATCTCCCCCCATGCCTTGTGTGAGCGCTCTACAAAGCATGTATTTTATGTATTAATCATCTTCAAGCTCAAATAATAGCCCAAATTACAAAATAGCAAGCTTTTAGCTTTTGAGTTTGCTTTAGCACAAAATAGAAATAAAGCTAGTGGGTGGTGCCCAAAGAGTCTGGCATGCCCAATACAATGTCCAAGTACAAATAACATAATCGTGCGCCCATGCGCATACAAAATAATAAATAAATATCCAACGCCTCAATAAATAGGCACGACAAAATATAAGTGCCATGCCTAAGATATGCGCCCATCAAAATATAAGTGATAAATCGAATACTCGCTATCCTCTAATGCTTTCCTCCACCACTGCTGTTATCTCTACACATCAACTGAAGCATTCACAATCGTTAGTAAAATAATACAATTAAACTAATAAAAGTGAATACCTAGCAGTCTTCAGCTACATATATAAATCAACTGGTTAGAAATCAATCCTAACCTTAATTTATTACAAGTGCGCACTCTAAACTGATAAACATTTATTAATTTAATATGCATTTTGTGGAATCACCCGCTATGGAATCACCCAATTGGTCTCTTGTTCATGTCGTGCATGATGGGGGCTCACACCTAGCATCAACTTCTCGCACAAAGAATCCAAAGGATATGCCTCCTAGCATCACTATTAGGAGGCCTTGGCACGATAGCTCAGCTTTTGAAAAGATGGCAAGATCCATGCACAAGAAACATGATTTCCTCTTGCTTTGAATTTTGGAAAGGGAGGTATCCAGAAGTTGTTGGAAGACTTGGTTGTCTGAAATGCTTATGCGGCTGTATATGCTTCTACTTTTGGTCTACAGTTGGATAGAATGCATGGCCGAAATGGTCAAAATGTTGAAATATGAACACATGCTTTGCATGTAGCTGAAAATAAAAAAGTTATTGATAGTGAAATGTCTCATGCAGGGCAAGACATTCGTGACATAACTGGTTGGGAATCATCAGTAGATGCATATTTAGTATATGCATATTTAGCAAAGGTACAAAACATGGATGTACTTGTGAAAGAGAAATGAAAAAGAGATTAAGATAATGCAGGGATATCTAAAAGAGTGACAAGAAGAAGTGTGGATTAGCCTAAAGCTATAAATCAACCACCTCTTGAGCATATTATGGAAGAGTTTAGTCAGGAGCAAAAACATGATAACAAACAAGAGGGAAAAAAGAAGGGCAAGCAACCATGATATAAGTTGCAGTCTAACTTTGAGACAGCCACAAATCTTAAGAAGGTTCTTAAAGAACGAATCTTAAACAGTCAGGTGGAATTCACCCTAGGAGAGGTGCTTGGCATCGCCAAGCAATAATTTCATGATGAGATCATTGATATAATTAAGAGAAAGCGTCAGTTTCTTGGTGATACCACTAGTGCATTGCTGCAATTTAAAGAGGAAACTAGTTTTTTGGGTATTCGAGCTGAATATGAGCATGAAGTAAGTACTGGATTATCTATGCAAGATACTGCTCATTAGTGGACAACATGTGAAAAAGAGAAGAAATCTGCTGAAAATGCATTGTCTTGTAGCAATATGCATGGTGGAGTATTGCAAATGCAACAATATGGGGAAGAGACTCTAGGATTTATTCCTCGAATTCATTATACAAGAAATCATTGGGCCAGGGCTACCACTGAAACGTTAGTGAAAATAGGGAAAGGTGAAACTCCTTGTGTTGCTTTACTTGACCATGGATCTAAGATTAATGTCATTAAGCATGGATTGTATAAAAATGGTGCATGGCCTGTGGACACTAATCATGGTTGGCATATGAGGGTTGCAAATAATTCTTTGAGAGATCTTTATGATGCATGTCCTAATGTGAAAGTGACACTAGTAATGTACAAGAAGAGCAACATTTCTTTGTGAAAATAATTCCTCGTATGCAGCGATTTTGGGACAGCCCTATATTACAGGAGTGCGCATGGAAACAAAGGTGCTTGATGATGGTTTTGATTATGCAAGAATCAGAAGCAAGGGTGGGAGGCAAGCAATCCAATTTCTTATAGTTTGTATTAATCATCCTAGAAATCGTTATATTCTTCGAGAGTCTCCTTTCGATCCAAATGCAAGGGAATTCAAAGACCTAGATTTTCATTTAGCACTGCTATAATGCGAGGCTACAGCAGTGTTGTTCAATGGATGTACTTGCCTCTTGATGGAATGAAGCATGTATTCACTATTGTTTATTCTCAGTTTACAACAAACTGTTCATGTTGGTTTAAGCCTATGGAAGCTATTTGCAAGGTTGAACGCATATCTATGAAACAGGCTACTAAGGAACTAAGAGCATTGGGGCTATTATAGCTAAAACTAAAGGCATTTTAGGCATCTTTTATGGGTTGAATATTAATGTCACTATGGCTGAAATTTCAGCAACTATACAGGAAGGATTACAATGGGCTAAAGCACTTGTGGAGAGAAAGTATAAGATAGTTGACAAAAAGGTGAAACCAATTGCTTTGCCACTTCCACCAGAAAGTGAGGGTTTGTATGAAAAAGTGTCAAGGCAGCCAAGCTTATGGGATCCTAAAGATATAGGTCATCAATTTACATTTGAAACATTACAAGAATTGAAAGTTGCTGCAGAAGGGTTTCTTTTGCTACTGAAAGAGACTATTTTATGTAGATGTTGGCTAGGCATGGAAAGGCATTTGCATTTCAGCCAAATGAAATAGGTTGTGTGGATCCAAATGTTTTCTCTCCGATGGTAATATTTAATGTGCCACATGTATCATGGAACTTGAGGCCTATTCCAGTGTCGAAAGCTTACTTGCCAAAGCTAATGGATTTGCTAAATGAAAAGATTCGCATGAAGATCTTGGAGCCCTCTTCAGCCCCGTACCCAAAT
This sequence comes from Lygodium microphyllum, assembly GCF_053477565.2. Taxonomy (NCBI): domain Eukaryota; kingdom Viridiplantae; phylum Streptophyta; class Polypodiopsida; order Schizaeales; family Lygodiaceae; genus Lygodium; species Lygodium microphyllum. The sequence continues at coordinate 119,597,003 of NC_141139.1, forward strand.
TGTTGGTTTACTATGCCCAAAAAGAATGGGGCTTTGAGATTTATTCAAGACTTGCAACCAGTCAATAAAGTGACCATAAGAAATATGGGTGTAGGTCCTATGGTTGATCAATTTGGCTTTTGTAGGTACAACGATCTATTCTTTGGGTGATCTTTACTCGAGGTATGATTAGTTTTAGCTTGCAATTGAAAGCAGGGATATCACAATCATGAAGACTCCCCTAGGGTTTGTATGGATGTATACTCTCCCACAGGGTACAACAAACTCAGTGGCACATATGAAAAATGCTATGAATAGGGTACTCAGGGATTTTATACCACAATTGACAATGCCCTTCTCGGATGATGTTCCAATCAAAGGGTGCGTAGTGGATGAAAAGAATGAAGAGATGGATGCTCATGGATGCAGACAGTTTGTTGCAAAATCATATTGTGGATTGTGAGAGGATTTTGACACGTCTAGAAGAGGTGCATTTAACTCTTTTTGAACAAAATTCTATTTTTGGAGTTGAAGAGGTTTTGATTGTTGGGCATATGTGTGGGCCCTATGGGCGAAGACCATCACTAGCAAAAATAGATAGGATTGATAGAATGCAAGATGTATGCACGAATGTATCAGACGTGTGTAGATTCTTGGATGCATGTGTTTTCTATTTGATATGGATTCCTCACTTTGCACATATAGCAGATGCTCTATATCAGGTTCCGAGGAAAGGTTAGAGATTTCATTGGGAATGGAAGCATAAAAAAGAAATGAGAAAATTGAATCAGGTCTTAAAATCTGCCCCTACATTGAGAAAGGCTGACTATTCACATCGAAAGCTTATCATTATTATTGTTGATACAAGCCCAATCGGAATTGGATGGCCAATTGGGCAAGATGATGAGGAAGGGCAAAGATATGCAGTACACTTTGGTGCTAAAGTATTGACTAAATGACAGAGAAGGTATCCACACGTAAAAAGAGAATTATGGGGAATTGTGATAGCCCTTAAATTTGACAAAGAGTATGTTATGGGTGCTTGTGTAGTCATTGAGACTGATTGTTTGTTGATATTGGGTGTGATTACTAGTTGTGCTTTCTCGGACATTGCTATACTCCAGCGGATTGCATACATCAAATCTTTGAACCTCGAATTTCAAAATATTGTAGAAGAGAGAACCAAGTGGCATACATGTTATCTTAGGTGCGCTATGAGAATGAAGATGGGGAGGAAGAAGATGACTTTCTTGTGGTTGAAAATGATGTTGTAGGAGTGAATTTAGCAATGCAAGGTGTTGCTACAGCATTAACAGAAGCTTTGGAATACAAAGAGAAGGCAATTTCAATGTTTTGTATCTTGTGTAGAAGTGTTTCTAGAAGACAGATATGTAGGAGAGTGATTGAGAATGGGTCAATACCTCAGTACTTTAGCAAAGAGAGATAAATGGTCAAATGGGGAGTTTAAGAAGATCGAGGAAAAACTATGGGTTTTTTTAAAAAGACGGATACTTATGGAAACATGCTAAAAAGAAACAGGGTATGCCATTGCGAGTTTTGGGTGACAAAGCTTCACAAGTAAATGTTATGCAAGAACTGCATGAAAAACTATGGACTGGCCATAGAGGTGTTTGGGGTACTTTTGAAAATATCAAAGAAAGATATTGGTGGTAGGGTATGTATAAGGATGTTTCTCAGTTTGTGGAAACATGTACGATATGTCAAATGTATTCATATGTGAGACATCAGGATGGATTGCAGCCCACATATCCATTGTCTCTTCATTTTAAGTGGGTGGTGGATTTAGTCATGATGCCTACAGGTCTTTGGCAAATGGGATATCTTGTGCTTGCCCGTGAATACTTGACTAATCAAGTGGGAGGGAGAGCTCTACGTACTAAGACCACAAATGCTATGTGTATTTCTCTTAGAAGAGATCTTTTGTAGGTATAGTTGTGTGGAAACAATTACAGTGGATAGGGGTGAGCTAGATGCAAATGAAGCTCATGATTTCTTTGCATGGTTGGATGGAAAAAACTTGCTTTAAATTCAGTCTATAACATTGAAGGAAATGGAAAAAGTGAAAGAGGTCATCCACCTATTGTGAAGGAATTGGAAAAAGCATCTAGACAGAATGTAAAACAGTGGCCACGATTGCTCCCTTATGCTTTGTGGGTTTACATAACAACACATACTGCTGTTATAGGATATATGCATGTTGAATTGATATATGGTCAAAAGCCTATCATGCCGATAGAAGAGATGACACTAACATGGAGTGTGCTACCTTGGGAAGAGAAGTTGAATTGAGAGGAGTTGTTGGCCTTGTGCATTAGACAGTTGGAAAGAAAGTCAGAAGACATAGAGGCAGCAGTTGCAAAGTTAAGGGCAACAAGGATACAAAACAAGAAATGGTTTGACAAAAGACATAGATTGAGGAAAAGAACTATAAAAGATGGGGTTTGGGTATTGGTTTATGATAGCAGTTTAGACAACCATCATAGTGCTATGCATAAATTTTCCAAAAGATGGTTTAGACCTTATGTGGTAAGATAGGTGTTTGACAATGCTACTTACGCATTAAATGAGATGGATGGGACATCCATAAAACTTCTAGTAGCATGGAAAATAATCAAATTATTCAAGAGGTGGGAATCTAATGCCTATGAGTTGCTAAAATTGGAAGAAAATAGTGGCCATGATACAGGGGGTAGCTAGGAAGATATGAAAGATGAAGAAGAAAAGGATATGATTACAAAGGATGAGGAGACTCAGAATCTAATGAAAACTAGGATTTTGGCACATATTAGAGGATGTGCAGGTTGAGAGGGGATGGATGTCATGCCACTACGCGGGCACAGTGAGAAAAACTCTGGAGTGCATCATCATTTGACTTTCTTATTGATGTAGAGAGTCAATGTGATTAGATTCATTAGTGCTAGTGTCCATGGCATAAATGGTCCAAAAATACTAGTTTTTTGGACAATTTTAGCCTAATTTTTATATTATTTATTGTAAAACATCCTAAAAGTTAGGAAAGCTTCTAGATTATGATGGCGTGCAAAAAGTAAGTTAGTTTTTCATCTAGTTTTGGGATTTTCCATGAAAAAGAAAGATTGGCAAAATCGTGCACGTCGTGATCACAGTGTTGACAAGCTGAAAACTGCACTTTGAATTGGAAGAAGAAGAAGAAGTGAACTAGGAGATTCTACTTCAAGTGTCTTGGAGTTGTACCCCCCTTTCAAAGCCAATGGAGCCATCAGATTTGGGTTCCGAGTAGTCTAAGAGAGGAAGCTATTGTTTTGATACAGGTTTTAGGTCTACGAGGGAGCTTCAGGAGATTTAATGCTTGGAGATTACTTTTGAGTAGTGCCAGACAAGGGATTTCAAGTTCTGTCAATACATATTGATTCAATTCATTGTGATTTGTCTTTATCGTGTTTATCTCTTGTCTATTCGTTTTCTTCTCTTCCATCTCCTATCTCTACTTCCTTCTATCTTCTGATCCTCAGTAGATATGACCTTTTGGCAAAAACCCCTCCGACAACGCGTAGTTATGAAGGATGGAATTTGGAGGTGGAGGCTTGAGGATGCTTGAGCTCGCATCAAGAATCATGGAGCTACTGGTGTGCATGATGGAGGAGGATACTCAATTATGCATCGAGGTAAGCTCACTACACTCGTAAGGAGGGATAGTGCGTCAACTATGTGAGAGATTGCCATTAGTTCTGAGCTTGAAACACTTGAAAGAATAAGCAATTTGTGGGTCTTGGCGGTCAAGAATAAGCTCCCATCATTTTGGCTCCATTACCGAGACCAACAAATTTGAGCCTTGAGTGCTTGTGAGCTTTGAATCGAGCATCGAAGTAGGGTTTCACCCCCAAATCAGTGCTTGATATAGATAGAAGATTTAGGCGTTTTGATCTTCAAAACAAGTAAGTGTGTGGAGTTTTTTAATGGTACACAAGTAGATTACTTCAGTCCAGGGATTACTTTGTGATTTGTGGTTGCATTTAGATAGACTAGGACCAAGAACTTGCAGGGAAACAATAGGGTTTTGCTGCTATGCAACAGGTAGAACAGGGAGAAGAAAAGGAAAAAAAAATGAGTTTTGGGGTTTAATGCATACAAGACATGGAGTTGGAAGGTTAAAGAAAGCTGGACATGACCCTCAAAGCCCAAAACTAATAGGGGAGTGCTCATTTCTGCACTTTAGTGAGAGAGAGAGAGATCTTGAGAGAGAGAGAGAGAGAGAGCTACAAGTAGGGAATAAATTGAATGTCCTGATTTCGAGTCCGTCTTCCATTCCAGGTACCTCTAGGCCTTCCTTTTGCTCTATTTTCTTGTTCTAGAAGGTTACAGGTTATGCCACAAACCCTAGGGACCCATGGCATCGATCGTACCAACATCTATGTTTGCACTCATCCAAATGAGACCACCCCATTTGACTCCTAGAGTCAAATCAGTTAGACAATCCGACTGGTAGAATCAGACCATTCGACTGGTCAGTGGGACCAAGCCTAGTTGGCGGACTGCCATCCGATCAAACCTAGTTAGTTTTTGTCCAATTGGACACCCCATTCAGACCACCTTTTTGTCCAGTCAAACAACCCCCAGATAGACCAAACTTAGGAATCTGACCACCTTAGTCTGATCTATTAAACACACCCAATTGGACTCAGACCGTTCGACTCCTAGAGTGGGATCAAATTGGACCATCTAATTCTAGGAATCAAACCAACATGGCAAAACAAAAAAACAATGAGAAATCACCTAGACTCTAGCCGAAACCAACTGAACCAAACCCTAGAACCCCCCTAAATAAATTACTTAGCTTACAAAAGCTGAGAACACAAGAAATTGTGACCTATGACAAAGAGGCAATCTCTAGTAGCCTAGTTGAGAGTCCAACCCCACTTAGAGCTGAAATCAACTCATAGACCTCAATTCCACCCTGACTAACCAAAGAAGAGCAATAAAGACCCTCGATAATTATTAAGAATAGCCAAAGAACATGCTTAGAGACACATTAGGTTGCGAACAAAAAGGGGAATAGCATGAGATGCATTTTCCATTCTACATTCGCACCCCACATTGATTTTATCACTTGAACTACACTAAAAAGTCGAAAGCCAGATCTCACACCATGCACTAAAGAGTAGCACGTAGTGAGTGTAAGTAATTCTAGAACTAGTTGTAATAAGAAGGAACACATCCAGACTTAATAAGCTGAAGGAACCTATGAGTAGGAGAAGAGCCAAGACATAGATGGGTGCTCGAGAGCCCCAATTCTAGGACCTTTGAAGAAAGCAGAAGGGACCGCATGGCTAGCACCATCGAACACACAAAGCTACCATATTTGATTGGGCTAATTGGTAGTCTCGTGGAGCTTGAAGTTGCCAATATGTCAAGAGCTAGTGCAAATCAAGGAGACGACCAACTGGACCTAGGAGAATTCATGATCAGGATCCAATAGATGTTAGGGAAATACGATGTGTTAGCTAGTACAATGAACCATGATAGGCCAGCAGAGGAGATCATCACAGACCTCAAGGAGGAGAGAAGATTAGTTAGGAAGGTGTTATGGAGCATAGATACCTATAATCTTGAGTAGAGGGCTAGGAAGCTGCAGTAGGACATAGGAGTGTGAGAATTCCAATGCGTCCTCGCTCTAGACAATAGAAATAGACCATGACCTAACATAGAGAGGGAGTGAGTACTAGAAGCTGACCTAACACTAAGCAAGCTTGTTACCAAGAAACTCATAAATAATATAGTTTCCAAGAAAAGCACAGCAGCACTAGTGACCTCATTGCTTGGAGGGCTAGGAATCAGCCAACCATGGCTCTAAGAGCCAGTTCAATATCCCTGCAAAGAAGTTGGACAAGTACCAACCTAGCAACGACCCGTATAGTTTTGTAGAGAAGTTCAAGCAAGTTTGTGAGGCCAACAGTCTCACAAACCTTGCCCAATGGTCTCACAAACCTTACTTAGGCAACAAGGGTAGAACTTGATACACTAGCTTAGATGTAGCAGAGCATAACAATTTCAACGGCCTCAAGCATCTCTTTATCAAGAGATTCTTTGAGGCACGGTACTCGGACAACCTCATAGTTCAAGTAATGAACGTTAGTCAAAAGGACAATGAGGATATAATGGACTATGTTACCCACATGTGGAGTCTCTTTAAGAGAATCCCATCCAACAAATGACCCAACGAATGAGTGGTCTCCATGGTATTCATCAATGGGATCCATGATGAAGAGCTTCACAAGGCCTTAACGAGCAACTCTAGCCCACATAGAGATGTCCTAGCTAGGGTTTCCGATGAAGCCATAAGAGTGGATAACTAGCTCAAGGAGCTTAACTCAAGATAGCGCTATTTCTAGATGCTCGAAGAGTGCTGCTACATCTCGTGAGTGATCAACCCTTAATTATCACCCAAGACAAGGGGAAGAGTGTAGACCAAATCTAAGAGCTGACTCAGATGAAGATGGAGATAACAAAGCTACAAGAAATAGTGAGGAGACCAATGTGTCCACACGTCTGATGTGTGCATTGTGGTGGTAGCAACCACCACCCAGCGGAGTGTAAGGATCCTAGATCCAGGCCCTGCACTAATTGCGGTAGGTTCGGCCATGATGCCATGCATTACCGGCTACTAAGGAGATTTTCGTATGCCTAGCAGTATAACCCACCATACCTAGGGAATAGGCCACCGAATTTCTTTTGAAGGGGAGACCCATTAGCTCTCCCAATGCCCCATGATGCAAAACCAACTATTCCTAGGATGGAAATCAACCCAACAGGCATAGCTAGGCCATGAGACCCTTCATAACCCACCCACCAACCAAATCTCTAGTCCACTATGTGGAGGGGCCAAATGATGAGGATGCGTACATGAACCTTTATGTCTTATACGATGAAGAGGAAAATCCATTCCTCATGGACCAGACCAATGTCGATGATGGAATTAGGAAGAGATAGGGGTAGAGTCTTAGGGGGGCAGACCCAAAAATCAATTTCTTATTGGCAAGGCATATCTCCTCACGCTGCCCAAAATGAGAGCAAGCTAATTGAGAAAAGGCCAATCTTAGGTGCCTAGAGTGTGGAATCACTCACTTGTTTGTTGAATGCTCTAGATGGAAGCCACCCTCTAGTTTGGCAAATGATCCATCAGTACCATAGGGGTTGTTCGGAGTTGAGACATTTGACAGAGGGGACACACCTATCCTGTTACACATCATGACTTGTGCACAGACAAAGTAGGCCAGCATATCACTGCCTGGACCCAACAATCTAGAGAGGACAGAGACCAAGGTTACACTTAAAATGGAGAGTGCTATGACATTGCCCATAGGAAAGAAAGCCACCAATGTAGATGCAGTGACATTTGCTCCAAAGACAGCAGAGAAGGGGAGTGGCAAGGTAGGGAAGTACCCCAACCCAGAATGCCAGCTCAAAGCAATAGAGAAGGTCAAGGAGTGGGTGAAAGAGGCCGATGAACACTTGAAAGATGCTCAGCCTATCCTAGTGGATGAAATCGATGAGCTCTCCAGCGTGAGCACACTAGTTTCACCTGTAAGGGTAAAATCAAGAGAGATATTGGCACCTCATGTGGTACCACAAAGACGAGACGTGACTGCCTAGCAAACCAGCCATGGCCAATGGCCAAGGAGTACTGAATTAGAAGAGACGCAGGCAGTCGATAACCTCCTCCCTATGTTAGTGATAACCCTTGTGACTTTGCCTTTGGGAGATCTGCTTAGGCAGCAGCCAACATTGTGGCAAGGGTTGAAGCAGTGGATTGAAGGACTAATGGAGCAAGGGGCAACTGACCTACATGATCATGATGCGGTAACTCACATACCTAGTCTAACGCTGCACTTACTGCCCAAGTCGTTACACGTGAATGCTTTTTGGGAGGGTATAGAGATGCATGTAGTCCTACCAGTCCTAACATTAGGAGATGCTACACAAAATGGAATCGTGGACATAGGGGCAGGAGTTAGTGTGCTTAACCATGCAGTACTCCAGGCTTGGGGTAACCCACCTATCGAGAAAGCTAGGTTTAATGTTACAATGTCCAATGGATTGAATGTTAGGAAATTCGAAGTGTTGAAGAACTGGCCATTGAAGATCACAGGTGTCCAATTTTTTGTAAACTTCATTGTCATGAAGGGAGTGGACTATGACATCCTACTAGACCAACCTTGGATGAGAAATGGGCAAGTCATAGAGGACTATGGCAACGGTCTGATATTCTTAGGTAACCGAATGGAAGTAGTGAGAGTGGAGGTGGATACCTAAAAGGCCACTTTAGTTGACTTGGATGCCGTCTCTACCATGCTAGAAGGAGATGCATAAGTAAGGGACTCTTATGGGCCACTCAGCAAGTATATCTCTTGTCCTAAGGATGAGGGAGATTGGGTGCACATGCTAGCCATAATCGATCTACCGTTCTTTGATAATGAAGAGTATGTGAAGCCACTAAGGAAATTGGTAAACCTAGTGACACACTCTTAGTGTACCAATTTGCATGATGGCTAGAAGCTCGCAGTAGAGATGACCCACCCCTATTACATTCCACATATCGAAAAACAAGCAAGAACTCCTTGAGATCTTAGAGCATCTAATGAACAAGCTAGGTGGCAACCTAGTAGCCCATCTCAAACCCCTCAAGGATCTCTTGAACGAACCCAAGTGAAGGTGGACCAAGTTGCACGATCTCAACTTGATGTACCATTGGGCCCCAGTCACCAATGAGAAAGAAATGGAGCATCGAGGCTTAGGAGATAACAAGCAGTCAGATGAGGATAGTTCAGACGATGATTATAAAGACTACTATTCCATGAACAAAGACAGTAAAGAGGAGGACAGTAAAGAGGACTCTGGCAAGGTAGATCTCGAAACCTCAGACGGAGAGGGCATAGGCCTCTTTAATGGGAGTCACATTAGGAATTGTTACCCTCCCATGCATCCATTGCATGAGCCTCCCATGCCAAAGCCCCCTATGAAAGTTCTAGTCAGCACATTAACAGAAATTGAGAAAGAAGATGAGGAGGCAATGGCACCCACGTACCTACACATGACTATCACTACCTAGCAAACACATACTTTTAATGGATTGATGAATGAGGGATCTGAATTTAATATATTGACTCATAATCATTGGATTCAAATTGCCAGATCACAATTGCAGCCCACTAATGCCAAACCTAGCCTATTTGGGGGTCAATCATATGCACTTTTGAGAAAGTGCAAGCTTGCAGTCTCTATCGCGTCTAAAAGCATACCAATGATCTTTTATGTGTTGTTGAATGCAAAGGATGCAGGTACGAAATTGTTGTTAGGACGCACATTTAAAAAGTAGACACTTTGTAATGTCAACTACTAGTCACAATGCATTCATCTAGCCATTGGCAACGTATGTATAGCCACAGTGGCACATGAATTGGGTAGTCGGCCTCTAACAACACCCAACACAACACCATTGAATAAAGTTCAAGGATCTTCCCTCAACGAAACCCACAGAACAACACCATTGAACACATGATCCAAAATTCTTGATCATTCACTCCTCGCACTGAAACTTCAACCCAAAATTTAAACAGTTCAAACCTTTAAGCTCATATTTTACCACTTTTAGAGAGAATCTGACACTGAAACAACCATGGCTAAGACTTTGACAACATGAGCTTTCAGATTCACACAACTCCTATTTTTAGGGATTACAACCCCACACAGCAAGCTGCCCCACAAAGTGTGATTGCCTCAATCCGTGTAAAACGAATTGTAGATCCTTTCCATTCTTCTTTTCTCATAGCACACATAAATACAATCCAAATACACAGATAACCAAAGCTTTATACTGCAAATTTTCATGCCAGTTCAACTGTTATAAGCATTTTACTATTATAGACAATCCATTATTGCATCAAAACAGAGTTTACATTGATATAACAATGGATAATCATGGTGACTTTCATGGGAAACAAAGTTGGTGACATAGATGTTGCTGAATTCACATGTTTTCTCATAGAGCACAAAAATTGCCTCATTGAGCATTACAAAAAATAGTTCATAACTTTCTATCTAGACCTCAAATCACCAAGATTCAAAAAGGAAAGTTGTAGCTCTCTTTCCAATTTATAACTTTTTAGAACAAGTCAGAGTCAAATTCCTTGATCTACTACCCTGAAATAGCTCTACACAGTTTGTAGTCTTAAATTTCTGCATACTCTATATAGTAAACACAGCTGCTCTGTTCCAAAAGCACAAACTTGCAAATGGGAATACACATTCTTTAACTTCAAGTTGTCATTTCAGCATATGAGCATATACATCTTAGTATATCTTGCATTGATGAAGAGTTGCGGAAGCTTCGAACTTTATGAATTCTGATTCATCATTTTCGCTACCCATTCCTTCTAGATTTGTGGAAGCTTCGAACTTGATGAAGAGTTGCGGAAGCTTCGAACCCATGCATTCAACATAACACATATTCCCGACCATATACCCAGTTTTAAGATGTAGAGATCCTTTACTTCCATTTTTCTCTTCTAACGAGAAGCTTCACACAACAACTAACAAACATCACTCTCAACATGATGAAGAACAACCCTCTACTGTCTTTCACTCATATCCGTATATTAGAACTGATCTACAAGTTCTTTTCCCCACAAAGCAGTAGAAAAAAAAAGAAAAAAAGAAGACTCTTATTATCATCATCTGAAAACTGAGAACTTGCATCAGCCCACTAACTTTAGCAGCTCTACCATCCTGCTCCTCAGCTCCAATAACTTCAACTTCACGGTCTCTTTCTTCTGACAGTTTGTTCTTCTTCTTTTGAGCTTCAGATTTCTCCCTTCTTCAACCTACAAGATTCTTCTTCCCCCCCCTCTCTCTCTCTCTCTCTCTCTCTCTCTCTCTCTCTCTCTCTCTCTCTCTCTCTCATGTTGTGTCAAACACTTCTCTTCTCTTATTTTTTCAAAAAACCTCACATTTTTTCATTTTTCCTTATTTTTCCAATTGCTCCTTGCTTCCCCTTAATTGCTAGATGGCAAAAATGCCCCTTGCCATGTAAAAATTCACTCCGAGACTTAAAATCAGAAACAAGAACACATTTCATTCTCTTCTTGCATGAGGCACGTGTCTCAAAACTAAAATATCACAACCATGTGTCCAACATGCATGGTACCACTTGGGATTTCCATTTATCAACCCGACTCCTGCTACGAGTAAGTGTTAGAAAGACAAAAAAATGATGTTTGCATGTGTTACCCCACTTGACTTCATGCAACATCATGTCCTTGGTCGCTATTTTCACTCACCATGATTAGCCATCCCCCTAGTTGGGAACATAGTGTGAACAAACCTTTATTAAAAGCTTTGAAAACATCTGACAAAGACAAACTCATTTTTCTAAAATCTGCTTCATAAAGCACTTCATAGAAAAGCTCATAACTTTCTAACCAGGTCTCGGATCGCCAAGCTTCAAAAAGGAAAGTTGTAGCTCTCTTTCAATCTATAATTGTTCAGGTAACTCAGAGTCAAATTCCTTGATTTGCTACCCTGAAAAAGCTTTGCAAAGTCTACAGTTCTTATAAATTTTTGCATGCAGTCCACTTGAGACATTGACCTTCTAGAGACCATAACTTTCACATTCTTGCTTGGAAACTTGATAGAGATCTTTATAGGTGTCAAAGCACACTTTGAATATGGTATACATCATTTATAACAATATGATCAACACCAAATTTCAGAAAACTGAATCTATCCCAAATAGTAAACCGAAAGCAACCTACTTTATGTATAGTATGTACATTATCTACATTCTCTTTATTTACAAGATTATGTAGATATATTTCTTTAGACAGAACCCATTGATTCTATTGTTGTGAACATTCCCATCTAAATCTTGTAGCAAGTAAGTGCAATTTTCAAACTTCTGTTTGATGAGGAAAGGTCCTTCCCATCTAACTCAAAACTTGGTTTGAAAAGTAGAGTCCAAGCTACTGTCATATCTCATAACCAGCATCCCCTCTACAAGATTCTTCTTCTTCAATATTGTATTAAACCATTCCCTTCTCTTCACAATCTATTTTTCATAACAATTTATTGCTTGGTGCCTATCCAACTGTAGGGTATGCAAGTTCAATCCTCTATCAATTCCCAATTCTGTTTGATCTAACTTATGCTTTCTTACAAACTCCATCCTAGGGAACATGACATTCATAGGTAATAAAGCATCTTGACCATATACTGACTGAAAAGGGGTGAATCCTGTACTTGTCTTCTGCATTGTTCTACAAGCCCACAAAGCTTGATGTAGATAATTGTCCCAATCTTTAGGATGATCTTCCACGAGCTTAAAGAGAATCTTCTATAATGTTCCATTGAATGCTTCCACTAGTCCATTGCACTGAGAGTAAAAGGATACGCAAATCTGTGTTTCAAGTCTAGTTTCGCTATTAATTCTCTCAATAGCTTATTTTTGAAGCAATGAACTTGATCTATCACTATTTCTAGTGGTATTCCAAATGTACAGCATATGTCCTCCATGAGGAACTGAGTTACATCCTCTTTCTTCCAATTCCTTGTAGCCTTAGTTTCAGGCCATTTGGTCATATAATCAACTGCAGTAATGATGTAAGACTTTCCTATTTTTGTTCCAGGCAAAGGTCCAATAAAATTCAAACCCCACTTCTTAAACGGTCCATAGACAACAATGGCTTTAGCAAGTTCTGGAATTAGTATTCTTTTTGTACATGACTGGCAAGCATGACAACTTTTACTCTAATGAGCAACATCAGCACTTAAGCTAGGCCAAGTAAGTCCTGCTAACAGAATTTTCCTTTTGGTAAGCTCAAAACCAAAATGACCACCACATGCTTCCTCATGACAGGAAGATAAACAAGTAGGAATCTCAAAATTATCGAGCACCCTTCTTAGTACATTATCAATCCCCTTCATGTACAATTGATCATTTATGAGCACATATGCCCTGGCCTTTTTGATAATGGATACATTTTGTACTGATCAGTCAATGACCTTAACTCCCCACATTTTAGAAACTCTTCAATGAGGTGAAGGCTCTCCCTACCCTCATATCTAGGATTATCCACCCTCATTGCTGCAACATACTAGGAAAGTGCATTTTCAGCCAATTCATGAGCTCTACGATTGTCCTTCCTACCAATATGCCAAATTTCAAAGCTTTGCAGCTGCCTCATGAGGCCTTTTATCTTAAACAGCCAGTCCTTCAATATATATTTATTGTCTTTCCAAACATTTTGAACCTGTCTAACCACCAACATAGCATCTCCTTTTGCAACAACTATCTTCCTATATCCCAGCTCAATACATTGCTTTAGGCCAGCATGTAAACTCGCATTTTCAGCTTCATTGTTACTTTGTATCTCTTTGCTCTCTTGACTTCCAAAAAAAACTTCTTGATTTTCAGCATCCACAATGACAAAATCCAATCCTCCCTTCTTCAAGGTAGCATCTTTATCCTTCGTCTCCTCATGAATTTGTGGATGTGGAATAAACTTCCTTCTTATAATAGTCGCACTTTCAATAGGTTCTTTATAAGTCAAGATATCAGCTAAGCTAGCTCTTACAATATCCTCCTTCAAACATGTAAATTCAAACTCTTGCAAAGCCAACAGCCACTCAGTAACTCTTGGAGCATTTTGAGCAGATCGCAAAACGTGTGGAAGCATTTGGGAACCAGTAAGTACTACAAAAAGTTTTTGAATCAAGTATGATTTCCATCTTTTAACTGCATATACCAACCCCCATACCAACAATTCTTCTTCCATCCAAGCTTTTTTAGTCCCTCCAATGGATCTGCTTATATAAAACACTGGCCTCATATAAGACATCCCTTTTTCCTTCTGCATTAAAATGGCTCCCACTACATTTTTCCCAACACTGATACTAATGAAGAAAAGTTCATCCCTGTTTGGAGTCATAAGAACTGGAAAAGTGCTTAACTTTTCTTTAATCTACAATAATGCATCCTATTCAACTTGCATCCAAACTAAAGGATCCCTCTGTAAAGGATATACATATTCAGCCAGCATATGGAATGACCTTGATAGATACCTCAACTTTTGAACAAAGCTCATCAGTTCTTTTATAGTTTTTAAAGAATCCATAAGAAGTAAAGCCTCAATTTTACTAGGATCAAGTGAAATATCATTAGCAAACACTTCATGACCCAAGAGTATCACTCTATTTCTTGCTATTTTACATTTATCAGGGTTCAACTGACCACCATCCTCATCAAGTCTGCAAAAAACTTTATCAAGTTTTTTAGAGTTAAATGCCCTTGAGCTGTACACACAAAATTCATCCATAAATACTTGCAAAGATTTCCCAATGAAAGAGGCAAACACCCAACCAACCCATCTTGAAAACTGGTGTATGCATTCATTAGACCAAAAGGCATTACTCTATAACAGAAGCATCCCCATGGAGTGATGAACATTGTTTTCTTTTGAACTTCTTCTACTATTCTGATTTGGAAATATCTAGAGTATCCGTCACACACATTGTAAAATTCATGACCAGCCACTTGATCCAAGATCTCATCCTGAACTGGAAGAGGATGTGGTAGTCCCTCTTAGTAGCTGCATTAAGAGGATTGAAATCAACATATACTCTCCACTTTACATTCTTCTTTGGTCTGATTACAACAAGAGACACCCACTCTATATCATCAACAAGATAGATAAATTTAGCATCAAGCAACTTCTGAATTTCAGCTTTAAGTACATTTTCCTTAATTATATCAAGTCTCCTAAGTTTTTGAGCCACTTGTTTATATCCTTCTTTCAATTTGATATGGTGCATAATGCTGTTAGTACCCCTTAGTTGGTGATATTATGTAGCAAAAAGTTTTGGGTATTTTTGAAAAATAGTTGAAAATTCATCACCTTCATCATTAGTCAAGTCATTTCCTAGCATATTCATAAGCTTAGGTAGTCCAACATTCATTTCAAGTTGCTGATCAAAAGTTTCATGCATGAAGTTTGTACTTTCTACAACAATATTTACAACTTTTTCCTCTCTTTTTGAACCCTGGATTTACAACCCAAAGAGGTCAACATCCCTAGAGAGTAGGCTAGCTTCCCATTCTCTATCTTCCTCATCAAGGCTAGACTTTCCTAAATCACTACTTTTATCACCTCCAACATCACTTTCATGTCCACTTTGAATGATAGATCTTGTTTTCTTGTCAATGATCACCCTCTTATGAAATGGCTTCTCTAGATAAAGTTCCAATTGACCTCTATACCAATCTTGTTTAGATCTCATACCAGTCAACCACGGTCGTCCCAAAATAAGAGGATATGTCCCAAGTTTTGCATGCAAAACATGGAAATCCAAACATGTTTTTTGGCCTCCAATGTTGATCTCCAAGTTCTCAATGACTCCCAAACATTTCACTTTTGAGCTATCTGCCATTTTAACCTTAAATAATGACTTCCCTGTCATTTTAAGATGCAACATTGCTTCTTCAATGATTACACAAACTTGTGCACCACCATCAACATAAACTTGATCAATTTTCCTTCCATGTATCCATGCATCCATGACAGGTATAATGTCTTTCACATTTGATAGATATACCACTCCAACATGCCTAGTTTGGGTTTTTCCTTTCTTGATGCAACCAAACCATGCCATTGCCTCTTCAGAGATGAGTTCATCTGCTGTAGCTGACCATATGTAACATCAACATTTTTACCTTTTAAGTCTTCAAGCAGGTTGTAAGGAACTTGATTAACTCCTAGAGAAAAGTCCCCCATTTGAATATTCCTTTGTGGTCTAGCTTTCCTGCTGGTTTGTGGATCGTCTACAACCTGTTTTCCCTTTTTAATCCTTGCTGCCCTTTGAGTTTCAGTTTCAGTATCCCTCTTTCTGACTCTCTTGTTAGCAAAAACATCTGCATTTTTTCCATCATCAGACATGCTGGTTTCGATCAAATTCATACCCGATGTGCCTTCACCAGGTCTTCTTTCCAACTATTGCCTAGCTAGTTCAAGTGGCCTTTGTTCCTGTTGAGGCCTAGTATCTTGCCTAGCATTCCCCTCTAGCATGGGATACATCTGCCCTCATGTTCTTCTTGGATAAGGGCAATCAGGAGCAATATGACCTCTCTCCCTACAATTAAAGCATTCAAATTTTTCCCATCTATTCCTTGGAGGTTCTCTAAATCTAGGTTGCATTTGAGGCTACCTTCCTTGCAATAAGCTCATATTCAAATTCAAATTTTCTAATTGTTCCTGTAGTTTACTAATCACATCATCATCAAGTTTCCTATGGCCTTGTTGAGTCCTATTCTCCGCTCTTTCAAATGCTCCATGAAGATTCATAGCTTGTTGTCCTACATTTCCTACAACATTGTCAACTTGATTAGGCTGTAAAAATGCATGCACAACAATACCTCTTGATTGATCCAACCTCAATTGTATTTTCATTTTCTTTTCTTTGGCTATTTTGACTGCATCTTCATATGTATCAAGGTCTTTGATCAAAATCTTTTCTCTAATCTCAGGTACTCTGTGCAATTTCTATCCATTTTGCTTCAAATCTCACAACAAATTTAGACACTTCTTCATTTTCTCCTTGAAACATATTTTCCAAAGATTTCCATAAAATCTCAAGAGTTTTCTTAGTTGCAAACTTCATAAGGAACTCATTTTTTACTTCATTCCAATTTTCCCTTGTGTCCTCGTTCAACAACTTCCACCATAATCTTGCAGAACCTTCAAGCAACATGCTGATCATTCAAAGCTTATCTGCACTAGTGTCCCTTCAATATTGGTAAGCCATCCACTCCAATAGACTCTTGATAAACTTATTAGCATCCTCATTTTCAATACCAAAGATGGGTTCATATCCAAAATCCTCCATGCTTGAGTTTGAGTACAGGTTGGTTTCCAAACCTTATACTTCCCAACTGATAAGATCAACAAGAGACCTTCAACACGGGAGATCCTCAACAGGGGCACCAATCAATGGTAGGTGAATTGGGTAGTCGGCCTCTAACAACCCCCACGACAATACCACATGATAAAGACCGAGGATCTTTCCTCAACAAAACCCACGAAACAACGCCACTGACCACATGATCCAAAATTTCTAATCACTCACTCCTCACTAAGAGTTCAACTCAACACTTAAACAATTCAAACCTTCAAGCTCATATTTTACTACTTTTAGAGAGAATCTGACATTGAAACAACCATGGCTAAGACTTTGACAACACGAGCTTTCAGATTCACACAACTTCTATTTTTAGGGATGACAACCCCACGTAACAAACTACCCCACAAAGCGTGATTTTCTCAATCTCTGTGAAACCAGTGTAGATCCTTTCTGTTCTTCTTTTCTCAGAGCACACATAAATACAATCCAAATACACAGAGAACCAAAACTTTACACAATAGATTTTCATGCCAGTTCAGCTGCTATAAGCATTTCACTATTGTAGAAAATCCATTACTGCATCAAAACAGAGTTTACACTGATATAGCAATGGATAATTGTGATGACTTTCATGGGGAACCAATTTGGTGACATAGATGCTGCTGAATTCACATGTTTCCTCATAGAGCACAAAAATTGTCTCATAGAGCATTACATAGAATAGTTCATAACTTTCTAACGAGACCTCATATCACCAAGCTTCAAAAAGGAAAGTTGTAGCTCTCTTTCCAATGTATAGCTCTTTATAACAACTCAGAGTCAAATCCCTTGATTTACTACCCTAATATAGCTCTGCACAGTTTGTAGTCCTAAATTTTTGTATACTCTATACAATAAACACAAGTACTCTGTTCCAAAAGCACAAACTTGCAAATGGGAAGACTGGTTCTTTAAATTTAGATTGCCATTTCAACATACCAGCATATACATCTTAGTATATCTTGCATTGATAAAGAATTGCGGGAGCTTCAAACTTTATGAATTCTGATATATCATTTTCCTGGATGCAAATCCTTCTAGATTTCCACTAACTTGAACCCATGCATTCAACATCTACACATAACACATATTCCAGGCCATATACCTAGTTTTAAGATTTATAGATTCTTTACTTCCATTCTTCTCTACTGACGGGAAGCTTCACACAACAACTGATATACATCACTCTCAATATGATGAAGAACAGCCCTCTGCTGTCTTTCACTCATATCCATACATCAAAACTAAACTGCAAGTTTGTTGCCCCACAAAGCAATAGAAGAAAACAAGACAAAAAGGAGACTCTTATTACAGTCATCTGAAAACTAAGAGCTCGCATCAACCCATTGACTTTAGCAACCCTGCCATCTTGCTCCTCAGCTCCAATAACTTCAGCTTCACAGTCTCTTTCTTATGACACTTTGTTCTTCTTCTTTTGAGCTTCAGATTTCTCCCTTCTTCAATCTGCAAGATTCTTCTTCTCCCTCCATCCCTCCCTCCCTCTCTCTCTCTCTCTCTCTCTCTCTCTCTCTCTCTCTCTACATATATATATATATATATGTATATGTATATGTATATGTATATGTATATATATATACATATATATATATATATATATATATATATATCTCACTCTTGTTGTGTTGTATCAAACACTTCTCTTCTCTTCTTTTTTCAAAAAACCTCACGTTTTTGCTTTTTTCCTTATTTTTTCAAGTTGCCCCTTGCTTCCCCTTAATTGCTAGATGGAAAACTTGCCCCTTGCCATGTAAAATTTCACTCGGAGACTTAAAATTAGAAACAAGAACACATTTTATTCTCTTTCTTCATGAGGCGCGTCTCAAAACTGAAATATCACAACCACATGTCGAACATGCATGATACTACTTGGGCTTTTCATTTATCAACCCAACTCCCGCTACGAATAAGTGTTAGAAAGACAAAAAAAGGATCTTTGCATGTGTTACCCCACTTGACTTCACACGGCATCATGTCCCTAGTCAGTCATTTTCATTTCCCAACATCTTTTTGTAAAAGGGCAATGTAGCTCCATCAAAGCCTGCAAAACCACTGGTAGAGCAACCCACCACCAAGCCTAAGGAGGGGGGTCATAACTCATTAGAACCCGCCAAACCTCAAATCTAGCAAACCACTAAAATCAAAGCTAAGGCCCATGCACCACAATTCAAATGGGTGCCTAAGCACAAAGGCCCACATCCTAGAAGCAAACACACACAACCTCGCAATGCTAGAAACTCACACCCAAGAGCTAGGAGGCCGCAAAATAGGAGATACATGCAAAGACAATCGGTCAAGCAGTGATGGGTTCCCAAAACCTTGTTGCAAGGATAGGGCTATTACAAGGGCAATGCTTGGATATGGGTGCCTAAAGCCAAAAGTGTCAATGGCACTACTCAACTGCCACCCTCAAACCCATCTACACAAGATTCAACAACAATTAAGGAAGCAAGGCCCAAGAGATCCTCATACCCAAGCCTATGGAGCCTAGATTTACTAAACCCATAGAGCCCAAGATCACTAAGCCACCAACACTATACTAAGTCCATTGACCAAAACTGCAGCCGACTTCCATTGACTCGACCACCCCCAAGGAGCCTAGTGACCCAACTACTTCTTAGGCTAAATGTAGCACATCCTCTGAGCAGCAAGCCCAACCCATGGTCCCTAAGAATGCCATTTCTCCTAAGGGGCCACCCTAGGATCCGCAACTAGAAGCTCCCTTGTCCAGCTCATTTTGACCCTACTTGCCCACTAGTAGGTCTTAAGCCATCCTATGAATGACGATCTATCCTCATGTTGGCTAAAGACCTAGCTGAAAACATAAGAGACAACCTGGTCATCTGTATTGAGCACTTAGATGCCACTTTCACCCTCCTTCCTAAGAGCTATGAGCGCTTAGACCTAGGCCTACTTGATGCATCCTCAGAGTTGGATGTCCGCTCCTTGCCACACACTTGGGAGGAATACAAATTTGTGACGATAAAAACCCCCATGGTTATAGAAGAATTGATTGCCAATTCAAAGATATCTCGAGGCCAAGCCCTTAAACAATGACTAATCACCTCCTATAGAAAGAGTAGAGTCACTACCATAAGCCAAAAGTTAGACAAACTTCGCAAGATAGTTGATAATGACTCATCCTTCTTACGCAAGTGGTATGCTCTCTGACTCCCCAATGGGAACAAGAAAGCTACCAAATCATGACCAATGCTAAGCAGCAACATGCCATTAAGACCTCCGAGTATGATCCCACTTATGTAGCTCCTACGTCTTTTAGGGTATTGGTAGCTGGATTTTAGGAGCCACCGGGCTTGAAGCATTTGAGGCCGTTTTTGGAGCAAGAAGTGCCTAAGAAGTGCCAAAGACCAAATTTTCATGAAAAATCAAACGGTGGCGGATGGCCAAGCTAGAGTTTTCCTAGATGCATTTAGACATGAGGAATCCAACGCAAGTCTCGATTCGTCGATCGAAGGTCGTTTGACCCCCCATTTAATCCCCACAAGGTTTGGTGTTATAAAGCAACTACTTGATTCAGGAGCCAAAAAGTGTGTGACGAAGTTTAGCTTTAATATAGATTTCGATACTGCGAAGCCGCCTGTCAAGACGGATCTCGAATCTGAGTCGGTTTGCCCATCCAAAATCGAAATATTTACTTAGAGGACAATGTGAACACAAAAAAACCGAACCTCCTATTTTAAAGTTTTAACCTTAGGCTTAATAAAAGCCTAAAACTAACAGAAATTTGACGAACAGGAAGAGGGGGGCGCAAATTTTTTTTGTGCCCCTTCCATTACCCTACAAGAGGTAGGAGCTACATAAGTGGGATCATACACTAAGAGAGGGAGATTCTCGATCAGGACAAAAAGAGGAAGAAGATGATTGTGAGTTTTGTAATTTTAATGGAGGATTTAAAAATATGACTTCCTAGTCTTTATCACTCCTCTTAATAGCTGTTCATATGCATCAATTCAAGAGAGAAGGGGGAGGGTTGTGATGAAGAATCCAGACCAAATGATGATGCTGTAGCGATGGAGGATGTAGATCGAGCTCAGAGAGCATGTAATCGGGCAAAAAAGAAGCGTCAGTGGCCTCCTGTCTACAAGATACAAGCCTCGGATCGCGATTTCTATGCATAAGTGAGCACTTCTTTTATTTTACATAAAATGGTTGGAGAAAGTGTTTGATTTTTTTTGTTCTTGATTTCCCATGTTGCATTCTCTCTAAAATATGAAAGAAAATTAAAAAATTTAATGGTGTAATAATTTCTTGCAAAACACGCAAAACCCCTAAGTTGTGTTTTTTTTTTAAATAATGGAATTTGGGGTTTTTGTTAAGTATTTTGGGGTCATATGGAACAAAAATGGAGATGAAAATAATATTGAGTATCCTTGATCAGTAAGAACTCATAATTCTAAAATATCTCATTTAAAGAAAGAAATAAATGGAGAAAAAAGAGAAAATAAGGAGAATTTTAGTTTTTTCGCTCAAAAGTTTAGAAAAAAATACATTTTATGTCTGTGAGTATATAGTAAGGTTCGACATGAGTATTAAGCTTCAGTCAAGCCTTTTTTCCATGTTATAGTATGTTTTTATCAAAATTTTATGAAAATTTACATAAAAATGGACCCTAAACCTACCCAACAAATGCAAAACCTAAACGGAAGAGAGAAGAGGATTTTTGAAAGTCACTAATTATTGAAAATGATTCAAATTATGATTGATTTGCCTATGCACAACATATAAGATGGATTATCATTTCAATTAAGGAGACTAGTAGCACGAATAAATTTAGTGCTAGTCTCTATCAAGGCCGCATGCACGATTAGTTGGAAATTTCATTAAAGGGTTGTTTTTGCACTTCACCCAACTAGTTTCTAATGATTAAAACTCTTGAGCACAATGATCATCCACATTTGCATTGAACATGACATGGTAACTCCTGGACATTGTCCCAACTCCCGCGTAGGGTTGAAGGTCACCACAGGGGTTTGGCAAAAAAATTGGACAAGATAGATAGAGATGTGTCTTCAAGAGATAAGTAGATTACAATGAATGTTTAAAGGTTCAAGAGGTACTTGACGGTCAATCACAAGGGTTTGAGAGAGAAGAATGTATGGCAGTTCAAGAGCTTAGACTCTAGAGATGGTAAAGATAAGAGAAGGGTTGAAGGTTTCAAGCCAAGTTCTTGAATCTGTTAATAGAGCTTCCAACTGCACGTTCTTAGCAAAGTTCACAAGAGTATTATCTCATAAGTTCTAACTCAAATCGAGCTTGTTTTCTTGACTGTAAGAGCAATCACAAATTATAAAATCAAGTACAATATATTGTCATGTATCATAAACAACTTTGCATCCCATCATTCATACATGATGCTATAGCATGAATCAACTTTGCATGATTATATTCAATGTAGACTATTAGGGACAAAAGCTTATAAGTCAATTACAAGGCTTGTAGGGCAAAGAGAATTGTTTCAAGAGAGCTTCAAATTGAGTTCCTAATAAGGATAAGTTACCACAGCCAAGAAATAAGAGAAAAATCTCCTCTTAATTCAACTCAAAGCATCTATGAATTATCTACAAACATTGCCCTGCCATAGGGGCACAAAATACTTGCATATTTTGACAAGATGTCTTCTATAGAGTAAGAAATAAATTAAAAAAACACTGTTGTAGCTAATTCTCTGAATATGGTTGAAGATATCAGCCCAAATATATTCTGGAATTCACATCTGATGATAGCATAAACTTTCCCTAACAAGGTGTTGGTGCATTTGGTATCGAAAGTCTACCATGGGGGTAAGAGACAGCAGGATGAAGGGAGATTCAAGGAGAGGAGTAGATGGAAGAGAATGGGGTCGAAGAAATAGAAAACATAGAAGAATACTCACATAAAGAAATAGAAAATGTAGAAGAATACTAATAGAGATGAAACCTGTCAATTTATTTTTGCATTATGAGAAGATAAAACACTTGTAGACAAAAATGTGTATAAAATAATACCTTTCTCTATGCTGACAGACCACCAATCTGATGCTTCCATTGGCTCTAAAGAAAGGGGGATAAAATAGCAACACAATTGGCCAAAATTCTGCCAGATCACTCCCTCTTCATCTCCCTCTTCAAAGTGTTGTTCATTGCTTGAAAACAGTAATCATGCATCACTTGATTTTGATAATATTTCTTTTTACATAAAATCCTCTAAAAATAGCTGAAAGATACATGCTTTCTTTTACATGTTATCCTAATCTAGAAGTTATCTACAGTTTTATGGACTTGTACAAGAGATAATATCTAAAATATCAAAAATTGGCTAAAACTTGTCCAAAAATCTAATATTTTTGAACCATGGACACTAACACTAATGCCTAAAGTGGCTCTCTAGATCTATAAAGAAGCCACACTCTAGAGTTTTTCACACGATGTGCACGTAGCAGCATGACATCCACCCCCTCCTAACCTGCACATCCTCTGGCAGTCTTACAAATCTACAGTGTCAGAAGAAATATCTTCTGCCATGTCAATGTCTTCATCTTCTGCCTCTTCTTCTTC
Source organism: Lygodium microphyllum (assembly GCF_053477565.2). Classification (NCBI taxonomy): domain Eukaryota; kingdom Viridiplantae; phylum Streptophyta; class Polypodiopsida; order Schizaeales; family Lygodiaceae; genus Lygodium; species Lygodium microphyllum. The sequence continues at coordinate 119,620,537 of NC_141139.1, forward strand.
CTCTATGTCATCATGCTCTTAAATTATATCCAAGTGTTCTAACTCATATATTGAACTTTATCTTTGTTTGAAGAGCTTGATTCTTTTACCAGCTATGGGTATCTTCATGGTTGTCCCATCCAATTCAGCCAATGAATATGTGGCATTGTCATGAACAACCTTTACCACATATACGGCCAAACCAATGCTTTACTATCTTCTTAGAAGCACTATATTGATTGTCTAGGCTGCTGTCATAGACAAGCACCCAATCATTTTCTTGGATAGCTCTTGGTTGAAGTCAATGTTGCCTATCAAATCTTCTTTTGTTTTTTAGTCTTGATGTTTTTAACTTCTTAATAGCTGCTTGAACATCTTCAGGCCTTCTTTCTAGTTGCCATATGCACAAAGTCAACAACTCTTCTCTACTGATGCCTTCCTCCCAAGGTAGAAGACTTCACGTGAGAATATAGATTCCTCAATTGGCATAGTTGGTTGTTGTCCATGCATAAGTTCAGTTGGCATATAGCTTGTCACTGTACTGTGAGCAGTTCGGTTAGCCCATAATGGAAAAGGTAGCATTTTAGGCCATTCTTTGATCTTTTCTCTACAAGACTTTGCTAGAACTTTGAGAATAGGTTGATGTCCTCACTCATTCTTTCCATTTCCTTCAGGATTGTAGGCTGATGTCAAAGCCAACTTGATACCTGATTGAGAAAAAAAGTTGTGTGTCTCATCGGCATCCGATTCTCCTCTATTTCCGGTTACCTTTCCAACACAGAAATACCTGCAAAATACTTATTCAAGCAAAAAGTGACAAACAACTTGAGTAGTCTTGGTTGTTAAAGCTTTACCTTCAACTTGATTGCTTAGATCTTCTCTTGCTGATGCCAGGAGGCATATTCCACGGTGGATTCCGTGCCACGGTGGATTCCGTGAGGTTTTACAGTGGATTCCACGGTGGTTTCACGGTGGGCTCATACGCAAAGAGGATTCTTTGTGCGAGAAGTTGATGGGGACGCCTGTCCTTTTCGGGTGTTTCATTAATTTAGTGTGTACATGGGTGATTCCATAGCGGGTGATTCCGCAAAATGCATATTAAATTAATAAACGTTTATGAGTTTAGAGTGCGCACTCGTAATAAATTAAGGTTAGGATTTATTTCTAACCAGTTGATTTATTTATGTAGCTGAAGACTGCTAGGTATTCACTTTTGTCGGTTTAATTGTATTATTTTACTAACAATTGTGAATGCTTCAGTTGATGTGTAGAGATAGCAGCAGTGGCGGAGGAAAGCATTGGAGTTTAGCGGGTATTCGACATTTGGACTATATATTTTGACAGGCGCCACGCCTATATTTTGTTATGTCTATAGAGACATTGATTATTGATTATTATTTTGTATGCGCTTATGCGCCCGGATATGTTATTTCTATTTGGACATTGAGATTGGGCGTGCCAGACTCTATGGGCACCGTCCATTAGCTTTATTTTCCTATTTTTGTAGAAAGCAAACTCAAAAGCTAAAAGCTTCTCATATTTTTGTAATTGGGCTATTATTGAGCATGAAGATTGGAAATATACATTAAATACATGCTTTGTGAAGCGCTCACACAAGGCATGGGGGAGATTGAACCCAATTTGTCTCTTGCCTCTTGTCGTGCATGCTTTTGCATTGTTTTTTGTGCAAAAAGGTAGAGTTCTTTGTTCTTGGGGACCTTCTGGGATTCACCACGTGAGCTATCTGTGACCGATCTGCGCACCAGTGGTATCAGAGCGGAGCAGAGATCAAGAGCTTCCAATCGCTACCAATCTCGGGCGAAGGCGGAGCTCTAGGAACAAACGGGCTCTACAGTCAATCTCATCGCGAACCATTGATACAGGCAGACTTCTGGCGATCAAGAACCCCTGTTTCCACTGTTAGATTGCGAAGGACCAGGCTCTGCAGGCGGAGGACCACTCATACACTTCCATCATCAAGTCGTGGAGTTACAGAGATAAGCTCTCTTCATAATCAAGTTTATTATCATAACAAAGCTTAATCTTAAGCTTAGGGAGCTTAAATACTCAAATCGTGATCAAAATGACTTCATCCCGAGAATTCCGACAGAAAAAATGGACCCCCCCCACGAAATCGACGTTGCCTGTTTAGTCCTTCCTTAAGCTTAATAAGCTTAAGCTTAATCACTTAAGCTTAAGGCTTTCTGCAAGTTACACAGGTCAGACAAGTTGATATACTCCAGGTCTCGCACTTCTGAAGTTAAGTTCTGCAAGTCGACGGTAATCAAGTTCTGCAAGTTCTGCAAGTCGGCCTAAGTTCAGCAAGTCAACAACTCTGCAAGTCTGCTAAGTCTGCAACTCTGCAAGTTAGACTAAATCAGAACTGACTAGTGCTTAAAACTCCTAGAATACTTGTTCATATGCAAAAACTCTGAACTGGAAAGTTGTTCGCAGCAAGCTGTTCTACCTATCTACAAGTTCGTTGAAGTACTTTCAGCAAACGGATACAGAAATATTATAGATTTTCAGAAAATATACAAAGAAATACCCAAAAATACATAGCCTTGTAACCCCAAATTTGAGCTACGCTCATCCCGCTAACCTGATTTTGAGTGAGAAAGGTTTGTTGAGTTTTACAGGATGACTACCCCACATATGGATGATCCTATGGCTGAAGACGACTTACCTGAGCCTACCATGGAACAAAAGCTGGATTTAATCATGCTACAATTGGAAGAAGAGCGAAGAGCTAGGCAAGCATTGCAAGTGCAATTGACAAAACTTCAAAGAGCGTCCACCGATAAAGAAGAACCTCAAGCTGAAGATTTGATTCGACGTACCTTCGACGCCACTCTTGAAGCACAAACCATTCGCAAGGAATCCAAGATAAGTAAACGAAGTTTCAAGTTTCGCACTTTCAATGGCATAAGAGAAGGAAAGACTGTTTTATCATTCATTAGCCAGTTTGATGACTATTTCCATGAGGAAACTTATCCCGAAAAAGATAAAATCAAGTGTGTTACTAATCATCTGATAGACAGAGCATCACTTTGGTGGACTGTAGTCCGTAAGAGCATAGAATGTCCTGCTACTTGGGAAGATTTCAAGAAGAAGTTCATGCAAAATTTCCTTCCACCGCAATTTCATGAGAAGGCTATCAAACAATGGGATCTACTTCAACAGCGAGATCGTGAGCCTATCCCACAATATACAGAGCGTTTTTGGAATGCACTCCTACAGCTACGCATGCTTGAAGACGTACCAGAAACGACACATAAGCGGAAGTATATGTCTGGACTTCTTGGACATTACTACGCTAAAGTGAACATGTTCAAGCCTGCTACCCTTGAAGACGCCATCTCCTTAGCTCACGACACTGAAGATAAGTTACGCGAAAGAGATCGACGACCACAGCCATTCCAAGCCAACAGTAATTATGGATCTAAACAATTCAATTCCAATTTTAGAAGGTTTAATCCAGGTCGTTTCTCATCACCATCTTTCCGCAAGAATTGGCCTAAACCACCTGCATTACCATCCACTGTCAATCCAAATCCAAAGCCTATTCCACAAGCAAATCCAAATGTACCCAGACTCCCAGCCATTGCAAATAATGTGACCAAAGCCAAGCCAATAGTATGCTACAAGTGTCACCAGCCAGGGCATCTCGCAGCAAATTGTCATTCAAAGAAGCCATCAGCACATATCAACTATCTTGGAGCTATGGATGAAGACGAGCATGAGGATATGCCGGATTTCACGGAAGAAGAGGATGATATTACTACTACTTCCGACACTTTACCAGGTATGCCTACTCCACATTCATTGTTGACTATGAAATGTATGGTGCATGGAAGAGAAAGAACTATCTTGCATGATGACGGTAGTACCCATGACTTTATTTCAGCAAAATTGGTAAAGGAATTGAAATTGCATACTGTACCTACGCATTACCGCATAAAAGCTGCATTTTTAGGCACTAGGTACAATGGCACACAAGAAGTACAAGATTTAGAAATTCAAATTGGTTCATATATTGAAAGAAGAAATTTCTTAGTTGTCCCATTACAGTCAAGCGACATTATTCTAGGAATGCCATGGAGACACCAGCATAATCCAAATATAGATTATTCCACGCACACAATGAATATTAATTTTCAAGGAAAATCTATTACATTATATGGTATGCATGCATCTCATATTTTTCCATTGCTTTCGCATACTCAAGCAAAACGTGCACTACGCAAGAATACTAAATCATATCTCATTTGGGTGAATGAATTGCACGCAAAGGAAAATCATATGCACCCTAGGCATAAGGAATTTCTTGCATATTTTAAGGATTGTTTTGCAGAAGACCTACCACCAAGTTTACCTCCTTCACGTCCAGAAGACCATAAGATTGATCTAATACCTGGCACACAACCACCTTGCAAAGCACCATATAGGCACAATCAAATAGAGCAAAAAGAAATCCAGAGTCAAGTTGAAGAATTACTAAATAGAGGCTTAATTCGACCTAGCAGTTCTCCATTCGGTGCACCTGTGCTCTTAGTCAAGAAAGAGAATAATACTTATCGTATGTGTATTGACTACCGAGCATTAAATAAGATCACTGTAAAGAATAGGTATCCTATACCTAGAGTTGATGACCTTATGGACAAACTGCAAGGATCTTCTATATTTAGTAAAATATTAACCTTAAGTCTGGATATCATCAGAAGAGGTTAGATAGATCCGACATATTTAAGACTGCATTCAGGACACAGTTTGGCCATTACGAATTCTTAGTCATGCCATTCGGATTAACTAATGCACCTGCTACTTTCAGTAGAATGATGAACCGTATTTTTCTGAAATATCAGTATTGTGTGATTGTTTTCTTTGATGATATTTTAGTGTTCAGTCAAAGTGAAAAAAAGCATTATGAGCATTTATCATTAGTTTTTCAATTACTGAAAGAAAATCAATTGTTTGCAAATCCTGACAAGAGTGAATTCTTTAAGATAGAAATAGAATATCTAGGTCATATTGTATCAAAAGAAGGAATAAAAGTTGATCCTAAGAAAATTGATGCAATATTGCATTGGGCTGTTCCTAAAAATGTACATGAATTACGCTCATTCCTTGGTCTTGCTAGTTTCTATAGGAAGTTTGTACGTAATTTCTCATTACTTGCTTTACCATTAACCAAACTTCTTAAGAAAGGAATTGTTTATCAATGGACTGAAACTCAGCAGAAATCCTTTGACTTACTTAAACGTGCATTAACCAATGCCCCTATTTTACAATTGCCTGACTTTAATAGACCATTCTTTCTAGTTGTGACCGATGCTAGCGGATCAGGCCTCCTTGAATTTCCCTTCACCCTGCTGTCTCTTACCCCCATGGTAGACTTTGGACACCAAATGCACTGACACCGTGTTAGGGGAAGTTTATGCTATCATCAAAGGTGAATTTTGGAATATATTTGGGCTGATTTGGGGCTGATATCTTCAATCATATTCAGAGAATTAGCTACAGCAGTGTTCTTCTAATTTATTTCTTACTCTATAGAAGACGTCTTGTCAAATGCAAGTATTTTGTGCCCCTATGGCAGGGCAATGTTTGTAGATCATTCATAGATGCTTTGAGTTGAATTAAGAGGAGCTTTTTCTCTTATTTCTTGGCTGTGGTAACTTATCCTTATCAGGAACTCAATTCGATGCACTCTTGAAGAAAGTCTCTTTGCCCTACAAGCCTTGTAATTGACTCATAAGCTTTTGTCCCTAACAGTCTACATTGAATATAATTATGCAAAGTTGATTCACGCTATAGCATCATGTATGAATGATAGGATGCAGAGTTGTTTATGATACATGACAACATATTGTACTTGATTTCATAATTTGTGATTACTCTTATAGTCAAGAAAATAAGCTTGATTTGAGTTAGAAATTATGAGCTAATACTCTTGTGATCTTTGCTAAGAACATGCAGTTGGAAGCTTTATTAACATATTCAAGAACTTGGCATGAAACCTTCAACCCTTCTCTTATCTCTACCATCTCTAGAGTCTAAGCTCTTGAACCACTATACATTCTTCTCTCTCAAACCCCTGTGATTGACTGTGAAGTACCTCTTGAACCTTTAAACATTCACTGTAATCTACTTATCTCTTGAAGACACATCTCTATCTATCTTGTCCAATTTTCTTGCCAAACTCCTACCGTGACCTTTAACCCTATGCACTGCAATCAACATGAAGGTTGGTGTAAGAGAAATCCAAGCTGGGGGATTCTTCTCAAGAGATACTCTACAACAGTTGGTGCGCATACTGGAGTAGACTCACCAATAACAAATCGAACTGTTACAACAACAACAACAACAAAGGCAAGATGAAGAGAAGATTATTCCACAACTATCAAGGCCCTAGAGGAAGTTGGGCGGGAATTAAAACAATTTAATGGTCAAAATGTCTTTGTTTTCATTCGCTTGTATGTTGAGAAAATGCTCTTCTTTGGTGTACCGCAACATACATCGAGTCGCTATTTTACCAGACTAGCCAAGCATGGTCTTCAAGAAAGAATCCATGGTCTTTTTTAGTGATATGTGGATTGGGCTGCATTCAAAAAATCCCCATGCAAATTCCACGGTGGATTCCGTAAACTTAAGTCTTTATCACTCCTCTTAGTAGCTATTCATATGCATCAATTCAAGAGAGAAGGGGGAGGGTTGTGATGAAGAATCCAGACCAAATGATGATGCTTTAGCGATGGAGGATGTAGATCGAGCTCAGAGAGCATGTAATCGGGCAAAAAAGAAGTGTCAGTGGCCTCCTGTCTACAAGATACAAGCCTCGGATTGCGGTTTCTATGCATAAGTGAGCACTTCTTTTATTTTACATAAAATGGTTGGAGAAAGTGTTTGATTTTGTTTGTTCTTGATTTCCCATGTTGCATTCTCTCTAAAATATGAAAGAAAATTAAAAAATTTAATGGTGTAATAATTTCTTGCAAAACACGCAAAACCCCTAAGTTGTGTTTTTTTTTAAATAATGGAATTTGGGGTTTTTGTTAAGTATTTTGGGGTCATATGGAACAAAAATGGAGATGAAAATAATACTGAGTATCCTTGATCAGTAAGAACTCATAATTCTAAAATATCTCATTTAAAGGAAGAAATAAATGGAGAAAAAAGAGAAAATAATGAGAATTTTAGTTTTTTCGCTCAAAAGTTTAGAAAAAAATATATTTTATGTTTGCGAGTATATAGTAAGGTTCGACATGAGTATTAAGCTTCAATCAAGCCTTTTTTCCATGTTATAGTATGTTTTTATCAAATTTTTATGAAAATTTACATAAAAATGGACCCTAAACCTACCCAACGAATGCAAAACCTAAACGGAAGAGACAAGAGGATTTTTGAAAGTCATTAATTATTGAAAATGATTCAAATTATGATTGATTTGCCTATGCACAACATATGGGATGGATTATCATTTCAATTAAGGAGACTAGTAGCACGAATAAATTTAGTGCTAGTCTCTATCAAGGCCGCATGCAGGATTAGTTGGAAAATCCATTAAAGGGTTGTTTTTGCACTTCACCCAACTAGTTTCTAATGATTAAAACTCTTGAGCACAATGATCATCCACATTTGCATTGAACATGACATGGTAACTCCTGGACATTGTCCCAGCTCCCGCGTAGGGTTGAAGGTCACCACAGGGGTTTGGCAAAAAAATTGGACAAGATAGATAGAGATGTGTCTTCAAGAGATAAGTAGATTACAATGAATGTTTAAAGGTTCAAGAGGTACTTGACGATCAATCACAAGGGTTTGAGAGAGAAGAATGTATGGCAGTTCAAGAGCTTAGACTCTAGAGATGGTAAAGATAAGAGAAGGGTTGAAGGTTTCAAGCCAAGTTCTTGAATCTGTTAATAGAGCTTCCAACTGCATGTTCTTAGCAAAGTTCACAAGAGTATTATCTCATAAGTTCTAACTCAAATCGAGGATTCCACGGTGGATTCCAGGAGGCATATTCCACGGTGGATTCCGTGAGGTTTTACGGTGGATTCCGTAAACTTAAATGACCGGGGCTCATACACAAAGAGGATTCTTTGTGCGAGAAGTTGATGGGGACGCCTGTCCTTTTCGGGCGTTTCATTAATTTAGTGTGTACGTGGGTGATTCCATAGCAGGTGATTCTGCAAAATACATATTAAATTAATAAACGTTTATGAGTTTAGAGTGCGCACTCGTAATAAATTAAGGTTAGGATTTATTTCTAACCAGTTGATTTATTTATGTAGCTGAAGACTGCTAGGTATTCACTTTTGTCGGTTTAATTATATTATTTTACTAACGATTGTGAATGCTTCAGTTGATGTGTAGAGATAGCAGCAGTGGCAGAGGAAAGCATTGGAGTTTAGCAAGTATTCGACTTTTGGATTATATTTTGATAGGCGCCACGCCTATATTTTGTTATGTCTATTGAGACATCGATTATTTATTATTATTTTGTATGCGCCTATGCGCACGGATATGTTATTTCTATTTTGGACATTGAGATTGGGCGTGCCAGACTCTATGGGCACCGTCCATTAGCTTTATTTCCTATTTTTGTAGAAAGCAAACTCAAAAGCTAAAAGCTTGTCATATTTTTGTAAATTGGGCTATTATTGAGCATGAATATGGAAATATACAAAAAAATACATGCTTTGTGAAGCGCTCACACAAGGCATGGGGGGAGATTGAACCCAATTGGTCTTTTGCCTCTTGTCATTCATGCTTTTACATTGTTTTTTTTGCAAAAAGGTAGAGTTCATTGTTCTTGGGGACCTTCCGAGATTCACTACGTGAGCATTCTGCGTCCGATCTACTTGAGCTATGCTGTAGGGCTCATAAGCCAGTTTATGCAGAAGCCTAGAAAGCCGCACTTGGATGCAGTTAGTTACATTATGAGATATGTTAAGTCCACTGTAGAGTATGGGTTGTTCTATGTCATAGATAAGCCCTTGATATTGACTGGATACACAGATGCAGATTGGGCAGGTTGCTCATATGAGCGTAGATCTATGAGTGGATATGCATTTGGATTTGGTAGCGGCATGATTAGTTGGAGTAGAAAGAAGAAACCTACGGTTGCTTTGTCGAGTACAGAGGCAGAGTACAGGGGTGCTGAATTGGCAGCATGCGAGATTTCATGGTTGCTCTAACATATGGCTGATTTGGACATACAGTTAGATGCTCCAGTGAAGTTACTATGTGATAATCTAAGTAGTGTACTCCTGGCTATGAATCCAGTCTATCATGCTAGGACGAAACAGATAGAGGTACACTACCATTTTATCTGAGAGATGGTTCTTGCAGGACGAGTTGATCTTATGCATGTAAAGATAGATGACCAGGTTGCAGATATCTTTACCAAGTCCTTGGGTAAAGATAAGTTATGTAGTTTTAGACAGCTGCTTGGAGTACAGATGCTGTCTTGAGCTTGAGGGGGAGTGTTAGAATATCAAGCTCTTTCATATGTGTTTGACCAACATGAGCTAGACACAACTAGTCTAGCTATATTAGTCACGTATATTAAATAAGTGGGTACTCTAGTCCTTATGGTTGATGTGAATGGTCCTTCTGGACTTGTAAATACTTGACCTATGTCTTTTCAGTAATATGAGTAGAATGAAAGAGGAAGCACGTTGCTTCACTCTGTGTGTTGCTCTGGAATGAAAGAGGAAGCATGTTGCTTCACTTTGGGTTGCTCTCTTTTCTGCATCCATGAAAATGAAAAAAAATTCCGCCAGATCGCTCCTCTTCATCTCCCACTTCAGAGTGTTATTCACTACCTGAAAAGAGCGATCACGCGTTGCGCGATTTCGCTAATCTTTCTTTTTACATAAAATCCTCTCAAAATAGCTGAAAGCTACATGCTTTCATTTACATGTTATCCTAATATAGAAGTTGTCTACAGTTTTATGGATTTTCATGCGAGATAATATCTAAAATATCAAAAGTTGGCTAAATACAATATTAGTGAGTTTGGGAATCTCCCAATTCCCATTTTTTGAATACTAAAAAGGTGGCACCTGGATAACATGCCCATAAGAGTCTCAAAACCATGTGATGTGACCTATCATTGCAAAGCGCTTGAAAAATGGAATCTATTGAGATATAGAGCGCTCGATTTGGAGTTATAGTGTTCGAGCTATGACAAATCCAAAGATTTGACCATGTGTTCCAAACTTATGGGAAATTCCCATATTCCCCAATTTGATGATGCTAAACTTGTCCAAAAATCTAATCTTTTTGAACCATGGACACTAACACTAATGCCTAAAGTGGCATTGGCTCTTTAGATATATAAGGAAGCCACACTCTAGAGTTTTTCACACGATGTGCATGTAGCGGTATGACAACGCTGTCGTATTGCTGCGCATTCGAGGTGTGAAAACCACCCAAAAGTTGTGCATGAAATTTGTTACTTTGTACATATTTAGTTGTTATGTTTGCTCTTTCATTCTATGCCGAAGATGGAGAGTTGTTGGATCGCATTCTCTCACGAGGCGAAAGATACTCTGAGGAGGATGCAAAGGTTATTGTGGTGCAAATTTTGAACATAGTATCCTTCTGCCACTTGCAAGGTGTTGTTCATCGGGGTCTGAAGCCAGAGAATTTTCTTTTCACAACGAAGGTTGAAGTTGCATCAATGAAGGCTATTGATTTTGGTCTATCGGTTTTTGTCAAGCCAGAGGAGAGACTTAATGACATCATGAGAAGTGCCTACTATGTTGCACCTCATACAGCACAGAGGTTGATGTTTGGGAGCATTGGAGTTATTACTTATATTCTTCTTTGTGGAAGTCGGCTTTTTGGGGGCTTGCACTGAGTCGGGGATATTTCGGGCTGTAGAGAGCTTTATGGGCTGTTTTTGTTTTGCTTTTTCAGAGAACCTTAGCTTGGAATGGGGCTTAATCAGAAAATAGGAAAATGACAAAAAGGGAGGATCAATGCTGGATGGATTGGAGGGAAATCCGAAAAGGGGGGAAAGTTTTGAACATGGGGGAAACAGAGGAGGATGGACGATGGAGGAAAGCGTGAGGGGGAGCCTTGCTTTAGGGAAAAAGGAGCCTATTTTGGAGGAGAAGGGGACACGCTTTGGAGGAGGAGATCGAGGACTCTCAAGGAGCTTGGGGGGGGACGAAGACTGCAGAAACGAGGTGAAGCCGAAGGAACAGAGGAGGATATACGGATGGAAGAAAGCGCAAAGTGAACGCTGTTGCGATAGAGGAGTGCCAAGACCGAAAGGCAAGAAGATGACACGAACGTGAAGAAGATGAACAAGGGGACAACGACGGAGGTGAAGAGGGACGGAGACGCAGAATCGAAGACGTCGTGATGAAGAATAGTGCCTGCGAGTGATGACCGCTCCTGCTGGATTCTCAATAGTATGGAGTGGAGAAGACAGCAGCACAGAAGGTGAAACTGATTTGGAAGACAGCAACAAATTTGTCGAAGCCTTCTGAGGTGGACAACTGCAGCAGAAGGTGGCGAGACGAAGCTAATTTGGAAGACAGCAGACAGAGGACAAGGATCATCATGTCAGATGGCACGAGTTGACGCAGAGGTGAAGGTGACTGCAACATACCAGCTCCCTCCATAGCCGCGGTGCCTTCATAGGTTTTTCTCGCCTACTGGTCGTCACCACGAGAGCCCTATATGCCCGACAAAACTTGCGGATGATGGGACGACAAAGAGAAATCTACAGCTGACGCTTTGCTTATGAAGATGGAGAAGACTAAAGGAGGGGGTCTTCAGAGCATTATCGTCACGTCAGCCACACGCCGCATCACCTCTCCTGTCACTACTGCAACATCATCAATCTGTTCATCCTGAGACACATTGACTCGCTCTCGTCTCACTCCACTACGTCGAAGATTTGTGCTCGAATTCTACAACTAGCCTGACCTATTCGGGTGCCATGCTTACAATGTAAGCGAAGGAAAATCCTCTACCATCGAAAATCATAAGAAGAATTTGTGCACAAGTCAAAGACTCGGAAGCACAGAAGAAGGAAAGACGATGGTGAAAGAGTTCGAAGGATGAAGGGTGGTATCTCAGAATACTGATCGGCATGAAGTAGACAGTGATGAATATTATGCTGTTCTCCATGCTGTTGACAGTGACCAACAACAAATTTTGCATACTCGGACTAAACGAATGGCGTTGATACTTCCCTTCTATGCAAAGGTGACAGTGATGGGCGTTAGAGAGAAGGGCTGCATTCAAAATTTTATGGTATAACATTGTTAATAAGGTAGCTGTGCCAGCAGTTTAGATTGAAAGTCATGCTCAATTCTACTACTTGAAATTCTTACTCAAATCATGTTAAGAGCAAGGAGAATTCAGCTTGATACTCTGATTATATGACTTGCTTAAACCTTCACATCTTGCTTGTAAGAGTGTATTTCATATAGCACTGGAGTTCCTTCCGTCACAATGAAGATTTTCTATAGGGTTCAGAACTTTTCAAAGGATTCTCAAAGGCCATGGATGTGAATATAGTCAATAATTACCTGTCTGAATCAAAAGAACAAGCTGTTATAATAGAGTTCAGCTTCTCTGATGTAAAAGAGGGAGTTATTAAGCTAATAGGTTGTTTGTCTCATTAGTCTTCTGAAGAGTTGTTGGAATGTAAATATGATCCTTTGTGGAGGCCGCCACTATTGACCTTCTATCCTGAAATTAGATAAGGTCCTCTGTGGATACAACATTGCTTTCACAAATCCTTTGACATCTTTGGTGAACCCGACGTGAAAGCGTCGCAGAAATTTCAGGATGGGAGACACTTCAGCCTCTATTTCAGCTTCCTCTACAACTCCAGCTGCCTCTACTTCAGCTCCATCAATGACTGCTGCGTCAAGTACTTCAACGGAGGATCTAAAACAGATTTTGCAGAATATGTCCATGTATTTGCAGCTCCAAAATCAGCAAACACAAATGTATATGCAGCAGCAACAACAATTGCATCAACAACAGTTGTCTTAGCAAAGGCAACTCTATTCGGAGCAGGAGAATGCAAACAGCGCGACTAAGGCTATTGAAGCAGTTGAGAGTGAGAAGAAGCTATTTGACGGGCGTAATGTTTCAGCATATTTGAAGACATATGAGATCAAGATGGGGTTTTTTGGAGTTCCTGCTGGACTTATGAGTAAGTACTTCCTTCGTCTTGTCACACCTGCTTTGAGGACAAAGGTGACTGATTTATTTATTCAAAATACACATTGGCAAGATTTTAAGAAGGCACTAAAAGAAGAATATTTCCTTGAGGACTTTGGTATGGCTACTCGACGGTCATTCCGAGAGTGGGTCTACATGCCAAACAAGGGTCTTGCTGCTTCGGAGTTGATTCGAGAATTCGAAGAAAGGTATAGTCAGCTTGATGCCATTGAACAAAGAGCATTAGATGTTGAAAAAGTTGAACTTTTCTTGCAAGCTGCAGATCTTGCTCTTCAAGAAGAATTGGGTGAGCTTCTTGAAGATCGCACGAAGCCTATGGGTCTTAAAACTGATTGGCAGGATGCTCAGGATGCAGTCTCGACATTGACCAAGAGGAGGATATGGAAGACTCGCCTACAGAATGGTTCCATGACACCTACACCATCATCTGCTCCTATGCCTACTTCTATCCCTGTTATTTCTTCTCCTCCTCAGCCAGTTTCTTGGCCTATGCCAGTGCCTACTATTTCTACTCCACCTATTCCTCCTGTTCCACGACCGATGCCTACACCTTCTGCTCCAAAACCATCCGCTCCATCCGTGCCTACTTCTCTTGATGACATAATCAAAGGTATCACAGATTTGACACTTGAGTCAGTCAAAGCGGAGTTGGTGGGTAAGTTGAAGGAGCAGTTTGCTTCGACTGCGCCTGCTACTTCTTCTAGTGCTCCTATTGCACCTAGGAGTGCTCCTAGTGCACCTAGGAGAGATCGGAGATGTATTTGGTGTGATAGTACGGAGCATCAGCATTGCAGGGATTGTGACTCTTTCCAGGATGCAAGGAGGCAGAATTTGGTATATTGGGGGCAAGATGGTAAGATTTGGTTGACTGAGACAGGAGCTCCACTTGCTACCAACTTTGGTAAAGGTGGAATGAAGAAGTTAGTGGAGGACATGGCTGCGCGTACTTCTTATGTGACGGCTAGAGGTGATGCTTCTGCATATGGAGTACAGATTGAGAAGGGATCGGAGACTCAGTCCGCACTATGGACTTATGCTATGGAGACTCAAACAAGGGGAAAATTCAGCAAACTGTTTTGACTAGTGCAGGCTCTAGCATCAAATCAGAGACAGGTTGGGACTCGCCTGTTGACAGGTATTCTATTTATGCTTATTTGGCTAAATCTCATGGTGCAGATGTATTTGTTGAGGAGAAGCGTAAGAGGGATGAAGACAATCCAAGTGCAGTTAAGAAGACTAGAGGGGGTGAGTTTGTTACTTCACCTACTACAGGACCGTCTTCACGATCAGGGCCAGATCGACAGATGGAGGATGCTCAAAAGAGGGAAAAGAGGCAAGAGCCTAGAGAGAGAAAGCAGCCAGGATTCAGATTGATGTCCGATATTGAGACATCTACAGACATGAAGAAAATCTTTAATGATAAGATACTTGGCAGTGAGGTGACTTTCACTATTTCCAAGATCTTGGGCATCTCAAAAAGAGAGTTTCAGGATGAGTTTCAGGAGGTCATGAAGAGGAAAAGGCATGCATTGGCTACCACTGATACACAGGGAGTTTTGATTGGAGAGTTGGATGAGGATGATGATGAGGTTATGGTTGATAATGCTTCTGTTTTGCCACAGGTAGAGAAGAGGGTTCAGCCTATGCATTATGCTGAAATTGATGAGCCTGTTTTGATACCGCGTAGTCACTTTTCGCGGAGCCATTGGGCTAGGGCAACTACAGAGACGATGGTAAAAGTTGGAGAAAAACAGGTGCCTTATGTTGCATTGGTTGATCATGGTTCAGAGATTAATCTCATTGTTCGTGGAGTTTATGAGAATAACAGATGGCCTATGGATGTAGAGCATGGGTGGCATATGAGAGCCGCCAATAACACTGCAGGTGATTTATATGCTGCTTGCCCTAGTGTCAGGGTTTCTATTGGTGATGTAGAGGAGGATTTTCATTTCTTTGTGCAGGATTCATGCTCGTATCCCATAATTCTTGGTCAGCCATTCATTACAGAGATGCACATGGAGACAAAGGTCATGGATGATCTGCTTATGCACGGATTCGCAGTAAAGATGGTATGAGAGCAGTTCAGTTTATGACTGTATGTGTGAACCATGTTAGAAATAGGGATACTCTCAGAGATGCACCCTTGCCCACTGTGAGGGATTCGGGTTTTCATTAGGTACCGCCGTTTCGCGAGACGACGGTGGTACAGAGCAGAGGAGATTGGAGTTCTCGCCTCCTGGCAGCAGCAGTGTTTTCTCCTCCAGTTATGTTGGGATTTCAGCAAACAGTTCGATGAGCTATCAGAAGACTTCTAGATTGTCTAGAGCTGCCATGCAGTATATATGAAAGAAGGAGAAAAATTTGAAAAATGCAGGAATTTTGGAGGATGATGAGCACATAGATGGTATGTATGACAGTGTGATTTGTGCAGATACGATGACAGAGATGGGAGATATGCTGAAAACTGATATGCTGAATTGTCATGGTAATGTATTAGTGCAGTCCCTGGACATGTTTCATGAAATTGCAGATTTTATGTCACAGATTGAGTCAGAGGCTGAGGTAACTCAGCAAAGAGTGTTGAGTGCTGAAGAAATTCAGCAAACAGAGTTTCCAGCTGGTTATGATCAGCTTTCAGAGAGACAGAGGGCTGAAAATTTTCAGCCAACAGAGTTTACTGCTGAAATATTTCAGCATTCAGAGTTTGGGGCTGTTTCTATGCAGTCCATAGAGCAGAGGGCTGAGAATATTCAGCCATTGGAGTGCAGAATTGCTGATTTACAGCAAGATTTATGTAATGCAGAAGGGCATAATGAAGCCAGGGTTGACATGAAATACAAGACTGTGGATAAGAAGGTGGATTTTATAGGCAAGATTATGGAGTATTGTTCTACCACTTAAGAGATACAGAGATTCATTGGAGCTTGTGTGTTTTATATGATTTGGATACCTCATTTTGCACACATAGCAGATTGTTTTTATCAGCCGTTTCGAAAGGGGCAGAAACTATTTTGGGATGAGAGCCACACTAGAACCATGCGGAAAATGAGGAAGTTATTGCAGATTTTTCGGAAGATGGTGAAAAGATGGTTTGGACCATACATAGTCAGACATGTTTTTGATAATGCAACATATGAGCTGACAGAATTGGATGGAACAGTGCTTAGAGTGCCTATTGCTGGAAAAAGAATCAAGATTTTCAAGAAAAAAGATGATGAAGATTATGCTTTGGAAGAATTTTCAAAAGAAGAGCAACGACAAGAAACTCCAATGGAAGAGACAGATGATATGGCTGAAAATCTTGTTGATCTACCGAAAATGCATAATGAAGAGATTGATTTATTTATGGATCTTGATGATAATGATCATGGGTAGTTGGCCCATCCGGAGGATGCGTAGGATTAGAGGGGGTGGATGTCGTATTGCTGCGCATTCGAGGTGTGAAAACCACCCAAAAGTTGTGCATGAAATTTGTTACTTTGTACATATTTAGTTGTTATGTTTGCTCTTTCATTCTATGCCGAAGATGGAGAGTTGTTGGATCGCATTCTCTCACGGGGCGAAAGATACTCTGAGGAGGATGCAAAGGTTATTGTGGTGCAAATTTTGAACATAGTATCCTTCTGCCACTTGCAAGGTGTTGTTCATCGGGGTCTGAAGCCAGAGAATTTTCTTTTCACAACGAAGGTTGAAGTTGCATCAATGAAGGCTATTGATTTTGGTCTATCGGTTTTTGTCAAGCCAGAGGAGAGACTTAATGACATCATGAGAAGTGCCTACTATGTTGCACCTCATACAGCACAGAGGTTGATGTTTGGGAGCATTGGAGTTATTACTTATATTCTTCTTTGTGGAAGTCGGCTTTTTGGGGGCTTGCACTGAGTCGGGGATATTTTGGGCTGTAGAGAGCTTTATGGGCTGTTTTTGTTTTGCTTTTTCGGAGAACCTTAGCTTGGAATGGGGCTTAATCAGAAAATAGGAAAATGACAAAAAGGGAGGATCAATGCTGGATGGATTGGAGGGAAATCCGAAAAGGGGGGAAAGTTTTGAACGTGGGGGAAACAGAGGAGGATGGACGATGGAGGAAAGCGTGAGGGGGAGCCTTGCTTTAGGGAAAAAGGAGCCTATTTTGGAGGAGAAGGGGACACGCTTTGGAGGAGGAGATCGAGGACTCTCAAGGAGCTTGGGGGGGGACGAAGACTGCAGAAACGAGGTGAAGCCGAAGGAACAGAGGAGGATATACGGATGGAAGAAAGCGCAAAGTGAACGCTGTTGCGATAGAGGAGTGCCAAGACCGAAAGGCGAGAAGATGACACCAACGTGAAGAAGATGAACAAGGGGACAACGACGGAGGTGAAGAGGGACGGAGACGCAGAATCGAAGACGTCGTGATGAAGAATAGTGCCTGCGAGTGATGACCGCTCCTGCTGGATTCTCAATAGTATGGAGTGGAGAAGACAGCAGCACAGAAGGTGAAACTGATTTGGAAGACAGCAACAAATTTGTCGAAGCCTTCTGAGGTGGACAACTGCAGCAGAAGGTGGCGAGACGAAGCTAATTTGGAAGACAGCAGACAGAGGACAAGGATCATCATGTCAGATGGCACGAGTTGACGCAGAGGTGAAGGTGACTGCAACATACTAGCTCCCTCCATAGCCGCGGTGCCTTCATAGGTTTTTCTCGCCTACTGGTCGTCACCACGAGAGCCCTATATGCCCGACAAAACTTGCGGATGATGGGACGACAAAGAGAAATCTACAGCTGACGCTTTGCTTATGAAGATGGAGAAGACTAAAGGAGGGGGTCTTCAGAGCATTATCGTCACGTCAGCCACACGCCGCATCACCTCTCCTGTCACTACTGCAACATCATCAATCTGTTCATCCTGAGACACATTGACTCGCTCTCGTCTCACTCCACTACGTCGAAGATTTGTGCTCGAATTCTACAACTAGCTTGACCTATTCGGGTGCCATGCTTACAATGTAAGCGAAGGAAAATCCTCTACCATCGAAAATCATAAGAAGAATTTGTGCACAAGTCAAAGACTCGGAAGCACAGAAGAAGGAAAGACGATGGTGAAAGAGTTCGAAGGATGAAGGGTGGTATCTCAGAATACTGATCGGCATGAAGTAGACAATGATGAATATTATGCTGTTCTCCATGCTGTTGACAGTGACCAACAACAAATTTTGCATACTCGGACTAAACGAATGGCGTTGATACTTCCCTTCTATGCAAAGGTGACAGTGATGGACGTTAGAGAGAAGGGCTGCATTCAAAATTTTATGGTATAACATTGTTAATAAGGTAGCTGTGCTAGCAGTTTAGATTGAAAGTCATGCTCAATTCTACTACTTGAAATTCTTACTCAAATCATGTTAAGAGCAAGGAGAATTCAGCTTGATACTCTGATTATATGACTTGCTTAAACCTTCACATCTTGCTTGTAAGAGTGTATTTCATATAGCACTGGAGTTCCTTCCGTCACAATGAAGATTTTCTATAGGGTTTAGAACTTTTCAAAGGATTCTCAAAGGCCATGGATGTGAATATAGTCAATAATTACCTGTCTGAATCAAAAGAACAAGCTGTTATAACAGAGTTAAGCTTCTCTGATGTAAAAGAGGGAGTTATTAAGCTAATAGGTTGTTTGTCTCATCAGTCTTCTGAAGAGTTGTTGGAATGTAAATATGATCCTTTGTGGAGGCCGCCACTATTGACCTTCTATCCTGAAATTAGATAAGGTCCTCTGTGGATACGACATTGCTTTCACAAATCCTTTGACAACGCATAGCAATTGATTGCCAATTACACGACCTACACCGAGTTGTGAGGAAACCCAAGTTATAGGATAGAGGATCGAATCTTTGGAAATTTGTGAAGTGATGAAAATTTATCTCCTGGATTGTTCAAAATATATAAGAGTGGAGACTATTCATATGTTTTTTATGTTAGAGTAGCGTATCGAGAGGCCAATCCTCTTGATGTAGGAGAGCTGCAATGGGATCATGGTATTTAGTCGAGGGGTTGTCTCCTATGTTTATGTTATGTGGTATATTATACCAAGATGTATAGGATCTCCCTCTAAGGAGTAAGGAAGAGCAATCATTGGACTACGTTCTACTACAAATGCAATATCTATAGTAGCGATTAGGGGAGTGTGTCCCTTAGACACTCCTAGCCATGAGGCCATGTGGGTTTGTCTTGTGAGAGTTACAGAGGCCCGGGTAGTGCCTATAGCTCGTGCTAGGCCCATTAGGTCCCATAGGTGGTGTGTTTGTGGGGAGCTACTAATACGTGGCGGTTTGTGGACTTTGGTCAAAAAGGGACTTAAAATTTATAACCATGTCCATTAGGAATGCACTAAAGTAGCTATAAAATAGGGTTTGTCTAGCATTTCAAACACTTGGGTTTCCCTATTAAAAATCTCCTAATAGACTTAATTAATTACGTAGAGACTGAATCCTCTACCAGAAATGATTTAGATAAAGTGGAAAATAGGCATTTAGCAGCTAGTTCGTCCTTTAGCATGATAGCATGGGCCACCTTGGTGCAGTCTCTATTCAAGAAACATTGTGCATAACCATTCATCAATCTAGAGGATATGCAATAAGCATGTAGGAAACCATGTCAGTTCTTGCATCAACCAACAATCATGATAAGGCTATAACACCATGGGCTCAAGTAAGTTACTCCTCAATATATGTGTGCATCACATGGTTCAAAATAAGGTATTTCTAAAATACCATTTTATTACTTTTTTACATACAAAAGGGTGTAGTACAAAGGGGTCATTTACAAATTGAATAGAAAAGGGTTATCTTTTATTTAGGAAAAATTCACAGATAAGGATATTTATAAATAGGCCTTCAACACACATGATGTAGAGGATATACATATAGTAACTTCCTTGAGACCATGGGATAGTAAGGATAAACAATGGAATTTTCTTGTGGCTGAAACATCCCATGTGATGGGTCACCATGCTCAAAAGGCCTGAGTTGTTAAGGGGAAGCTGTTGCTCAAAAGGCTCGACCTGCAAGATTTAAATAATGCTAATATATCTATTTTAGATGAAGGGCAAAAGCTCTTGCATAACTCCATTATGGAATGGCCTTTGAATGGGCAAGGTATGGAAGATCCTCTAAGAAAGGATCGGCATGATATGTTAAAAGCCATAGGACTCCCTAGACCACTTTGTGAGTTGGCAAAAAGGAAAGTCCATGGAGCAAGTACCCTTTCTACATCCATAAAGGTGGAAACATAAGAGATTAGAGACCATGACATGCAAGTATTAAGTCAAGATGAATATGAAGATTTTAATGACCATGTATTGATTCCAAAGAAGAGAACTAAAAGCCCTCCTCCTTACAAAGAACTCCCAGTGTTTCATTGGCTACTAGATGAGAATCCAATGCTACATTTGAAAGAATATGGTCTAACTTGCCTTGCACGTGGGTTTAATGATATTCATTGGATGCTTATACTTTCTACCACCCTGAAGGGAGAAGCTAGGAAATGGTACTGGAGCCTCCCAAGAGGGTCGATTAAATCCTTTGATGAGCTATGTGATAAATTTTTAGATGAATAGAAAAAGAAAGTGCCTATGACCAAGGTTTTAGGGAAGCTTGTACAGATTAGACATGAGTCTTACCCTTGTGCTAAAGAATATGCTAGAGCCTTAACGATATTCATACGCTTTGCCCAAGAAGAGTCAGTATATGGCCAGGTGACATGCTATGTGAGCTCTTTATGACTAGTCTAGTGCTTGAGACACAAATCCAAGTGAGAATGTGAGATCCTAAGTCATTAAATGAGGCCAAGATTGTAATGTCCTCGTGCCCATAGGAACCCCTTTTTTTTCTTTTTTTTACCCTCTCCCTCCCCCCCCATAGTACCTTGGGGAGAGAGAGAGAGGGATTGAAGTAGGAAAGGGGGATGTATGCCGCGCAGGTGGCCGCTTGCAGCTGCGCCCCCCTTTAAGGCCACCCTCCTCCTCATCGCTGACAGGGCTCCCGTTGCTGCAGAAGCCCCCCCCCTCCCGTTTGCTGTAGGCAGGCGCTATGGCCCCCCCTGCTGACGCACGAGTCCCCCTCCCCCGTCAACACTGCGCGGGCCATCTGGGACCTCCAACCTTAGTCACCCCTCCCGTTGACTATTTCGTTGCGGGACCCTCCCTGGACCTCCAAACCAGCCATCTCCCCCCGTGAGCGCCATCCAACTCAGTTGTGAGAAGAGAAGGAGTGTGGAGAGAGAAGAGAAAGGAGGGAGAGAGAGAAGGGAAGAAGAGGGAGAGAGAGGAGGGAGAGAGAGAAGGGAAGAAGAGGGAGAGAAGAAGAAGGAGAGAAGAGAAAAAAAAGAAGGAGAGAAGGGAAGAAGAGGGAGAGAAGGAGTGAGGAGATAGAAGAAGAAGGAGTGAGGAGAGAAAAGAAGAGGGAGAGAAGGAGAGAAGAGAAAGAAGAAGAAGAGGGAGAAGAGGAGGAGAAGAGAAGGAAGAGATGGAGAAGAAAAGAAGGAGAAGAAAAGAAGGAGAAGAGAAGAAGGAAGAGGAGAGGGAGGGAGAGAGAGGAGGAGAAGAGAAGAAGTGAAGAAGAAGGAGAGAGGAAGAAGGAGTGGGAGAGAGAAGAGAAGAAGAGGGAGAAGGAGAGAAGAGGAAGGAGAGGAGGAGGAAAGGGAAAGAGGAAGAAGAGAAAGAAGAAGAGAGAGAAGAGAAGAAGAAGAGGAGGGAGAAGAGAAGGAGAAAAGAAGAAGAAGAGATGTAGTGAGAGAGAAGGAAAAAAGTAGAAGAAGAGAAGGAAGAGGAGAGAGGTAGAGGAAGAGGAAGTAGAGAGAGAAAAGTAGAAGAAGAAGAAGAAAAGGAAGAGGGAGAGAGTGAAAAGAAGTAGTAGAGGAAGAAGAAGAAGAAGAGTAGAAGGAGAAAAGAAGAGAAGAGGAAGAGAAAGAGAGGGAAGGAATAGAAGGGGAAAAGAAGTGGGAGAAGGAGAAGAGGAAGAGGGAGAGAGAGAGAGAGAGAGAGAGAGAGAGAGAGAGTAGGAGAATAAGTGGAGAAGAAGAGAGAGAGAGAGAGAGAGAGAGAGAGAGAGAGAGAGAGAGAGAAGTGAGAGTTGGTAACTGCAAGGAGCCACGTCCCAAACCACCCTCTTGGCAAAGAACCCCCATCCAAGAGTCTTTCCCAACCGAACATATCAACCCGAATCCGTTAAGGTCTCGACTACCCAATCTCCCCGAGGTGAATGGCTCCCAAGAAGAAAGTCGTGGGAAGCGTAGGCGTCCAAGCCACCGGCAATGCTGGAGGGGCGAACGGAACGACCAACGCAACACACACGAATCAAGCCTAGGTTCTAAGCGTTAAAAATTCATTTAGGAATTATTTCTCATGGAAGGGATGAAAGGATTGATGTCGTGCATAGGGTTTTGTTTACTCTAGGAACCAAGTTGCATGCGCAAAATAGTAGAGTTTGGAATTTACACAAGATTTTAGGCACGAAATGATACCTTTTACACGCATAAAATGATAAGGATTTCGCCTTACTTCACATAAAATGATAGCTTTTTAACCAGTTCAGTGCATGAATAGTCATTTAGAATTCACATTTCGCAATCATGGTTAAAAGAAACACATGAAATGTTAATTTCTATTCATGAGGTACACTTGCATCGTTAGACAAAACCCTAGACTTTCATAGATGCAAGTCACATGTGATCCGGTGCATTAGGAATATGTATAATTGCCTGCGAATTGTTTTATCGATCTTGCTGTGGACTATCGCAAATGGATACGCTCCTAGCTTAGTTGAAGCTAGTGACCTAACCCTAAATGGATTGTTGACTCAAGTTATGCTTGGCGGTTTGAAAAGGTTGTAAATCCCTTAAGCAAGTATTTTGATACATCCAGTTAAAATTTTGATTGTGCATGCAATGGGATTGCGATGCCTTGAAGCAAGAGGTTGTGCATTCAACTGTTTGTTAATGTGGTTTTGGATGTTAACCCAAGGGGGGAGTGTTTGATGATTTCATGGCCAGGTCTGAGATGACTGATTGCCATGGAAACAAAAGGGATGTTTTCCCTAGCAATTGTTACTATGCTGTTTGCTTCAGCTATGGTTGATTTCCTAAAGGGATAATTAAGGAAGGATGGCCCTAGCTACCCCCCGCAAGCCGCCAAACCCTAACCAAGGGGTTATGAATCCGCGCTAGGAATGTAGACTGAACCCGCCGCAAGAGGTCTCTCCGTGGAAATCACTTGGCATAAGAGGATGCTCGGGTGACAGTGGGGACTCTGGCCATAAATCCCAATGCCTCTGAGCCCTACACAAGTGTTCTACGTGACTCAAGATGGGATCTCGAGGTCTTGATACTAGTTACAAGGTGGAATCTTGGAAGGATAAACCTTCTGGTTTTATTTCCAGAAGATCGAAGGATTTTTCTGCGGAGACAGAAAAGGAGTACTTAATTCTCCTGTATGGGAAGGAGACACACATTAATCCAAAGATAAGTTAACAAAGTGTTTGATCTTATTTTATCTTGTCTTCGTGTCTGTGGCCTAAATTACGTAAAGGAACCTGTGACTAACGGGTTAATTAAGGAAGCTGCTTTTATGTGTCAAGCATAACGTGGTAGGTAATTAGATAACTAAAACAACCCTTGAGGGAAGCGTGGTGGATGTGATCAATGGGTCTATCCTACGGAGGGGTGGTCTCGGTTAGCCGAGAGCTTTCCTAAAAGGAAATGTTAACGAGAAATGTTAGGAAAAAGTCGGTCTATGACCTTAGACAATGTTAACTAGGGCCCGGACTTCAGGTCGATCCTAGTGGGAACGGCCGGATATGTTCCGTTGCGGGGCAGACTCAAGTGACCCTAGTTGGAAAACCTCGTGTCATTCCTTGGGAGTGCCGGGTGGCATCTTCTAGATATATCTCTCGATGGTCTGCTAAGACGTGTCCCGCGATTTGAGGAGTCGGCACAGTTACAGTTGGTATCAGAGCAAAAACTTATTAATGATGCATGATTGATTAATGTTCCGATCATAGACACATCCTCAAAAACCTAAGTGGTATGGCTTGATTGTCAGGCACCTTCTGCACCCACGAATGCTGACATGCAAGAGAAAAAGTTCCTTCTCAAGCAAATTAAGCCACCCGAGTTTGATGATAAGGGAAGGACTGTTCAAGCTGATACCAAGATCTGGATTGAGTCCATGGAGGACTATTTTGAGGCAGCAGGAACTGCACCTGCTAACCAAGCCATGCTCGCAAAACTTAAGCTTATAGACTAAGCGAGACTTTGGTGGAAACAGTGGTGCAGAGACCAAGAGATCTCACAGGGGACCGTCACCTTAACGAGAAATGTTAGGAAAAAGTCGGTCTATGACCTTAGACAATGTTGAATAGGGTCTGGACTTCAGGTCGATCCTAGTGGGAATGGTTGGATAAGTTCCATTGCGAGGCAAACTTGAGAGACCCTAGTTGGCAAACCATGTGTCATTCCTTGGGAGTGCCGGTTGACGTCTTCTAGATATATCTCTCGATGGTCTGCTAAGATGTATCTTGCGATTTGAGGAGCAGGCACGTTACAAAGATGCATGCAATTGACTATGAGTAGTATATTCAAAGATGTTGGGAAAAATTTTGGATTTTTTCCCGTTCAGTGCAAGTGCATCCAAATATCCAGCCAATTTTTCAAGGAGAATTCATTTGCTAATACCAAGACAACCTTAGGAGGAGATCTTGGTAACCAAAATCTCCAAGTAGGAAGTGGCAATCCTATGAGTAGGGATATGATGCCTCATGGTGGTAAAAAGTTTTCAAGCCAAGCAAGTCCCATCGAGGCTTACAACAATTCTATGAGAGGTAACTATGGAGGCACTAGTGACAGAACCATTAGGTCTACAAGCATGGATGAGTGTCCTGTGAGTGCTTCTAATCTTGCTCATAGTCAGGTTCATAAGAGACTTGTGCCATCTATTAGTGAATCATGGTGCTTATGGCTCAGTAGTTGCAGAGTGGACAAAGGGAAGTAAAGATATCTCATATGACGAAGATGCAAAATAGTGAAGGTGCACTTGTGCTTGATGGAAGTCATAAGGATGTGAGGCCATGTGGTTATAAAAATAAGCCCACATTGAGTCCATTAGACCAATGTGGCAAATCAAGAATGTATAAGCATATAAAGAGAAATGTAAGATGGATTTGGAGGCCCAAAACTCCAAAAAATACTATTGGTCTATTAAGTGAAAGGCCAAGCATTCCATGTGGATATGATTTGATGAATTTCCAAGAGGATGTGATTGGAGGTCATAATAATTCATCTAACAATATGCACCGACCTAAGATGCATCTAGGTGATGGGCCTAGGCTTGAAGCTCCGCCTAGTTTGGGTCGTATCATTGACATAGGTAATGATCCAATTAGGAAAGGAAAGAATGAGCATAAATCTATTATTCTCCCTATAGGGGGAGTTTTTGGAAAGATGGGACGACCAATTGGTTTGAATAATAACCAAGGAGATGATGTATATAAACCCAAGGAAGTCATTCATTCAGCTCATAGTATCCAAGAAGGGATGGGCCTTGTTGTTGAGATATCAGTAGAAAGGCTTGGGCTAGTGGATCTACAAAAACCCAGGATCAAGCCTTGAGTTGCGTGGCATAAGAGATAGGGATAGCCCTTACATCTCATTACATCTTTGGTTCACCTTGGGTAGCCAGATAAGATGCAATGTATACACCAAGAAAACCAAGTATTTGGTTGATTAAAATGTTCTATCTCTTTGGGCCAAGAGGGCTCTGTGTCTATCTAGTGCAGGTGCAGTTAATAGTTTTCTATTTTAGTCTTGTGCTAGATAGATTCAGCAGAACCCGGATGAAGCCTTTGCTGTGGAGGAGCTTTTTGTGGCCATTACAGGTGGTTTCATCTCTTTTTTGAGCCTTTTCCCTTAAGCAGATAATGTTATATGTGTATGACAAATTTTTTTTTTCATTTGGAGGGGACTGGCAATCAAAGCATGAAGTTCTAGGTTTAGGTTAGGTATATCTAGGGGAGATTTGAGTAGTTGTCTACCTCTTATTAGGACATTGTCAAGTGCTAAAATCCTATCCTAGTGGGTAGTTCTTGTGACCTTGTCCTTCTTGCTTGCTAGGCAATTGTCCTGGGAGTCCCTGCTAGTGTGAGGCAGCTAGAGAAGCCTACAAAATATAAAGAGAAGAGCAAGTTCTGAATCTATCTAAAAATGAAAATTCCAGAGGTGTGTAAAAAGGGTTCTAATCCCTCAATAAGAAAAGGAAGAAAAAAAAAGAAAAGGAAAAATTCATACAAGCAGTTGATTATCGCCTAGCGAAGGCTTGGTAGGTTTCTGGGGACGAGTCGCGACCCGAGGCATTGACGCGAGGCAAAACCGAGGCTAATGCCTTATCTTCCTTGGGGTAGCAACTAGCTGAAAAGAAAAGAAAGGAAGGTTGGAGCAAAAATAAAAGTAAGCATTAGAAAAGGATTAAGTATCTCCTTGCGAGAGCTTGGTAGGTTCTTGGGTATTGAGTCAGGACCTGAGGTCGATTCCCTATTCTCCTTGGATCACTCTATGCTTAGCTCCCTCCTTTTTACACACCAGAGTATGCAACCTTGAATGGAAAATGTGTTACAAGAAAAATATGATGACCAGGCTATAGGAGTCCTCGCCTAGTAAGAGGTCCTAGTCCAGTTGTCCTAAGTTTGACAGGTGGTAGTTCAGACCACCACTAAGATGACCTTTTTGATATGCTTTTTAGCCAGTCCGTGTTCAAGAAGTTGGTTAGAGACTCGCTTTGAATTTCTTTCAGATTATGCTGGCCTATCCCTTATGGATTTTCCTGCCTTGATTTTGTCAAGGGGTAGGGTGAGAGTTGTGGAATGTTTTGTTGTGTATTTTTTGTATCAGCTTGCTGCTCTTTGTGGTTATGCATGTGTAGATCTATTTGTGGGATTTGACGGGCTGAGTCACCCTATCCCATGGTCACCAATGAGAGCTGGATTTTAGGACTAAAAATTGTGAGCCGACCTTGAAGCATTTGAGGCCGTTTTTGGAGCAAGAAGTGCCCGGGAAGCACCAAAGACCAAAATTTCATGACAAATCAAACGGTGGCAGATGACCGAGTTGGAGTTTTTTTAAGATGCATTTCGACGTTAGGAATCCAACGCAAGTCTCGATTTGTCGAGATCAGAGATCATTTGACCCCCCATTTAATCCCCGCAAGGTTTGGCATTATAAAGCATCAACTAGATCTGGGAGCTAGAAAGTGCGTGACAAAGGCCATGTTTATAGATTTTGATGCTATGAAGCCATTTGACTAGACGGATCTTTCAAATCTACTTGGTACCGCTCCAATCTACTCGGTACTGCTCCAATCTTTACCCATTTGGAGAGAGAAAGGGAGATTCTCAATTAGGACAGAGAGAGGAAGAAGATGATTGTGAGTTTTCTAATTTTAATGGAGGATTTAAAAATATGATTTTCTAGTCTTTATCTTTCCTCCCTCCTCTCTCCTCTTAGCAGCTATTCATATACATCAATTCAAGAGAGAAGGGGGAGGGTTGTGATGAAGAATCTGAACCAAATGATGATGGTAGAGCAATCTATAGGCTGAGAGAGCACATCAGCAGCAAAGAACAAGAGTCAGCGGCCTCCCATCTACAAGATACGAGCCTCGAAATCACGGTTTCTATATACGTAAGTGAGTGATTCTTTTATTTTACATAAAATGGTTGGAAAAAGTGTTTGATTTTGTTTGTTCTTGATTTTTCATATTGCATTCTCTCTAAAATATGAAAGAAAATCTAAAAATTTAATGGTATAATAATTTCTCGCAAAACACACAAAACATATAGGATTTAAATTTTTGAAAGTGGTTAATTATTGAAAATGATTCAAATTCTGATTTATTTGCATATGCACAACATATAGGACAGATTATCTTTTGATTTAAGGAGACTAGTAGCACGAAGAAATTCTGTGCTAGTCTCTATCAATGCCACACACACGATTAGTTGGAAAATCATTGAAGGGTTGTTTTTGCACTTCACCCAAATGGTTTCTAATGATTAAAATGCTTGAGCACAATGATCACCCACATTTGCATTGAGCATGACATGGTAACTCATGGATGGATAGCAATTGATTGCCAATTACATGACCTACACCAAGTTGTGAGGAAACCCAAGCTATAGGATAGAGGATCGATATTTGAGAAATTATCAAGTGAGGAAATTTTATCTCGAGGATCGTTCAAAATATATAAGAGTGGAGACTATTCGTAAGTTTTTAATGTAAGAGCAACACATCAAGGGGCCAATCCTCTCAATGTAGGAGGGCTGTAGTGGGGCCATGACATTCAGCTGAGGGGTTGTCTCCTATGTTTGTGTTACATGGTATGTTATACCAAGATATATGGGATCTCCCTCTGAGTAAGGAAGGGCAATCATTGGACTACATTCTGCTACAAATGCAATAGCTACAATAACGATTAGGACAGTGTGTCCCTTAGACGCTCCTAGCCACGAGGCCATGGGGGGTTATCTTGTGAAAGTTAAAGAGGCCCGCGGCTAGTGCCTATAGCCAATGTTAGGCCTATTTTATGTCCCAACAACGCCCAAGGAGGGATGTGTATAACATGTTGGGGGTGAGCAAGCTTGCAATGCTGCAGATAGTTGATGGGATAAGCTTGGCAGATATCCCAAACCCTAAAATTAAAA
Organism: Lygodium microphyllum; assembly: GCF_053477565.2. Lineage (NCBI taxonomy): Eukaryota > Viridiplantae > Streptophyta > Polypodiopsida > Schizaeales > Lygodiaceae > Lygodium > Lygodium microphyllum. The sequence goes on from NC_141139.1 coordinate 119,649,462, forward strand.
TGTAGGCAAATATGGTTCATGCCCTCTTCTCCAATCAAAGATACAATGCCCTTATGAATAGAATCAGGGTACCATTGCTAGAAAGCATTGTAGCTGGATCCCCAAATGAGGTGGGATGGAACACCTTTGTGCACAAGAACATCAAAAACTCAGCAAAAGCCTTGGCCATAGGTGCATCAGTAGCAAGTGGAGAGTCCCTGGCCTCCATAGTGAGGTCAGCTAAGGAACAAGTCCTCCTCCAAGGCATCCACCATCAGGTTCTGTGGAGTACTGATGACCATCATCCAAGAGGCCTTGAAGGACGTAGAAGGAGGTGAAGAGGAAGTAGGGGAGACCCTTGATCGATTGCCACACCCCGAGTAGGAGCAATTCAATGAAAGGACTATAAATGATAAGGAAGAGCAAGAGACACAGTCTAGCCAGAGAGAGCCCATGGCACCAAGAAGGAAACCCCATCAAAGCCACAGAAGGTAACAAAAGAAAGAATGACCAAGGAGGAACAAGTCGAGCTGAGGAGGGCCAAAAGAGAGTCCAAGAGGTCCAAAGAGGAGAGAAGGGAGAAGGAAGCAGCTGAGCTAAAGAGAGTGGAACAGGAGTCGAGAAGGACTAAAGAAGAGGGAAAAAGAAAGTAGAGAAAGAGGCGAAAGAGTTGAAGAGAAATGAAGATGAAGACATGGTTGAGGCCATGCACAGGTCAGTGGAGGAGACTTTTGGTATAGAAGAGCTATCCACCATGAGCCCTCGGAGGAAAGGAGAGCCAAGCAATAGCACCAGGGCCTCAGAGGTTGAAGCAGCCCCAATAGTATCAAGCAAGGGCAAGGCCCCAATGCACCCACTCCCATCAATTTTCATGCCCCATGCCATGACAACCTCAAGTTCCCAAGACATTACACTGCCATGGACACTAGCAAGTTAATGTCCATGATGTAGTTTTTGGTAACAAAGATGCAAGAGATAGCTCTGGTTTTAAGATCAAGGGTCCCCACTGCACGAGCTAAAAGATCGGATGCGCAATTGATGCCGAGTTATTGTGGGCAAGATCCCAAGAGGCAAAAGCTAGAGGCCTCTACAACTTCAGTACCTCCCATGACACCTACTACCATAACATATGATAAGTACATCAAAGAGCTAGTGCAGCTAGAAAAGGCCAAGAAAGAGAAGAGAGTGGCAACAACCGAGCTGGAGAGTTAAAGAGAAGACTCAGTAACACTCAAGTTGGAAGCAACCTACCTGGCAAATAGTAAAGCATCAACAAGAAATTTGAGAGCTAAAAGAGTAGCTCAAAGCTAAGGAAGAGGCAGAAGCAAGTTGGAAAATAAATCTTTGTGAAGAGACACAAGACTTGGTGAGAATGCAGCAATGCATCAAGGAGCTAGCCAAGTTTTGTGAAGAGCTATCAGGAGACATGAAAAGCAACTTGGATGTCACAGAGGAGCTAGAGGCAACAATAGAAGAGAAGGCATGAAGACATCAAGAAGAAATAGAAAACTTGAAGAAGAGGACTATCCTAGAGTTGGAGAAAAAGGAGAGACTCGAAAGGGAAATTGAATGCTTGGAGAAAGAGAAAGAAAAAGCCATTGAAGAAGCAAACCAAGGGCTGCAGGAAGAGCTAGAGAACCTAGAGCAGGAGGTGGAAGAGCTAAACACCATGGCTGAATCTAAAAGATAGTGGCATGAAGGAGGGCAAGAAGCCCACAACTAGAAGAATGAAGATCTAAAATGTTGTCATAAATTTACATGCAACTCACCATGGTGCAACAAGCCTGAGGAGCAACTGAACTGCCGAAATAAGGAAAAAACATACATGTTAGAAGTATGAAATGAACAACTGGTAATGATGTTGTCTCAAAGCAGCATGGAAAAGGTCAAGAAGGAATTGGAAGAGAGAGCCAAACAGAGGGAAAATCACAACTTTTAATGGGTGCAAGGACTTGTCTAGCACTTGGCCATAGTAGAATGCGAGCGGGTGTTTGTAGAGGCTAAAACTCAAGCTAGAGAAGCAAGTTCAGATACACAATGGCAAGCCTTCTTAAGCACAGTGCTCCGTGTAATGCAAGTGGATAGCAAGGATTTGTGAGAGGATGAGAAGTTAGAGATGCCACCAGATCCCTGAAGTACGGCCTTCAACGATGTGCTCTTTCAACCGGTACCGGCCTAATGAGAAAAGAACAATGCTAGTATTTGAGACAAACCGGCCTCTCCACACCGATGAGCTGAAGGAGTTGAGTTTTAAAGAGTAGGAGTAGTTGCATCCATCCCCAGCTCCGACCCCCCATAAGAGCAACCACTAGAGGAAGGGCTAGATTTTGAGCAGGAGCTAGAAGAAGAGCAATAGGCCCAAGAGCTTACCTCACCACTACCAAATGTGCGTCAAGAAGATCTAGAAGGCAGCCACGTACCCCAGCACATCATTGCAGCTAAGAGAAGAAGATGGGAATTGGTGGAGGAAGCACAACAAAGAGCTAGAGCGCAACCCCAACAGTTTCTTGGAGAGTGCATGCCACAAAAAAAGGATTGTTATCCCATTAACAACTAGCCCCATGAAATGATTGTTTGGGAGCAAGGAGAACTCCAAACCTGGCCCTTGGAGCTATCATTCCTCTACCCATGGGCCCTGGACCGAGTCCTACTAGTGGAAGTAGTCGACAATATAATTCAAATGGTCAACAACTTGGCAAATCTATGGGTTGAGGAGTGGAGCATAGTTATCACTTGATGGAGGCGAGAGGTCCCAGACTACTGGCAGGACAAGGTGTACTTGATTCCCAAGATGGTCCAAGGCTACGAAGCACAGCCCAAGTGGCATAGAAGGATCTCGGATACCTTGATGCATGGATGGCATTCTGCGGCACACTCCTTGAAGAAAGGAATGATCCTATCTACATGCCCTACCCTCATAGGCATGAAGTGGATTACAATAGGGAGGAGCATGGTAGGTATGACTTTCCCAAGATCTACAATGCAAATGCAGAGAATCCGGAGGTGTGCCTAACCTTCAAGGCAAAAGACATCCATCTATTAATCACTCGCTTCCTCGAGGATTTCTCATCCTATCCATACCCCGCTTTCATCACAACTTGTAATTATCTTAGGACTATTAGGTTTCTACTAAACCAAAAGCTAGCCGTCAAGGAGACCCACCTCCCTCCACTCGTTTTTTTATCGCAACCTAGGAATAGATAGTTGTGCCATGGCCCACAGCTAATGATGAGGACTACGTTATTACCCTCTTTTTGTATGAAGGTACTCAAAGACATGAAAGATAGCTAGTTTATGAGGTATGGACACCCGTGTTTGTCAACTACACCTCTAAATGTTAGGGCTAATCTCAAGAGCTACATGCAAAGTGGTGCTTTTTTGAGCAAATCCCTTAGGACACCCCGTGATGCATCATCAAAAGAGGACTAGGGTACAGCCTAAGAGCACCCCTGTATCTATGATGTCAATTGTGTGTATCTAACAAAAAAAAGAAAAAGAAAAAGAAATAATAAATAAAAGAAAAAAAAGAAAAAAAAAGGAAAAAAAAGGAAAAGACTAAGTTCTTGAAATCATTCAAGTGCTACAATCAGTGTACGTAGGATTTTTTACTTAGCCCCATTATTCACTTCACGCTTAGGGCACCTCAAGGGCAGGACTTCTAGACCTATCTTCCTAAGTCACACATGCACAAAATGGGTCCTCAAGTGCGGGACAACACCGCAAGCTTGCCTCAAGTTTGTTGCCTGAGGTTTGACCTAGCTCCCAATTTCACTAGCATAAGCACAATGCACCACATGGCAAGGTAGACACTCCCCCTAGGTAGCACACTTTTTTCTTTTCAAGTACAAAGAAAGGCGATAGAACATCAACTTTGGAGATCCCGTCATCCACTCCAACCATTTGCGGCCTCCACCACCTCAACATTTTGATCAGCTTCTCTCCAACTATTAATCCCTGTGAGGCCCCATCATCATCAACTCACCAACCACCCCTTAGATTACCGAGCCCTCATCAACACAGACACACAAGTGCCATGGGACTAGCACTCGTCTAGGAGAGGGTAATGTTGACCCTAGTTTGAGATGGAGAAAAAGAAGTCCAAGAAAACTCCAAATGTGAACACAAAGGAAGAATCAGGAAGGGAAATGACCAAAAGGGCGAGGACGGCATCAAAAGCTAAGTCAAAGGCAAAAGTGCATTTTTAAATGTAAGGTTCCCATAAAAAGTTTGTAAAAGAGCACAAGGCTCCCTCCTGTGCAAATTGTAAAGGGTAAACGGGAATAGGTAGAGAGAAAGGGCAACTAGAAAGGAATGGGAAAAGAGGACCTTGCCACAATGGTTAGTCATGTAAAAAAGGGAATGGGTATCCCCAACGGGATAAGGGTTTTGTATATAAACTCAAAAAGTGAATGAGAAGCTCATTCTTTGGTGTGTGGCTAAAGTGGACTCTTCCTCTTCACTTCTTCTCTCCTTCTTGCTTGCTTGTGTGTGCTTGAGAGAGGGAGTGTGAGTGTGTGAGGGTGAGGGATCTTGGAGAAGCTCTCCATCATTTCCTCTTTTCTTCTTCTCATCTCTTCTCTTGTCTTATCTCATGCATGGCTATGGAGGATGGATCTTGGAGCTGGAGGCTTGAGGATGCTGGAGCTCGCATCACAAATTATGGAGCTACCAGTATGCATGAGGGAGGAGGGTACTCAATCAGGCATCGAGGTAAGCTCACTACACTTATAGAGGGAGATAGCGCATCGACTATGTGAGAGGTACCATTAGTGCTCGGCTTGAAACGCTTGAAAGAATAAGCGGTCTGTGGGTGTTGGTGGTCGAGTGTGAGCTCCCATTACTTGACAAACAACCTTGTAATGTGGAAATCCCCATAGTTTGTCTTGATTGAATAAGAAACCTTTGTTAGCATGTCTACAATCACCATGATAGAATTTTATCCTCCTTGAACTGAAGGAAGTCCTACAGTGAAATCCATACTATTGATTTTCTAGTTCATCTAAGGGATATCAAGAGGTTGAAATTTGTTTGGCATTTTAACATGCTCCACTTTACTCTTTGATAGCTTAAGCATTTAGTGGCATATGTTAGTACGTCACCTCTTAATTTCTTGTAGTGGTAGCTTTTTCTTAGTACATTGAGATTCTTATTAAAAGCAAGATATCCCAAAAATATGAATCATGCACCTCCTATAGCATTTTCTTCTTCAGATCATAGCTAGGAGGAAAGCATAATCTTTTGATATTGAAGTACTCAAGCTCTTCCTCAAAAGAGAAATCTCAATACTTAAGTTGTGATTTAGAATCTTGATTCCTTAGTTGCACCTCCTTCCTTAATTGTTGATATGTAGGGTTCTTTGGAACCTCTTCCTTTGCCGTTTAAATGATGGGGTTACTCAACATTGATACTATAGTAGCTAGTGATGTTTCTCTTGAGGGCTGTTTTGTAATAAGAATATTAAGGAACGGCTTGTGACTAAAGCGTATGTTACTAAATTCTCTTTTCCTAGCCTATATTTTCTTTCATAGTCATACTCTTCTAAGACTTCAAGTCACCTTCATTGCCTCATGTTTATATCTTGTTGGTTTAAGACCTATTTCATACTTTTATGATCTATTGTGCGAACTCCAATCGAGCAATCAAGTTTTGAGAAACTCAGGTAAAGCCTAGTAATAGCTCTTATCTTGAAGCTTCCAAACCTAAATCAATAAGAGGTTTGGCTATCATGGCATATTCCTTGATAAACACCATGTTTGGTTAGGCCCAAAAAGATTTGTACTTTCTTGATTGAATTTGGAAATGGCCACTCTTGCACATTGTCGAAGGGCAATTGTGCAAAGACACAAATCCATATTCCGAAATATTCCTTGATAAACACCATATTTGGTTAGGCCCAAAAAGCTTTTGTACTTTCTTGATTGAATTTGGAAATGGTCACTCTTGCACGTTGTCGAAGGGCAATTGTGCAAACACCATATTTGGTTAGGCCCAAAAAGCTTTGTACTTTCTTGATTGAATTTGGAAATGGCCACTCTTGCACATTGTCGAAGGGAAATTGTGCAAAGACACAAAACCAAAAAGAAACAAGAAACAAAGCAAGATGGAAGAAGAAAAAGATTTTATGGTAAGCAAGCATTTCTAGTAATAACATTTGTCCAATGAAATACTTTTGTGGTATGTTTAGGCATTTAGAACCAAGGTATTGCTTCAAACATAGCTCTAACCAATCAAAGGTTATGCTTCCTCTTTGTAGCCTTAAAATTAAACTTTAGTGACACCTAGAAAATTCAAATATTTTCCTACTAGAAAGTAGATTCATAAGTGTTTCTAACCCAATATAGATTCAATTACATAATAGCAAGTCCTTATACGTTTAAAAAAACCAAAAGCTTCATACCATTTTGTACAAAACATAATGGATAATGTGGATAATCAAGCGGCTCGCAAGGAGTTATAAATACATGAGCCATGAGGTACTAACACCACCACAAAAAAAGAAGAAGAGCTAAGTGGAGAAATTAAAGGCCCATCCTATATCTAAGTGTTTTTCATCCATTTATACTCATGAATAGTGAAGAGAGACAAAGATGGGTATGAAGATATTGATTCAATGGTGTAGAGAGAAAAAGGTGGATATCAAGATGTTCATTTGATGACAATAAGAATTATCAATAGCAACCCTTGTGATGCTTAGTATGGATTTAATACATTAGACATCGTGTTTTATAATTTGTAAGCAGAACTTGTTTTCTCTTTTCCAAACATGATTGTAAAACAATTCAAGTAACTTTCAATCCTCAGTATGTCACCTTCTAACTTCTCATGTTCAATACTCTATAGCAACTCATCATCACATGGAATATTACTATACTCGCCACCTTACATATATTTAAAGGATGTAGTTCTTATCGGGCAAAAATGGCAGGGTGCATGATCACATCTACATGAAGCAGATCTCCTTTGTACCATCATTAATATTTTTGGCTATCTTTCCCCTCCTCTAAAAGATTGGGGATTACCAAGAACATAGAAAAAATAACAACAAGAGCTCATATGGTGGCCAAGTGTTGCTGACATATTCAAAGCAAATCATGAAGCACATGCAATGTTGATGCTGTTAGCTATGTTCCTCCCTCCTATTAGAGATGCCGCAGTGCCTAGAGCAAGGCAAGAAACATTAGAAATGTATGTGGTCAATGCGAATTGTTTCCATTAGCTTGTAAATATCAAACCTCTTGAGATAGGACAAACAATAGCAGGAAATTGTGTATTTGGTCTCCACACACTCAACTATTAAACATTCTTTTTAGTTATATGTATTTTCTCTTCCCCAACCCTCTTGCTCACTTCATGCATCCAAGATGGATGCCCCCCAAAAGCATATTCTACATGCCCAAAATCATGCTTTCTTTCTCTCTTCTCCCCTTCTCCAAATTAGTGCCTTCAACCTTTACCAAAAAAGCACTTAATAACCTTAGAAGAATAATCTTCCTCTACCCACCAAAAGTTTATCAAGCCAATCTTCTATTTTCTCTCCTTCACGAGCATGGATGTGTGTTTAAGGGCCATTTAACACCTTCCCTCTCTTATTCTTTAAGTCCTCAAGACAAGTATGATAGATTTCGGGAAACATCTACCAATATGCAAGGAAGTAGGTAGGCCTAAAGTATCCTCCATCAAGATATAATAAGATGTTTATTGGAAACACATTACCCCAACTTCTCCTTTGGCAAGTTCCCAATGCACCTCTCTAAGCTCACGGTGCTTGAGTCCTCCTTGCTCATCTACTTATTTAACCTCATTGAAGAGAGAAAAATCAAGCAACATTGTTTGTACAACCTACTTTGCTACTCAAACCAAAACATGTGGAAGTGACCATGTGTTTACTCCTACCAATCCACTATCAAATATCCTCCTTCCAAGGTTTTTCTAGAGTAAATACGTAGCCTCACAAGAACATCCTTGACTTTGGATGGATCCATTGCAATCGCCTTCTCCAATCCTATAAATCCAAGGTATTCTATTTTCCTTTTAAAGAATGTACACTTGCTCTTTTGGGCATAAAGCTTGTAGATAAGATTACGTGAAGGAACCAGTGCTTAACAGGATTAATTAAAGAAGCTGATTGTTATATGTCAAATTAATATGTTAGATAATTACATAACTAAAACAAACCGAGGAAAGTGCGGAGGATGGGCCATGGGTCCGTCCTATGGTTGGGTGGTCCCGGTTAGTCGGGAACTTTTCTCAAGGAGCAGCGGGATGATCGTCAAAGAAAACGAATAACGAAAGCGATGACCTAGAGTTATGTCTTATGCAATTTACGTTGTTTTAGAGGAACAGAATGGGACTATGCCTTATGGCAGAGAGGTTGAGCTTTGCATCCCTCTCGTTTCCCATTCTCCTTGAACCAAGTGTAGCGTGAACCCGCTTCGAACATGGCGTTTCTGCTTAAAGTAGTTCGCTCGGGTCTGACGCTAGTTGCTGTTAGTAAATGACCAATCATGAAAACCCTAATTCCGGTCGATCCTAGGTGGGAACGGCCAAGATACTTTCGCTACGTGGCAAACGCGGGAAGACCTAGATCGCAAATCCCGTAACATTCCATGGGAGTGCCGGGCGGAGCTTTCTAGACATCCTTTCCGATGGACTACTAAGACATGTCCTGGATGATACTAGTGGACACGTTACAATTGGTATCAGAGCCGACCATCAACGGAATTGTTTTTATAAGATCTCAATAAAATGAAGTAAAGAAATTGTTGCTGTTCAAACATTTTCTCACCTTCAATGCTGTCTTGCAGAATTATGAAGCGTGGAACAAATTTTTGGTATTACTGCAAGGCATTCTCTGCTTTATAGACAAAGAATTGGGATGATGAACATCCTAGAATAGATTTATAATCCATCACCTCTTTACATAGAACGAAGATGGATGGGGTCTTCAGGAATCTACTATATAGCCGCCCACCGGTTTACTTATCTACAGACCTACCTAAAGAGGATCAAGTGGTTGAAAGACTTGAAAGTCGTGAAGCTATTCATTTTTGTGGAAGCTCACGTAAATTCAACTTTACATATTCAAGGTCGGAGGGTTGAGATGAACTCATATGTATATGAGGAAGTAACCCGTGTAATCCCAGCCGACAGGATTAAAGTGTTGGGCTGCCATGAGAAGTATGGATTCCAACGGAAAGGGTATCCTGAACTTCCAATGAATTATCGATTCCTAAAGATCCATGATCCAAAACCCTACTATTACACAGTTCCTGTAGAAAAATGCAATACAACATTGTTCTCCCCAAACTAAATGTAACGCTTATCATTACATGAAATGTTGTATTCAAAAAGGCTATGCCCATGTAAATACAAATAAAGACTTCTTTTTATCAATATCTGGATGTGCATAAGAGTTGTTAAAAAGGTTAAGTAGCTACATTGTTTATGAGATAGCTGAACTAAAAATGAAAGATAAGCTAACGTCGATTATCATATAATAACATTAAGAAAACCTTTATCCAGGCACAACCCCAGGTACAGGTTCCAAATTCGCCTCCTACATCAAGTACTGCTGTGATCCAGGAGAAGAAGTTCCTCCTCAAGCAGATAAAGCCACCCGAGTTTGACGGGAGAGGCAGATTCGTCCAGGCTGATGCTGAAATTTGGATTGAATCCATGGAGGATTACTTTGAAGCGGCTGGTACTGCACCTACCAATCAGGCCATGCTCGCCAAGTTAAAGCTCACCGAGGAAGCTAGACTTTGGTGGAAGCAATGGTATAGGGATCAAGGGATTTCAGAGAGGTCCATTACCTAGGAGAAGCTGAAGAAAGCCGTGCAGGGAAGATACTTACCACCTGCATATCGTGCGCAGGAAATGAATGAGTTCTACGAGCTAAAATAGTAAGGAATCACTCTTGACGCATACTACTCTAAATTTGTCTCACTTTTAAAGTATACGCCACAGATGGACATGACGCAGCAGGTGTCCAAATTTTGTGCGGGCTTAAATCCACTAGTAAATACCCGTCTCGAATCTATGCATCCATCAGATCTTCATGATGCACTCATTTGAGCGGCGCCTATAATTCAGGAGGTGCAAGCTAGACCAAGGGGTAACAAAACTTGGTCCTATAGTGACCCGAACAAAGGAGCATTCAGACCTCAAATGAAGAGAGTTCAAGGTCATAATCCGGGACAAAGGAAGAAAGCAAGGACAAATAACGTCAACAACTTTGTTCCTACTCAAAGTAATGGCCGAAACCTCCGTTGTTTCCACTGCAACGAGCCCGGTCACTTCAAGAGGAAATGTCTCAAGCTCAGCGGAGGACATCGTCAAACGCCTTTCCAAGGTGCAAGCCGCGGTCAAGGAGCCGTTACCCGTGGAAGAGGAAGAACCGCTTGCATTGCCAATAGGCAAAGATGCAAAGAAGAAGAAGAGAAATATCCGACTATGGAAGCTGAATTCGAAAAAGCGACAGTCCATGCCGCTTTACACAAGAAAGGGCCGAATCGCCAGTTCTCAGACACCGTCGGACTATCAAGATAAAGGTTTCAAAATCTTGATTGATTGTGGCAGTACACATTCCTTTATCTCACCAGCATGTGCAAAAAGATTAGGAATAGCCACAGTAGAAGCACCTACCTTGCTTGTGGAATTGGCAAACGGTCGTGAGGTAACTTGTACCAGGCAAACTGCTAAGGTGGAATTCTTTCTAGGAGGAAAGAAGACTTCAGTCAATTTCAGAGTAATGAATTTAGGTATCCATGAGTGTCTACTCGGAATGGATTGGCGTAAGCCCAACGACACCCACATTCACTATGGAAAGGGTCAAGTTTCCTTTCGAAACTCTGAAAGGAAATTTGTCACAACTCAAGGTGAGGCAGGAGTGCCAAGAATCCAATTGGCCAAAGTATCTCGGATCATAAAAGGAGTCAGAAAAGGATTACCTGTTTACCTGATCAAACTCAACAAGTTAGATCAAAAGCAAGAGTCTCATGAAGAACCTTCTTGGCTAAAGGAATACGCTGACATATTCCCTGAGAAATCGATTGAACTTCCTCCTCAAAGAGGAGTAAATCATGAGATTAGGCTAGTACCTAGAGCTGCACCAATTGCAAAGAGACCTTATAGAATGTCCATACCAGAAGCAATTGAGTTGAAGGAACAACTCAAGAAACTGTTAGATCAGGGCTAGCAATTCATCGCGGGGAGCTCCAGTACTATTCCAGAAAAAGAAAGAAGGGACCCTTCGACTACGTATTGATTACCGAGGGTTGAATCAATCAACAGTCAAGAACAAGTATCCTATTCCTAGAATAGATGAGCTTCTTGATCGTCTTCAAGGTGCAAAGATCTTCTCCAAGATTGATCTCAGGTCAGGTTACTATCAGATAAGGATCAAGGAAGAAGATATTCCAAAGACGGCCTTGAATACAAGATATGGGCACTTTGAGTTCCTGGTTATGTCATTCGGGCTTACAAATGCAGCTGCCACATTCAATAGATTAATGCAAGATATCTTTAGACCATATCTTGATGATTTCGTGCTTGTCTTCTTCGATGACACTTTAGTCTATTCTAAATAGGAAGAAGATCATGAACCTCAACTTCAGATTTTCCTTGAGACAATGAGGTCTCATAAGCTGTATGCAAAAATGAAGAAGTGTGCATTCTTCAAGCATCAGATTGAATATCTGGGATTCATAGTATCATCAGAAGGAATATCAGTAGACCCAGCCAAGGTAAGAGATGTGCTTGAATGGCCAATACCAGTATCCGTCAAAGAGATACGTAGATTTCTTGGATTGACGGGATGGTATAGGGTCTTCATCAAAAACTATGCTTTGATTGTAGCACCTCTTACAGACTTACTAAAGAAGCAGACTTCCATTACATGGTCAACTTCCGAACAAAATAGCTTCGACAAATTGAAGCAAAGTTTGGTATCAGCACCTATTCTAAAACTTCCTGACCTCAATAAGGAGTTCGAGGTAGTAACTGATGCTAACATTCTTGCCTTGGGGTGTGTACTTATGCAGGAAGGTCATCCAGTAGCATACTCTTCAAGGAAATTGAAGAGTCATGAAAAGAATTATGGCACGCATGATCTGGAATTACTAGCTGTCATCCATGCTCTAAAGCTTTGGAGACACTACCTGTTGGGTAACAAGTTTACTCTAGTAACCGATCATAAGAGTCTCAAATGGATTTTTACCCAGAACGAGCTCAACATGAGGCAACGTCGGTGGATTGAAGTATTGGAGGAATATGATTTTGAAATCAAGTACCGACCAGGGAAGGAGAATGTAGTTGCTGATGCACTCAGTCGCAAGGCATTCCTAAATTCCCTAATCTTGCAGAATCCATCAATGGCCAGATCTCTGGCTACAAAAGTATCTATGCCAAACAACCCTATACTTGAACTAGCTAGAGAGGAAGCATGCCATGATTTAGCCTACCAAACAATGATAAAGGAAATATCTACCAAGGAGCAGAATTAGAAGTTGCAAGCTAAGTATCAGGAATTTTCCATTGATAGTGGACTTGTCTACTACAGAACAAGGCTGTGTATACCAGCAAGCCAGTCATTTAAGCAGAAGATATTATGGGAAGCTCATGATTCTCCTTTCGCAGGACATCTTGGCTATGCTAAGACTCTTAATGCAGTTAGGAAGAGCTAACATTGGGAGAGGCTTAAAGGTGACGTTCTCAAATATGTCACTGAGTGTTTGTCTTGCCAACGTATCAAAGCCGAACATGTCATGATGCCGGGGAAACTGCAACCGCTTGACATTCCCCAAATGAAATGGGAATTCATCAGTATGGATTTTGTTGTGGGCCTACCCCAAGTCCAAGGAGGATACAATTCCATTATGGTTGTGGTTGACATGCTTACCAAGGTTGCACACCTGATTTTAGTAAAGACAAACTATAAAGCCTCCGACATTGCAAGATTGTTTATCAAGGAGATATTCAAGCTACATGGGTTACCTAGAAGAATCATTAGTGATCGAGATTCTCTCTTCATATCACACTTCTGGAAAGCTATCTTTAAAGCTATTGGGACTCAACTCTATTTTAGCACCGCTTACCATCCCCAAACGGATGGCCAAACAGAGCGATTAAATCAAATCATCGAAGATATGCTTAGGGCATATTGCTGTCGAGAGCCAAAGAGGTGGACTCAATACTTGCCATTAGTTGAATTTTCCTACAATGCTTCTTACCAGCAGAGCATTCTGATGACTCCTTTCCAGGCATTGTATGGTCATGATTGTCAAAGTCCCCTAAACTTTTCTGATCCAACCGTAAGAGTTGAAGCGTCAAGACAGATGTTGGAAGACATGGATGATCAAATAAAGTCAATAAGACAAGACATACAAGTGGCCAAGGATAGACAAAAGGCATACGTAGATTTGAAACGTCAAGAAAAAGTCTTCGAAGAAGGAGACATGGTCTTCATTCGTGTACGCCCTAAAAAGAGTTCTCTATCCCTAGGAGAATGCAAGAAGCTAAGTCCAAGGTATTGTGGGCCGTACAAAATCCTCAAATGCCTAGGACCCAATGCTTATAGATTGCAACTCCCTAAGAACCTAAAGGTTCACAATGTATTCCATATCAGCCTATTGAAAAAATATATACCCAACCCTAATCATGTACTTGATGACCAACAAATTGTAATGCCTAGTCAAGGAGTCCTTGAACTAAGGCCGGATAGGATCTTAGATGTTAGGGAGAGACGGTTAAGATCTAGAACCTTAAGAGAATGCCTCGTCCAGTGGAAAGATTATTCCGAAGAGGATGCCACCTGGGTAGATGAAGGCACTCTCAACCATCAGTATCCCCAGTTTATCTCGAGATGAGGACATCTCGATTCTTCTAAGGGGGAGACAATGTAATATATTGAAAGGAAAAAATTATTATTATTTTTTCGCCTTCACGGCGGCGTGTCGAGCGGGAGCATGTGAGGTGGAATAGAGGAGCCAGCAAGCTCCTCGCTGGAGCTTGCTTGGCTCCCTTGCCATGCATGATGACAGGTAAGGGGGGAGGGATTCTCTCCCCCCTATAAAAAAAGAGGAGGGTGTAAGGCCGCCACAACGCCGTGTAGTGATGCCGCCATAAGAGAGAGAAGCTTGCTTGTGCTGCTAGAGGAAGAGAGGAGGATTGTCACGGTGCTGCTGAAGGAGGAGATGCTCTCGAACTGTCGCCTCTACTATCAGTCCGCGTCCACCGCTGCCATCTAATTTTGCCGTCTGACCGACGGTCTTAATATCCCCCCCCCCAGCAGGCTTCTGGAAGATTTAGAAGCTTCCAAAGGGGGGGCCTTCTTAGCCCCCTTTCCCCTGGTGTTAAACCCCCCCTGCCCCCCCCCCCCACCCCCCCCGGTTTTAATCCTCCTAAGGCCCTTTCATCCCCCTTCTTGTGCCTTTCCAAAAAAACCCTTCCATACCCCCCATGATTTAACCTTTAAGCCCTCTGTTATGGGCTTTGAAACCTTTTCCCCCCGTGTGTCTAAATCCCCCCTTTTCGATGGGTGTTAGAACCCCTATGTTTTACCCATGAAGCCTTTCCTGTAGGCCTTAAAAAAACCTTTTTTTTTCTCCCTGGTGGTAACCCCTATAAGCCCCCTTCCTCTTGAGCCTTAGAACCCATCCCCCTTCGTGTTCTATAAAACCCTTAGACCCCCTTTTTGCGTGGATATTGGAATCACCCTTTTTTTTCCCACCGTGATTAAACCTTCTCTAACCCTTCCCTTGTGGCGTATTGGGAACCCTTTCCTCCAAGTTGACCTAAGGGTCCTTCAACCTTACTTATAACCTCTATGGTTACTATATTCCCTTAGAGTTCTCTCCTACACCTAGTGTCTTTTCCATCCCTTTTCATTCCTCGTTTGAACGAGTCATTAAAAGGCCATTAAGCCTTCCCCATGGCTTCAATGGGTCTTAGTCATAAAAATTTATGAAACACCCTTTCGAATTCCCCGACTTCAAGGAGGGAGCATTCCAAAAACTACTTTCGATGGACGGTGCAAGGAAGCGACGGTGGAATTTTGAAAAAAAGAGTGTAAAGCTGCTTCCACGTTCGAAGGACTACAACTGTGATGCCTCCTAAGAAAGTCCAAGGAGTAGCTACGGGAGGTGCATCTCCTGGTATCCATGTGGATATCTCACCCCAAAACCAGGTTTTTCTTCTTAGCTTTAATTCAGTTTTAAGTCAATCATGCAAAGGGAAATTGTTAGGGATAGGATATATTTGTCCGAGTTATTTGTAATGAAGGATTTTAGCTTATTTGAATGAATGATAATGTATAGAACTTAGTTTCCTTTGAATTGCATCAAGCATTATAAAATACAAGCAAGATTATCCATTTACTATAGTAGTATATTTTAGTTAAATTCTAAAGGTATAGAAATTATATCTTGCACCATTAGTCTTATTCCTTTTCGCAACGAATCATTGTAAATGATTAAATTCATGAAAGGTTTCTTTCGTTGCTCAAATTACTAGGAATTTATCATTGCTAATTGCACATTTTAGCAAGGGAAATGTTTGTTATTTGGCATGAGTTCATCTGCAAGAAAAAAGGAAATTTAAATTGAACAGTATTGACTGAAAAGTAAATCGTCACAAGGATAGAAAAACCGTGACAAGACGATTAATATTACCTTCCAAAAGATAGCCAAACCAATCTAAACATAGAAATATTCATACCCTAAGCACTTGACTACTTTCCTTATTGTAGGGTCAAAAAAATTCGTAAAGATAAAGAACTAGGGCTATCCCGGAGATCCTTAAAAAGAAACCCTAAGCCCGACATACGTCAGCTGAAAAGATCTAAAATGGATTATTCCATCGCAGGACTTGCGCAACAAGTACGAAATCATTTAGTCTTGTGATTGATTCACAAGGAGAAAGGGTAAAAACCCTCAACAAGGATGGCAGATCCCTACGCAAGTTATCTTGCAAAAGGACGTATTTTTGGATATCCTTCTAAATAAGAAAAGTTGTAAACTGGAAACTAGCATATCTAAGGAACTTTAGGGTTGACCAAGTTGGATTAATAAGGTACGCCCTACACCAGAATGTAAAGGATCTTGCCAATTTACAAGACACCTTGGGAACGAGTGCTGATACACTCAAAAGGAAAGAACACTTCCTTAGCAGTTTGCCAAACAACATGGTTGATTAATGGAAATGTTTGTGCTTGCTAGAGATTTTAGGGCTCTGTTTGAATTATGAATTACAAATTAAATGAGTACCTATACTTCAGGTTAAAGGCCTGAAGAAAGAGGCAGTTTCAGTTACCCCCGACTACCTGCCTAACCCTAACCAAGGGGGTGTTCACTGTGCCGGGAACATGGACCGAACCTGTCGCGAGAGGTCTCTCTGTTGAGCTCTACTTGGAGTTGGAGGACGCTTGGGTGCCAGGGGGGGCTCTGGCCGTAAATCCCTCGCCTTCCAGGTCCTGCACAAGAGGCTAACATGACTCGGGATTGGATCTCGAGGCCCGCATACTAGTTCCCAAGGTGTCTTATAAATTGGGAACGAGTGCTGATACACTCAAAAGGATAGCTTGGAATAGTGATCCCTAGGGATTACTGGATAGCCTTCAGGTGGATTATGGACAAGACTATGAGCGGAACTCCTTGTATTTCAAAGATAAAATGATGAAATGTTAAAAAAAGAACTTGCTTGATATTGTTTTTCTATGTCACGTGATAAGATTACATGAAGGAACCAGTGCTTAACAGGATTAATTAAAGAAGCTGATTGTTATATGTCAAATTAATGTGTTAGATAATTACATAACTAAAACAAACCGAGGAAAGTGCGGAGGATGGGCCATGGGTCCGTCCTATGGTTGGGTGGTCCCGGTTAGCTGGGAACTTTTCTCAAGGAACAACGGGATAATCGTCAAAGAAAACGAATAACGAAAGCGATCTAGAGTTATGTCTTAACCGATTTATGCTATTTTAGGGGAACGGAATGGGACTATGCCTTATGGCAGAGATGTTGAGCTTTGCATCCCTCTCGTTTCCCATTCTCCTTGAACCAAGTGTAGCATGAACCCGCTTCGGACCTGGCATTTCTGCGTAAAGTAGCTCGCTCGGGTCTGACACTAGTTGCTGTTAGTTAATGACCAATCATGAAAACCCTAATTCCGGTCGATCCTAAGCGGGAACGGCCAAGATACTTCCGCTACGTGGCAGATGCGGGAAGACCTAGATCGCAAATCCCGTAACATTCCATGGGAGTGTCGGGTGGAGCTTTCTAGACATCCTTTCCGATGGACTGCTAAGATGTGTCCTGGATGATACTAGTGGACACGTTACAGCATGAAAGCATATTGATAGTCATTTCTGACGTAAATTGGTTGTGTTGCTAAACGCATTGCAAAAAGCATCACAAAAAATATTTTTAGTACAACAATTTGAAATTGAGTAAATGAGAGAGGGAGATAGCTCAAAGCTTTGTGTGTGTGTATAAGAGAGAGAGTGCCTGGATCTAAAATGGCACCAACACTAGCTCTAAGGCACCAACCAAGCCTCTACCACTCACTTAAAACCACCCCACATTGCCTCACGGCTAAGAGCATCTAGGAGCTTTGCATTTGTATGGTTTTTTAGTCCAATGAGTAATTCTTTTCCCACTCAGAAATGAAGTCCCTAAACATCTGGTGTTATACACCATGTAGCACATACACATGGGACACCCCTTGGTTAATCACTGTGACTTCACTACGGCTCTCCTACACCTCGCGGATTGGCCCCAAGATACACCGTGAACATTAAACATATTCGAAACAAAGTCGACTCTTTTAATAAATGATCTAGGAGATTATAGATAAACCTCACTAAATAACTCCCAAAGAATCGAATATCTAGCCCTACAACTTGGGATACCTCACACTCTTAGCATTGGGTCATCACTCATACAAACATGTGCTATGCATCCACGATATGATACCATGTGGTGCATCAATGCAAGTGTGAATATGACCATCGTGATCAAACAAATATTCATTCAAAATCAGCAATGTGAAAGTGTGAAGACAATTGGTTTCATGGTTTTCTTTTCCTACGATAGTGCTTCGTTGCTTAGGGCTAGCACCGAGCTTCCTCATACAACTAGTCCCTTTAAGTTGTGAACTCTGTATGATATGCACCATCTTGGGGAAGTTACGATATGTATATCCTCTACATCACGTGTATTCAAGGCCTATTTATAAATATCCTTATCTATGACTTTTTTCTAAATAAAACATAATTCCTTTCTATTCAATCTCTAAATAACCCCTTTATGTTACACTCTTCTATATGTAAAAATGTATAAAAATAGTATTTTAAAAATACATTATTTTGAACCTAGGTGATGCATATATATATTCATGATTAACTTACCTGAGTGCACCATGTTACTCCCTACCGTTTAGAATTTTGCATGCGCATTGCTAGGTGTAAGGCAAGGGTTTTTAATGTATTTTTATTTATTGAAAGTGATAAAAACTCACTCTAACAAAAAGATAGGATTGAATTGAGGGTAAACCTCATGCTTTAGCTCTATCATACATCCACACATATTAATTTTATATTTTCTTATTTTTATGCTGAGAAAAACCTAAATTTCTCCATTTTTCTTTATTTTTCTCTATTTATTTATAAACAAGTACTGATAATTACTGATTTTTTTGTGTAGACTGATTACTCTTATGAAAAATGATTTTCTTAGCATATTTCATTCCATGGGAATGATAAATGCATACAAAAAACTACATATTTCACCTTAAATCACCTATTCTCGGGTTTTATGTGTTTTGTATAAAACTATTATATGACTAATTTTTCATGATTCTTTCAACATGACTTATTCCAATCAAATTCAAGTATTACTTGCCATTTCAAACCACAATTGATCATAAAACAATAAAATCTAAATTTTTCTCATAAAATCACTCATTCTATGATGCACATTTTTTCAATTTTGGAGACGTGATGACACTCTATTATGGCTATTGATGATTCAATCAACTCCAATTCACATGTCTTTCCACTCCTGCATCATTATTTGACCAAAAACATCCATCTCAAGCCATCCCTATCTCTTTTACATCGATCCATGAGAACAAACCATAAGAGGAGAGAGGAAGACTCAAATCATATCTTCTTGTATAATCATCTTTGCGGCGATGAAGGGCGAGCAAATAATGGAAATTGCTGCCAAGAGCACTCCTCAAATGATTGCAGTTCCAAAAAGCATAAAATTTTTGAGAATTTGAGAGTGTTGATAAAAATGGCACCCCCTCCTTCCCCCCTCCCATGTCTTGCAAATTGTGGCTTTTCAAATCTACAAAGCTAAAACAAGCTTAAAGCTTGGTTTTAAAAAGAACCAGTTTAAGTTTTTGTGTTCACCTCCGACCCAAGTGGTTTTTTCACGTTTGAGGGACCAAACGGGCTCAGACTTGAGATCTGTCTGGAGGGCTGACTTCCTAATGTCAAAATCTACAAACCTGGCCACTACCATGCACTTTTTGCCTTTCGGATCGTATAGCTACTTCATAATGCAAAACCTTGCGAGGATTAAATGGGGAGTCAAACGGACTCTAATTGATAGACCGAGACTTGCATTGGGTTCTTAATATCGAACTCCATCTAGGAAACTCTAGCTCATCAATCCACAACTGTTTCATTTTGCATGAAAATTTAATCTTTTATGGCCTCTCGGGCTCGTTTATGCTTCAAAAATTGCCTCTAAAATCCGACCACATCAGGCTACATTCAAACCCGTGATTAAGGCCTTGTATTCTGCCATATTATTAGCAAAAGAAGGTCTTAAATAGACTCCTATCTTCATGACAACATTGCGTCAAGGGTCTTTAATGACCACACCAACGCTTGCATGTTTAGCTTGCCCTTTAGAAGCTCCGTCAAAGTACAAGGTATAGACCAAGTCTTCAGTTATAGGCCACAAATGCTAGGAGGCATATTCCACGGTGGATTTCGTAAGGTTTTTCAGTGGATTTCATAAAACTAGAGGCATATTCCACGGTGGATTCCATGAGGTTTTTCGATGGATTCCGTAAAACTATTTATTTGTCGGGGCTCACAAACAAGGTAGATTCCTTGTGTGAGAAGCTAACCGGGATGCTTGTTCTTTTCAAGCATTAGATTAATTTAATGTGCAAGTGGGTGATTCCACAGCAAGTGATTCCAAAAAATACATATCAAAATAATGGACGTTTATGAGTTTAGAATGCGCACTCGAATTAAATTAAGGTTAGGATAGTGTTCCCCAACCTATTTTAATTATTTATAGCTGAAGATTGCTAGGTATTCACTATTTTTTATTTATTTCATTTATAAAAAATTGTGAATGCTTCAGTTGATATGTAGAGCAGGTAACACTAGCTTTGGATAGCACTAGGCGTTAGCATAAGTCCAAGCATAAATTTCATAATTATGATAAGATAAGTATAATATATAATATTATATATTTATATGATATTGTATTATTAAAAGTATTACTCTATTTGTAAGTTATAAGTTTAAATTTCTTTAGTAATTAATTGATCATTGTCCTTAGTACTATTAATTTATTTATTTTTAATATAGATTATTTTAGAGTATGAGATTTAAGACATGCTTTTATTGAAATAAGATTTGTTTTTGGAATACCTTGCTATTTTCTTAATGTGGTTAAGTATAGAAAGTGTTTCAAGCTTTCTTTATAAAAGCAACAGGATCGCACACAAAATAGGAGAACAAGGTGAAAACTGAGTTTTTTCGTTGGTCCCTCATCCAGAATCAGAATTCAAAGCTTCAAGAGTTGTTTTGGGGGGTTTTGGCACGCTCCAAATGCGATGGTGATGTCAAAACATCAAGATTTAGAGCACAAAAGTTTCTGTAGCAATTGCAGCATGTTATAGGATACCTCTTGACTCTTAAAACTTTGTATTTCAATTGATATTTATACTTTCTTTGTAATTATATGTAAGATATGAATGCAAATATCCATGTAAAACTATAATATATAACTAAGGATGGCAAACCATGGCTTTTGCCATAGGGGAGATTAGGCGTAATCCTCTGTTTTTCTCTTATCTTTCTCAATCTATTGAGTTATTCAAATCCTCTTGTCTTATAATGTTGTTAGTATTTAATAGTTGAGATGTTTAATTTGCTAGATTTGCTATGTGTTCTACTTCGTAGCAGCCACGCCATACTGATAAGCTCACTTGTACTTATGATAATCAAAATCAAGATAAGAGAGGACATATAATATGTACAATCCCTCCTTCCTCACTAAACTCTATAGGAACGCTTGTCAAAATTCATTGTTAATGATAGTAGTAGACCTTACTCTCCCATGTAAAAGTTCCATCCTACCACTCAATATAACTTGATACCCTTTACTATACCAGATCACTCGTCCTTGGTGGTAGCATTGCTCTAGATACAGATGCGCAAGATATGGAATGATTCATTCCATTTGCTCATCTTGGTAAGTATTGCAAGTTAAAGCTAAATCATAAAGGACTTGCATAAGCACCAAGTCCAATGTCAGCCCTTACACATAGTAAGGCTTCAGCTTATTAAGATTAACTTTATTCTTAAACTCTACCCCCTGCAAATCTGCTAAAAGGGATGTAGGACCATTCTTTCCTAAAAATACAATCTTGTATGGTCCATCCCACTTGGGTTCCAATTTACCTAGGAATAGCTCATGACTAGCATCATAATACAACACCAACTGACCTTTAGCAAATTTGTGTCATACCGCTACACTGTCACAATGTGAAAAACTCTAGAGTACAGCTTTCTTATTGATCTAGAGAGCCAATGCCATTTGTATCAGTGTCCGTAGTGTGGATGGTAAAAAATACTAGATTTTTGGACAAATTAAGCCAATTTTTGATATTTTAGATATTATCTCATGTAAAAATCGAAGAACTCTAGAGAAATTCTAGAATAGGATAACATGTAGAAGAAAGCATGTAGCTTTCAATCATTTTAGGAGGAGTTTATGTAAAAAGAAGGACTAGCGAAATCAGGTGATGTGCAATTGTAGTTTTCAAGCAGTGAACAACATTCCGAACTAGGAGATGAAGGAGTGATCTATCAGAATTTTGGGCATGTGTCCTGTTAATTTACCCCCCTTTCGGAGTCAATGGAAGCATCAAATTTGTGGTCTGAGAAGCATAGAGGAAGGTATTGTTTTATGCACGTTTTTGTCTATAGGAGATTTATCTTCTCATAATGCAAAAATAAATTGAGAGGCTTCACCTTTGTGAGTATTCTTCTACGTCTTCTATTTCTTTCAACCCCTTCTTTTCCGTCTACTCCTCTCCTTGAATCTCCCTTCCCCTGCTGCCTCTTACCCTCACGATAGACTTTCGACCCCAAATGCTTCGATAGTGGTGAACTCAATGTGAAAGTTGGCAGTAGGTGTGTAAATATGGGGGATTTTGTAGGTTCAAGTGGTGGTGATCCTTTACAATAGATGATTGTTTTGTTGTAGTAACAACAACATCAGTTGTTGTTACAACAATAGATACAACTTAGTAGGAAGCAGAAATAATTGATTCCTTAGTTGTGAATGCATTGCAAGCAGTGGGACAAGAATTGAAGCAGTTTACGGGTCAAATGTTTTTGGCCATCATTTGGTTGTATGAAGAAAAGATGTTTCATGGGATACCGCAGTATGCATGGAGTCGGTATTTTCCTGTTCAGCCATGCATGCATTGCACGATCGGATTGACGAGTTACATAAAAGAGATGTTGATTGGGCAGATTTTAAGAAAGCTTTGAGAGAAGAGTTTTTATTGGAATATGAAGGATTGGTAACTAAAAAGACATTTACAAATTGGATTGAAAAGCCCAATAAAGGGTTGGCTACTACAACTTTGCTCCGTGAATTTGAAAGTCTGTATACGCAGTTGGATACTGATGAGCAGCAATCATTGAAGAGTTAAAAAATTGATTTGTTTGTGAAGGCTACATATCCTATCTTGCAAGAGAAGCTGATTAATTGTTTACAAGATGCCTCTTCTGAAATGGGGCTAAAATCATATTGGGCTAATGTAACTGAGACAGTGCATAAATTAGTAAAGAGAGAGCGGATGAAATTAAGATGGAGTATAGGCACCACACCTTCCAGTGCTCAAAAGGGGGATGAAATTGTAGCCAAGATGCGTATAGCTATGCATGTTGGTCCCCGGCTCTTAAAGGTGATGCTGTGGATGAATTAATCAGAGGCATGCCTGATTTAGGCTAAATTTGACAAAAATCTATGCAAAGGTGAAAAAGTTGGATGTTAAGGTAGAAGAGAAGGCTTTGGCAACATTCCAAAGACTGTACAAAGAAGGATACAAGAGGAGATGCATTTGGTGTGACAATTTACAGCATGAAAATGTGATTGTATAGCCTACTGTGAAGAAAAAGCAAAAAGTCAATCTTTTGGAAAGATAGCAAAATACATGTAACAGAAACTAGTCTTCCAATAGAGCAAAATTTTGGAAATGGTGGCATGCAAAAGAGGTTGAAAGATATGGATGCAAGGACAACATTTGTTGCCATAGATGCAGCCACATATGGGTTGATAATTGAAAGGACTGATGAAGCTCAAAAAGGAGGCATGGTTGAAGTAAAATCTCGTGTTTGGATGCAAGCATTAGATTGCATGGAAAAGGGAAAAATTGCAAAGTCTGAATTTGCTTTTGCAAGTTAGAGTATATGAGGGAGAACAGGATGGAGTGCACTAGTGGGTTCATTTTCAACTTGTGCTTATTTGGCTCAGGTTCATAATCAAGAAGCTCTTGTGAAAGAAAAGAGAAGAAGAGATGAGGACACTGCTAGCCTAACGCATAACACAAAGTAAAATGGAACAGCGCAGAAAGAGACTAAAAAAGCCATAGCTAAGCATGTTATAGAGGATGCATCTCAAGAGAATAAATAAGAAGGGAAGAAAAGGGGCAAGCAGCCTAGCTACATGTTACAATCGGATCTTGAGACTGCCACAAACCTTAAAAAGGTCTTGGGAGATCACATACTTGGTAGTAGAGTGGAATTCACACTTGGTAAAGTTCTTGGAATCACGAAGCGTGAATTTCATGATGCAATCATTGATATGCTAAAATGAAAAAGACAGTTTGATGGTGAAGTTTTGCAAACATTGATGCATGTTGACAAAGACATAGAGAAACAACTTTATAGGGAATATGATGTTGATTTGGAGTAGGTTGATATTGAAAATGGGTTAAATGGGAGTGTAGACAACAAGCTTGTGGCTAAAATTGGTATTATAGACAGTAGTAAGCAAAGAGAGAAAGCTATGTATAATGGGGATGTCCATCAACGAACACATGAAGAAGAAGAAGCTCATTGTATTCCAAGCAACCATTATTCAGGAATGCATTGGGCTCGTGCTACAATAGAGACAATTGTTAAAGTGGGAGAAAGAGAGATGCCTTGCATAGCTCTCTTGGATTATGGTTTTGAAATCAATGTTATGGCACACAGCTTGTATGAGAATGGAGGTTGGCTAATTAATGTAGATACGGGATGTCGCATGCGGGCATCAAACAATTCATCAGGGGATCTTTATGTGGTTTGTTTGAATGTATCCATAACTATTGAAGATATTCCGGATGAATATCATTTTTTTGTTCAAGATTCATGTAGTTATCTGGTGATTTTGGGGTGGCCCTATATTTCAAAACCAAGGTTGGAAACAAAAGCCTTGGATGATGATTTTTCATATGCTTGAGTTCGGAGTAAAGACAATACAAAGGCAGTACAATTTCTCACTGTTTGTGTGAATCATCCCCGTAATCGGGATAGTAGGCTACTGTGGGATAATACTATGCCATCTAATGCACAAGAGCTTAAGGGTTTTTAGGCAACACTGTTGTAAGTGGAGGCTATGGCAGTGCCTCTAGGAAGATAATTATGCCTCCAAGAAAGGGGGAAACTAAGTTTGTGTTTGGATTGCATGAATGGACAGCATGTAGTCTTGGCAATTTTAAGAATATTTCAGCCATGTGCAAGATTGAAAAGAAATATGTAGGATGGGCTGAAAAAGAGTTGAAGACATATGGTTCGATGGCTACAAATGAAGGTATTTCAGGGTTGTTTTTAGGGCTAGTTGATGTTGATACAATGGCTAAAATGTTTGTAACAATTAATGCTGAAAACAAAGCAGAAAAAGAGGTTATTTATGTTGACACTTTAGAGATGTATGAATTCATTCAAGAGTTTGCTAAGCATGAATATTATGGGCTACAATATGGGCTACAAAATAGGGTTAAACAAAGGTAGATACAAAGTACAAAACAGTTGCAAAGAAGGTTAAGCTTGTGGATTTGCCTTTACCACTTGAAAGTGATGGATTGGTTGAAAAAGTGACTCAACAGCCTAGTTTACGCGATCCACATGGAGTAGGACATAAATTTACAGTCAAAACTTTACAAAAGCTGAAAATTGGTGATACAAGCTTTCTTTTACCTATAGAAAGAGCTTGTTTCTTGCAAATGTTGGCAAGGCATGGGAAAGCCTTGTGTTTCAGCCTGATAAAATTGGATGTGTTGATCCAACCATAGTTGCACCTATGGTGATCTTTACAGTACCTCATGTGCCATGGAATTTAAAGCCTATTCCAGTACATCGAGTATATTTGCCTAAGCTATTGGAGCTTTTGAACTAGAAGATCAGGATGCGGATTTTGGAGCCCTCTTTAGCTCCATATTGGAATCGGTCGTTTACTATTCCAAAGAAGAACGGTTCTTTGAGGTTTATACAAGATTTACAACCAATTAATAAAGTCACCATAAGGAATGTTGGATGAGGCCCAATAGTGGATGAATTTGTAGAAGCATTTGCAGGCAAGGAAATTTACTCTAGAGGAGATTTATATTCAAGATATGATCAATTCTAGCTTGCATTGAAAAGCTGAGATATCACTATCATGAAGATACCACTTGGATTGGTTAGGATGTGTATGCTTCCATAGGGAGAAACCAATTCAATGGCGCATATGATGAATGCTATGCATAAAGTTTTGAGGGAGTATATTCCTTAGTTGACTTTACCCTTTCTTGATGATGTGTCAATAAAGGGTGTGATATCCATGAGAATAATGAAGAGTTGAATGAGTAGGGATGTAGAATATTTGTGGCTAATCATATTGCTGATTGTGATAGTATTTTAAGCCATCTTAAAGAAGTGCATTTGACTTTGTCAGGAGAAAAGTCAATTTTTGGATTGGAGGAAGTATTAGTTGTTGGGTAGATGTGTGGACCATATGGAAGAAAGCCCTCACTAGTAAAGATTGATGCCATAAGCACAGTGCGGGAGACACGTTCAAATGTATCAGAGGTGAGAAGATTTTTCAATGCATGTTTCTTTTACTTGATATGGATTCCACATTTTTCTCATGTGGTTGAAAGTTTATATCAGCTCTTGAGAAAAGGGAAGAAGTTTTGGTGGGGTTAACAACATAAACGAAGGCAATTCAAAAGTTAAAAAGCTTATTGATTTGAGCCCCAACACTAAAGAGAGCAAATTTTATGAATGGGTAGACTATTATTCTCACCGTGGATACAAGTCCAATTAGCATTGGTTGGGCATATTGGAATATCAAGCTCCTGCTACTCTTCAGTCAATCTATCTTTATGTGTGTGGACGACATTAGTTGGATACAGCTATACACATGTGCGACATTCAATAAGTCGATGTACTCAGTGACTTAACCACAGTTTGTCTTGGTTAGTCATACCTATGTGTGTATGTCTCTTTTAGTGAATATGATGGAAGAATAATGGAAAAAGGACAATAGTGACTAAGGCTCATCTTCTGCTCCACTCTATCTCTCTCCCTCTCTTCCAACATGGTATCAGAGCCTAAACACCTAAAGCCTAAAGGCTTGACAGTGGCCATTTGACATCAAGAAATGAGATCTAAAGAAAATATCAACAAAGGAGACTGTGCTTGCAACCTATTTTTTTGCAAAAGCTATATCTTGCTACATAAATCAACTTTGGAGAAATGACCCGTGATTCTTGATTGTTTCGGTCTACAACTTTGCAAAAGAAATTATTTCAAATTCCTCACAAATTTTGAGACATTCAGCACAGACCTGCGCACTCTGGCTCTTTACTACAATAAACAGCAAGTAATAGCATCATTGCTTGACTGAGAGCTCATCTAGAAGCTTGAAGAACTGATTACAGATCTGAAATAACAGTTGTCTACTATATAGAGACAACCTATAGCATGTACGTACCTTTGACATGAGCTTGGAGCTTTCAAACTTGTTCAAGAGTACCATTGAAGCATACGTATATACTGGGAAGTAATTTGGACTTGATGTCATGCATTGGAGCTAGGAGTTTATGCTGAAAAATATTCAAATCTGGAATTTTTGAATGGCTAAAAATGTCACTGAATGTAGGCAACAAGCATTATCTCTTATTGAAGCATTACATGTCATTTTAGAGCTCCTGTCATTTGTATGATACTTGACATATGTATGTTGAATCCTTGGAAGACTAAGGAGAGCATTGGATGCAACTAAGGATTGAAATCTAGAAATGAAACAAATGCCTTGATATCTACTTGGTTGGTCATTTAAAGTAAATGCAGTGTATGATATTGCCTCTCTACACTCTTGAAGAAAATAGCATCATTTATCACTCAGAATCTCAAAGGAGTTGATTTCTTAAATGTCAGGTTACAAGTTTTAGACTGCATATTTCCTTCACTGTAGTAAGAATACATGAGACAGAGATACAATACTTACAGAGTCTATGTATTAACTAAAATACCTACAAGTTATCTACATGCTTGTGGATGTTTCTAAGGTTCCAAAGGGATGAAATATCTTGTTTCTTTGGTGCATAAAATTATTGCAGAAAATTGTCCTGAATTGCAGGAAACTATCCTCTGAACTATTGCAAGAAATTATCCTGATCTACAGGAAACTGTCCTGAATCGCAAGAAACTATCATGAATTGCAGAAAATTGTCTTGAATTGCAAGAAATTGTTCTGAATAGTAAGAAACTGGTCCTGAACTAAGGGAAAATGAGTTAGATACTTATAGTTGTATACATCATTGAATACCTAAGGTGCAACTATGGCAAATGCTCAAGGCACTAACAATATCACTCAAATTGTGAGAGAAATGTTGCACAACAAAAATTTTGCTTTATTGAAGTTCTGTATGAAGAATTTTTTGGTTGGCAGAGGTTATTGGGACTTATGTACAGGAGATGATGTTGAACCTGAAATGCCTGAAAGGAATCCGACAGAAAAGGGCTCATAAGCTATGGACTAAGAGAGCATGCAAGGTGTTACACTAGTTTTCCTTATGTATGTCAAATGCTATGGTTGTACAAATTACTGGATGCAATTTCCCAAATGATGCATGGGACATACTCATGAAGAACTATGGAAATGTAACACATGCAATAAAGATTCAGCTGAAGCAATAGTTCAATAACATGTCTAGGAATGGCATAAGCATTCATGCCTACACTATGGAGATCAAGAACATAACGGATCAGCTTTCCACCATTGGATCTTCAGTGTTTGAGGATGATATGATTGCACTAACATTGAATGGAATTGGCAAAGAGTATAAAGCATTTGATACATCTATTTCTGTGAGAGTTGAATCCCCTAATTGGGATGAGCTAATTGGTTTGTTGCTGCATGAGGAAGTTAAGCTTGGGCTGACTACAGGTTCTAGTACATCTCAAAGACATTGTTTGTTACTCTAGCTAGTGTGGCAGAGGTGGTAAAGGCCATGGCTCTTTTCGAGGTCGAGGAGACACTCAAATCACTTATGGAAAATAGCAGCAGAATGCATGGCATGCCATGAATACACAAGGCCATCATGGATC
The DNA here is from genome assembly GCF_053477565.2 of Lygodium microphyllum. Classification (NCBI taxonomy): domain Eukaryota; kingdom Viridiplantae; phylum Streptophyta; class Polypodiopsida; order Schizaeales; family Lygodiaceae; genus Lygodium; species Lygodium microphyllum. Next base: position 119,678,339 of record NC_141139.1, read on the forward strand.
TGGCAGTTTTCAAGGCAAGGGGAGATTCCCTAGAGGCAGAGGAGGATCCTGGCAATCAAATGATTAGTCCAACAAGGACAAGGACTGTCATTGTTGCGATGGATATGGGCATATAGCCAAAGATTGTCATAAGAAGCAGGCTGACATGAAAGCCAAGGTAGATAGCATGGAAATTATGCTTCATCTAGCGGAGTTCTTGATGATCAGGGAGATAGGTTGTTTGCCATGTAGCATGTGTCTAAGAATGCATCTAGGCAGAATAGATATGAGAGATGGTACATTGATTCAAGGGCTTCAAATCATATGACACCCCATGGAGAATAGTTTAATGAGATGGTTCCAGGTTTGCATGGACATGTTAATGCCTGATGGCAAGAAAAAGAACCTGTATGATATACTACATGTACCTACAATAACCAAGAAGCTTTTGTCTATTGGACGATAGATGGCATAATAGAATATGCACGTGAGATTTAATAGAGATGGATTCTTTGTTGAAGAATATGGTAATGGCTACAAACTGTTTGTTAGAGGCCGAAGAGATGCCATAATGTTTTCTCTTGATGCATCAATTTCAGAATTGAAAGCAGCCATATTTGCACATGATGTTGGTGGTATATTGGATGTTGAGATATGGCATAAGTGGATTGTCCATGTGAATATACAAAAGCTTAAATCTATGCAGCAGAAGGAGATTGTGCTTGGACTACCTAAGTTCAAGTATCATGACTTTGGACATGTATGTGATGCTTGTTAGTTTGGAAAGCAAACACGGTTTCCATTTATGAGACACGTATGAAATAGCTCACGAACCTTGTAGTTGGTACATTCAAATATATGGGGTCCATCTCATAATGCTTCGTTTAGTGGTGCTCGTTACCATGTATCCTTCATTGAAGCACCACTAACAGTGATAGGTTCATTTACAGCAGGTTTTGAGTCATCTAACAGTGACAATTTGGATAGTGAGTTGGGCATTCCGTTTGTTATGGCGCCTGGAGCAAGGAAGAGTCGTTATGTACTACCTCATGAGAGGCAAGCTTAGAGTGAGCCACATTTACAGAGATCTAAGAGAGTCAAAAAACCAGTTGACAAGTTTACATACATTGGTTATTCAGCTCACCATTATGCATATATGGCTAGTGTGACAGGTTACAAAGAACCTACAAAGTTTGATGATGGAGTTACAAATGATAACTGGTGTGCTGCCATGGATGAGGAGTATGCAACCCTGGCTGAAAATGAGACATGGGAATTGGTTGAATTGCCTGAAGACAAATTTCCCATTGGCTGCAAATGGGTGTACAAGGTTAAGTACAAGTCAAATGGTTTGTTAGAATGCTATAAGGCCAACAGGCTAGTTGCAAAAGGGTATGTGCAGCAGTATGGCCTTGACTATGAGGAGACTTTCAATCCAATGGCTAAAATGGCATCAGTGAGAACTGTCATTGCTTTGGTAGCATGCAAAGGCTGGAAATTATGGAAAATGGACATCAAGAATGCTTTCTTGAATGATCATTTGGTTGAGGAAGTATATATGGAGCAGCCTAAAGGCTATGTTCACCTGGACTTTCCTACATATGTATGTAAGCTGAAAAAGGCCTTACATAGACTGGAACAAGCACCTAGAGCATAGAATTCTTGGACTAGTATCTATTTACAGCAACATGGATTTAGATTGGGTAATGCAGATCATAGTTTATTCACGAAGAAGACAGACCATGGATATGTGTTTCTAGTGGTTTATGTAGATGACCTTATCATCACTGGAGATGATGATGAAGAGGGCATTGCTAAAATTAAATCATAATTACATGTTGAATTCAGAGTCAAAGACCTTAGTGAGCTAAAGTGTTTTCTTGGGATTGAGGTAGTCTCTACGTCTCAAGGTATATGGCTACGGAAGCAGTATGCTCATGACATGTTACAGAAGTATGGTATGGCTGAATGCAAGCCTATGGAAACACTCTTGATCAGAATGTCAAGCTGTAGATTGATATTGGGAATGACATAGAGAATGTGACCACGTATTGACAAATGATGGGCAGCATGATCTGACTTATGTTATGCAATGGGGCTGATTAGTCAGTTCATGCAGAAGCCTCGCAAACCACATTTAGATACAGTCAAGAGGATCATGAGATATGTAAAGGGTACTACAGATTATGGGTTGTTTTATGCATATGGAAAATCCCTTGACTTGACAAGGTTTATTGATGTTAATTGGGCTAGTTGTGCCTATGACATGAGGTCAACCAGTTGTTATGCATTTGGATTGGGCAGCAATATGATTAGTGGCAGAGTAAGAAATAGCCTACTATTGCATTGTCTCGTACAGAAGCTAAGTACAGAGGAGCTGCCTTAGTGGCTTGAGAAGCAGTTTGGTTGATGAAAGTGCTGAAAGAATTGGGAATACAACTGGAAAGCAGAGTGAGATTGCATTGTGATAACCTCACCAGTGTTATGTTGGCTAGCAATCCTGTCTACCATGCTAGGTTTAAACATATTGAGATTCACTACCATTTCATCAGAGAAATGGTTCTTATAGGGAAAATTGACTTGATTCATGTAAAGACTGAAGACCAAGTAGTAGATATATTTACCAAGTCTCTTGGTAAAGAAAAGTTCATATACTTCAGATAGCTACTTGGAGTTTATCATATGGTTTGAGCTTGAGGGGGAGTGTTAGAATATCAAGCTCCCACTACTCTTTAGTCTGTCTATCTTTATGTGTGTTGGATGTAGTTGTACACGTGTGTGACATTCAATAAGTCGGTGTAGTCAGTGACTTAACCACATTTATTATTGGTTAGTCATACCTGTGTGTGTAAGTCTCTTTCAATGAGTATGATGGAAGAATAATGGAAGAAGAACAACAATGAGCTAAGGCTCATCTTCTACTCCAGTCTGTCTCTCTCCCTCTCTTCCAAAGGGCAATGGGTCAAGATGATACTAATGGGAATAGGTATGCCATTCAATTTGGAGCAAAGGTCCTCAATGAAAGGTAATGGTGGTATTCTCAAGTCAAAAGAGAGCTTTGGGGTGTAGTGATAGCCCTCTGTAAGTGTGATAGGGAGCATTTTATGAGAGCTCATGTAGTGGTAGAGACAGATTGTCTACCTCTATTGGGTATAATAGCGATTTGATCAACTCTTGATATTGACATGTTACAGTGGATTGCATCTACAAAGTCACTTAACCCTAATTTTCAGCATATTGTAGGCAGAGAAAACCCCATGGCTGACATGCTTTCATGAGCAGGTTTGAAGATGAAGAGGAGTTGATGGAAGATGAAGAGGATGACATGATAGGTGCTGAAAATGACTTTATGACATCAAGGAATGAGTATGCAGTTGCTATTACTACATGTACAATTTTTGTAACAAGAATTTTAGCACTAAGAAAAGAGCATACAACATGCAGAAGAGATGGGCAATAGAGAGAAAGCATCATCAATGTTATGCTTCAGTGAGAACACAATTTTTGGAAGAGTTGTATGAGGATGATTGGTTGAAAATAGGCCAATATCTTAGCCTCATGACAAAGAAGGCTGAGTGGTTTGAAGCTGAATTCAAAAGGATTAAAAGAAAAGCTTATGGGTTTTTCTTAAAATATGGATATTTATGGAAGCATGCAAAGAAAAAGAGAGGAGCTCTAGTATGTTTATTGGGAGATAGGGCTTCTTAACAATAGATGATGCACAAGTTTCATGAAAGCTTATCGGCTAGACATAGAGGAGTTTGGGACACATTTGCCAAGATCGAATAGTGGCAAAACATGTATAAAGATGTGGAGCATTATGTGGAATCATGTAGTGTCTATCAGATGTATTCCATGGTAAAGCATAGAGATGGGTTGCAGCCAACCGATCCATTGTCTGTGCATTACAAATGGGTAGTTGATTTGGTTACTATGCCTACAAGTTTATGGAATATGAGATATCTTGTGCTTGCATGAGAAGACTTGACAAATCAAGTGGAAGGTGGAGCTCTTAGTACAAAGACTACTCAAGCAGTTTGCAAGTTCTTATTGGAAGAAATCTTTTGCAAGTACGGTTGTGTTGGTAAAGTGGTACTGATGGAGGAGAATTGGATGTGGATGAGGCTTGTGACTTCTTTTCACAATTGGGTATCAAGCTAGCTTAACTTCAGCCTACAATCCTAAAGAAAATGACAAAAATGAAAGAGGTCATTAGTCTATCATTAAGGGATTAGACAAGTCATGCAAGGGCAGGATGAAAGAGCGGCCAAGAATGTCACCCTTTGATTGATGAGCTAATAGGACCACTCATAGTGCAGTTATAGGGTACAAGAATTTTGAATTAATGTATGGATAACCATCAATCATTCCTATTGAGGAGACTATTGCTACTTGGAGGGTTCTACCATGGGAAGATGGTTTAAATAAGAAGAGTTGTTGGTCCTACACATTAGACAATTAGAAAGAAGGCTTGAAGACATTGAGACATCCATGAAAAAGTGATCAAGAACAAGAAGAGGTTTGACAAGCGACACACACTTTGACCATGAGCTATACAAGAAGGGACTAGGTGTTGGTTTATGACAGAAGCTTGGAAAATCAGTATAGTGCTAGTCGAAAGATGGAAAAGTGGTGGTTTTGGTCCATATGTGGTAAGGTTTATTTTTGACAATGCTACCTATGCATTAAATGAGATGGATGGGATAGCTCTTAAGATTCTAGTGGCTGGAAAACATATCAAGCTCTTTAAATTTAGGGAGTCTTTAGCATATGAGTTGAAGGAGCTGGATACTAAGTATGAACATGACAATATGAAAGAAGAAGAGGTAGAAGATGAAGGCATTGACATGGCACTTCTTCTTACACTACACAGCACATGCCATAGGATGTGCAAGTTAGGAGGGGGTGAATGTCATGCTACTACGCGATCAGAGTGTGAAAAACTCCAGAGTGCGGCTTTCTTATTAATCTAGAGAGCCAATGCTATTTTAGACATTAGTGTTAGTGTCCAAAGTGTGGATGGTCCAAAAATACTAGATTTTTTGACAAGTTTAGCCAATTTTTGATATTTTAGATATTATGTCTTGTAAAAATCTAAGAACTATAGAGAACTTCTAGAATAGGATGACATGTAAAAGAAAGCATGTAGCTTTCAGCCATTTTGGGAGACCTTTATGTAAAAAGAAGGATTGGCCAAATCGTGCAACACGTGATCACAGTTTTCGGGTAGTGAAAAACACTCCAAACTGGGAGATGAAGAAGTGATTTGGCAGAATTCTCGGTAGGTGTCCTAGTATTTTAACCCCCTTTAGGAGTAAATAGAAGCATCAGATTGGCGGTCTGAGTAGCATAGAGAAAGGTATTGTTTTATGCAAGTTTTTATCTACAAGAGATTTATCTTCTCATAATGCAAAAATAAATTTATAGGCTTCACCTTTGTGAGTATTCTTCATCTTTTATTTCTTTCAACCCCTTCTCTTCCGTCTACTCCTCTCCTTGAATCTCCATTCACCCTGATATCTCTTACCCTGGCAATAGACTTTTGATCCCGAATGCTCCAACAACGTGCGTTCAAGGCCTATTTATAAATATCTTTATATGTGAATTTCTCCTAAATAAAACATAAATCTTTTCTATTGAATCTATAAATAATCCCTTTATATTACATCCTTTTGTATGTAAAAAATATACAAAAAATATATTTTAAAAATATCTTATTTTGGACCCACATGATGCACATATATATTCATGAATAACTTACCTGAGGGCAAAACACACTCCTCCCCATCTACTAACTTGAACTAAGAGTGGTTGGTAGCTCTCTTGAATGTCGTGTTGTAAGCCCACACTACCACATATAATTTCTTATCCTAATAACACTTGCTTTTCGATATTATCTTGGATAATATTCCCACCAATTGTTTATTTATACTCTCAACTTGGCTATTCGCTTGAGGATTATACGGGGTAGTCTTATTGTGCTTAATCTTCAAAGCTTCCATCAAGGCTACTATAACCTTATTCAAGAAGTGTGTCCCTGAATCAGACACTATCTCCTTCGATGGACCAAAATGGAAAACAATTTGCGCCATAATGAAACTACATGTGTAAAGTAGTCCATTGCTACAATAATATACCACTTTCGCGTAGTGATGAAGGGTATATTGGTCCCACAAAGTCAATACCCCATTTTTCAAAGGGTAATGTAAACAAAATAGAGTTTAGAGATCCCTTACAATTCTCTCTCGCATCGTGTCTTTGATAGACATCATAACATAACTAAAAGCAACTTGGAAAATTCATGGCCACCAATAGCGAGCACACGATGTCATGTCGTTACATTGACATAGTCTAAAAGAACATGGAATGCATCATCATCCGACTTTCTTATTGATCTAGAGAGTCAATGCCATATTAGTCATTAGTGTTAGTGTCCATAGTATGGATGGTTCAATAATACTAGATTTTTGGACAAGTTTAGCCTATTTTTGATATTTTGGATATTATTTCTTGTAAATATCCTTAAAAACTATGAAAGATTCTATAATAGGGTGACATGCAAAAAACAAGTTGTTTTTTCAACCAATTTTGGAGAATTCATGTGAAAAGGACTAGCAAAATCATGTGGCGCACGATCATAGTTTACAGGCAGCAAACAACACTTTGAACTAGGAGAAGATGAAAAAGTTATTTGGAAGAATTTTGTTCGGGTATCTTGGGGTTTTACTCCCCTTTCGGATTAAATGGAACCATCAAATTTGTGATCTGAGTAGCAGAGAAGAAGCTAGTGTTTGATGCATGTTTTTTGTCTACAAGGAAGCTCTAAGAGATCTAATGCTTGGAGATTGCTTTTGAGTAGTGCCAGACAAGGAATTTGTTTATCTTCTTGGGTTCTATCAATACATAGTACTTTGACTCATTGTTTTTTGTCTTTATCTTGTGTACCTCTTGCCTATTCTTTTTCTTCTCTTCTATCTCCTATTCTCTACTTCCTTCTATCTCTGATCCCCAATGGATATGACCTTTCGACTAAAACCCCTCTGACAACAACAAAGGTTTTTCTAAGCAATAAGCAATCCAGCAAAATGTCCCCCATATGTTGAATCATGGCACTCCTCTAAAATGAATGGTACCTCATCAGGTACTATACAATGGCAGTAAATATCATCTACTCCTCTCCAATATAAAACACCCGCTATAATTGAAAAGTGTAATGCTTGTTGTTTAATCCTTCTCTTTTTTCTGACTTTGATAAAGTAGCCCCAAATCCTCCTGTAGATAAATAGTGTGTTATAGCTACATACCATGAAGGGATGGAAGTAATATCAATCTTGAATAGACATTCAATATCACTACCTTCAGTCAAAATTTCCTTTCACTCCCCGAAATCCACAAGACATTCCACAATACCCTACAACTTTGATGGTTTTCTCCTAATCTCATAATCAAACTCTTGCAAAGTGATTAACCACTTTGCTAAAGTGTCAAGCAGTTGCAACTTGTTCAACAACAATCTAAGTCCTTTTGCCTTGTTGAAAAATACTACCTTCTCATAGAGAATATGATGCCTAAATTTCTTTGTGGCGAAAACCATTCCAAGGCACAATTCCTTCGCAACAACTATTTGATTTATCCAGCAAAGTAATCCATAAATGAATAGATTTTCCTACCTGCTAATTGATCCAAAATCTGGTCAATGAAGGGCAATGGATAGTAATCTTTAACAATCTACTCATTATGCTCTCTAAATTCTACGCAAAGCCGAATCTCATTATTCTTCGTTTTCCTAATAACAACTGGCGAACACCATTCTATGTGTTGAGTTGAAAATATTAGGCCAGCTTTTCATAGTTTTGTCGATTCCTTAAATAACATGTCCCTTAATTCGAAAGGCATACACCTTACTTTCTATCACACAGGGCGTCTACCTTCCTTTAGGGGGATAGTATAAACAGCCAAACTAGGAGAAATGCCTCTTTGTTGGTCATAGCTCTAAGAAAAGATGTCACGGAATTCCTAAATCAAGGACACATATCCTTCCTTTCTTCCAAACTGAGCATGGATCCTAATTTGATTGGCCGTGAATCATTCATCATACCAAGGTCTAACTCAAATACATCCACATCCCTTATCCTCTCTTGAGTTTCTATTGGCTGATTCAAAGTTACTTCATAGATATCCTCTATAGTGGACCCCTCGTTAGATGACAACTCATTAGCGAATGGAGAAATAAATGAACTCTCTTACTTTGAGGATATTCCTGATAGGCATCTACTACTATACATGTAGCACCTCTACCAAAAATCAACTAATCAATAGGTATATCAACCTGACACTCTGCTTGTAAGATCCATGGCGTACCTAGCAATACTTAATAGCTAGGTCACCTTGCAAACCTAATGACCCTAAATTCCAGAATGCATTCCACATTAGCAATGATCACATGGACTTTAGCAACACAACCTTCAGGTTGTCTTAAACTGTCATCCACCATTCGAAGAATCGTGTGGTCAGCTTTTTTTATTTCTAATCCCAACCTCTCCATCAATTCTGAACTCATACTGTTGACAGAGGATCCTATGTCCACAATAGCATGATCCACTAATATTCCATCAACATATGTTGCTACCCTTGGACAATGATTTTCAGCATGTTCAAACCAATTATCACCTACTTGTGCTATTCCCAAGGGCTCAACGATATACCCAATGTGAAGAATCTTCTTAAATTCTTTAGGCACTCCTGGAGACAACTTAATCGACTGTAGGAGGTTTATATTTAGCTTAACTTTGCAAAGATAACCCACTAAATCACATTCATGATATCTAGTAAGCACTCTCTTTTATGTTATTCTTATTTACTCCAAGCTTGAAATCTTGGATTCTACCCTTTCAAGTAGAAATGAATGAGCTCTCACATATTTACCTTTTCCCACATTTTTCATGTTGCATGGTGATCCAACAACCTTTGCTAATGATTGTAATAATCCATTTTCCATCTTTTTGGAATGAGTTCAACACTAATATGGATGTGGTTTGGGAGCTTGGATGCCTTGTTGAAGATTAAATTTTTGTATCCATGAGAGAGAGAGAGAGAGAGAGAGAGAGAGAGAGAGAGAGAGAGAACTTGGCTACCACAAAGGAGGGAAAAACATGAGAGAGATGAAAGAAAGGAGGAAAAAAATAAGTACCAAGCTTTTTACTAATTTGAATTTAGATCTAGCATGTCATTATCATTAATCTAGACATATCATTAAATAAAAGTGGTTGAGACTAAATATAATTAATGCAAAGAATGTCATAATCACAAATATAAGAGGCTAAAAATAGATATTGATAATACCAAGTCCCAATATTATAATATATATATCTTTTTATAAAATATTTTTGGTAATTTTAAAAATAAAACTTCCATTATGGTAGCTTTGCTCCTATTGGTCTCTAGAGCACTCTCCCTCTATCTTCTAAAAGACCTCAAAACTCCTCTAATGGATGCCAAGGATGCCTCTCAATTTGTTGCTTTAGAGGTAGCCCTATAGGGCTCAAAGGTTAATATTCTATGAGCAGCAAAAATAATGCTAATCTAGTATTATGGAAGGTAACGATCAATTCGAGATGACAATAGCCATGTGAAACAATCATGTTTGTAGTTAACGGTTTACTAGTGGAGCTAGTAGTGTTGTTACTTATCACAATATCATCTAGGAGTGTGACTATAGCTTTTAAGTAGCTGTCAAGTAAGAGCTATTAGCTATCACTTTTTTGGAGATGACATAAACCTACAACAAGATCAAGGCTTTAGCAAGTTCATACATTTCATCAAAGTACTAGAACAAGAATGCTTCATCATTGTACAAATTGTCCAATTGAGGCACCTCAAAGTAATCTAGGTGAAGAGTCTGGAGTACAAGAATACTTTGAGAATAAAGTAGACTCCTCTTTCTATGGGGACCTATACATAGACCTTCTAGTGAATGCCAAGCTATACCAAGAGCTTATCGTGGAGCTTTAGAACCGATTGTATTTGCATCCACTTGTCAAATTTGTTGACTATTTGCTTTTATCAATATTTTATCACATGTTTTTTAACTAACATCTTTCTTTGCAAATATATATTATTGTGCTTATGTTGTATTCACTTTCTTATTTGGTATACTACTTGTACTAATTAACATTTTTCCTAATAATGCTACTTTTATTTCCTTGCAATACTCAATCACAAATTGTGATCCTACAGGTTTGGACACTCGATATGCAAAGAGACACAATCTCACTACACTTATTCGTCATCAATAGATTATATACACACCAGTAAGTCATGCCTCTTTCTTGTTTTCAATTTTATTAGTTTTTTTGAAATGCATTATGTATTATGGATTAATCTCTGGTTTTTCATATTGCAAATTCTATTTGACACTCCATTGCATTGGGACAAGCTCTCGCGGATGATGAGGATCTCTATCAATTGCTTGGATTCATGGGACACACATCCTTTTCTTTTTTGGCCCTATGATTTATGAAAATTCTTTATGTAATGTTCCTTGGATATATTTCTCATCCTTTGTATCAACTCACATTTTGTAATATTCATAAATACATTTTCTTGCTTATTTTGGACTCTCATTTCTATCGTTTCATGTAATTCTATGAGATATCCTTATATTGATTGTTCTAATATTATTAATTTGGATATCTAGGTCACTGTAGATGATCCAAAGAGCAAGATGAGCCAAGGGATAACAAATGAGGGGTTGTAAAAGATCTTTACATGTATGTCTCTCAATTAGATTTCATGCTTCAAAGATAGAGTATACCACGAGCTATCTCAATCATCATATGGATGTTCAATAGGTTCTAGCTTGGCATGCTCCCACATGTCAATCTCTAGCAAGTGAAGTCCACACTCTAGGCTAGCCACAAAGGGAGACACAAGGATACCTCACTCAACTAGTAGAGGTACTGATGGTTGTGATAGATACCTCTTAGAGAGAACATCAACTTTCTCTCCTTATCATTCTAAAAGTGGTTCTAGGGGGTATTATAGAGATATAGATATTGTGACCCTACGGCCTTTGTTACTCCTCACTCTCATATCAATTCTAGAGAGGGCGGCTTAGGCGGCAGATAGTTTGGAGACATTGATGAGTATCCCCATCTTGTCAATTTAGTGGACTCTTATCACCTCTAGGATTTTCTATACCCATAGGGATATCTACTTTCGTGACTCTAGGTTTTTCTCAAGCATCTCTAAGTGGCACCCCTATGGGTGCAATTGTGAGAGATACATCCCTGCAAGTATGCTTGATAGAGAGGGTCTTGTGATTATGCCCAAGAGCAAGGTTGTAGATGAAAGAGAGCACACCTTAGACACACTCCACCAATGTACAGATACTTAGCAGATGCAAAAACTGGTGCCTAATCATGAATGTTGAGGGAAGGATGGTGATAGTATGCATGAGAGAGTTATGTCAACAGATATTTAGGCACAACATTCTAGACCCCTAAAAAATATATTGAAGGGAGGTGTAACGTGTCCACCTGTTCTCTTCAGGACACGTCTTAGCAGTCCATTGGAAAGGATGTCTAGAAAGCTCCACCCAGCACTCCCATGGAATGTCACGGGGTTTGCGTTCTAGGACTTTCCACGTCTGCCACGTAGCGGAAGTATTCTGGCTGTTCCCACTTAGGACCGACCTGAATCAGGGTTTTACCTAATGGTCATTTCCTAAATGGCAACTAACGTCAAATCCCGAGCGAACTACTTTACGTAGAAACACCAGGGCCGAAGCGGATTCACGCTGTACTTGGTTCAAGGAGAATGGGAAACGAGAGGGACGCAAAGCTCGACCTCTCTGCCATAAGGCATAGCCCCATTTTGTTCCCCTAAAACAGCGTAAATCGAAATTATTATAACTTAGACTCAAGGTCAGTGCCCTTGCTATTCATTTCCTTTGAAATGATCTTCTTGCTGTCCATCATGATTGAGAAAAGTTCCCGGCCAACCGGAACCACCCATCCGTAGAACGGACCCATGGCCACATCCACCGCACTTTCCTCAGTTGTTTTAGTTGTCTAATTACCTACCACATTTAATTGGACATGCATCAAATAGCTTCCTTAATTAGTCCGTTATGCACCGGTTCCTTCACGTAATCATATCACTTGACATAGAAAAGTAGTGTCAAACAAGTTCCTTTGTAACACGTTATCATATTTATCTTTGGAATACATTTATAGGTCCAGCCCGTAGGCTTATCCAAAAATCTGCCCAAAGGCTATCCAGCAATCCATAGGGATTACTAATCCAAGATTCCGCCCGTAGACTAGTATGTAGGCCTCGAGATCCAATCCCGAGTCACGTTGGCCTCTTGTGCAGGTCCCAGAAGGCGAGGGATTTACGGCCAGAGCCCCCTGGCACCGAAGCGTCCTCCTACTCCAAGTAGTGCTCAACGGAGAGACCTCTTGTGGTGGGTTTGGTCCACCTACCTAGAGCGGTTAACAACCCCCTTGGTTAGGGTCAGGCAGACAGTCAGGGGTAACTGAGGCTGCCTCTCCCTTCAAGCCTTCAACCTGAAGCATTAGATATCTTTTCATCTTTTAATTCCTTGAGCAAACAAAGCAAACATCACTCTCTAAATTGATTTACAAGTACAATCATTTCCAGTGGTCGTTATTTTTGGCCAACTGCTAAGGAGTGAATCCTTCTCTTCGAATGCATCCAGCACTCGATTTGAGATCAGTTGCGACTCGGCAAGATCCCCAAGGGTTTGTTTGTTAACCCTTATGTCTTTGGGTTAGGGCCATACCCTATTAACCCAACCTAACCAATACCTTAAGCTTTGTTAACACAAAATATGTTGCTCCAAATTATTGATTGGTCCTTTGCTTCCAAGCAAATATCTAATCCCCGTATCTTGGTCACTTTTTCCAAGAAGTTGCTATGTCAGGATGACTACTCATCCACTTGCAAGATAAACTTGCGCAAGAATCTGCCAATCTCATTCCGAGGAATTTGGCCATTCCCTTGTGATCAAATCACAAGATCATGCAACTCTGCAACATGTTGTACAAGTGTCGCATCTAATCTGTGGGACTATTTTTCCCATCAAACGGTGTCTTCTAATCACGTAATCGTGATTAGATAGGAAATAGGGTTAGGGTATCATCATAACAATCCATTCCTGATTGCACTAGGCCAACTTTGTCGGTCCTAGGGTTCCAAATTCAAATCGAGTTCCATATTTTTAGCGAGCGATCCTTAGGGTAGAATCCCTAGATCATTTCTTGCAAATATGTCCTATTGTCCCAACATTCCGTGAATGTAGATAGGTCTTTAGGGATACGAGAGTTTCGTCTTGGCAATAAGTGTGACTAGGTCACGTCCTCAACGTGCTAAACCCTAGTTAGCACTTGGGGTATGTTGCATTGATTTAACCATTTCTAGGCAAATCCTTTGTGGTTTAGGTGTTTTATGTAAAACCATTACGATACCATTCTTGTATGCACACGATTTATTGGCTATGAATGATTAGATTTACAACCCTAGTTTTTTTGGCTAAGCTCGAAGCGCATGTTAAGTTACGACACAATTTCTATTGATCCTTCTATAACATGCAATCAAGATTCATGCTACTAAGCTTTAGGGTTTTATGTTTAAAACGAAACATGCAGCACTAGAATCATTTCCATGCCTTGCAAATTCCTACGGTTATTAGCAACTTTCTTTAACGAATCGTTGCGAAGAAAAGATGTCTAATAATGTGACATGCGATTTATACTTTCCATGCATAATCGAAGTGTACAACAATAAATTCGACTTTGTAAAGATGATCATTAGTTGATCTAATTTTGTTACTTTGCAATGCCTATAAACAATTTGCTAAGAATGCATAGATGTCTTATGTCCTTCTTTCATTCGTTCCTTTGAAACATACAAATGACCAATTCTTCGATTGTGAGTTATTTTCCCTAAGATAGCCAATGTTTTTCATTCGCAAAAGTGCATCATAATTTTGTGAATTAACCATGCATAATTATGATATTCCGACGTAAATCAAAAATAGGAAGAAAACCTGGACTTGTGGATTCGGTGAAATGTCCACATGGATGTTAGGAGATGATCCTCCTGCGGTTGCGCCTTGTGCCTTTTTAGGAGCCATCACGAATTTGACCTTCTTGCTTTGGCCACAGTCTTATGATCTTGGCCCGTCTCCCTCGCACGCAAAACTCCCTTTGAGATTTGGCTTCCTTGACTGATTGCACCATCTTTTGGAATCAAGCTTTAGAAATGGAAACTTATGAATTTCCCCTTCCTTTTGTAGAAGCTCTGGGAATGCAATTGGTCTACATGGAAACGGGCTTAACAGTCTAGTGTGGGAATCCACCGAAAGGAGAAAAATAGCTTGTAGTATGCAAGGGGGGAAAGGTTGCTTAAATTCCGGGGGTTATAAAGACCCCTTTGGAAAGGGTTTATAAAAGTCCCAAGGAAGGGCTTTTAAGAGAACTTGTGAGGGGGAAAATCCGCAGAAAGGTTTGAAAATGGCTTTGTGGAATTTCTAAGGGGAGAGCTTTGAAAAACCTGGCTATGGTGTCTTTTGGGGAAACCAAGGGGGAAAAAAAGTTTTAATCCTCAGAGTAAGTCCAAATTAAGGGGACTTGGGTGGAAATTGCAAGGAGAAAGGGGACTTGGGTGGAACCCCACGGGAATGGGTGCTTAAATCCCGGGGGGAGGGGGGGGGGGATATAAAACCCACTTAGAGAAGGCTTTAGAAAAAACCCACAGGAAGGGGGGCTTCCTAAGGGCCCTTAGAAGCTTCCCAAGAAGCTTCTTGGAAGCTTCTATGACCCACATAATCCCCCACGTGGAGGAAGAGGAGACGATATTCGATGACGATTGATGGTGGCCAGAAGTCGAATGATGGCAGCGCAGCAGCAGTTGATAGCTCTCAGCAGACTTCCTCTCTCCTCACGGCACACTCGGAGGCAATATTTCTTCCCTCTCTCACTCAGCCAAGTGGCGTCCAACCTCAACTCCCTCTCTCCTTCTCAGCCGCAGCGTTACGCTCCTCTTCGACTCCTCAGCCTCTTCCTTCCTTCTGACAACTTCATGATATTCTTTTTCCCCCCTCTCCTTCACCCCCTTAGAGGGGGGAGGTATTTATGGGAAGAGGGGGGGTAAGGCCTCCCTCCCCCATGTGGTGCCTGCATGCAGTCACTCCCCTCCACCTCTACACTCTCCCATTTTAGCACCATCCTCTTCCCTCAGCCACGCTTCAGCTGGTGGGAAGAGGATTTTAAAAAAATTGCATTAAATCCAATATTATCCTCTTCACCTCCTCCCAAGAGGAGGTTCTCACGAAAATATGTGGGTTTCATAAAACCATGTCTCGTTTGGCCAGTGGAGAGTGTATTATTAAAGACCAAACCATCCCTAACCACAATACCGGCATTGTCATTTGCCTGAGACTTCACCCGGCCCAGTAATATTTTCAGCAGAAATATTACATTCTCTCCCCCTTGGAGGAATCGAGATGTCCTCATCTTGAGATAAAATGGGGATATTGATGGTTGAGAGTGTTTTCATCTATCCAAGTGGCATCCTCCTCAGGATAATCTTTCCACTAGATGAGGCATTCTCTCAAGGTTCTGGATCTCAGTTGTCTCTCCCTAACATCTAAGATCCTGTCAGGCCGTAGTTCAAGGACTCCTTGACTAGGCATTACAACTTGTTGGTCATCAAGTACATGACTAGGATTTGGTATATACTTCTTCAATATGCTGATATGGAATACATTATGAACCCTCAGGTTCTCAGGGAGTTGCAGTCTATAAGCATTAGGTCCTAGGCACTTGAGGATCTTGTATGGTCCACAATACCTTGGACTTAGCTTCTTGCAATCTCCTAAGGATAGGGAACTCTTCTTTGGTCATACGCGAATGAAGACCATGTCCCCTTCCTCGAAGATTCTATCTTGACACTTCAAATCCGCGTATGCCTTCTATCTATCCTTGGCGGCTTGGATGTCCTGTCTTATTGACTTTACTTGGTCATCCATCTCTTCCAACATCTGCCTTGAAGCTTCAACAGTCAAGGTTGGATCTGAGAAGTTTAGGAGACTTCGACAGTCATGACCATACAATGCTTGAAAAGGGGTCATGTGAATGCTTTGTTGGTAAGAAGTATTGTAGGCAAATTCAACCAAAGGCAAGTATTGAATCCACTTTTTTGCCTCACGACAATAGTGTGCCCTTAGCATATCCTCAATGACTTGATTGACTCACTCTGTTTGGCCATTGGTCTAGGGATGATAAGCTATATTAAAACAGAGTTGAGTCCCAATGGCTTTGAAGATAGCTCTCCAGAAGTGTGATGTGAAGAGAGAATCACGATCACTAATGATTCTTCTGGGTAGCCCATGTAGCTTGAAAATCTCCTTGATAAACAATCTTGCAATATCTGAGACTTTATAGTTTGTCTTTACAGGAATAAGGTGTGCAACCTTAGTAAGCATGTCAACCACAACCATGATGGAGTTGTATCCTCCCTAAACTTGGGGTAGGCCAACAACAAAGTCCATACTGATTAATTCCCATTTCATTTGGGGAATGTCGAGTGGTTGTAACTTTCCTGGCATTTTGACATGTTCGGCCTTGATACGTTGAAAAGACAAACACTCAGTGACATATTTGAGAATGTCAACTTTAAGCCTCTCCCAATAGTAGCTCTTCCTAACTGCATTGAGAGTCTTGGCATAGCTAGGATGTCCTGAGAAAGGGGAATCATGAGCTTCCCACAAGATCTTCTACTTAAGTGACTAGCTTGCCGATATACATACTCTCGTTCTATAGTAGACAAGTCCACTATTGATAGAGAATTCATGATACTTAGCCTGTAGCTTTTGGTTATGTTCCTTGAAAGGGATCTCCCTTAGCATCTTTTGATAGGATGGATCATGGCATGCTTCCTCTCTAGCTAGCTCAAGTATTGAATTGTTTGGCATGGACATCTTTGTGGCCAGAGATCTAGCTGTTGAAGGGTTTTGCAAAATTAGAGAATTAAGGAATGCCTTACGACTGAGTGCATTGGCAACTACATTCTCCTTTCTAGGTCGGTACTTGATTTCAAAATCATACTCCTCCAGCACTTCAATCCACCCATGTTGCCTCATGTTGAGCTCATTCTGGGTAAAGATCCACTTGAGACTTTTATGATCAGTCACTGGTGTAAACTTGCTACCCAACAGGTAGTGTCTCCAAAGCTTTAGAGCATGGATGACAACTAACAATTCTAGATCATGAGTAGCATAATTCTTCTCATGGCTCTTCAGTTTCCTTGAAGAGTATGCTACAGGATGACCTTCCTGCATGAGCACACATCCTAAGGCAAGTGTGCTAGCATCAGTTACTACCTCGAACTCCTTACTGAGGTCTGGAAGTCTTAGGATAAGTGCTGATACCAAACTTTGCTTCAATCTCTCAAAGCTGGTTTGTTTGGCAGTTGACCATGTAATGGATGTTTGCTTCTTCAGTAAGTCCGTCAAAGGTGTTACAATCAAAGCATAGTTTTTTATGAAGACCCTATACCATCCTGTCAATCCAAGAACACTGTGTATTTCTTTGACAGTTGTTGGTATTGGCCATTCTAGAACATCTCTGACTTTGGCCGCGGATCCACTGAGATTCCTTCCGCTGATACGATGAATCCCAGATATTCAATCTGACGTTTGAAGAATGCACATTTCTTCATCTTGGCATACAGCTTGTGTGACCTCATTATCTCAAGGACAATCCAAAGTTGGAGTTCATGATCTTTCTCATGTTTGGAATAGACTAAAGTATCGTCGAAGAAGACGAGCACGAAGTCATCAAGGTATGGCCTAAAGATATCCTGCATTAACCTGTTGAAGGTGGCAGGCACATTCGTAAGCCCGAATGATATAACTAGGAATTCAAAGTGACCATATCTTGTGTTGAAGGCCGTCTTTGGGATATCTTCTTCTTGATTCTTATATGATAGTAACCAAACATGAGATCTTTGCACCCTGAAGGCGATCAAGAAGCTCATCTATTCTAGGAATAGGGTACTTGTCCTTGACAATTGATTAATTCAACCCTTTGTAATCAATACATAGTCGAAGTGTTCCATCTTTCTTTTTCTGGAACAGTACTAGAGCTCCCCATGGTGAACTGCTAGGTCAGATGTAGCCCTATTCTAGCATTTGCTTGAGTTGTTCCTTTAGCTTAATTGCTTCTAGGATGGACATTCTATAAGGTCTCTTTGCAATTGGCACAGCTCTTGGTACTAGCTTGATCTCATGATCCACTTCTCTTTGAGATGGGAGTTTTGTCAACTCTTCAAGAAATACGTCTGCGTATTCCTTTAGCCATGAAGGTCCTTCACTAGACTTCTGCTTCTGATCTAACTTGTTGAGCTTAATCAAGTAGACAGGTAGTCCCTTTCTAACTCCTTTTATAATTCAAGATGCTTTGGCCAATTGAATTTTTGGCTTTCGAGCCTCTCCTTGAGTTGTGACCAATTCCCCTTCAGAGTTTTGAAAGGAAATTTGGCCCTTTCCATAATGAATGTGGGCATCATTAGGTTTAAGCCAATCCATTCCGAGTAGACACTCATGGATGCCTAGGTTCATGGCTCTGAATTTCATTGAAGTCGTCTTTCCTCCCAGAAAGAATTCCACCTTAGCAATTTGCCTGGTACAAGTGACCTCACGACCATTTGCTAATTCCACAACCAAGGTAGGTGCTTCTATTGTGACTATTCCTAATCTTCTTGTACAAGCTGGTGAGATAAAGGAATGTGTACTGCCACAATCAATCAAGGTCTTGAAACCTTTACCTTGATAGTCCGACGGTGTCTGAATCATTGAGAACTCGCGATTCGGGCCTTTGTGTAGAGCAGCATGAACTGTTGCCCTTTCAAATTCTACTTCCATGGTCGGATCTTCTTCTTCGCACATTTCCCTATTGGCAACACAGGCGGTTCTTCCTCTGCCTTGAGTAGCGGCTCCCTAGTCACAGCCCGTTCCTTGAAAAGGTGCCTGGCATTGTCCTCCTCTAAGCTTGGGACATTGTCTCTTGAAATGAGCGGGCTCGTTGTAGTGGAAACAATGGAGGTTTCAGCCATTGCTTTGGGTAGGGACAAAGTTGTTGACATTATTAGTCCTTGCTTTCTTTCTTTGTCCCCAATTCTGACCTTGAACTCTCTTCATTTGAGGTCTATATACTCCTCTGTTCGGGTCATTATAAGACCAAGTTTTATTACCTCTTGGCCTAGCCTGCACCTCCTGAATTATAGGCGCAGCTCGAATGAGTGCATCCTGAAGACCTGATGGGTGCATAGATTCGATAGGGATATTCACTAGTGGGTTTAAACTAGCACAAAATTTTAACACCTGTTGTGTCATGTCCATCTGTGGCGCATACTTAAGAAGTGAGACGAATTTTGAGTAGTATGCGTCAAGAGTGAGTCCTAGCTGTTTGAGCTCATAGAACTCATTCATTTTTTGTGTGCGATACTCAGGTGGTAAGTATCTTCCCTGCACGGATTTCTTCAGCTTCTCCCAGGTAACAGATCCTTCCGCGATCCCTTGATCTCTGCACCATTGCTTCCACCAAAGCCTGGCTTCGCCAGTGAGCTTTAGCTTAGCGAGCATAGCCTGGTTAGCGGGTGCAGTACCGACTGCTTCAAAGTAATCCTCCATAGACTCTATCCAAATTTCAGCATCCGCTTGGACAGTCTTGCCTTTCCCATCAAATTTCAGGTGGCTTAATCTACTTGAGAAGAAACTTCTTCTCCTGGATTACGGCAGTACTTGATGTAGGAGGCAAACTGGGAATCTATACGTGGGGTTGTGCATGGATAAAGGTTTCTTAATGTTATTACTTGCTAATCATTATGATTTCATTTCAGCTATCAACCAAGCAATCTAGCCACTTAACTTTTTATCAATTCTCATGGACAAAACAGACATTGATAAAAAGAAATCTTATTGCATTTATATGGGTCTAACCCTTTCGAAGTACAACATTTCCTGATATGATAGAGCAATCATTACATTTAGTTTGGGAAGAATAATGTTGTATTACATTTATCTACGGGAACTGGATGATAGTATGGTTTCGGGTCATGAATCTTCAGGAATCGGTAAGTCATCGGAAGATTAGGGTATCCTTTCCTTTGGAACCCATTCTTCTCATAGTGCCCCAATACCTTGATCCTGTCGGCGGGGATTACACGGGTCACTTCCTTATATACATATGAGTTCAGCTCAACCCTCCGACCTTGAATATGTAAAGTTGAGTTTATGTGAGCCTCCACAAAAATGAACAGCTTCACAATCTTCAAGTCTTCCAACCACTTGATCCTCTTTAGGTTGGTTTAAAGGTATACAAACTAGTGGGCAGCTATATAGTAGATTCCTAAGTCACTTGTCCATCTTCGTTCCACATACAAAGGCGATGGATTATAGATGCGATCTAGGATGTTCATCATCTCAACCCTTTGTTGATAATTCGGGGAATGCATCGCGGTCATAAACATGACTCCGAACACTAAAAACCTGTTTTATGCTTCATAATTCTGCAAGACAGCATCGAAAGTAAGGAAATGTTCGGAACAACAACATTTGCTTTACTTATTCTGATTAAGATTTCTTAAAAACAAATCCTTCGTTGGTTCACTTTGATACCAAGTGTAACATGTCCACATGTTCTCTTCAAGACACGTCTCAGCAGTCCATCGGAAAGGACGCCTAGAAAGCTCTGCCCGGCACTCCCATGGAATGTCACGGGGTTTGCGATCTAGAACTTTCCGCATCTGCCACACGTAGGAGAAGTATTCTGGCCATTCCCACTAAGGACCAACCTGAATCAGGGTTTTTCCCAATGGTCATTTCCTAAACGGCAACTAGCGTCAAACCCCGAGTGAACTACTTTACGCAGAAATGCCAGGGCCGAAGCAGATTCACACTACACTTGGCTCAAGGAGAATGGGAAACGAGAGGGATGCAAGGCTCGACCTCTTTGTCATAAGGCATAGTTCCATTCCGTTCCCCTAAAACAGCATAAACCGAGATTATTGTAACTTAGACTCTAGGTCAGCGCCCTTTCTGTTCGTATCCTTTGAAACGATCCTCTTGTTGTCCATCATGATTGAGAAAAGTTCCCAGCCAACCACGGGGAAACACCCTCTTGGGAGGGGGAAAAATGGATAATAATAATGCAATTTTCTTTAATTATCCCTTTCCCCCAGCCGATGCATGGCTGGAGGAGAGCGAGTGTGGGGAGGGATGGGCTAGGTGAGAGGTGTGGGTTGCATGAGGGGGGGGAAGCCATGCACAACCCACATGTTGAAGCTTCCCTCTCCCCCCCTTTAGCCTATATAAGAACCCCCCCTTAGTGAGGGAGGGGAAGGGAGCAAAGGGACGGCGCCGTGCTGAGGGAGAGGAGAGAGAGAGTGGAGGCCACCATCGCCATCCCAAGCCAGCAGGCTGCTGCGCCATCGAGCAAAGGAAGAGAAGGAGGAGTGCCGTTGCTGCCATTGCCAACATTAATCCGCCGCCACCTCTCGGTTGAAGCTGCCGTCACAGTGTTGCTGTCGGCCATGGCTCCACGTTGCCACAGCAAGTCAATCTTTCCCCCCCATTCGACGTCATCCTTCCTTTTTTTTTTTCCTACCCCTCAATCATTTCCTTTGACCCCACGTGGTTCTTGGGGAAGCAGAAGTTTCCTAGAAGCTTTTGGAAGCTTCTAAAGGCAAGGCTTAAGGCCTTGTACACATAGGTTCCACCCCGGGTGTTTAAAAACCTTCTCTTAAAGCCTCCATTCCCATAAGCTTTTTCAAAAAGCTCCATTCCCTCAGCTCCATTCATAAAAGCCCCATTCCCACAAACAAAGCTCCAACCCCACAAGCCCTCCTATAAGCCCAAATTCCGCAAGCCCCGGTATTTTTAAGGATCCGCATTTCCGTGAAGGGATCTCCTACATACGAGGGAGAAGGGCAATATCTTGAGGCTTCTTACCAAGGCTAGAGGAAATTCACTGATCGGGTAAGGGTAAAGGCAAACCCAAAGTCTGTAATCACGCCTACGATGGCCGCCAAGAAGTTGCAAGGCGTGCCTGCGGGAGGTTCTTCTCCTAACATTCAGGTGGATATCTCCATGAGCCCACAAGTCCACGTTTTACAATTTTGATTCGACGCAAAAGTAATGCATTAAGTATGATAACTTTCATGGAATAGGAAGCACCTATGCATGTTCAAATTCACCTAGCCTAGTTAAAATGCGATTAAGGAAAAATTGCCTATTTGATTGATTACTAGAATTAATTCATGACATGCAATTGAGTTATTGGCATTTTCAATGTGATGAATGCAAATTGTCTATCCATCTTACGACCTTAGTAGTATGTTGCCTTGTCGTGCATTTCAAAGTGACGAGCCTAGAACACCTATTGCCTATCATTATAAGGTTGAAATTATTAAGTGCACTTTTGAATGGACATGGAAAGAATAAGCGTAGGTCGCATATTTAGGAAAAATCTTCATTGTAATGGTTCATGGGAAATAGTCGTTAATACACATAGGAGGTTATCCAAAAAGTAATTGCAGAGTACAAAAAATGAATCTATGGACACACTAGTTCTACAATATTCACTTTGCATGAACCTCATTTAACTGCATTGTAGTTAGGAAAGGGTTGCATGTTGCACATTTGTCGTGCGTAAAATTCATTCATCAAGAATTGCATTTAGGAAAGGTTGCATGGTTTATTAAAGCATGAAATTCTAAAGCTTAGAAAAAGGTTGTAGGCATGATTCTTGAATGTAAGTCCTAGTAGGTTCTATGAAAGTTATTCTACAAACTATCATGCGTTTTGATTTTAACAAGAAAGGTTAGGGTTATTGCGAATCTAGTGGTACGTAGAAGCAATGAATCGCAAGTTTACGTGTATTGTGGCATGTTGCAACTAGTTTTCTCCTTTAGATCAAGTTTATCATCTCTAGGAATGACTCGTCCTTGTCACAAGACAAGTAGATCGAATTATCAAAATCATCTAAACCGCAAGGGATTTGTATAGGCATGGTTCAGTCGATACGATAAATACCCCAAGTGGTAACTAGGGTTTAGCACGTTAAGGATTCGGTCTAGTTTCGTACTTGTTGCCAAGTTGAAACCCTCAAACCCGAAGGTCCTACCCACATTCACGGAATGTTGGGTCAATTGGACGATCATGCAAATTACGATCTAGGGTTTCTATCCTAAGGATGATTCGTTCAAATGCTAAAACTCAAATTGAGTTGGAATCCCTAGGACCGAACGTTATCGGCCTAGTGCAATTAGGATTGGGTTGGGTGAGAAGACACCCTAAACCCTGTTTCTTGTCTAAACATAATTCCTTGACCAGAAAATGCCATTAAATGGATGAAATGATCCCTTGGAATAGATGCGACACTTGTGCAACAAGTTGCAACGTCGCATGGCCTTGTGGTTTGATCACAATAGAGTTTTGCCATTCCTCGGAATGAGGTTAGCAGGTTCTTGTGCAAGTTTAACTTGCAAGAGGGTGAGTAGTCATCCTGTTACATCACCTTTCTTGGGGAAAATTTGCCAAGTTAAGGGAAGTTAGGTATTTGCTTGGAAGCAAAGGATCAATCAAGTTAGAGCGACATGGTCGCCAGGATTTACTGTTAATGAAACCTAAGGTATTGGTTAAGTGGGTTAACATGGTATGGCCCTAATCTAAGGAAAAAAGGGTGAACAAACAAACCCTTGGGGGATCTTGCCAAGTCACAATTGATCCCGAATCGAATGATGCTGGATGCATTCAGAGAGAAGAATTCACTCCTTAGAAGTTGGCCAAATAAACGACCACTAGATTGATTGTGCTTGTAATAGTTTAGGAGCACTGTTTGCATTGTTTGCTCAAGGAACTAAAGACGAAAATATAATTAATGCTTCAGGTTGAAGGCTTGAAGGGAGAGGCATCATCAGTTACCCCTGGCTGTCAGCCTGATCCTAACCAAGGGGGTTGTTAGCCGCGCCGAGAACGTGGACTGAACCCACCGCGTGAGGTCTCTCCGTTGGGCGCTACTTGGAGCAGGAGGATGCTTGGGTGCAAAGGAGGGCTCTGGCCATAAATCCCTTGCCTTCCGGGCCCTACACAAGAGGCCTATGTGACTCGGGATTGGATCTCGAGGCCCGCATACAAGTCTATGGGCAGAATCTTGGATTAGTAATACCTGTGGATTATTGGATAGCCTTCGGGTGGCGGATTATGGATTAGCCTGCGGGCTGGACTCTATGGATATATTTCCAAAGATAAATAAGATAATCTGTTGAAAATGAACTTGTTTGACTTTGTTTTTCTATGTCAAGTGCTAAGATTACGTGAAGGAACCGATGTCTAATTGGCTAATTAATGAAGCTGCTCGATGCGTGTCCAACTAAATGTGGTAGGTAATTAAACAACTAAAGTAACCTTGAGGAAAGTGCGATGGATGTGGCCATGGGTCCATCCTATGGATGGGTGGTCCCGGTGTTGTGCTGCTGCGCATCCGAGCAGATAACACCTCCATTTTTGTTGTGCATCCGTGTTATCTTTTCGTGTGTGTTTCATTGTGTTTGATTGCTGCATTATCTTTCCGTCCTTTTCAGTACCCACATCCAATGTACATACTCCACTTGTATGTTTGTGTTTGTGTGTGTTTCTGTTTGTGTGCATGTTGTGTGTGTGTCAGAAAAATATGAAAAACTGATGCCAAAGATTATTATTATGTTGTCAATTTCAATTATGAATTCCAAGAAAAGTGCAGGAAATTGTGGAATCAAAGGAAGATTTGTAGAAGCCGACATTTAAGCTATGAAGATAAAGGTTGCGCGTGAACAAGGCCAACGTAATATGCGGGACAAAGCATTTTTGAAGAAGATACATTAGCACTACATGCCATGGAGAAGAAGGGTCCATATGCCTTTGCCTTTGATGGGAGGAATCTCTGCAGCTGCTCCCATAGAATGTGTCAAGCTTCGACAAGGATGGCTATTAGGCCTGGTTTGCTGGTAATCTAGCTTTCGGTAGAGAGGCCCCTCCTTCTTGTGTATTCCCTTGATTATGCTAGAACTCGCCTTGCCAATGATGTCAAGACTGCAAAGAAAGGAGGGGAACGTCAATTCAATGGACTCTTGGATGTCTACAAGAAGACTCTTAGAAAGTTTCTATAAATTTGGGGTTGTGAGGGTAATGTCATCAAACCGTGCCCCTACAGAGGATCTCCAGATTATCGACTTAAAGGTGCCCGTCCGAATGGATCTAGAAAAAAGGCCTATAGAGCCTACTGTTTTGAGAAAAGGCTCTCGCTCAATAAAAGTTCCTAAGGCAGCTAGTGGCATGGCATGCTTCAGTTTTGAGGAACTTTGTGGGACGTCAAAGGGGGGAATTCCTGCTTCAAGACCTTCGGATGCGGCTCTGCCATTGCTTCGTCATCTATTGCTACTGAGTGGATTAAGTAAGGGTTATGGACGATGTGGTGACTATCAAGAACAGTGATATTGCCAAGCACCTGGCCTTGCCTCCGATGAAGCTTCATTGCTCCATGCTTGCAAAGGATGTCATAAAGGCTGCAGATGTTCCAGATGAAAAGCTTGATGAGAATGAGACCTGACCACCACTGGACATTACATTGTAATTG
This sequence comes from Lygodium microphyllum, assembly GCF_053477565.2. Classification (NCBI taxonomy): domain Eukaryota; kingdom Viridiplantae; phylum Streptophyta; class Polypodiopsida; order Schizaeales; family Lygodiaceae; genus Lygodium; species Lygodium microphyllum. The sequence continues at coordinate 119,704,018 of NC_141139.1, forward strand.
GTAGTGAAGAAAGGGCCGGGAAATTACGTGAAACTGGAAAAGAGAGGTTTGAACAGGGAAATCTAAAAAAAAGCAAAGCATTTGGTTTTTTTTAGAGTACAAAAGGAGGCATAGCGCCTCGCCCCTGTTCTGGATCCGCTATAATCGGTGGACTACGCCATCGCTTGGGCTCTCTTTCACCTTTACTGGGAGCTCTCTCTCAGGCATACTTCGGAATCCAATACGTGAGCTGGCCTGCTGGAGCTTCGGCACATCCCAGACAAGAGTGGTACAGCGCAGTATACCTACAGGGTTTCTTCTTCTTTTTCGACCATGAATGTGTGAAACGGACCTTCATAGTCTCACAGAAAAAACAATATTACTTCTGGTGAATTCGATTACACCGCCATTGCCAACCCTTCTCTTTGGAAGTCATTGAGAGTCTCAAAGCTCCGGATTTAAACACATTTCGCATGAAAAAAATGTATTAAACCTTCAGGTGGATGTGCTTGGATCGTGCAGGCCTCAGATTAGGTGTGGATTTGTGCATGATTAGCACGAGTGCGAGCCTGCGACAAGCAGTTGCATGTCGACAAGGCTGAACAGGAAGATCTGGTATCCATGTATGCGTGCTATACAGAATTCGAAGTGCGAATAGGAAGAAGGTGTGCATTAGTGCGACTTGCAACAGAAAGGCATACAGTGTCCACAATTTCAAAGTTAAGCAGCACATGGCGCAAGAAACAGGTTTTGTCACGGAGGCTCAGTGCCTTATATGCATCATAAGGGCGTTGTAAACGTTGATCCAGAATGCTAGCTTCTCTTCGTGTGTCATCCAGCTTGGGTCCACCTTCTCCAGCTATTGTACCATAGACCTTCAACAACACGACATTATCCAAGATGAGAGGAAGATGTTCTTGTGAGAGTCGTCTTGCCAATATTCACTCAAAGATTGACTATGGAAACCTTGTTTGTCTGACATAATCAACTTGCCCAGGGAGTTAGCTGCTGCTTTTGACCATCTATTGTTTTTGAAGAACTAGATGTGCTACGTTCTGCTGAGTCATGTGAAATCCATCTCCAATTCTGCTCAAATGTATTGTGGTTAAAGGCTGCAGTTGTTGATGAGGATGAATCAGAGCTTGTAGAAGGAGAAACATTCTGTCTAGCTTGCTTACAGATCACCCTAATCTCTATTAACACTTAAAGAAGAGTGGAGATAGGGAAGCAAAAACAAAATAGAAGGATCTTTGGTTACCAAGGTGAGGCTCACTTGTTGAGATACCAAAACTGTTCATGATAGCATAAAAAGAACATGGGCTTGCTCAGTTTCTTTGTTGTAACTCTACGAATTTAACAAGCAATATAGTGATCTTTGACATCAAAAATTTTAGTTCTTCTTGTTAGCCTCTTTCCTTGCTGTATCTTGAACCCCGTGTTCAACAGCTCTTGCACGAACTCTACGACATTTCTGGTGAACCCGACGTGAAAGCGCTGCGTTAATTTTCAACAAGATGGGAGACTCACAAGAAGAGATGACAGATGAGAATTTCATGAAGCATCTGTTTCAGCCATTTACAACCTATATGTAGCAGCAAGCACACGCAAAATGCGATAGTGATGCCATGGATGCCTTGAAAGCTCTCCAACAGGAGATGAAGCAGTTCAACGGCCAACAAGTTTCAACTTACCTGCATTTGTATGAAGAAAAGATGAAGTTTTTTGGGGTTTCTCAAGATGTTTGGAGCCGTTACTTCTTGTGGATCGTGGTTCGTGCGCTTGAAGTCCGAATTTCAGAAATTCAAGGAACACATGTTGGTTGGACAGAGTTTAAGAAGGCATTAAAAGAAGAATATTTCTTGGAGGATACAGGTCTTACGAACCGCAGGAATTTCTTAGCATGGGTTTCTATGCCTAATTAAGGACTTTCATTTACCGCCCTTCTGCGAGAGTTTGAGAGCCGCTATGATCAGTTGGATGGAACTAAGAAGCAGGCTTTGGAGATGTAGAAAGTGGAATTATTTTTACAAGCTACTGATGCTGATTTACAGGAAAAGTTGGATGAACTTTTGTAAGATCAAGCTACCGATTCAGGTTTAAAGACCGAGTGGAGACATGTCATTGATGCTGTGAATGCGCTTGTTAAGAAGCAGTGCAGGAGGGTACGATTGCATCGTAATATAGGATCTGTTTTTGAAAAATCCTTGGAGACCTCTACTTCTACCCCTGCTGCAAGTTCTATGCCTAAGCCTACTCCTCCTGTTGTAAATCCATCAGTTCCTGCTGCTCCAATGCCCTTATCCGTAGATGATGTTATTAAAGGCTTGGCAGATTTGACGATAGAGGCAATCAAAGCTAAAGTTGGGAAGTTAAAAGAGCAACTTATGTCAGTACCTGCTGTAGCACCTGCTCCAATGATTGCTTTTCCAGTTGGCCAAAGAAAAGGGAGACGATGTATTTGGTGCGATAGTACAGAGCACCAACACTGCACAGATTGTGATGCTTTTCAGGAAGCGCGTAAGAAGAACGTAGTGTTTTGGGGACAAGATGGGAAGATATGGCTCTGACAGAGACTGGTGCTCCTCTTGACACGAACTTTGGTAAGGGAGGCATGAAAAAGCTCGTTGATGATATGGCTGCGCGATCAGCTTATGTGAGTGTTAGAGGAGATGCTTCAGCTTATGGAGTCCAGCTTGAGCAGAAATCAGATGGAGACTCTACTTTATGGTCCTCTGCCTTGGAGATAGCGAGAAGAGGGAAAGTTCAAGCATCCACTATGACTTGTGTGGGCTCTAGCATTCGAGGAGAAACGGGATGGGATTCTCCTGTTGACAGGTATTCTATTTTTGCTTATATGGCGAAAACACAGGGTTTAGATGCCATGGTTGAGGAAAAGAGAAGAAGAGATGAGAAGGGTCTTAACACCTCCAACAAGACTAGAGGGGGTGACTTTGTTTCACCACCTGTTACAGCTCCACCTATGACAAGTTCTCCAGCTCAATCAGGTCCTGAACAACCTATGGGAGGCAAGCAAATGAAAGAAAAGAGACAACTAAGAAAGGAGCCAGGATTCAAGCTCTTGTCAGACCTTGATATGTAGACAGATATGAGTAAGATTTTTCATGAAAGAATTTTGAATAGTGAAGTCACTTTTACTGTTGGTGAAGCTCTTGGGATTGCTAGAAGAGAAATACAGGATCAGATGCAGGATCTTTTGCAGAGGAAACGACATGCAATGGAAGGACCTACTTTACAGGAGTTATGGTATGGAGCTCTTGGGGAAGAGCACGATGATGCAGTGATGGTTCAGAATGCTTCTGTCAATCTGCAGTCCGAGAAAATAGTTCAGCCTATGCAGTATGAAGATGATGAAACCCCTATCCTCATTCCTCGCAGCCATTTTTCACGCAGTCATTGGGCTAGGGCAACCACTGAGACTGTGGTAAGGATTGGAGAGAAACAGATTCCTTTGGTTGCTTTAGTTGATCATGGTTCTGAGATTAATCTTATTGCTCGAGGTGTTTATGAGAGTGGCAAATGGCCTATGGATGCAGAGCATGGCTGGCGCATGAGAGCAGCCAATAATACTTCTGGTGATATGTATGCTACTTGTCTGAGCATCAGAATTTCTATTGGTAATGCTGAAGAGGATTATCATTGCTTTGTTCAGGATTCTTGCTCTTATTCGATTATTCTTAGACAGCCTTTCATTACAGAAGCAAGAATGGAGACAAAAGTGATGGATGATGGTTCAGCCTATGCACGAATACGCAGTAAAGATGGTATGCGAGCTGTTCAGTTTATGACTGTTGGAGTAAATCATCCGAGAAACAGGGACTCCTTGCGTGAGGCACCACTACCTGCGAAGGAGTTGGATTTTCATTAGGTACCGCTGTCTTGCGAGACGCCAATGGTACGGAGCGGAGAAAAGAGGAGATCTCACCTCCTGGCAGCCAGTCTTTCTCCACTAATTTTGTTGGTTTTTCTTCAGATAGTTCAGTGAGTTATCAGAAAATTTCAGATTTGTCTAGAGCTGCCAGGCAGTGCATTGGTCGTAAGGAGAAAGAGTTGAAGATTGTAGGTATTTTGCAAGCAGAAGAGCATGTGGATGGGCTGTATGAAGGAATGTCTTATGCAGATACATTGTCTGAGATGGGAAATATGCTGAAAATTGATGTATGTAAGGGTTCAAAGATCATACCTGTGCAAACCTTGGATATGTATCAGGAAATTTCTGATTTTATACTGAAAACAGAGTCAGAGGCTGAGAAAACTCAGCAAACTGAATCTATGGCTGATCATGAGCAACTTTTAGAGTTGCAGAGGGCTGAAACCTTTCAGCCAGCATAGTTAAATGCTGGAAAAATCCAGCATATAGAGTATGAGGCTGCATCGTGGCAGTCCACAGAGCAAAGGGCTGAAACCTTTCAGCCAACATAGTTTAATACTAAAAAATTTCAGCATACAGGGTTTCAGGCTGCACCCATGCAGTCCATAGAGTAAAGGGCTGAAATCTTTTAGCCAACAGAGTTGAGAGTTGCTAAAAATTTGCAGAAATTGCAGCAAAGGAAAGAGTGCCTGACTGATGCCAAGGTTGACACGAAGTATAAAACAATTGATAAGAAGGTTAAACCGGTTGCAGGGCCGCTTCCTCCTGATCGTAATGAGCAGATTAAAAAAGCTATGAAGCAGCCTATGTTGAGAGATCCTGCAAATATTGGACATGAATTTACAGTTGAAACTCTTGCAGAATTGAAGATTGGGAATGATGATTTCTTGCTTCCAGCGGAAAAAGAATGTTTTAGAGAGATGCTTGGATGACATGGTAAGGCATTTGCTTTCTTTCCTCATGAAATTGGCTGCATTAGTCCCGAATTGGTTGCGCCTATGGTCATCTTCACTGTTCCTCATGTGCCATGGAATATATTTCCTATACTTGTGCCTAGAGCACACTTGCCAAAGCTGATAGAGTTGCTGAATGAGAAGATTAAGATGGGGATTTTGGAGCCCTCTTCTGCACCCTATTCTAACAAGTGGTTTACTGTACCAAAGAAGAATGGAACCTTGAGATTTATTCAGGATATGTAGCCCGTGAATAGAGTGACAATCAGGAATGTGGAAATAGGTCTAGTTGTGGATGAGTTTGCTGAGGCTTTTGCAGGACGAGCCATCTATTCCCTAGGTGACTTGTATTCTGGTTATGACCAGTTTCAGCTTGCCTTGGAAAGCAAGGATATTACCACTATGCGGACACCTATTGGTCTTGTAAGGATGTGTACCTTGCCTCAAGGTGCCACCAACTCAGTTGCTCATATGATGAATGCTATGCATAGAGTTTTGTGAGACTATATTCCGCAGTATACCATGCCTTTCTTAGATGATGTGCCTATTAAGGGTTGTGCAGAAGAAGAAAAGAATGAGAGTCTTGTTTTGCGAGGATGTAGATAGTTTGTGGCTGAACACTTGGTTGCTTGTGAGCAAATATTGACACGATTAGAGGAGGTAAATTTGACTCTTTTAGGGCTCAAATCTGCCTTTGGTGTTAATGAAGTCATCATAGTTGGGCATATGGTTAGTTATTATGGCAGAAAGCCTTCACCTGCAAAGGTGGATGCCATAAGCAGGATTGCAGAGTATTGCTCGACTGCTTCAGAGGTGCGGAGATTTGTGGAAGCTTATGTATTTTACATGATTTGGATTCCTCATTTTTCTCACATAGCAGATGTTCTCTATCAGCTGCTTCGAAAGGGGCAGAAATTTCATTGGGATGAGAAGCATTCGAAAGCCATGCATAAACGCAAGAAGCTGTTGCAATCAGCTCCTACTCTTCGCAAGGCAGATTATCAGTGTGGACGGCCAATCATGTCGACAGTTGATACTAGCCCTATTGGCATAGGATGGGCAGTGGGACAGGATGATGCTGATGGGAATAGATATGCAATCTGTTTTGGAGCTAAAGTTCTTAATGAGCGACAGAGAAGATATTCCCAGATTAAAAGAGAGTTGTGGGGAGTAGTTACTGCACTAAAGTGTGATAAAGGGTATTTTATTGGTGCTTCAGTTGTTGTGGAAACAGATTGCTTGTCTTTGCTTGGCATGATTACTAGCTATTCGACTCCAGATATAGCAATGCTTCGGTGGACTGCCTACATCAAATCATTGAATCCATCATTTCAACACATATCAGGAAAAGATAATCCAGTTGTTGTTGACATGCTGTCTAGAGTGAGATATGAGGATGAGGAGTCAATGCTTGCAGAAGATGATGAGACAGAGTTTGCAGCTTCTGTCCTTGTTCATGATTGTCATGTATCTACTGTTGAAGCCTTTACTGAAGAACTTTATGTTAACGAGTGGCTGCAAATTGGTCAGTATCTGAGTTCATTGACTCGAAGAGCTGATTGGACAAATGATATATTCAAGAAAATCAGAAGAAAGGCTTATGGGTATTTCTTGAAAGATGGTTTTCTTTGGAAGCACCCAAAGAAGAGAGGCGGCCTACCCTTGAGAGTAGTTTGTGAGGCAGCAATGCAGATACAGATTATGCAAGAGTTTCATGAGAGTTCTTGGGCTGGACATAGAGGTGTGTGGGCTACCTATGAGAAAATCAAAGAAAGATACTAGTGGAAAGGGATGTATAAAGATGTTTCCCACTTTGTGGAGACTTGCAGGGACTATCAGCTTTACTCTTTAGTGCAGCATCGTGATGAGTTGCATCTGACCTATCCGCTATGTATGCATTATAAATGGGTGGTTGACTTGGTTACTTTGCCAGTAGGACTTTAGCAGATGAGATATCTTGTCTTGGCTAGGGAGGATCTTACAAACTATGTTGAAGGCAGATCTTTGCAGACGAAGACCACCACTACAATATGTAAATTCTTATTGGAAGATATATTTTGCAGGTATGGATGTATAGGCAAGATTACAGCTGATCGTGGAGAGCTAGATGCAGACGAAGCTAGAGAATTTTTCTCACGGCTTGGGATTAAGTTGGCTCTTACTACTGCCTATAATCCATAGGGGAATGGCAAGAGCGAAAGAGGACATCCGCCGATAGTTAAGGCATTGGCAAAAACTTGTAGAGGTCGGATTGGAGATTGGCCGAGATTACTACCTTTTGCATTGTGGGCAGACCGCTCTACACATAGCGTGACTACTGGATATATGCCTGTAGAGTTGATGTATGGAAAAAAACCTGTCATGTCTACTGAAATTTGTGCTCTCGCATGGAGTGCTCTTCCATGGCATGAGAATTTATCAAGAGAGGAGCTTCTAGCTCTTCAGATTTGTCAAGAGAGAAGGGCAGAAGATGTGCATCTAGCAGTTGATCGTTTGAAGGCAGCCCGACTCAGAAACAAGGACAGGTTTGATTTGAGGCATCGCTTGAGACCTAGAGCCATAAAAGAGGGAGATTGGGTTCTAGTCTACGATAGTAGCCTAGAGAATTAGGATAGCAGCATGAGAAAAATGGTTCAAAGATGGTTTGGACTGTATGAGGTGAAACATGTTTTTGACAATGCTACCTATGAGTTGGCTGAATTGGATGGGACGGTATTGAGGGTGCCCATTGCTAGAAAACGAGTCAAGATTTTCAAGAGAAGAGAAGATGAAGAGTATGCACTTGAAGCATTGGCAAAAGAAGAGCAATCAGAAGAAATTCTAACAGAAGAAGCAGAGAATATGGATGATGAAGCTGATGGAGAAACAGGTCTACCGGAAACTGATGGACTGGACCTGTTTGTGGAATTGGATGATCCTGGATAGTTGGCTCATCCGGAGGATGCGCAGGTTTAGAGGGGGTGGATGTCGTGCTGCTGCGCATCCGAGCTGTAAACACCTCCATTTTTGTTGTGCATCCGTGTTATCTTTTCGTGTGTGTTTCATTGTGTTTGATTGTTGCATTATCTTTCTGTCCTTTTTAGTACCCGCATCCAATGTACATACTCCACTTATGTGTTTGTGTTTGTGTGCATGTTGTGTATGTGTGTTAGAAAAATATGAAAAACAGATGCCAAAGATTATCATCATGCTGTCAATTTCAATTATGAATTCCAAGAAAAGTGCAAGAAACTGTGGAATCAAAGGAAGCTTTGTATAAGCCGACATTTAAGCTATGAAGATAAAGGTTGCACGTGAACAAGGCCAACGTAATATGCGGGACAAAGCATTTTTGAAGAAGATACATTAGCACTACATGCCATGGAGAAGAAGGGTTCATATGCCTTTGCCTTTGATGGGAGGAATCTCTGCAGCTGTCTCAAAGACTGCAGCAGCTCCCATAGAACGTGTCAGGCTTCGACAAGGATGGCTATTGGGCCTGGTTTGCTGGTAACCTAGCTTCCGGTAGAGAGGCCCCTCCTTCTTGTGTATTCCCTTGATCATGCTAGTACTCGCCTTGCCAATGATGTCAAGATTGCAAAGAAAGGAGGGGAACGTCAATTCAATGGACTCTTGGATGTCTAAAAGAAGACTCTTAGAAAGTTTCTATAAATTTGGGGTTGTGAGGGTAATGTCATCAAACCGTGCTCCTACAGAGGATCTCCAGATTATCGACTTAAAGATGCCCGTCCGGATGGATCTAGGAAAAAGGCCTATAGAGCCTACTGTTTTGAGAAAAGACTCTTGCTTAATAAAAGTTCCTAAGGCAGTTGCTGGTGGCATGGCATGCTTCAGTTTTGAGGAACTTTGTGGGATGTCAAAGGGGGGAATTCCTGCTTCAAGACCTTCGGATGCGGCTCTGCCATTGCTTCGTCATCTGTCGCTACTGAATGGATTAAAGGAAGGGTTATGGACGATGTGGTGACTATCAAGAACAGTGATATTGCCAAGCACCTGGCCTTGCCTCCGGTGAAGCTTCATTGCTCCATGCTTGCAGAGGATGCCATATAGGCTGCAGATGTTCCAGATGAGGAGCTTGATGAGAATGAGACCTGACCACTTGACATTACATTGTAGTTAGTAGTGAAGAAAGGGCCTGGAAATTACGTGAAACTAGAAAAGAGAGGTTTGAACAGGGAAATCCAAAAAAAAGCAAAGCGTCTGGTTTTTTTTAGAGTACAAAAGGAGGCATAGCGCCTCGCCCCTATTCTGGATCCGCTATAATCGGTGGACGCATCGCTTGGGCTCTCTTTCGCCTCACCTAGGAGCTCTCTCTCAGGCGTACTTCGGAATCCAATACGTGAGCTGGCCTGCTGGAGCTTCGACACATCCCAGACAAGAGTTGTACAACGCAATATACCTACAGGGTTTCTTCTTCTTCTTCGACCATGAATGTGTGAAACAAGCCTTCATAGCCTCACAGAAAAAACAATATTACTTCTAGTGAATTCGATTACACCGCCATTGCCAACCCTTCTCTTTGGAAGTCATCGAGAGTCTCAAAGCTCTGGATTTTAACACATTTCGCATGAAAGAAAGGTATTAAACCTTTAGGTGGATGCGCTTGGATCGTGCAGGCCTCATATTAGCTGTGGATTTCTGCATGATTAGCACGAGTGCGAGCCTGCGACAAGCAGTTGCATCTCGACAAGGCTGAACAGGAAGATCTGGTATCCACGTATGCGTGCTATATAGAATTCGAAGTGCGAATAGGAAGAAGGTGTGCATTAGTATGACTTGCAACAGAAAGGCATACAGTGTCCACAATTTCAAAGTTAAGCAGCACATGGCGCAAGAAATAGGTTTTGTCACACAGAGGCTCAGTGCCTTACATGCATCATAAGGGCATTGTAAACGTTGATCCAGAACGCTAGCTTCTCTTCGTGTGTCATCCAGCTGGGGTCCACCTTCTCCAGCTGCTGCTGTACCATAGACCTTCAACAACACGACATTATCCAAGATGAGAGGAAGATGTTCTTGTGAGAGCCGTCTTGCCAATATTCACTCAAAGATTGACTATGGAAACCTTGTTTGTCTAACATAATCAACTTGCCCAGGGAGTTAGCTGCTGCTTTTGACCATCTATTGTTTTTGAAGAACTGGATGTGCTACGTTGAGTCATGTGAAATCTATCTCCAATTCTGCTCAAATGTATTGTGGTTAAAGGCTGCAGTTGTTGATGAGGATGAATCAGAGCTTGTAGAAGGAGAAACATTCTGTCCAACTTGCTTACAGATCACCCTAATCTCTATTAACACTGAAAGAAGAGTGGAGAAAGGGAAGCAGAAATAAAATAGAAGGATCTTTGGTTACCAAGGTGAGGCTCACTTGTTGAGATACCAAAATTGTTCATGACAGCATAAAAAGAACATGGGTTTGCTCAGTTTCTTTGTTGTAACTCTATGAATTTGACAAGCAATATAGTGATCTTTGACATAAAAATTTTGAGTTCTTATTGTTAGCCTTTTTCCTTGCTGTATCTTGAACCCCGTGTTTAGTAGCTCTTGCACGAACTCTATGACACCGGTTGGCCAAGAACTTTTTTCAATCAAAATGGACAACAATGAGCTCTTCTCGAAGGAAATGAACAGTAAGGGCACTAACCTAGGGTTTAGGTTACTAGAATCCTGATTTATGCTGTTATAGGGGAATGGAATGGGACTATGCCTTATGGGCAGAGAGGTCGAGCCTTGCATCCCTCTTGTTTTCCATTCTCCTTGAACCAAGTGCAGCATGAACTCACTTCGTCCTTGGTGTTTCTGCGTAAAGTAGTTCGCTTGGGGTTCGACGCTAGCTACCGTTTAGGAAAGTGACCAATAGGGGAAACCCTGATTCAGGTCGGTCCTAAGTGGGAATGGCTGGAATACTTCCGCTACGTAGTAGATGCAGGAAGTCCTAGATCGCAAACCCCATAACATTCCGTGGGAGTGCCAGGTGGAGCTTTCTAGACTCTCTTTCCGATGGACTGCTAAGACGTGTCGTGAAAGGGAACTGGTGGACATGTTACAGTTGGTATGAGAGCGAACCAACAAAGGATCTGTCTTTATAAGAAAACTTAATAAGAAGGAGTAAAGCAAATGTTGCTGTTAAGAACATTTCCTTACTTTCGATACTGTCTTGCAAAATTATGAAGCATGGAATAGATTCTTAGTGTTCCAAGTCATGTTTATGACCGCGATGCATGCCTTGGATTATTGACAAAGGATCGATATGATGAACATCCTAGACTGCATTTATAATCCATCGCGTCTGTACGTGGAATGGAGATGGACGGGCGACTCAGGAATCTATTACATAGCTGCCTACCGGTTTATGTACCTTCGAACCAACCTAAAGAGAATCAAGTGGTTGGAGGACCTGAAGATTGTGAAGCTCTTCATTTTTGTTGAGGCTCACATAAACACAACTTTACATGTCAAAGGTCGGAGGGTCGAGCTGAACACATATGTGTATAAGGAGGTGACCCGCATAATCTTCGCCGACAGGATCAAGGTATTGGGACGCTATGAGAAGAATGGGTACCAAAGGAAAGGATACCCTAATCTTCCGATGACTTATCGATTCATGAAGATCCATGACCCAAATCCATACTATTACCCAGTTCCCATAGCTAAATGTAACACAACATTATTCTCCTTGAACTAATGTGCCAGTTGCTCTACCATCCCAAGAAATATTGTACTCCGAAAGGGCTATGCCCATATGAATGAAATAAGATCTCTTTTTATCAACGATTGTCTTGTCTATGAGTATTGATAAAAAGTAAAGTGGCTAGGTTTCTTGGCTGAAAGCTGAATTGGGTATGAAATATAATGGTAACGATTAGCGAGTTGTTAACGTTAAGAATCCTCTACTAAGGCACAACCCCAGGTACATATTTCCAGTCCGACCCCAACAACAAGTACGGCCGTGATTTAAGAGAAGAAGTTTATTCTCAAGCAAATCAAGCCGCCAGAATTTGACGGAAAAGAAAGGACTGTCCAAGATGATATTGAGATTTGGATAGAGTCCATGGAAGCTTATTTTGAAGCAGCCGGTCTGCACCCACCAACCAGGCAATGCTCACCAAGCTAAAGCTCACCGTCGAAGCTAGGATTTGGTGGAAGCAATGGTGCAAAGATCAAGGGATCTCGAAAGGATCCGTTACCTGGGATAAGCTGAAAAAAGCTGTGCAAGGAAGATACTTGCCACATGCATACTGCACGTAGAAAATGAATGAGTTCTACGAGCTGAAGCAGCTGGGTCTGACTCTTAACGCATACTACTCAAAGTTTGTCTCTCTTCTGAAGTATCCGCCACAAATGAATATGACACAACAAGTGTCGAAGTATTGTGCCAGTTTAAACCCACCTATAAATATCCACCTCGAATCAATGGGTCCAACAGATCTTCAGGAAGCACTCATTCGAGCTGCACCCATAATTTAGGAAGTGCAGGCCAGGCCAAGAAGTAACAAGACTTAGTCTTATAATGATCAAAACAGAGGAGCATATAGGCCCCAAGCCAAGAGAGTTCAAGGTCAAAACTGGGGACAAAGAAAGAAAGCAAGGACCATTAATGTCAATAACTTTGTCCCTACCCAAGGTAATGGCCACAATCTCTGTTGTTTCCACTGCAACGAGCTCGGTCATTTCAAAAGGCAATGTTCCAAAATTGGTGGAGGACAATGTTAAGGACCTTTCCAAGGAACTGCCCATGGCCAAGGAGCCGCCACCACCCGGGGCAGCAAAGGAAGAACTGCCTGTGTTGCCAACAGAGAAATGTGCAAAGAGGAAGACCCGACCATGGAAGCAGACTTTGAAAGGGCAACAGTCCATGTCGCCCTTCACAAGAAAGGCCCAAATCGCCAGTTTTCGATGATTTAGACACCATCGAACTATCAAGGTAAAGGCCTCAAAACCTTGATTGATTGTGGCAATACGCATTCCTTCATCTCACTAGCTTGTGCAAGAAGATTAGGAATAGTCACAATAGAAGCACCTACCCTGCTTGTGGAATTAGCAAATGGTCATGAGGTCACTTGTACCAGACAAACTGCTAAGGTGGAATTCTTTATGGGAGGAAACTCAACTTTGGTGAGATTTAGAATCATGAACCTAGGTATCCATGAGAGTTTGCTCGGAATCGATTGGCTTAAACCTAATGACACCCACATTCATTGTGGAAAGGGCCAAGTTTCCTTTTGAAACTCTGAAGGAGAATTGGTTACAACTCAAGGAGAGGCTGGAATTGGTTACAACTCTAAAGGGGAATTGGTTACAACTCAAGGAGAGGCTGGAAAGTCGAAAATTCAATTGGCCAAAGCATCTCAGATTATAAAGAGAGTTAGAAAGGGACTACCTGTCTACTTGATTAAGCTTAATAAGTTAGATCAGAAGCAGGAGTCTAATGAAGAACCTTCATGGCTGAAGGAGTACGTGGATGTATTTCCTGAAGAGTTGACAAAACTTCTGCCTCAAAGGGAAGTGGATCATGAGATCAAGCTAGTGCCAATTGAGCTGCGCCAATTGCAAAGAGGCCTTATAGAATGTCCATCTCGGAAGCAATTGAGCTGAAGGAGCAACTTAAGCAACTATTAGATCAAGGCTACATCCGTCCTAGCAGTTCACCATGGGGATCTCCAATGCTGTTCCAGAAGAAGAAAGATGGAACGCTTTGACTGTGTATTGATTACAGAGGGTTGAATCAATCAATGATTAAGAACAAGCACCCTATTCCTAGAATAGATGAACTTCTTGACCGTCTTCAAGGTGCGAAGATATTCTCCAAGCTTGATCTCAGGAAAAAGATATCCCAAAGATGGCATTCAATACAAGATATGGACACTTTGAGTTCCTAGTCATGTCATTCAGGTTGACGAATGCACCTGCCACCTTCAACAAGTTAATGCACGATATCTTTAGGCCATATCTTGATGACTTTGTACTCGTCTTCTTCAACGATGCCTTAGTCTACTCCAAACATGAAGAAGATCATGAGCCCCACTTCGCATAGTCCTTGACACAATGAGGACACACAAGCTTTATGCTAAGATGAAGAAGTGTGCATTCTTCAAACGTCAGATTAAATATATGGCATTCATCGTATCAGCGGAAGGAATCTCAGTGGATTCGGCCAAAGTTAGAGATGTTCTAGAATATCCAATACCAACAACTATCAAAGAAATATGTAGTTTTCTTAGATTGACAGGATGGTATAGGGTCTTTATCAAAGACTACGCTTTGATTGCAGCACCTCTAATGGATCTACTGAGGAAGAAAACATCCATTGCATGGTCAACTGCCGAACAATCTAGCTTTGATAGATTAACGCAAAGTTTGGTATCAGCATCTATCCTGAAAATTTCGGACCTCAATAAGGAGTTCGAAGTAGTAACTGATGCTAGCATGCTTGCCTTAGGATGTGTGCTTATGCAAGAAGGTCATCCTGTAGCATACTCTTGAAGAAAAATGAAGAGCCATGAGAAGAATTATGCTACTCATGATCTAGAACTGTTAGCTGTCATCCATACTCTAAATCTTTGGAGACACTACCTGTTGGGTAACAAGTTTACCCTAGTGATGGATCATAAAAGTCTCAAGTGGATCTTTACCCAGAACGAGCTCAACATGAGGCAACCTCAGTGGATTGAAGTACTGGAGGATTATGATTTTGAAATCAAATACCAGCCTGGAAAGGAGAATGTAGTTGCTGATGCACTCAGTCGCAAGGCATTCCTTAATTCTCTAATCTTGCGAAATCCATCAACAGCTAGATCTCTAGCCACAAAGGTATCCATGCCAAAAAACCCAATACTTGAGCTAGCTAGAGAAAAAGCATGCCATGATCCAACTTATCAAAAGATGCTAAGGGAGATCCCTATCAAGGATTAGGACCAAAAGCTACAGGCTAAGTATCATGAATTCTCTATCAATAGTGGACTTGTCTACTATAGAATGAGATTATGTATACCGGCAAGCCAGTCACTCAAGCAAAAGATACTTTGGGAAGCTCATGATTCCCCTTTCTCAGGATATCCTAGCTATGCCAAGACCCTCAATGCAGTCATCATGAAGAGCTACTATTGGGAGAGGCTTAAAGGTGATATTCTCAAATATGTCACTGAGTGTTTGTCTTGTCAACGTATTAAAGCCGAACATGTCAAAATGCCAGGAAAGTTGCAACCACTTGACATTCCCAAAATAAAATGGGAATTCATCAGTATGGAATTTGTTGTTGGCCTACCCCAAGTTCACGGAGGATACAACTCCATTAGGGTTGTGGTTTATATGCTTACTAAGTTTGCACACCTTATTCCTATTAAGACAAACTATAAAGCCTCAAACATTGCAAGGTTTTTTTATTAAGGAGATATTCAAGCTACATGGGTTGCCCAGAAGAATCATTAGTGATCGTGATTCTCTCTTCACATCACACTTTTGGAGAGCTATCTTTCAAGCCATTGGGACTCAACTCTGCTTTAGTACAGCTTACCATCCCCAAACCGATGGTCAAACAGAGCGAGTCAACCAAGTCATTGAGGATATGCTAAGGGCACACTGCTGTCGTGAACCAAAAAGGTGGATTCAATACTTGCCACTGATCGAATTCGCCTACAATGCTTCTTACCAACAAAGTATTCAGATGACCCCTTTTCAAGCATTGTATGGGCATGACTGTCAAAGTACTTAAAACTTCTCGGATCCAACCTTGAGGGTTGAAGCCTCAAGGAAGATACTGGAAGATATAGATGACCAAATGAAGTCAATAAGACACGACATCCAAGCCACCAAGGATAGACAGAAGGCATACGCGGATTTGAAATGTCAAGATAGAACCTTTGAGGAAGGAGACATGGTCTTCATTCACATACGCCCAAAGAAGAGTTCCCTATCCTTAGAAGATTGCAAGAAGCTAAGTCCAAGGTATTGTGGACCATACAAGATCCTCAAGTGCCTAGGACCCAATGCTTATAGAATGCAACTCCCTGAGAACCTAAAGGTTCATAATGTATTCCATATCAGCCTACTGTGAAGAAGTATGTACCTAATCCTAGCCATGTACTTGATGAACAACAAGTTGTTATGCCTAGCCAAGGAGTCCTTGAGCTATGGCCTGACAGGATCTTAGATGTTAGGGAGAGATAATTGAGATCCAGAACCTTGAGAGAATGCCTCGTCCAGTGGAAAGATTATCCTAAGGAGGATGCCACTTGGATGGATGAAAGCACTCTCAACCAACAATACCCCCAGTTCTTCTCGAGATGAGGACATCTCGATTCCTCCAAGAAGGAGAGAATGTATATTTTTGCTCGATAATATTACTAAACCTAACTCCCTGCACGCCGCATAAAACCTGTGCAAGGTTATCTTTTGCATTGTAATTTCCGGCAGTTTAATCTGTAACCCGCACGTGCAAAAACGAGACCTCCGCATTGGGAAATCGAGCCTGGGGGTTCAAGTCTGCATAATCATGGGGAAACACCCTCTTGGGAGGGGAAAAAATGGATAATAATAATGCAATTTTTTTTTAAATTATCCCTTTCCCCCAGCCGATGCATGGCTTGAGGAGAGGGAGTGTGGGGAGGGATGGGCTAGGTGAGAGGTGTGGGTTGCATGAGGGGGGGAAGCCATGCACAACCCATGTGTTGGAGCTTCCCTCTACCCCCCCTTAAGCCTATATAAGAACCCCCCCTTAGTGAGGGAGGGGAAGGGAGCAGAGGGACGGCGCCGTACTGAGGGAGAGGAGAGAGAGAGTGGAGGCCGCCACCGCCATCCTAAGCCAGCAGGCTGCCGTGCCATCGAGCAAAGGAAGAGAAGGAGGAGTGTCGCTGCTGCCATTGCCAACATTAATCCACCACCACCTCTTGGCTGAAGCTGCCGTCGCACTGTTGCTATCGGCCATGGCTCCACGTTGCCACAGCAAGTCAATCTTCCCCCCCATTCGACGTCATCCTTTCTTTTTTTTTTTTACCCCTCAATCATTTCCTTTGACCCCACGTGGTTCCTGTGGAAGCAAAGTTACCTAGAAGTTTTTGTAAGCTTCTAAAGGCAAGGCTTAAAGCCTTGTACACACAGGTTCCCCCCTGGGTGTTTAAAAACCTTCTCTTAAAGCTTCCATTCACATAAGCTTTTTCAAAAAGCTCCATTCCCGCAGCTCCATTCGTAAAAGCCCCATTCCCACAAACAAAGCTCAAACCCCACAAGCCCTCCCATAAGCCCAAATTCCGCAAGCCTCGGTATTTCTAAGGATCCGCATTTTGGTGAAGGGATCTCCTATATACGAGGGAGAAGGGCAAGATCTTGAGGTTGCTTACCAAGGCTGGAGGAAATTCACCAATCAGGTAAGGGTAAAGGCAAATCGGAAGTCCGTAATCACACCTACGATGGCCCCCAAGAAGTCGCAAGGTGCGCCTGTGGGAGGTTCTTCTCCTAACATTCACGTGGACATCTCCCCGAGCCTACAAGTCCAAGTTTTACAATTTGATTCTATGCAAAAGTAATGCATTAAGTAAGATAACTTTCATGGAATAGGAAGCACGTATGCATGTTCAAATTCACCTAGCCTAGTTAAAATGCAATAGAGGAAAAATTTCCTAGTTGATCGATTACTAGAATTAAATCATGACATGCAATCGAGTTATTGACATTTTCAATGTGATAAATGCAAATTGTCTATCCATCTTACGACCTTAGTAGTATGTTGCCTTGTTGTGCATTTCAAAGTGACGAGCCTAGAACACCTATTGCATATCATTATAAGGTTGAAATTATTAAGTGCACTTTTGACTGGACATGGAAAGAATAAGCGTAGGTCGAATTTTTAGGAAAAATCTTCATTGTAATGGTTCATGGGAAAAAGTCGTTAACACCCGTAGGAGGTTATCTGAAAAGTAATTGCAAAGTACAAAAAATGAATCTATGGATTGGCATGTGGCATGTGCTTGCAAGATGGAATAATCCAACACTAGTCCTACAATATTCACTTTGCATGAACCTCATTTAACTACATTGTAGTTAGGAAAGGGTTGCATGTTGCACATTCATCGTGCGTAAAATTCATTCATCAAGAGTTGCATTTAGGAAAGGTTGCATGGTTTATTAAAGCATGAAATTCTAAAGCTTAGAAAAAGGTTGTAGGCATGATTCTTGAATGTAAGTCCTAGTAGGTTCTATGAAAGTTATTTTGCAAATTATCGTGCATTTTGTTTTTAACAAGAAAGGTTAGGGTTATTGCGAATCCAGTGGTACGTAGAAGCAATGAATCGCGTGTTTACGTGTATTGTGACATGTTGCAACTATTTTTCTCCTTTAGATCAAGTTTATCATCTCTAGGAATGGCTTGTCCTTATCGCAAGACAAGTAGATCGAATTACCTAAATCATCTAAACCGCAAGGGATTTGTATAGGCATGGTTCAGTGGATACGATAAATACCCCAAGTGGTAACTAGGGTTTAGCATGTTAAGGATTTGGCCTAGTTTCGCACTTGTTGCCAAGTCGAAACCCTCAAACCCGAAGGTCCTACCCACATTCACGGAATGTTGGGTCAATTGGACGATCATGCAAATAACAATCTAGGGTTTCTATCCTAAGGATCATTCATTCAAATGCTAAAACTCAGATTGCGTTGGAGTCCCTAGGACTGAACGTTGTTGGCCTAGTGCAATTAGGATTGGGTTGGGTAAGAAGACACCCTAAACCCTGTTACTTGTCTAAACATAATTCCTTGACCAAAAAATGCCATTAAATGGGTGAAATGATCCCTTGGAATAGATGCGACATTTGTGCAACAAGTTGCAACGTCGCATGGCCTTGTGGTTTGATCACAAGAGAGTTTTTCCATTCCTCGGAATGAGGTTGGCAGGTTCTTGCACAAGTTTAACTTGCAAGAGGGTGAGTAGTGATCTTGTAACATCACCTTTCTTGGGGAAAATTTGCCAAGTTAAGGGAAGTTAGGTATTTGCTTGGAAGCAAAGGATCAATCAAGTTAGAGCGACATGGTCGCCATGATTTATTGTTAATGAAACCTAAGGTATTGGTTAAGTGGGTTAACATGGTATGGCCCTAACCCAAGGACAAAAGGGTGAACAAAAAAACCCTTGGGGGATCTTGCCAAGTTGTAATTGATCCCGGATCGAATGCTGGATGCATTCGGAGAGAAGGATTCACTCCTTAGCAGTTGGCCAAATAAACTACCACTGGATTGATTGTGCTTGTAACAGTTTAGGAGCATTGTTTGCATTTTTTGCTCAAGGAACTAAAGATGGAATAATTAATGCTTCACGTTGAAGGCTTCAAGGGAGAGGCAACATCAGTTACCCCCCCCCCCCCCCCCCGACTGTCTGCCTGACCCTAACCAAGGGGGTTGTTAGCGGCGCCGGAAACATGGACCGAACCCTTCGCATGAGATCTCTCCATTGGGCGCTACTTGAAGCGGGAGGACGCTTGGGTGCCAAAAGGGGCTCTGGCCATAAATCCCTTGCCTTTCGGGCCCTGCACAAGAGGCCAACATGACTCGGGATTGGATCTCGAGGCCCACATACTAGTCTATGGGTGGAATCTTGGATTAGTAATCCTTGTGGATTGTTGGATAGCCTTCAGGCAGATTATGGATAGCCTTTGGGCGGATTATGGATTAGCCTGCGGGCTGGACTTTATGGATATATTTCCAAAGATAAATAAGATAACCTATTGAAAAGGAACTTGTTTGACTTTGTTTTTATATGTCAAGTGCTAAGATTAAGTGAAGGAACGGGTGCCTGACTGGCTAATTAATGAAGCTGCTTGATGCGTGACCAACTAAATGTGGTAGGTATTTAGACAACTAAAGCAACCTTGAGGAAAGTGCTGTGGATGTGGCCATGGGTCCATCCTACAGATGGGTGGTCTCGGTTGGCTGGGAACTTTTCTCAATCAAAATGGACAGCAAGGAGCTCTTCTCCAAGGAAATGAACAGCAAGGGCGCTGACCTAGGGTTTAGGTTACTAGAAACCCGATTTATGCTATTTTAGGGGAACGAAATGGGACTATGCCTTATGGGCAAAGAGGTTGAGCCTTGCATCCCTCTCGTTTGCGATTCTCCTTGAACCAAGTGTATCATGAACCCGCTTTGTCCTTGGCGTTTCTGCGTAAAGTAGTTCGCTTGGGGTTCGACGCTAGCTGCCGTTTAGGAAAGTGACCATTAGGGGAAACCCTGATTCAGGTCGGTCCTAAGTGGGAATGGCCAGAATAATTCCGCTACATGGAAGACGTGGGAAGTCCTAGATCGCAAACCCCATAACATTCCGTGGGAGTGCCAGGCGGAGCTTTCTAGACTCTCTTTTCGATGGACTGCTAAGACATGTCCTTAAAGGGAAGATGTGGACACATTACATGATGCATTGTATGTACACGGCAACCCGGTAAATTTTTCCTCTTTCTTATTTTTAGTTTCTAGTTTTTTTAAATACATTATGTTATGTAGATTAATCTTTGGTTGTTTTATATTGTAGACTCCATTCAACACTTCACTGTGTTGGGATTAGCTCTCAAATAGTGAGGATTTTAGCAGTTGCTTAGATTTGTGAAGCATGCATCCCTTTCTTTTTTGGCCCTATAGTCCATGTAGGCTCTTTCTATGTAGGTTTCCTTTTATATATTTCTCATATTTTGTATGGACTCGCATTTTGTGATCTTTATTCATATTATTTTTTACTTTAGATTTTTCTCATTATTAGTCCACATAATCTTATGAGGTGTCACTTGTCGATATGGTACTTATATGAAAATTAAATCAACAAATACTTATAACATCTCACAATACATGTGTTTCAATAATAGTTGTATGCTCAACTTAATCTCTATAACCATTCTTGTTAGCATCACAATTAACCCTTCATGCATTACTATATGCACCATAAAAATTGTCGCAATATGCATCACAATAATGTGCATCACTAAATAGTGATGCAAATAGGGATGCATATTATGATGCAAGTTACAATACACATTGTAAAAATTTTGTAGAGACATATACACTGATGGTTTTAGCCATGTCGAGGATAATATTTAGGAGGAATAATTACATCGCTTTACATATTGGTATATGACTTGTATCTTGTAGTGGGTACCCTCTTTCTTATTTTTATATAAGACTATGGATCTCCATTGTGAATTACTTAGTCTAGTGTATACTTGGTCTAGCTACTTGAACTATTCCTTTAATTTGATGGCTTTGGGGATTAACATTTGACAATGTCACTTTGCCCAAGTCCTAGCTCCTAGAATAAGCTCAATCTCATGATCTACTTAATATGAAAATGCATACATTTTATCATACTCTCTGTGGATAAACATTACAAAGCTTCAAAAATTGCTTCAAAGTGGTAAGTACTGTTGTAAGGATTGTGGGACTACAATAAATTGTAACTAGTACTTCATTCCAAATTTGTATACAACTTTGAAAAACATACATTTCAATATACTCTTCTCTAATAGAACACTGTAGGGCTCCCAAGACTCGCAGTTCTTTAGGGGTTGCAAAATTCAAATTATGTAAGCATGAAACATAACCACATAAAAACAGACTTCCATTCCCAAAGAGATTAGCAATTCTATTGCTTATGTTATTATAAATTCATCAAAATTTCCACTAAATCAAGTCATATATTTAGCCTTTAATAGTAGTATATGATATTTGTAACATATTAATGCTTCAATGACCAAAACTCTCATTTCCATTCTCTAACTGATGAGAAATATCTGACATGTGACATATATCATCAACAACACAAAGCCAAATAGCCCTCATGTTGTCTCTTTCATTGACAACATCACCTTAAAAAAACAATGCACTCACCATATTTCCTATAGTAGTGGAAAGAAAGGAGAGGCTAAAAGAAAAGCCTTACTATCATAGTTAGAGAATAGAGGAATTGTAACTATAAACTTCATCCCCTGATTCCATTCTCTAGCCACCTATTGCAAGTCTCGTTTTCTTATGGTTAGCTTTTTTCAATGCTTCCCATATCTCCCGTAATTTTCCTTTTAAATTACTAAGTTTCCTTTCCCATGCTAAGTATCAAAAATATTGTTAAACACTAAAAAATCCCCTCGAGATTCCAATTGCTGCATTAGAACTACAAATCCTACTAGCAAGAATGCACTTCCCATAACAAGGATAGATTTGAGAACTAAATAACAATAATACATGGAAAATATATGAGCTACCACTTAAGAGTAGTAGAGAAAATGTCTACTATTCTTGTCTTTGAGGATCATCCCCAAGCATTTCATGGCTACCTCTTATCTAGGGATATCCTTTATCATTTGGTGGTGATCCTTGTTAAGTATTCTTGTCTTCAAGGGTCACTATCAAGTGGTTTGTGGCAATCCTTTGCCCAAGAGTAGCCTCTATCACTTGGAGGTGACCCTTTTCTAGTATTCTTGTCTTTGGGTATTACCACAAGGCAATTCATAGAAGCTATTTACCATAGAGAAACCTTTATCACTTGGTGATGATCCTTGTCTAGTGTTCTTGCCTTGAGGGAAAGTAGTTTCTTGGCAACCCTTTGCCATGGGGAAACCTTCATTGATTGATGGTGATTCTCATCTAGTATTCTTGTATTCAAGGGTCACCACCAAGTGGTTCATATTAACCCTTTGATCAAGGGTAGCCTCTATTAGTTGGTGGTGTGCCTCATCTAGTGTTCTTATCCTCTAGGGTCACAACCAAGTGGTTCATGGTGGCAATTCTTTTCCATGGGGTAACCTCTATTTCTTGGTGGTGATCTCATCTAGAGTTTTGTCTTCAAGAGTCACCATGAAGTGGTTCATGGGAACCCTTGCCCCAAGGGTAGCCTCTATTGCTTTGTGGTGACATTCATCTAGTGATCATATCTTCAAGGATCACCACCAAGTGGTTTGTGGAAACCTTTTGCCATAGGGTAGCCTCTATCGCTTGGTGATGACCCTCATCTAATATTTTTGTCTTCAAGGGTCACCACCAAATGGTTGTAGTTCATATATGTAATGAAGTAGTCTCTATGGCTTTGTGGTGACTCTTTATGGTCTATGTTTCAAGGTTATGGTAGAGGTTCCCTCCCGCAAAAGGTCTTTAAGATATTAAGCACACCTTGTAATTCTTAGCAAGCTATGTAGGATACAAACTCGAATGAAGCTACTATACTATACCTTCCCTTTAAAATATTGGTTTGGAAAACTTATGATCATTGGGCCATAGACATGTGTTGGAATTTTTGGTAGTTCTCACACTTTAGGAGATTACCAAAGAGTTTCTTATCAAATTCTTTGAAGATGTGTAGTTTCTTTCAATCCATGCCCACATGGTGATAGTCATGTTGAGAGATTTTGATAGCTTATGTCACTTGTGACTTTGGTATGACAAGCTTCTAAATCCTATGAAGATATTAGACCATCGCACGTAGTAAATTCTTATTGTTCTATTATATTTAGTAGGTAAATTGAGTGGTCCATGCCTATGGATTTCCAAGACAACACCAAAGGACAAAATTTAAGAATCTCTCTTAATAAGGTTTTCAAGTTAGTACTACACACAGCAAAACAAAGTTTCCTACATCACTTTTTTTCATCAAAAGCTCAATCCAACCTTTAGATACCTTGGTTGAACTTTCAACTATGCTAAAATATCAGCAAAAATCTAAAAATGGATGGATACATGCGTGTTCTTTGGGGATATAGTATATGATTGGTAATTGTATGATTCAAGAGGGTCCATGCTCAGACGACAAGCCCAAACCTAAAGTTAAAACAAAGTTTAAGCTTGTAAATAAGGAAATAAAATTGAATGTAATGCCATTGCCTCCAAAAACTTTCACCTCATATATGTGCATGTGTATACATGTGTATGAGCATGTGTATATGCATCACATATATACATACATGTATATATTTGTGTATGGATGTGTGTATTTTTATATGTATATGTTTGCATGGTTGTAAGTACATATTTTATAAGTGTGTATCCATTCTCTCTCCACCTCTCTCTCTTAATTTTTCCTCTCACTCATTTATTTTTATGTGCATATGAGTATGTATGTATATATGCATACATATATTTATGTGTTTGCACATATGTATGCTCACGTATATGTCTTTGTATGCATGTATTCATCATGTCTTTTTATAGTCCACGTGTATTTGTTTGTGGCTTTAGCGTATGTATACATTGAATGAACATATCCAATGATTAAAATTATTATCTCATCCCAATGTCCTCCAACAAGAAAAGAAATTCAACCTTTTTTAATGGTGTATGTGCAGTTGTGGATGATTAATATGTGTGTGTGTGTGTGTACATTGTTTTGGGGGGGGGCTGGGAATCAAACTGCTAACTACCACTAGGATTCAAAGGAAATAAACAAGAGAGATGGAAGCAAAAAAAGAATCCAAAACACATTGTGTATTATTCTTTGATAAACTCTATACATTGTAACCACTATATTCAAATTGCAAAATCTATGTCTAAGATGTAATGGATTAGATGAAACTCTCTCAAGATGATTGCTTGACTACTCTATGCAATTCGAGACTCTTTCTTATAGCACTACAATGAAAGACTATGCTTCATACACTAACCATATAACCTAAAATGCTCAATGGATAGTCAAATGTATTTCAACCTCTTTTCTCTAACAAAAAGATATGAAGAGTATTCTCTCTTAGCAATAAAAACTGTATCATAAAACACCTATACTAATATGCACAAAAAGCTTTAGATATACCTACTCTCTAACCTATTCTATGCAAGCTTTTTAGGTACGAAGGCACCCATAATAAGGTAAAAAACACTATATGTTGAGTTCTCTAAAGTCTAACCCTATTAATACTGAGCATAAATCAACAAAACTATCTCTAAAACTCCGCAAAATAATCTAGTTTATGCTATTCTAGAGATACGCAAGAACACCCAAGTGTATGGCCCGATTTCTTTATGCTTTTACCCTCTTTTCCATTGTGTTTGAGTTGGATATTTTCAATCTTCTTACCTACCTTCTATCCTTCTAGTGTTCATGCTCTTGATGGCACCCAAAAAACTACATATAGGATGTGTGTTGACTATCGTGCCCTAAACAAGATCACTGTTAAGAATAGATATCCGATCCCTAGGGTAGACGACCTCATGGATAAACTACAAGAGGACACTATTTTTAGCAAGATAGATCTTAAATCTAGATATCATCAAGTACGATTGGATACACCTATCATTTTAAAAATTGCATTTAGAACTTAGTTTGGTCATTATGAATTCCTTGTTATGCCTTTTAGTTTGACTAATGCACTAGCTACATTCAATCGTATGATGAATCATATATTTTTGAAGTATCAGAATTCTGTAATTTTTTTCTTTGATGATATATTGGTTTTCAGTAAGAATGAGAATGAGCATTGTGAACATATATTTGGTTTTCAAATTGTTGAAAGAGAATCAATTATATGCTAACCCTGGCAAGAATGAATTTTTCCAAATCCAAAATGAATACTTAGGTCACATTGTTTCTTCTAATGGTATTCAAGTTGATCCTAAAAAGATAGAAGCAATTTTGAATTAGCCAATCCCTAAAAATGTACATGACTTACGTTCTTTCTTAGGTCTTGCCAGCTTTTATAGAAATTTTGTAAGAAATTTTTCATTGCTTGCATTGCCTTTGACAAAAATTTTAGAGAAATGTGTTGTGTATCATTCATCTAACAACCAACAAAAGTCTTTTGATTTATTGAAACATGCTTGAACACATGCACCTCTTTGGAAATTACTTGACTTTACTCGACCATTCTTCCTAGTAGTCACTGATGCTAGCGGATCAAGAATACGATATGTCCTCATGCAAGATTCACATCTCATATCCTATTCTAGTTGCAAACTTAAACCCTCTAAACTGAAGTATTTCACATATGATGAGGAATTGTTAGATGTAGTTCAAGCCTTACGTCAATGGAAACATTATGTAATGGAATCTGAATTTATGATCAAAATTGACCAACAAAGTATCAAGCATCTTCTTAGTTAGCCATAAATTTCTTACCACCATATTAAATGGGGTGCTTTCATTCAAAGTTTTCGTCCAATTATCCAATATCAACCCGGAAGAGAGAATGTTATTGTTGATGCATTGAGTAGAAGACCAAGTATCCATAATATTTCCATTCTATCGTTTGATTCCCTTATTCCTATGAAGGATACGACCATGACCCCAATTTTCAAGCTAATTGGAACAGATTGGTTGCTAATAACTGGATTCCAATTGATTCTTTGTCTTATTTTGATGGATTTATGTTTTATGAGAAAAGATTGTGTGTCACTGTTCTATTTAGATCATTTGTGTTGCATGAAATTCATTGTCCTCCATATCAAGGCCATAGAGATATTATTTCCACTTTAGGAACATTTGTTGAAGATTTTTACTGGTCACAAATGGAATCTGATGTTTTTAACTTTTTTTTTTAGTGTTTAATTTGTCAATGAGTCAAGCGACACCATGGTAAGCAATATGGTTTGTTAGTGCCTTTATCAATTCCTAAACATCCATGGGAACATATTTCAATGGATTTTATAACTAGTTTACCTAACACACAAGCTAATCATGATATGATTTGGACTATAGTAGATCAATTTAGCAAACAAGCATATTTTCTACCATGCAAGAAAACATTAACTGCATCTCAAGCTGCACAATTGTTTTTTAAGACTGTTTTCACTGACCATGGTTTGCCAAAAGTTATTATTTCTAATCATGATTCCAGATTCTGTAACAATTTTTGGACTACTTTGTTTGCTAATTTAGGTACTAAGATTGATTTCTCATCTGCATTCCATCCTGAAACGAATGGGAAAATAGAAGCTACGAACATTACAATTCTAGATCTTTTGCGTGCATACACAATTATAAAACCAAAAACATGGGATATACACATTTGCATACAATAATATACCACACATAGCTACACAAAAAGCATCATTTGAAATTAGTTATGGACATAGATTGCCCACACCTATTACATCATTGTCGAACAAAGTTAAAGCTGCTGATGATATTGCCAATATGCATGCTACTATTTTTGCTAAAGTCAAAGATATGATTGCAAAAGCCCAACAATCATACTCTAAACAAGGTAATAAGAAAAGAAAAGCCATGAGTTTCAATGTTGATGATTATATTGTTGAGATATCGAGCTCCACTCGTGATATGCCAGGGTGACCGTTGTGCATTTATGTCACCGACTTGTCAGTTGTAGATGCGGTTGGTACACCGCCTATGAATAATAGCTAGATGATAGCTATCCTTATCTACTCTAGTTCGTGGCTTAGTTAGTATGCCACCTTAGTTAGTTGAGTTTGGTTTGAGGTCCATATATAGGGTTCTTCTATTTCTTTGTAAGTGAGTTCTTTTGTCTTACACAACTAAGAAGAGGAAAACTGTTTTTCAGCCTCCACCCTTGTGTGTATTCCCCCATTGTGCAAGCAAGAAAGCTACAAGTAAGACTCCTTCCTTCTCTCCCACAATCTTGACATGGTATCAGAGCCTTGTTCATGGTAAGAAGCTCAAGAAAGCAAGCCAAGCTCGCGGTGTTCTGGGAAGAGGAGCAGTGTTGCTTTCATTTTCTATTTTTGGAGCAGATCTCTGCAGGTAGCACAGCCGAAAATTGCAAGAGTGCATTGTCTCAGGTTGAGACGCCCTTCGCGGTGAACCAAGAGGGCAATATATGCTGCGGGAGAGGGCTTTAGCCCCTGGCGACCCTGTTTTTTTTATTTGAGGCTATTTCGAGGCCTATTTTGGAGGCGGAAGTTTTCTGCATGCACTCAGGAAAAGGCCCAGTTGTATGCTGTGCAGCCACTATTCTATAGGTCAGTGAAAATTTACTGTAGAAGAAAGTATGAGCATCAATGACTACCACATGAAGGTGAAGAAGATTGCAGATGCACTTGCTTCCATTGGGTCACCAGTGGAAGATGATGATTTAGTTTCTGTGACCTTGAATGGTCTAGGAAAGGATTATGCACAGTTTCGGACATCCATTTCAGTTCGTGAAAGATTTCCTGATTTTGAGGAGTTGATTGCTCTTCTAATTTCTGAGGAGCAAAGAAATGGTGGTGCATCTTCTTCAGGAGGAACTTCAAAAGAAATTGTCTTCTACTCAAATGCTGGAAGAGGTAGAGGCAGAGGTAGAGGAGGCCGATTTGGAGGCCGTGGTAGAAATCAGAATATGCAGCAAACTCAAGAAAACCAATCCTATGGAGGAGGACGTGGTAACTCTAGAGGTAGGGGGAGCCAAAGAGGTCGTGGTGGATGGCAAAGAGGCCAAAATGCAAACAGCAATGTTGAATGCTACTACTGTGGTAAAATGGGTCATATGGCTAAAGACTGCTATAAAAAGCAGAATGACATCATGAATGGAAAATTGCAAGGGAATTATGCATCTTCTAGTAGACAGGGTGATGATAGAAATGAGCATTTGTTTATGGTGCAGCACATGAACAATTCTGTGACAAGTGCAGAAGAAAGCAGCGATGTGTGGTATGTTGACTCAGGTGCACCAAACCACATGACAGGTCATGCAGAATGGATAGAGGATACAAGGAAAATGGAAAAGCCAGGATTTGTGGAAACTGGTGATGATACTGCACATCCTATTATGCAGATTGGAAAAATTCCTTTGTCTATACAGGATGGGAAAAAGAAATACCTGTCCGATGTATTTCATGTCTCGAATATCACCAAGAATCTGGTTTCTGTTGGTCAAATGGTTGAGCAGGGCTTGCAAGTCAGATTTAATCCTCATGGATGCTTTGTTGAGGATATGAAAAATAAAGGTCGCTTGACATCAAAAGGAAAGAAGAAGGGCAGAATGTTTACATTGGATGCAGACATGTCTGAATTGAGTGCAGCAATGTTTGCACATGGGACCGGTAGAGTTGCAGATATTGATATCTGGCATAAATGCATTGGTCATGTTAATGTACAACGACTTAAATCAATGCAGGCCCAAAATATTATTGCAGGATTGCCTAAATTCAAGGTTGTAGAAATGCAAAAGGTATGTGAAGCTTGCCAATTTGGAAAACAGGCAAGGAAACCATTTCCTAGACATGTTCAAGAGAGTGAGAAGCCATTGGAATTAATCCACTCTGATGTGTGGACTACTAAAGCTGCATCTCTTGGAGGCTGTCATTATTTTGTCACTTTTATTGATGACTATAGCAGAAAAGTTTGGGTGTATTTTATGAAAAAGAAAAGTGAAGTTTTTGGGCATTTCAAAACTCTTAAAGCTATGGTTGAAAAAGAAACAGGCCTGCAAATAAAATGTCTAAGGTCAGATGGAGGGGGAGAGTACCTCTCAAATGAGTTTGCAAGGTTCCTGCAGAAGCATGGCATAAAGCAGCAATATTCATGCATCATACCCCACAACAAAATGGAATTGCAGAAAGGAAAAACAGGCATATTGGAGAGGTATCTCGTGCCATGCTAAACGAAAAAGACTTGCCAGATTTTTACTGGGCTGAAGCAGTTGCTACGGCAGTCTATATAATGAACAGGACTCCCACTGCAGCAATACATGGGATGACTCCAGAGGAGAGGTATACTAGTAGGAAACCAGATATTTCTCATTTGAAAATTTTTGGTTGCATTGCCTATGTACATGTGCCAGATGAGTTGAGATCCAAGTTGGATCCAAAAGCTGAGAAGTGCATCTTTATTGGTTACTCTCTACAGCAAAAAGGGTATAGATGTTATAACCCTTCTACTCGTAAGTTTACAGTGAGCATAGATGTTGTTTTTGATGAGATGAGTAGCTGGTATAAACCAGTAAATGTGATTGATAATGTAGATGCACAAAACAGTAATGCTACACAAAATTCACAGCAGCAGTCACAAAATATTAGTGGACCTGGAGCGTCCTCTAGCAGTGGTTCACATTCTTCGCCATGGACAGGCAGATTGAGATTATGAGAGTCTTCTCAAAGCAATGTAGATAGTGGTATGCAGGTATCACGAAAAGGAAAAGAGAAGGTAGATCAGCCCATGTTTGATGTGAATGCAAGTCACTCTTATGTGGATGGTGAATCCAGTAGCTCAGAACAGAGCATTGATGATGAGTTGGGTATTCCTTCTATTGTTACACCTGGAGTAAGGAAGACCAGGGATGTTTTGAGAGCACCTGGGAGTAAACCTACTTTGCGCAGGTCTACCAGAGCTAGGTATCCTGTGGATAGGCTGAAATATGATGGATTTACAACCATTCACTATGCATATATGGTCAAAGTGATACAGGAACCAAAACCCACTTCTTTTGAGCAAGCCATGGGAAAAGAAAAATGGGAGAAAGCCATGGATGAAGAAATGGATGCCTTGGAAGCAAATGCTTCATGGGAGTTAGTACCTTTTCCTAAAGGTAAGAATGCAATTGGCTATAAGTGGGTTTATAAGGTGAAGCACAATGCAGATGGTTTTGTGAACAGATACAAGGCAAGATTAGTAGTCAAGGGGTATGCACAAACATATGGCATTGACTATGAAGAAACATTCAGTCCAGTTACTGTCAAGATTGTGGGAGAGAAGGAAGGAGTCTTGCTTGAAGCTTTCTTGCTTGCACAATGGGGGAAGACACACAAGGGTGGAGGCTGAAAACAGTTTTCCTCTTCTTAGTTGTGTAAGCCAAAAGAACTCTAGTACAAAGAAATAGAAGAACCCTATATATGGGTCTCAAACCAAACTCAACTAACTAAGGTGGCATACTAACTGAGCCACGAACTAGAGTAGATAAGGATAGCTATCATGTAGCTATTATTCATGGGCGGTGTACCAACCGCGTCTGCAACTGACAAGTCGGTGACATAAATATACAACGGTCACCCTGGCGTATCACGAGTGGAGCTCGATATCTCAACAGTTACAAGGCTGGCAACCGTAAGAGCAGTCATTGCTATGGCTGCATCAAAGGGATGGTCTTTACATCAGATGGATGTAAAGAATGCCTTCTTGCATGGTGATTTGCAAGAAGAGGTCTATATGGAGCAGCCACCAGGTCATGCTGTTCATCCTGAGTTTGTTTGCAGGTTGAAGAAAGCCTTGTATGGCTTGAAGCAAGCACCTAGAGCATGGTCTGACAAGATAGAACAATATCTTGTCACTATTGGCTTTCAAATTTCCAAGGTATATTTCTCACTTTATGTGAGAAAAACAGAGAAATGTATTATGCTACTTGTCATTTATGTTGATGATTTGATTATGACAGGTGACAGTGATGAAGATATCCTTCATGTGAAAATGCTATTAAAGCATAAGTTTGAGATGACGGATTTGGGAGAGCTGCGTTATTTCTTGGGCATTGAGGTGATTAGATCACCAAGTGGGATACAGCTCTTGCAGAGGCAGTATGGATTGGACATGCTGTCCAAATATGGAATGACAGGCTATAATCCTATTTCAGTTCCTTTGGAGTAGAATGTGAAGCTGAACATAGATCCAGGTGAGCTTCTGGAAGACCCTACTATGTACAGACGCATAGTAGAAAGTTTGATTTATATGACTATTACCAGGCCAGATTTGAGCTATCTTATTGGATTGGTAAGTCAGTTTATGCAGGCTCCAAAGAAACCGCATTTGGATGCGGCTAGACGCATACTCAAGTACGTGAAGTCCACATTGCAGTATGGACTATTTTATGAGACTGGGTTCAAATACAGCTACATGGATACACTGATGTTGATTGGGCTGGTAGTATTTCTGATAGACGATCTACTAGTGGATATGTGTTCTCTTTTGGGAGTGCTGTAGTCACTTGGAGCAGCAAGAAACAGCCTACAGTTGCCTTGTCCAGCACAGAGGCTGAGTACAGTGTCAAGATTTTGGGAGAGAAGGAAGGAGTCTCACTTGTAGCTTTCTTGCTTGCACAATGGGGGAATACACACAGAGGTGGAGGCTGAAAACAGTTTTCCTCTTCTTAGTTGTGTAAGCCAAAAGAACTCTCATACAAAGAAATAGAAAAACCCTATATATGGGTCTCAAACCAAACTCAACTAACTAAGGTGGCATACTAACTGAGCCACGAACTAGAGTAGATAAGGATAGCTATCATGTAGCTATTATTCATGGGCGGTGTACCAACCGCATCTACAACTGACAAGTCGGTGACATAAATGCACAACGGTCACCCTGGCATATCACGAGTGGAGCTCGATATCTCAACACTCCCCCTCGAGCTCAATCCCAATTCCTGCACACCAAGCAGGTCTCTGAACTTGCGCAGCTTCTCTGCACCCAATGCCTTTGTAAATATGTCAGCTACATGATCCTCTATGTTGACATAAACTAGATCAATAAGACCTAGTAAAACCCTCTCCCGCACATAGTGATAATGCACCTCAATGTGCTTTGTTCTAGCATGATAGACTGGGTTATTTGCCACGTGTATACTACTCATGTTGTCACAATAAATGACAACTGGCCCATCTATAGGCTGATGCATATCATACAGTAGCTTATGCAACCAAGCTACCTCACATGCAGCCATTGCTACACCCCTATACTCAGCCTCTGTGCTGGAAAGGCAACTGTAGGCTGTTTCTTGCTGCTCCAAGTGACTGCAACACTCCCAAAAGAGAACACATATCCACTGGTAGATCATCTATCAGAAATGCTACCAGCCAAATCAGCATCAGTGTATCCATGCAACTGTATCTGAACCCCAGTCTCATAAAATAGTCCATACTACAATGTGGACTTCATATACCTGAGTATGCATCTAGCCACATCCAAATGCGATTTCCTTGGAGCCTGCATAAATTGACTTACCAATCCAACAGCATAGCTCAAATCTGGCCTGGTAATAGTCATATAAATCAAACTTCCTACTATGCGTCTGTACATAGTAGGGTCTTCCAGAAGCTCACCTCCATCTGCGCTCAACTTCACATTCTGCTCCAAAGGAACTGAAATAGGCTTACAGCCTGTCATCCCATATTTGGACAGCATGTCCAATCCATACTGCCTCTGCAAGAGCTGTATCCCACTTGGTGATCTAATCACCTCAATGCCCAAGAAATAACGTAGCTCTCCCAAATCCTTCATCTCAAACTTCTGCTTCAATAGCATTTTCACATGAAGGATATCTTCATCACTGTCACCTCTCATAATCAAATCATCAACATAAATGACAAGTAGCATAATACCTTTCTTTGTTTTTCTCACATAAAGTGAAAAATCTGCCTTGGAAATCTGAAAGCCAATAGTGACAAGATATTTTCCTATCTTGTCAGACCATGCTCTAGGTGCTTGCTTCAAGCCATACAATGCTTTCTTCAACCTGCAAACAAACTCAGGATGAACAGCATGCACATAACCTGGTGGCTGCTCCATATAGACCTCTTCTTGCAAATCACCATGCAAGAAGGCATTCTTTACATCCATCTGATGTAAAGACCATCCCTTTGATGCAGCCATAGCAATGTCTGCTCTTACGGTTGCCATCCTTGCAACCGGACTGAATGTTTCTTCATAGTCAATGCCATATGTTTGTGCATACCCCTTGACTACTAATCTTGCCTTGTATCTGTTCACAGAACCATCTGCATTGTGCTTCACCTTATAAACCCACTTACAGCCAATTGCATTTTTACCTTTAGGCAAAGATACCAACTCCCATGTAGAATTTGCTTCCAAGGCATCCATTTCTTCATCCATGGCTTTCTCCCATTTTTATTTTCCCAAGGCTTGCTCAAAAGAAGTGGGTTCTGGTTCCTGTATCACTTTGACCATATATGCATAGTGAATGGCTGTAAATCCATCATATTTTAGCCTATCCACAGGATACCTAGCTCTCGTAGACCTGCGCAAAATAGGTTCACTCCGAGGTGCTCTCAAAACATCCCTGTTCTTCTTTACTCCAAGTGTAACAATAGAAGGAATACCCAACTCATCATCAATGCTCTGTTCTGAGCCACTAGATTCACCATCCACATAAGAGTGACCTGCATTCACATCAAACATGGGTTGATCAACCTTCTCTTTTCCTTTTCGTGATACCTGCATACCACTATCTGCATTGCTTTGAGAAGATTCTCCCGATCTCAATCTGCCTGTCCATGGCGAAGAATGTGAACCACTGCTAGAGGACGCTCTAGGTCCACTAATATTTTGTGACTGCTGCTGTGAATTCTGTGCAGCATTACTGTTTTGTGCATCTACATCATCAATCACATTTACTGGTTTATACCAGCTACTCATCTCATCAAAAACAACATCTCTGCTCACTGTAAACTTACAAGTAGAAGGGTTATAGCATCTATACCCTTTTTGCTGCAGAGAGTAACCAATAAAGATGCACTTCTCAGCTTTTGGATCCAACTTGGATCTCAACTCATCTGGCACATGTACATAGGCAATGCAACCAAAAATTTTCAAATGAGAAATATCTGGTTTCCTACCAGTATACCTCTCCTCTGGAGTCATTCCATATATTGCTGCAGTGGGAGTCCTGTTCATTATGTAGACTGCTGTAGCAACTGCTTCAGCCCAATAAAAATCTGGCAAGTCTTTTTCATTGAGCATGGCACGAGATACCTCTCCAATATGTCTATTTTTCCTTTCTGCAATTCCATTTTGTTGTGGGGTATGACTGCATGAATATTGCTGCTTTATGCCATGCTCCTGCAAGAACCTTGCAAACTCATTTGAGAGGTACTCTCCCCCTCCATCTGACCTTAGGCATTTTATTTGCAGGCATGTTTCTTTTTCAACCATAGCTTTAAGAGTTTTGAAATTCCCAAAAACTTCACTTTTCTTTTTCATAAAATACACCCAAACTTTTCTGCTATAGTCATCAATAAAAGTGACAAAATAATGACAGCCTCCAAGAGATGCAGCTTTAGTAGTCCACACATCAGAGTTGATTAATTCCAATGGCTTCTCACTCTCTTGAACATGTCTAGGAAATGGTTTCCTTGCATGTTTTCCAAATTGACAGGCTTCACATACCTTATGCATTTCTGCAACCTTGAATTTAGGCAATCCTGCAATAATATTTTGGGCCTCCATTGATTTAAGTCGATGTACATTAACATGACCAATGCGTTTATGCCAGATATCAATATCTGCAACTACACCGGTCCCATGTGCAAACATTGCTGCACTCAATTCAGACATTTCTGCATCCAATGTAAACATTCTGCCCTTCTTCTTTCCTTTTGCTATCAAGCGACCTTTATTTTTCATATCCTCAACGAATCATCCATGAGGATTAAATCTGACCTGCAAGCCCTGCTCAACCATTTGACCAACAGAAACCAGATTCTTGGTGATATTTGGGACATGAAATACATTGGACAGGTATTTCTTTTTCCCATCCTGCATAGACAAAGGAATTTTTCCAATCTGCACAATAGGATGTGCAGTATCATCACCAGTCTCCACAAATCCTGGTTTTTCCATTTTCCTTGCATCCTCCATCCATTCTGCATGACCTGTCATGTGATTTGATGCACCTGAGTCAACATACCACACATCGT
The DNA here is from genome assembly GCF_053477565.2 of Lygodium microphyllum. Lineage (NCBI taxonomy): Eukaryota > Viridiplantae > Streptophyta > Polypodiopsida > Schizaeales > Lygodiaceae > Lygodium > Lygodium microphyllum. The sequence goes on from NC_141139.1 coordinate 119,739,381, forward strand.
TGCTTTCTTCTGCACTTGTCACAGAATTGTTCATATGCTGCACCATAAACAAATGCTCATTTCTGTCATCACCCTGTCTACTAGAAGATGCATAATTCCCTTGTTGCAATTTCCCATTCATGATGTCATTCTGCTTTTTATAGCAGTCTTTAGCCATATGACCCATTTTACCACAGTAGTAGCATTCAACATTGCTGTTTGCATTTTGGCCTCTTTGCCATCCACCACGACCTCTTTGGCTCCCCCTGCCTCTAGAGTTACCACGTCCTCCTCCATAGGACTGGTTTCTTGAGTTTGCTGCATATTCTGATTTCTACCATGGCCTCCTCTACCTTTGCCTCTACCTCTTCCAGCATTTGAGTAGAAGACAGTTTCTTTTGAAGTTCCTCCTGAAGAAGATGCACCACCATTTCTTTGCTCCTCAGAAATTAGAAGAGCAATCAACTCCTCAAAATCAGGAAATCTTTCACGAACTAAAATGGATGTCCGAAACTGTGCATAATCCTTTCCTAGACTATTCAAGGTCACAGAAACTAAATCATCATCTTCCACTGGCGACCCAATGGAAGCAAGTGCATCTGTAATCTTCTTCACCTTCATGTGGTAGTCATTGATGCTCATACTTTCTCTTTCCACATTATGCAACTCTTGCTTGAGCTACATTTTCCCGGCTTGCGTATTTGTGCTATACATTTTTGATAAAGTATCCCATGCCTCCTTTGGCGTGCTTGCATCCTGAATATGCACAATCATAGAGTCTAAAATACTGATAGACAGCCAGTACATAACTTTTCTAGCTCTCTCATGCCATGCTTTGAATGCTTGCATTTGCTGTTGATTGGGAACATCAGGAAGAACTGGTTCTTCTTCATTTCCTGCAACAAATTCCCAATATCCTTTTCCCATAAGGAAATTCGTCATTCTAAACTTCCATGCTTGGAAGTTGTTCTTGTCAAGCTTTTGAGTTACAATCTGTGAAAGAGAATCAGACACCATTACAGAATACTGCAAAAAATTATGTCACTACAGAGAACACAGTTTCAGCCTCACAAGGGCAAATTTGCAAAACTAACGAAAGTGGTATTTGACCACACAGTCACTTCCTGGTGACGATTTTGCATATACATGAACCAAGGATGATTCTATAACTCCCAATGTCTCTGCACACGAGCATACGATGCAAAGATGACATACTAATTGAGCCACGAACTAGAGTAGATAAGGATAGCTATCATGTAGCTATTATTGATGGGCGGTGTACCAACCGCATCTACAACTGACAAGTCAGTGACATAAATGCACAATGGTCACCCTGGCATATCACGAGTGGAGCTTGATATCTCAACATACAGGGGTGTAGCAATGGTTGCATGTGAGGTAGCTTGGTTGCATAAGCTACTTTATGATATGTATCAGTCTACAGATGGGCCAGTTGTCATTTATTGTGACAACATGAGTAGTATACACTTGGCAAATAACCCAGTCTATCATGCTAGAACAAAGCACATTGAGGTGCATTATCACTATGTGCGGGAGAGGGTTTTACTAGGTCTTATTGATCTAGTTTATGTCAGCACAGAGAATCAGGTAGCTGACATATTCACGAAGGCATTGGGCGGCGCAGAGAAGCTGCGCAAGTTCAAAGACCTGCTTGGTGTGCAGGAATTGGGATTGAGCTCGAGGGGGAGTGTTGAGATATCGAGCTCCACTCTGATATGCGAGGGTGACCGTTGTGCATTTATGTCACTGACTTGTCAGTTGTAGATGCGGTTGGTACACCGCCCATGAATAATAGCTAGATGACAGCTATCCTTATCTACTCTAGTTCGTGGCTTAGTTAGTATGCCACCTTAGTTAGTTGAGTTTGGTTTGAGGCCCATATATAGGGTTCTTCTATTTCTTTGTAAGTGAGTTCTTTTGTCTTACACAACTAAGAAGAGGAAAACTGTTTTTCAGCCTCCACCCTTGTGTGTATTCCCCCATTGTGCAAGCAAGAAAGGTACAAGTGAGACTCCTTCCTTCTCTCCCACAATCTTGACATATATTTGGTTACGCATTGAAAAGAGAAGATTGTAAAGTGTTGAGAAACACCCTGTTGTTAAATTAGCACCTAGATTTTATGGACCTTTCAAATTAATTTAATGTTCACGTGGGTGATTCCACAACGGGTGATTCTGTAAAATACATATTTAAATTAATAAAGTTTTATGAGTTTAGAGTGCACTCATATTAAATTAAGGTTAGGATAGAGTTCCAACCTATTTATTTATTGTAGCTGAAGACTACTAGATATTCAATTTTGTGGATTTTATCTTATTATTTTCTAACAATTGTGAATGATTCACTTGATGTGTAGAGCAAGCAGCGGTGGTGTTGGAAAACACCAGGCAATGGCATGCATTTAGATTATCTAGAGGAATTATTATTTTTGATGGACGCGTGTCTTATCACTAAAGGCGTGGCGTCAATATTTACTTAGGCGTGCTTATTTATTAAAGCGCTTGACAAACATTTATTATTTTTGTATACGCTGTCGTGCTGCTGCGCATCCGAGTCGTATACACCTCCATTTCTTTTGTTGTGCATTTGTGTTATTTTCTGCGTGTGATTCATTGTGTGTGATGCATTACGATAATCCGCATCCAATGTATATATTCCCTTAGTGCATGTGTATGATTTTGTTTGGATGCATGATGTGTGTGTGTTAGAAAAATATGAAAAACTGATGCCAAAGGACATTATCAAGCTGATAATTTCAATGATGATCTCTAAGAAAAGTGCAGGGAATCATGGAATCAAAGGAAGGTTTGTGGAAGCGATCATCTAAGTTCAAAAGTTCCCATGACATAGAGTTGAAGGAAGTCTCTCAAAAGTTGCTGAAGCAAGCAAAGTGCTAGTGAAGCACCGAGGGAGCATTTTGCCACTCAATCCTCAAGGCTGAAGTCGAAGATTGTGCGCAGATCATCGTAAAGCTGACTGTTAATGGGGCAATCCATGACTCCAAAGATACCTTACGTTAGTCCTTAAGGTCAAAATTAAAGTTGGTGCATAGATCTCCTATGGGGTGTAAAGAAACTAAAGTTATTCTTGTTAAAGAGGAGGAGGTTTTGGTCGCTCAACTAAAAGGGGAGAAGGGGAGACTAATTTGGTTTTCAAAAACCGTTTTTGGAGGGAAAAAGCATCTTTTGGGTAAAAAAAGAAAAGGATTTTTTAGGCACAGAGGACGGTGACATCGGTGGAAGCTGACAGCGAAGGAAGCAAACATCAGAAGACAATGCTAAAGTGGGTGCTTTGCATACGAAGGCGGAGGAGTCTGAAGATGGATGAGGACGAGAGTTGAAGGTGACGACAAGGAGGAATGCCAGCCTGTAGTGAATGAGGAGCATTGTATTCATCTCTACCCCATGAAAGAACGTTTGAAGTAGAGAACGACAAAGGAAAAGTTGAAAACGACGAATGAAAAAATGGGGAACATCAGCTCTACGGAAGGGTGGTTTCTCTGTGCCATATCTGCACCTTATGAAATCACTGCAAAATCTTGCCTTTCGACATCAATTCATTGAGCAGAGAGGATTTGTTTAACTGGATTGCCTACTATCGAATAGTCGAGGACAAATAGAGGAAACATCGGCGAATACTGGAATGATGACGAAGGCATAGAAGAAGGTGAAATCAACGTGCTGAAGAAAGACGATGGCGATAGTGTCGAAAGTCTGCAGGCGGCGCTCCAAAAAGTTCTCCGCAATCAAAGCAAGGACTTAATCCAGTTTGTTCAGGCTCTCGTCCAGGAGACCATATTGAATTATGCGGCATAGTTGTTCTCGCTCATCTTCTCTGTTCCAGGGATGTGCCTTTTCAGTATCAAAAGCACTTAGTTAGTGCAAAGTTTGCTTTCGATGTGCTGGTGCAGTAAAGGATTCACGGAGACTTTGTTAGAACCAATAAAATTGGTTTCTGATCGTTGTTTTGCAACACTCGACGGCCCGAGAATCAGAAGCTTCAGGTCTTGAGGTTTCGTCCTTTGCACTGCTTTGGAAGTCTACACACAAATCACGCCTGAGGAGAGAGGCAGTGAGAGATCGCGAACCAGATATTCATCTATCGTCTCAAGCATTTTAAGACTTGCAAAAATCAGGGCAATGCTTTTTCCTCTGGTCCGCATTTTGTTCTTCATCTATGGATCATAGCGAATCAATCTCCCCTTATTCCTCTCCTCCAGATCCCCTGCGATTCATTCTACAAAGCATCAGCAAGTTTCGTCAGTTTCCTGTTGTTTGGACAAGATACTTCACCGTTTTGGCCATTGCTATTGCCATTTTCTTGTATGTTATCAGTTGATGGCTCTGTATAGACCATCATCACATATCCTTGCATAGTCTGGAAGTGCTGCTTCTAAAGACAGAAACTTGGCTGGCTTCAAGTTAACATCTAGGGCAACTTCTGTAAGATAACCATCCATCAGTCTTGCTACCATCATTACTGGAGTGAGTGAAGGGGAGCTTATCAGAGGTCCCTCGTCTACTGAGCTTGATGAAGAAGCAATCCTGGCAGATTGATCTAACAAGAGGAAGTGGTCCAAGATCCTTTGAGTACAATCTGTGTCATAAAGTGTGTCAATACTGTAGGATAAATTCCAAAAAAGCATGTCCTCCAAGCTGACTTGTTCCAGCTGCAAGCCAATCCTTCTCTCCAGATTACTCTTGCAGCCCATGCTTGAGTTAAGCATCATAGCAATCCGAAGAAAACTAGAAAGAAAGTTGGTTGGCACCACATTTTTTTGTACACAGGCAGGAGACTTTCAATAGTCTCTAGAATGAGTTTTTGATCTAGTTGACTTGCCAACAGTGTTCATGACTGAGCATGGTGCTATTACAAATCGATGTGAATAGAGTACTAATTGGTTAAGCAAACAAAAGTTCATTTTTCTTTCGTTGGTTGTTCACAGAGTTATGTATTCAGCCGCATGGGTGGGATATCAGAGGGGTATTTTCATCAACAGGTTCAGCATCTACAACTAGTTGAGTATCTTCAGGTGTTGCCTCAACAGCATCATTTTCTGAATCAACAGTATCAGCTGCATCTGATCTAAATGTCAATCTGTCCACTACCAGAACTCATCACTTTCCCTCTGGATTATTAGTTAATGCCATTATTCTGTTTAATGTCACTGAGTTCATACACCGGAATGCTAAACAGTTTATGAGATGCTTCAGTTGTTTTTCCTGAACATGGACCTCATGTAACTCTCTTGACAAGGAATATAGTGTACTTTGGCATCAACAATTCAATTTTCTTCTTGTTAGTCTCTTCCATTGTTGTACCTTGAACCCTATGTTCTGCAGCCTTTGCGTGAACTTTACGACATTTTTGGTGAACTCGACGTGAAAGTGCTGCGTCACTTTTCAGCAAGATGGGAGACTAGCAAGAAGAGATGATAGATGATAATGTCATGAAGAACCTGTTTCAGTCATTTACCATTTATATGCAGCAGCAAGCTCACGGGAAACGTGACAGTGATGCTATGGATGCCTTGAAAGCTGTCCAACAGGAGATGAAGCAGTTTAATGGTCAGCAAGTGTCAACTTACCTGCATTTGTATGAAGAAAAGATGAAGTTTTTTGGGGTTTCTCAAGATGTTTGGAGCCGCTACTTCTTGCGGATCGTGGTGCGTGCTCTTGAAGTCCAAATTTTAGAAATTCAAGAAACACATGCAGGTTGGGTAGAATTTAAAAAGGCATTAAAAGATGAATATTTCCTGGAGGATACTGGTCTTATGAATCGCAGGAATTTCTTAGCATGGGTTTCTATGCCTAATAAGGGACTTTCTATTACCACTCTTCTGCGAGATTTTGAGAGCCGCTATGATCAGTTGGATGGGACTGAGCAACAAGCTTTGGAGATGCAGAAAGTGGAGTTATTTTTACAAGTTGTAGATGCTAATTTAGAGGAAAAGTTGGATGATCTTTTGGAAGATCAAGCTACTGATTCAGGTTTAAAGACCGAGTGGAGACATGTCATTGATGCTGTGAATGCTCTTGTTAAGAAGCAGCACATGAGAGTACGATTGCATCGTAATACAGGATCAGTTCCTGAAAAATCCTTGGAGACTTCTTCTTCTACCCCTGCTGCAACTTCTTTGCCTAAGCCTACTCCTCCTGTTGTGAATCCACCAGTTCCTGCTGCTCCAGTGCCCTTATCTGTAGATGATGTTATTAAAGGCTTGGCAGATTTGATGATTGAAGCAGTCAAAGCTGAAGTTGGTAAGTTAAAGGAGCAACTTATGTTAGTACCTGTTGTAGCACTTGCTCCAGCGACTACTTTTCTAGCTGGTCAAAGAAAAGGGAGACGATGTATTTGGTGTGATAGTACAGAGCACCAACACTGCAGAGATTGTGATGCTTTCAGGAAGCACGTAAGAAAAATGTAGTGTTCTGGGGACAAGATGGGAAGATATGGCTGATAGAGACTGGCGCTACTCTTGACACGAACTTTGGTAAGGGAGGCATGAAGAAGCTTGTTGATGATATGGCTGCGCGATCAGCTTATGTGAGTGTTAGAGGAGATGCTTCAGCTTATGGAGTCCAGCTTGAGCAGAAATCTAATGGAGACTCTACTTTATGGTCCTCTGCCTTGGAGATAGCGAGAAGAGGGAAAGTTCAGGAATCTACTATGACTTGTGTGGGCTCCAGCATCCGAGGAGAAACAGGATGGGATTCTCCTGTTGACAGGTATTCTATTTTTGCTTATATAGCTAAAACACAGGGTTTAGATGCCATGGTTGAGGAAAAGAGAAGAAGAGATGAGGAGGGTCCCAGCACCTCCAAAAAGACTAGAGAGGGTGACTTTGTTTCACCACCTATTACAGCTCCACCTATGTCAAGTTCTCCAGCTCAATCATGTCCTGAACAACCTATGGGAGACAAGCAAATGAAAGAAAAGAGGCAACCAAGAAAGGAGCCATGATTCAAGCTCTTGTCAGACCTTGATATGCAAACAGATATGAGTAAGATTTTTCATGAAAGAATTTTGAATAGTGAAGTCACTTTTACTGTTGGAGAAGCTCTTGGGATTGCTAGAAGAGAAATACAGGATCAGATGCAGGATCTTTTGCGGAGGAAACGACATGCGATGGAAGGACCTACTTTACAGGGATTGTGGCATGGAGCTCTTGGGGAAGAGCATGATGATGCAGTGATGGTTGAGAATGCTTCTGTTAATCCGGAATTGGAGAAAATAGTTCAGCCTATGCAGTATGAAGATGATGATACCCCTATTCTCATTCCTCGCAGCCATTTTTCATGAAGTCATTGGGCTAGAGCAACCACTGAGACAGTGGTAAGGATTGGAGAGAAAAAAAATCCATTGGTTGCTTTAGTCGATCATGGTTCTGAGATTAATCTTATTGCTCGAGGTGTTTATGAGAGTGGCAAGTGGCCTATGGATGCAGAGCATGGTTGGCGCATGAGAGCTGCCAATAATACTTCTGGTGATATGTATGCTGCTTGTCCGAGTATCAGAATTTCTATTGGTAATGTTGAAGAGGATTATCATTGCTTTGTTCAGGATTCTTGCTCTTATCCGATTATTCTTGGACAACCTTTCATTACAGAAGCAAGAATGGAAACGAAAGTGATGGATGACGGGTCAGCTTATGCACGGATACGCAGTAAAGATGGTATGCGAGCTGTTCAGTTTATGACTGTTGGGGTATGCGAGCTGTTCAGTTTATGACTGTTGGGGACTCCTTGCGTGAGGCACCACTACCTGCGAAGGAGTTGGATTTTCATTAGGTACCGCTGTCTTGCGAGACGCCAGTGGTAGGGAGAGGAGAAAAGAGGAGATCTCGCCTCCTGGCAGCCTGTCTTTCTCCAATAATTTTGTTGGTTTTTCTTCAGATAGTTCAGTGAGTTATATAAAATTTCAGATTTTCCTAGAGCTGCCACGCAGTACATTGGTCATAAGGAGAAAGAGTTGAAGAATGCTGGTATTTTGCAAGCAGAAGAGCATGTAGATGGATTGTATGAAGGGATGTCTTATGCAGATACATTGTTTGAGATGGGAGCAATGCTGAAAACTGATGTATGTAAGGGTTCAAAGATCATACCTGTGCAAACCTTGGATATGTTTCAGGAAATTTCTGGTTTTATGCTGAAAACAGAGTTAGAGGCTGAGAAAACTCAGCAAACTAAATTTATGGCTGATCTTGATCAGCTAACAGAGCTGCAGAGGGCTGAATTCATTCAGCCAACAGAGTTGCATGCAGAAAAATTTCTGCATACAGAGTTTCAGGATGCACCTATGCAATCCATAGAGCCGAGGGCTGAATTCATTCAGCCAACAGAGTTGAATGCAGAAAAATTTCTGCATACAGAGTTTCAGGCTGCACCCATGCAGTCCATAGAGCGGAAGGCTGAAATTTTTCAGCCAACAGAGTTGAAAGTTGCTGAAAATTTGCAGAAATTGCAGCAAAGAAAAGAGTGCTTGAATGATGCCAAGGTTGACACAAAATATAAAACAGTTGATAAGAAGGTTAAGCCGGTTCTAGGGCCGCTTCCTTCTGATAGTGATGAGCAGATTGAAAAAGCTATGAGGCAGCCTATGTTGAGAGATCCTGCAAATATTGGACATAAATTTACAGCTGAAACTCTTGCAGAATTGAAGATTGGAAATGATGATTTATTGCTTCCAGTGGAAAAAGAATGTTTTAGAGAAATGCTTGGATGTCATGGTAAGGCATTTGCTTTCTTTCCACATGAAATTGGCTGCATTAGTCCCAAATTGGTTGCACCTATGGTCATCTTCACTGTTCCTCATGTACCATGGAATATACGTCCTATACCTGTGCCTAAAGCACACTTGCCAAAGCTGATAGAGTTGCTGAATGAGAAGATTAAGATGGGAATTTTGAAACCCTCTTCTGCACCCTATTCTAACAGGTGGTTTACTGTACCAAAGAAGAATAGTACTTTGAGATTTATTCAGGATATGCAGCCTGTGAACAAAGTGACAATCAGAAATGTGGGAACAGGTCCAGTTGTGGATGAATTTGCTGAGGCTTTTGCAGGACGAGCCATCTATTCTCTAGGTGACTTGTATTCAGGTTATGATCAGTTTCAGCTTGCCTTGGAAAGCAGGGATATTACTACTATGCGGACACCTGTTGGTCTTGTGAGGATGTGTACCTTGCCTCAAGGTGCCACAAACTCAGTTGCTCATATGATGAATGCTATGCATAGAGTTCTACGAGACTATATTCCGCAGTATACCATGCCTTTTCTAGATGATGTGTCTATTAAGGGTTGTGCAGAAGAAGAAAAGAATGAAAGCCTTGATTTGCGTGGATGTAGACAGTTTGTGGCTGACCACTTGGTTGCTTGTGAGCAAATATTGACACGATTAGAGGAGGTAAATTTGACTCTTTCAGGGCTGAAATCTATCTTTGGTGTTAATGAAGTCATCATAGTTGGGCATATGGTTGGATATTATGGCAGGAAGCCTTCACCTGCAAAGGTGGATGCCATAAACAGGATTGCAGAGTATTGCTCGACTACTTCAGAGGTGCGGAGATTTGTGGGAGCTTGTGTATTTTACATGATTTGGATTCCTCATTTTGCTCATATAGCATATGTTCTCTATCAGCTGCTTCGAAAGGGGCAGAAATTTCATTGGGATGAGAAGCATTCGAAAGCCATGCATAAGCTCAAGAAGCTGTTGTAGTCAGCTCCTACTCTTCGCAAGGCGAACTATCAGTGTGGACGGCCGATCATGTTGACAGTTGATACTAGCCCTATTGGCATAGGTTGGGCAGTGGGACAGGATGATGCTGATGGAAATAGATATGCAATCCGCTTTGGAGCTAAAGTTCTTAATGAACGACAGAGGAGGTATCCGCAGATTAAACGAGAGTTGTGGGGAGTAGTCACTGCACTGAAGTGTGACAAAGGGTATTTTATTGGAGCTTCAGTTGTTGTGGAAACAGATTGTTTGCCTTTGCTTGGCATGATTACTAGTTGCTCGACTCCAGATATAGCGATGCTTCGGTGGATTGCCTATATCAAATCATTGAATCCAGAATTTCGACACATAGCAGGGAAAGATAATCCAGTTGCTGACATGCTATCTAGAGCGAGATATGAGGATGAGGAGTCAAAGCTTGCAAAAGATGATGAGACAGAGTTTGCAGCTTCTGTCCTTGTTCATGATTGTCATGTATCTACTGTTGAAGCCTTTATTGAAGAACTTTATGTTGACGAGTAGCTGCAAATTGGACAGTATCTAAGTTCATTGACTCGAAGAGCTAATTGGACAGATGATGAATTCAAGAAAATCAGAAGAAAGGCTTATGGGTATTTCTTGAAAGATGGTTTTCTTTGGAAGCATCTAAAGAAGAGAGGAGGCTTGCCCTTGAGAGTAGTTTGTGATGTAGTGATGCAGATACAGATTATGCGAGAGTTTCATGAGAGCTCATGGGCTTGGACATAGAGGTGTGTGGGCTACCTATGAGAAAATCAAAGAAAGATATTGGTGGAAAGGGATGTATAAAGATGTTTCTCACTTTGTGGAGACTTGCAGGGACTGCCAGCTTTACTCTTTAGTGCGACATCGTGATGAATTGCATCCGACTTATCCACTATGTATGCATTATAAGTGGGTGGTAGACTTGGTTACTTTGCCAGTGGGACTTTGGCAAATGAGATATCTTGTCTTGGCTAGGGAGGATCTTACAAACTATGTTGAAGGCAGATCTTTGCGGACAAAGACCACCACTACAGTATGTAAATTCTTGTTGGAAGAAATATTTTGCAGGTATGGATGTATAGGCAAGATTACAGCTGATCGTGGAGAGCTAGATGTAGATGAAGCTAGAGAATTTTTCTCACGGCTTGGGATTAAATTGGCTCTTACTACTGCCTATAATCCAGAGGGAAATGGCAAGAGTGAAAGAGGACATCCGTCGATAGTTAAAGCATTGGCAAAAGCTTGTAGAGGTTGTGGCTGAGATTACTACCTTTTGTGTTGTGGGCTGATCGCTCTACACATAGTGTGACTACTGGATACATGCCTGCAGAGTTGATGTATGGGCAAAAACCTGTCATGCCTACAGAACTTTGTGCTCTCACTTGGAGTGTTCTTCCATGGCATGAGAATTTATCAAGGGAAGAGCTTCTAGCTCTTCGAATTCCTCAACTAGAGAGAACGACAGAAGATGTGCAGCTAGAAGTTGATCATTTGAAGGCAGCCCGACTCAGAAACAAAGATAGGTTTGATTTAAGGCATCGCTTGAGGCCTAGAGCCATAAAAGAAGGAGATTGGGTTCTAGTCTACGACAGTAGTCTAGAGAATCAGCATAGTAGCATGAGAAAAATGGTTCAAAGATGGTTTGGACCGTATGAGGTGAAACAGGTTTTTGACAATGGTGCCTATGAGTTGGCTGAATTAGATGGAACACTATTGAGGGTGCCCATTGCTAGAAAATGAGTCAAGATTTTCAAGAGAAGAGAAGATGAAGAATATGCACTTGAAGCGTTGACAGAAGAAGAGCAGGTAAAAGAAAGACAAGCAGAAGAAGCAGAGAATATAGATGATGAAGTTGATGGAGAAACAGGTCTGTTAAAAACAGAAGATGGACTCAACCTGTTTGTGTACTTGAATGATCCTAGATAGTTGGCACATTCAGAGGATGCGCAGGTTTAGAGGGGGTGGATGTCGTGCTGTTGTGCATCCGAGTCGTATACACCTCCATTTCTTTTGTTGTGCATTTGTGTTATTTTCTGCGTGTAATTCATTGTGTGTGATGCATTACGATAATCCGCATCCAATGTATATATTCCCTTAGTGCATGTGTATAATTTTGTTTGGATGCATGATGTGTGTGTGTTAGAAAAATATGAAAAACTGATGCCAAAGGACATTATCAAGCTGATAATTTCAATGATGATCTCTAAGAAAAGTGCAGGGAATCATGGAATCAAAGGAAGGTTTGTGGAAGCGATCATCTAAGTTCAAAAGTTCCCATGACATAGAGTTGAAGGAAGTCTCTCAAAAGTTGCTGAAGCGAGCAAAGTGCTAGTGAAGCACCGAGGGAGCATTTTGCCACTCAATCCTCAAGGCTGAAGTCGAAGATTGTGCGCAGATCATCGTAAAGCTGACTGTTAATGGAGCAATCCATGACTCCAAAGATACCTTACGTTAGTCCTTAAGGTCAAAATTAAAGTTGGTGCATAGATCTCCTATGGGGTGTAAAGAAACTAAAGTTATTCTTGTTAAAGAGGAGGAGGTTTTGGTCGCTCAACTAAAAGAGGAGAAGGGGAGACTAATTTGGTTTTCAAAAACCGTTTTTGGAGGGAAAAAGCATCTTTTGGATTAAAAAAGAAAAGGATTTTTTAGGCACAGAGGACGGTGGCATCGGTGAAAGCTGATAGCGAAGGAATCAAACATCAGAAGACAATGCTAAAGTGGGTGCTTTGCATACGAAGGCGGAGGAGTCTGAAGATGGATGAGGACGAGAGTTGAAGGTGACGACAAGGAGGAATGCAAGCCTGCAGTGAATGAGGAGCATTGTATTCATCTCTACCCCATGAAAGAACGTCTGAAGCAGAGAACGGCAAAGGAAAAGTTGAAAATGACGAATGAAAAACTGGAGAACATCAGCTCTACGGAAGGGTGGTTGCTTTGTGCCATATATGCACCTTATGAAATCACTGCAAAATCCTGCCTTTTGACATCAATTCATTGAGCAGAGAGGATTTGTTTAACTGGATTGCCTACTATCGAATAGTCGAGGACAAATAGAGGGAACATCGGCGAATACTGAAACGACGACGAAGGCATAGAAGAAGGTGAAATCAACGTGCTGAAGAAAGACGATGGCGAAAGTGTCGAAAGTCTGCAGGCGGCGCTCCAAAAAGTTCTCCGCAATCAAAGCAAGGACTTAATCCAGTTTGTTCAGGCTCTCGTCCAGGAGACCATATTGAATTATGCGGCATAGTTGTTCTCGCTCATCTTCTCTGTTCCAGGGATGTGCCTTTTCAGTATCAAAAGCACTTAGTTAGTGCAAAGCTTGCTTTCGATGTGCTGGTGTAGTAAAGGATTTACGGAGACTTTGTTAGAACCAGTAAAATTGGTTTCTGATTGCTGTTTTGCAACACTCGACGGCCCGAGAATCAGAAGCTTCAGGTCTTGAGGTTTCGTCCTTTGCACTGCTTTGGAATTCTACACACAAATCATGCCTGAGGAGAGAGGCAGTGAGAGATTGCGAACCAGATATTCATCTATCGTCTCAAGCATTTTAAGACTTGCAAAAATCAGGGCAATGCTTTTTCCTCTGGTCCACATTTTGTTCTTCATCTATGGATCATAGCGAATCAATCTCCCCTTATTCCTCTCCTCCAGATCCCCTGCCATTCATTCTACAAAGCATCAGCAAGTTTCGTGAGTTTCCTGTTGTTTGGACAGGATGCTTCACCATTTTGGCCATTGCTATTGCCATTTTCTTGTATGTTATCAGTCGATGGCTCTGTATAGACCATCATCACATATCCTTGCATAGTCTGGAAGTGCTGCTTCTAAAGACAGAAACTTGGCTGGCTTCAAGTAAACATCTGGGGCAACTTCTGTAAGATAACCATCCATCAGTCTTGCTACCATCATTACTGGAGTGAGTGAAGGGGAGCTTATCAAAGGTCCCTTGTCTACTGAGCTTCATGAAGAAGCAATCCCGGTAGATTGATCTAACAAGAGGAAGTGGTCCAAGATCCTTTGAGTACAATCTGTGTCATAAAGTGTGTCAATACTGTAGGATAAATTCCAAAAAATCATGTCCTCCAAGCTGACTTGTTCCAGCTGCAAGCCAATCCTTCTCTCCAGATTACTCTTGCAGCCCACGCTTGAGTTAAGCATCATAGCAATCCGAAGAAAACTAGAAAGAAAGTTGGTTGGCACCACATTTTTTTGTACACAGGCAGGAGACTTTCAATAGTCTCTAGAATGAGTTTCTGATCTACTTGACTTGCCAACAGTGTTCATGACTGAGCATGGTGCTATTACAAATCGATGTGAACAGAGTACTAATTGGTTAAGCAAACAAAAGTTCGTTTTTCTTTCGCTGGTTGTTCACAGAGTTATGTATTCAGCCGGATGGGTGGGATATCAGAGGGGTATTTTCATCAACAGGTTCAGCATCTACAACTAGTTGAGTATCTTCAGGTGTTGCCTCAACAACATCATTTTCTGAATCAGCAGTATCAGCTGCATTTGATCTAAATGTCAATCTGTCCACTGCCAGAACTCATCACTTTCCCTCTGGATTATTAGTTAATGCCATTATTCTGTTTAATGTCACTGAGTTCATACACCGGAATGCTAAACAGTTTATGAGATGCTTCAGTTGTTTTTCCTGAACATGGACCTCATGTAACTCTCTTGACAAGGAATATAGTGTACTTTGGCATCAACAATTCAATTTTCTTCTTGTTCGTCTCTTCCATTGCTGTACCTTGAACCCCGTGTTCTGTAGCCTTTCCGTGAACTTTACGACAACGCATAGGTGCACAGTTTAAATATTTCATTATTGGACATTGTATTTGGGCACAGCTTGACTTTTTGGACACCCAAACTCTTTATTCTTTCTTTGGGAAAAAGAAAACACAAAATCCAAAGCATGCTAATTGTAAATTGGGCTATTTTTAAGCTTGGAGACTAATCAATTTATAAATGCATGCCTTGTGAAGCGCTCACACAAAGCATGGGGGGAGATTATACCCAATTTTTCTTTTTGTCTCATGTTGTGCAAACCTCTCTTCTTGCTTTATGAGATTTTGTAGAGTTTTTTGTTCTTGGGACCTTCCAGAGTTCAATATGCATGTATACATCTGATTTGCGCACCAATCTCATTCACTCCAAACATGAACTTTAACCGGGGAAGCTCTTCTACCATACAGATGACAAATATGCCCACCCATGAATACCTCATTCACTCCAAACACTAACTTTTGTCATGAATATGTTAGGTTCACTTCGTCCAATCTGCAAATAATTTTCTCACAGTCCCTAATTTAATTGCACATTAGCTAGAAATTGTATAATCAAAACTAAGGGATATAATCTCTAAGGACCTTCTTCATCACATTCATCATGTGAGCCATCGATTTCATAGCTTTCATATTTTGACTAAGCCCAAGGAAGTGTTGAGAAATATGTAATCACACTCCTAAGACAGCCTCTTTGTATGGAGCAATAGGGCAGGGGACATGCAACAGTCTAGGAGAAGCTGCATGTATCCCATATACACAATGTGGAAAAGTGCTACCATCATGGAACTGTAAAGCAATGCACTTGACAATCATTTCAATGTAATGCTATTATACTTTGCACTTCTAGTCTTGTCTCTCTCTACTCAATATTGTATTTATGAGTTCAATAAAATCTATCTTGGAATCTAATTCACTTGAGTAATACTTAGTGTGTCTAGTCTAAGTCATCATGTCTCTTGTCATTGACTTTCACCCTCCATAGCTAAACATTGCTTAAGGGTTCGTGTTTCTCAACATGGTATCATAACCATGGTGAGCTTAGTTTAGCTCAGCAAAATGCTATTCCAACTCTCCTAAACCTCAACTCAGCTTAGTCTCAGTAGAAGTCTTCATCTCTTCACTCCATCTTCAGTTTATATCTCTTGACCTCCATAGCTAGCAGTACCTACCTGTCTTAGACTCCTTGGATCTCTTCAATCAAGCCATATCTCACTAAGCTTTCTTTTTTGAAAATCTTCTATAGATCAAGGTGCTCCCTCATGTTACTTCACATCATAACATTGGCCTCTCTCCTACTAATCATTTCAAATTTTCATGCTCACTATACAAATTTGTGCCATTTTCGATCATACATTTCTAGCTCCAGAGATGTAGTGCGATGCAGCCCAAGAGCTTAGGGCTTTTTAAGCTTATGCCCTAGGCTATCTCGTGGTAGAATCTTAACTCAAATAGTTCACTCTATCAACCACAGCAGAGAAAAAAACCAGGCCCCTATGTAGACCCTAAAGTGGGCAGCCATAGCCACTTTCACCAAAGCTCATATTTCACTTCATTCTCTCACTTCTCTCTCAGTTTAACCAACTCAATAATACTCTAATCCATTGTACCACTAAAGTTCTAGCAAGATTTCCACATCAAATTAGCAAGGAGGGGAACATCAAATTTCCACATCAAAGGTCAACATCAAGCTCAACAAGCATAGTATCCTTTGATAGTCATTAGTGCTTCTTGGTACTTGTATCTCTTGACACATCCAAGCAACTCATTTGTTGGTCTAATTTGAGATTTTTTGTTCTAATTTACTATTGATCTTGCTATCCATTATGGGGAAAGATTCACCATCATTTTGCTTCAAAGGAATGGGTTTCCATACTTAGTAGACAAGGATCAAGTTGATCGTGATGAAGAAGGGCCTTTGGTCAATAACCAATGGCCAAGAGCAGAAACCCAGAGATGTTGCTCTTGCACTTGTATGGAAAAATAGTGATGACAAAGCCCAAGACATCATCAAGCTTGAGTTTGATGACAATATCTACCATTTAGGCACATGTGATACATCCCATGCCACTTGGAAATAGTTGGACACACCGTTTGTTGCCCAATCCAAATCTTCAAAATATGGACTCTTGATTGACTTTTCTAGGTTGGATATAAAGGCTAGTACATCCCTTGCAACTCACCTTATTTATATGGAAACTCTGCTGACTCAACTTATAGGGATTAACTTAAAAATGGAAGAAGATATATGCATTTGGTAATGTCTTCCTTCAAAATTTGGTAATGTCTCCACCACACTAATTAATATGCCAAATCCAAATCTGGTAGACATCAAAGTATCACTCCTTGAGGAATAGAAGAAGCTCAAAGGTAAAGAGAAAGCAAGCACTTCAGCAAAAGAATAGGTGCTCTATGTGAATAACAAGTATAAAGGGAAGAAGGACATTCTTTGTGACTTTTGAAACTAGGCACATTTAAAAATTTTGTTATGCCAAGAAAAGATCACATAAGGCTTGCCTAGAAATTGTTAAAGAAGAAGAAGATCATGGAGAAGAAGAAGAAGAAGAAGAAGAAGAAGACAATCAAGAGTAGAAGCACTAACCTCATTAGTCCTTCTATTCCCACCATTTAGACCGACTTTTTAAAGTGTTGTATGTACTTGCCTTAATGTTCTTATCATAAGCCTCGTACTCCTCATGTAATGTGTATTCTACAGCCTCTACACACTTAGTGAGACCTTGTGACAACCTCTAGCTTTATAGGGTTGGTTTTTCCATGTCTACACTTAGCAAGGTTCTAGACATGAAGACAACCTTTTTATAATCAGTGCTTTTTATGATTGTGATTGAGAAGGGTGTTGGAAAATATGCAATCACACTCCTAAGACAACCTCTTTGTATGGAGAAATAGGGCAAGAGATATGCAACAGCCTAGGAGAAGCTGCCTATATCCCATAGGCACAGTGTGGAAAAGTTATCATGGAACTATAAAGTAATGTACTTGACAATCATTTGAATGCAATGCTATTGTACTTTGTACTTTCAGTCTTGTCTCTCTCTACTCAATATTGTGTTTATGAGTCCAAGCTAATCTATCTTGGAACCTAATTCACTTAAGTAACTATAAGTCATCATGCCTCTTTTCAGTGACTTTCACCCTCCATAGCTACTCTCCAAAGACAACTTGAACTAGTTATATCCTAAGTAAAGATTTCCTAAAGAGTAAATAGCTCTACTTGCAAAGGCCTCAACAAACTCATCCAACTACTAGCCTTACTCTAATCTTCCTAATAGTTACTTTGTTCATTGAACCTGTATCTTGGATATCAAACCTGAGAGCTCTACTCTTTCTAGGCACTATAAACCATTGGTTTGAATAAGATGTAGAAGAAGGCTCAAGTATCCATGTTCTAATCTTCTCATTCAATAATTCAACGAGCTTTGGTAGATGGGCTTTAGGAACTTTTATAGATCAAGGAATCCAATCAATATGAGGTATCTATTAGATATACTCAATGCCCTACCCTCGTAAGGTGCCACCAATGATCCATGGTGCTCTATATTGTAATGATCCCATTATGAAAAGAAGCTATGTGTGTGCACAGACATTGAGTGGGTCATGACTTGCATATCAATGAGGTCTATGTGACCGGATAGAAAAAAGCTAAGCTTTGTGGATCTAGCCTTTGGATTAGATAGAGTAATTATACTGGTAGCAACTTGAGGCACAATGAATCGAGTTGCAAGATGTGGGAGTTATCAAGTACTCCTATTTTTTGGTTCAAGGGCCACGAAAGTGACCCCTAGCTAAGGGGTATCATGAGGCTTGGTATCCCCCTTGATAGGGGTTTGATAAAATGCCCCAAGCCTAACACTAAAGGGAATATTCTCTACAATATTTCCTCACCAACTAGGAAAGTTCATAATATGGTCAGATAGGCCGACTAGAATTCCTTCCTAAGCTACAAAAGAAAGATCCCCCTAATGCCATCGTCAATTTATATTTTACCCAATCAGAGTTATTCCAGCTACCCTTAAGCTCTTCGTCTATCATTTGTCTAGAGGGATCGCCATCTAAGCTTCATAGTGGAAGCACATGGGTGAACAAAGCCATCTATGTATCAGTTTGTTTGAAATTAAAGGAATTTTTGTTCTTCTCATATTTGTTGTGTGTTCTCTACTTCTTGCTCAAATTTTGTCCATTGTGTCATGTAATTTCTACAATATCATGAACATAACCATATGTGATATGATCTATAGATCAATGCATCCAATCTCATGTGGGTAAAAAGAAAATGCTCTACCATGCCTCACAATCATCTCCTCAAAATTTTGTTTATTTGTTGGAAAAAAAATTCCGCATTTCCAATATTTAACTCTTTCAATGACTCTATTGAAAACTTGCATCCAATATTCTCTAAGTTCCCCTACCTTTCAACCCTCTTCATCTACTCATCCTTGTCTAGAGACAATGGACATGCAATAGGTTTTACCTTCGTATCCACTATTTTATACTTCATCTCAACTCTAGCTTTAATGCTCTATTTTGAAAAAATCTCTTTTATTGCATAAAATCAGCAATGATGCACATCTTACATAGCTTGGCCTTAGCCCCAAGCCTAGGAAGAGGTGTAGATTGCTCACCTCCCTCTAGTTACTCTGTTCTCCAAGTGGCAAGGTTTCCATCATCTCTCATTTTTCTCTCTTCAATAACTATCTCTTTGTTTTTTTGAGTTTTTTCTAGATAAACATAAATGGAGTAGGTATCCATAGGAGAGTCTCATTTTTTGTGATGAAGTGCCCATACTAGAAACCTTTGTTTGAGGTACCTTGGAGCCCCAAGAGAAAAACTAAGAAAAATAGGAAACTACTATAATAAAATCTATCTTGTCACACCAACAATCATGTCATTTACACTTGGATCAACCACAACAAGAAAATGAACACCAAGACACAATCTTCACATAGCATCACGTAGTGAATCTCCCACAAATTCATCACAACAAATCTTTAGCATATTCTTCATATAAACCATCCAAGAACCAAAAGAACACAAAGGAATGATCAACTTTGAATGAAATCCATCCCATAGTATTTATATTTCATCATTTTCACAATCTTCATAGTCTTTTTCTCCATCTTTCTCATAGTCTCCCTTATAAATACATTGTTTTTCATAGAAAATTAGCTATCTCTCATACACTATCTCTCTCACATATGCTCTCTCACAATAATACATCAGAATAACAAAGAATAATATTTAATAATTCTCCCTTGGTCTTGGATACCCCTCCCAAGAGATATGCATGTGATATGAAGGGGCATTAGAGACACTACAATGACCTTTGAGAGCTCATCAACATCACTATCACTTCAATTTTCAATTCAAGTCTTCATTAGCTAATTCTTTTGCTTATTTGAGCTTCAAAGAGCTTAGATTTATATATTTCCAAGATTTCAAAAAATTCCCAAGCTAAAAATTCATTCAAAAGTACACTTACAAAAGCAAACAGAGGCTTATAGAACACACAAAAAAGCTCTATATAACACTATAGAAGGTCGATAGAACACCACAAAAACCATATAGCTCAAACCAAAACCACTTTAATCCATCCAAAACCTTCCAAAACACTCTCAATCAGTCCTCAACTCACTCATTCACAATCTAAAGCTCTCAAGTAGAAAGAAAACATATCAAAATAGAGGCGAAATAGGCCATATCAGAACCTCGGGGCATCGCATGTAGATGTATATTATTTGTGTCAAGATGTGTGTATTTTCACATGTGCATGTTTTCATGTTTGTAAGTACATATTTTATAAGTGTGTATCCATTCTCTCTCCTCTACTCTTTCTCAATTTTTTCTCTCACTCATATATGTTTATGTTTGTATGAATATGTATGCATGTACACATACATGTATGTGCATATACAAAAATATACTTATGTATTTGCATGTGTGTGTGTGTGTGTGTGTGTGTGTGTGTGTGTGTGTGTGTGTGTGTGTGTGTGTGTGTGTGTGTGTGTGTGTGTGTGTGTGTGTGTGTGTGTGTGTGTGTGTGTGTGTGTGTGTGTGTGTGTGTGTGTGTGTGTGTGTGTGTGTGTGTGTGTGTGTGTGTGTGTGTGTGTGTGTGTGTGTGTGTGTGTGTTGATCATGTCTTTTTATAGTCTATGTGCATTTTTTTGTGGTTTTAAAGAATGTATACATTAGACAAACATATTCAACAATTAAAATTATTATCTCATCCCAATGTTTTTAAAAAAACAACATTTTTTTAACATTATGTGTGCATTTGTGGATGTTCACATACACGTTTCTAAGATGATGGCTTAAATGAAACTTTGTCAAGACGATTGCTTCGACCACTGTATGCAATTCAAAACTCTTTGTTACAACACTACAATAAAAGACCATGCTTTACATATCAACCAAAATAACCTTGAATGCTCTATGGATAACTAGATATCCTTCAATCCATTTTCTCTGACATAAAGTACTTGTGAAGAATATTCTCTTTCAGTAGTAAAAACTATGTTGTAAAACACCTACAATAGTAGGTGCAAAAAGCTTTAGATCTATCCCCTCTCTTACCTATTCTAGGCAAGCTTTTTGGGTAAAAAGGAATCCATAATAAGGCAAGAAACACTATATGTTGAGTTCTTTCAAGTCCAATCTTGTTATTAAGACCTAGTATAAAGTAGTAAAACTATCTCTAGCACTCCCCAAAATAGTCTAGTTCATGCTATTCCAGAGGTAGGCAAGAACACCCAAGTGTACGGTTTGAATTCTTTATGGTTTTACCCTCATTTTCATTGTGCTTGAGTTGGAGATTTTCAATCTTCTTACCCTAGTACGTTTACTCTTATTGTTTACACTGATGATGGCGCCTAGCCATAACATACCTAGGAACTTTTAGAGAATGTACTTGATACATCATCCGAGGATTATTAAATTATGACGATTAGTATTTTTTGACATTGAAATAAAATTTTAATAAATTGATGAAGAAATTTCAAAATTTTTCTTTATAAAATTTTTTTATTTTGACTTATCAAGAATTTATTATTAAAATTTCATGACACAAAACCAAATTCTTAATCTATTTTGTGAGCTAGAAACCTTCCATAATTTTCTCTAATTTGTTGGAAATGATTTTTAATTCTTAAGAAATTTTAAGAAATTTAATGAATTGTAGATCTTTTAAGAAAAGAAATTTAGTACTAGCAAATTTAGAAAATTATATATATATATATAAGACTAAGATTAGTAACCTTACATAAGGAGAAGAGATAAGGCATGCACCAGTAACATAAGTATGATGGTGGCCCTTGGAATCTGGCATGGGGCACTTCCACATGACCTTGTCTAGGCTCCAAACGAGCACTAGATCTGCCATGTTGCATCACAATGCCACCAACTCAACACGATATAGAATGCATCACAGAACTCACAGAAGGCACACTAGTTCACATGATGGCCCATCTTGAGGAAAAAAGCTCATATTCATAACAAGGAAGCATGTAGAAGGTAAGTCATAGGCATAGCAAAAGGGACCACATTCTCATGGGTGAGCTATCAATGTGCATGCAACATGACTCGACACCATGGGATGAAGGAGCTAGAGCTATTCCCTCATACACACCTCCCCTTGAAAAAACTCGATGCCCATATCGAGTAGGAGGCACAACTCATTGCCCATCTCAAAAATCGGCTTTTGAATCGAATTCATACTTAGTATCGAGGGTCTTAATGCACCTCACTATCAAGGTGGTCAATGTCTGCTTGCTAGGTGCCATGCCCACTGACTCTATTTACAACTATGGAACATGGACCTTTCAAGACTTCTTACATTCCACCCACTAACTCTATTTACAATTGTGGAATGGAACGCGACTTAGGAAAGCTTGTGAAAGAGACTTTATTGAGCACATCAACCATCCACCTGCTAACCATATTTACAAGCACAGAGTGGAGGGTAACGCTATCAGAGCGCGTTACATACCCATGCTCACAATCCACACAACTTGAGTGCATAGAACTACCTATGGACTACGACTTGACACCCAACTTTCACTTTGAATGCCAAGCCCTAAATGCAAGGGTCCAAGCAACTATTATTTTCTAACGGTTGCTTTGGTTGATGTGTAGAGCAGGCAACGGTGGCGTTGGGAAGCACTAGGCGATAGCGTGTATTCAAGTAATTTAGAAGAAATTATTATTTTTTATGGGCGTGCATCTTAGGCGTGGCGCCAATATTTATTTTGATGCGCTTATTTATTAAAGTGCTTGATATTTATTTATGATTTTGTATGCGCATGGGCACACGATTTAAATATTTGTATTGGACACTGTATTTGGACAATGCCCGTTTGGGCACCCAATAACTTTAATTATTTAGTGGGACAAAAGCAAACACAAAAGCTAAAGCATGCTAATTGTAAATTGGGCTATTTTTTTGAGCTTGGATATCAATAATATATCAAATACATGCTTTGTGGAGCGCACACACAAGGCATGGGGGGAGATTGTACCCAATTAGTTTTTTGCTTCATGTCGTGCAAGCCTTCTCTCTTGTTTTTTGTGCAAAAGTAGAGTTCTTTTGTTCTTGGGGACCTTTCGGCACTCACTACGTGCGCATACAACATTCGATCTGTGCACTAGTGGTATAAGAGCAAAGCTGAGATCGAGAGCTTCTAATCACTTACCATCTCACGCGAAGGCGAAGCTCCTGGAATGATCGAGCTCTACAATCAGCCTTGTGGCAATCTGTCAATACCAATGTATACCTAGCAATCAAGAACCCCCTGCTACGCACTTGGATTGCAAAGGACCGGCCTCTGCAAGTGGAGGACCATGCGGGAAGCTTCTTCAACAAGACGTTGTTTTCTCTCAAAGAAGATAAGAAAGTCATCATTAAGTTTGGATTAGCAAGCTTATTAAGCTTTGAAAAAGCTTAAGACCAAAAAAATTTCCATGTGCGGTGGCAACATGTACTTCACGTCACTGAAACTATCGTCGACGTCCTTTTTTCCCGACGATTTACAAAAAATCAATAAACTTTATAATCCTAAAGCTTCAAAATTCCAAGCTTTCTAAAGTTTCAAGTTTCAATTTCAACTCTTTTCCATAGTGGCAGTTCCCACTGGATTAAACACGAACTTGTCTTCAACCCTCTACAAGCCCCTGCTCACACATGTGGACTGGCAGAGCCAGATTCCAGCAAACAGTTTGCAACATGCAATCTACACGCACGAATATCCTCTTGGAAGACGACCGTGACATCAAATTGCACATCCGCAAAGAAGAAATACTATAAAAAGCCATTTAAAAAAAGAAAAAAGAGAAATAAGCCTTGTTAACTTGACTTTGAGCTACGCTCATCCCGCTAACAAGATTTTGAGTGTGTGAGGTCTATTGCAATTTTGCAGGATGTTATCAAACCATGGAATATTTTATGGCTGAAGGTGACCTACCCGAACCAACAATGGAGCAAAAATTTGATTTGATTATGATGCAGCTTCAAGAGGAACAAAGAGCACATCAAACTTTGCAAGCTCAATTGGCCAATCTGCAACGATCTACCATCGACCAAGATGGATCACAATCTGAAGATCTTATATGACGTATGATCAATGCAACACTTGAAGCGCAATCTATTCGGAAAGAAACAAAGATGAGTAAAAGAATTTTCAAATTTCGTACTTTCAATGGGTCACGCGATGGAAAGACTATACTTGCTTTTATCATTCAATTTGATGATTATTTTCATGAAGAACATTATGCTAAGAAAGAAAAAATTGTGTGTCATTAATCATCTAGTGGGCCGAGCATCCCTATGGTGGACTATTGTCTGCAAGAGCATTGATTGTCCTCCTACTTGGGAGACTTTTCAAAAGAAATATTTGTAGAATTTCCTTCCACCCCAATTCCATGAAAAAGCTATCAAACAATGGGATCTTCTACAACAGAGGGATCGTGAGCCTATTTCACAATATACCGAGCATTTTTTGAATGCTTTATTGCAACTACAAATGCTTAAAGATGTACCTGAGGCAACCCATAAATGCAAGTTTATGTTTGGCTTGCTTGGACATTTTTATTCGGAGGTCAACATGTTCAAGCCAACGACTCTCGAAGATGCAATTTCCTTGGCCCATGACACTAAAGACAAAATTCGAGGATGAGAGAAGCGACCACAACAATTTCAAACTAATAGTAACTTTGGTTAAAAACAATTTAATTCAAATTTTTGAAGATTCAATCAAAATCGTTTCCTTCTATCTTCATTCCGTAAATCTTGGACACAACCACGTGCTTTACCATCAAACACAAATCCAAACCCTAAGCCATCTCTCCAGCCAAATCCCAACATTCCTAAAATTCTCGCTATTACCAATAATGTATCCAAAGCCAAACCCATAGTCTGTTACAAATGTCATCAACCTGGACATCTAGCAGCGAATTGTCAAACAAAAAATCCAACTTTTCATATCAATTATTTGGGAGCGACAGAAGATGAAGAACATGAAGAAATGCCAGATTTCATGAAAGACGATGACGATATTGGTACTACTTCAGATACTTTACTAGGTATGCCAAATCCCCATTCTTTATTAACGATGAAATGTCTTGTGCATGGTAAAGAAAAGACTGTTTTACATGATGATGGAAACACACATGACTTTATTTATGCAAAATTCGTCAAAGAATTGAATTTACATGTAACATGTCCACCTGTAATCTTCGGGACACATCTTAGCAGTCCATCAAAAAGGATGTCTAGAAAGCTCCGCCCGGCACTCCCATGGAATGTCATGAGGTTTGCGATCTAGGCCTTTCCGCGTTTGCCACGTAGCATAAGTATTCTGGTCGTTCCCACTTAGGATTGACTTGAATCAGGGTTTTTCCCTAATGGTCATTTCCTAAATGGCAACTGGCGTCGAACCCCAAGAGAACTACTTTACGCAGAAATGCCAAGTCCAAAGCAGATTCACGCTGCACTTGGTTCAAGGAGAATGGGAAACGAGAGGGATGCAAGGCTCAACCTCTTTGCCATAAGGCATAGTCCCATTCCATTCCCCTAAAACAGCATAAATCGGAATTATTATAACTTAGATTCTAGGTTAGCGCCCTTGTTGTTCATGTCCTTTGAATGATCTTCTTGTTGTCCATCATGATTGAGAAAAGTTCCCGGCCAACCGGGACCACCCATCCGTAGGACGGACCTATGGCCACATCCTCCTCACTTTCCTCAGGTTGTTTTAGTTATTTAATTACCTAACACATTTAGTTGAACATGTATAAATTAGCTTTCTTAATTAGCATGTTAGGCACTGGTTCCTTCACGTAATCATAGCACTTGACATAGAAAAGAAATGTCAAACAAGTTCCTTTTCAATAGGTTATCATATTTATATTTGAAATACATAAAGTCCAGCACCATAAGCTTATCCATAATCCGCCCGAAGGCTATCTACCAATCCACTGGGATTAGTAATCCAAGATTCTGCTCGTAGACTAGTATGCGAGCCTTGAGATCCAATCGTGAGTCACGTTGGCCTCTTGTGTAAGGCCCCGAAGGCGAGGGATTTACGGCCAAAGACCCCTCTTGCACCCAAGCGTCCTCCTACTCCAAGTAGCGCTCAACGGAGAGACCCCTTGGTTAGGGTCAGGTAGGTAGTCGGGGGTAAGTGAAGCTGCCTCTCCCTTCACGCCTTCAACCTGAATCATTAGATATCTTTTCATCCTTTAATTCTTTGAGCAAACAAAGCAAAACAGTGCTCTCTAAACTGTTCCAAGCAGAATCATTTCCAGTGGTCGTTATTTTAGCCAACTGCTAAGGAGTGAATCCTTCTTTCCGAATGCATCCAGCACGCGATCTGGGATCAATTGCGACTTGGCAAGATCCCCGAGGGTTTCTTTGTTAACCCTATATCCTTGGGTTAGGGCTGTACCCTATTAACCTGACTTAATCAAAATCTTAAGTTCTATTAGCAATGAATATGTTATTCCAATTCACTGATTGGTCTTTTGCTTCCAAGAAAATATTTAATCCCCGTATCTTGGTCACTTTACCCAAGAAAGGTACTATATCAGGACAATTATTCATCCTCTCCTAAGATAAACTTGTGTAAGAATCTGCCAATCTCATTCCAAGGAATTGGCCATTCCCTTGTGATCAAATCACAAGATTTGTGCGACTCTACAACTTGTTGCACAAGTGTTGCATCAAACTATGGGACTATTTACCCATCAAATGGAGTCATGAAATCATGATTAGATATAACAATCCGTTCCTGATTGCATTAGGCCGACATTGTCGGTCCTAGGGTTCCAAGTTCAAACAAAGTTTCATCTTTTTAGCGAGATATTCTTAGGGTAAAAACCCTAGATCATTTCTCACAAGTATGTCCTACTGTCCCTACATTCCGTGAATGTGGGCAAGTCTTTAGGGTATAGGAGTTTCAACTTTGGCAATACGAGCGACTAGGTCACATCCACAACGTGTTAAATCCTAGTTAGCTCTTTGGGATATGTTGCATTGAATTAACCCTTTCAAAACGAGTCCCTCGCAGTTTTTAGGTGTTTAGGTTTAAACCAATTTAATTGTCTATTCTGGAAGATAATTACGCTACCATTTTCATAACCACATGATTCATTACCTACGTATAAGTTGTTTTACAAACCCTAACTTTTTGGGTTAAGGTCCAAGCATAGGTTAAGTTATAGCATAATTCCAATTTATCATTCTATAACATGCAATAAGATTCATGCTACTAAGCTTTAGGATTTTATGTTTAAACAAGCAGCCTTTTTTTACTTTCATTTCCGAATGAATTTGTCGTACGCGGAACTTACATAACCTCTCATTGATTTGAGTTTTTAGGCCACTTGCATAGAGTTAAATCTTCTTCGTGCAGCCCTAGTAATTTACTATGGTTGCTAGTAACTTTCTTTAAGAATCATTTCGAAAAAGATGTTCAATAATGCGATATGCGGTTTATTCCTTCCATGCTTAATCGAAGTGTACTATCATAATTCCGTTTTGTAAAAATGGGCATTAATTAAACTAGTTTCATTACTTTGCAATGTATAAAAAACCACTTGCTAGAAATGCATAGACATCTTATGCTCACTTTATTTTGTTCATTTTATTGAAAAATACTAATGACCGAATCCCTCAATTGTGATCTATTAGCCAAAGTATCTTCAATTGGAAAAACATGCATCCTTATTCCTCAAATGATCCATGCATAATTGATTTATTACAATATAAATCAAAATTAGGAAGAAAAACCTGGACTCGTGGTGAAATGTCCACATGGATGTTAGGAGACGGTCCTCCTGTGGTTGCACCTTATGCTTTCTTAGGAGCCATCGCGAATTCGGCCTTTCTGCCTTGGACGCAGATTTATGATGTTGGCCATCTCCTTTGCACACGAAACTCCCTTTGTGATTCCACCGTCCTTCAGAATCGAACCTTAGAAATGGAACTTATGAATTTTCCCTTCCTTTCGTAGAAGCTCCAAGGGTGCAAATTGTCTACACGGAAAGGGGGAAAAGAAAATAGCTTTGTGGTATGCAAAAGGTGGAAAAGGTAGCTTAGAAATCCGGGTTATAAAGACCCCTTTGGAAAGGGTTTATAAAAGTCCCTAGGAAGGCCTTTTAAGATAATGTGTGAGGGGGGGACGGGGGGGGGGGGGGAATCCACGAGAAGGGATTTGAGGACTTGTGTGGAAACCTCACTGGAAGGGGGTTAGGTGGAATTTGCAAGGGGATGGATGGAAAAATCTTGGGGGCAGGGGGGTATAAGAACCACAATAGGGGGCCTTGGATTCTGGGGGGGTTTATCAAACCCATATGAACAAGGGCTAGGAGGAAGCCCACAAGAAAGAATTTGTGGGCTTGGAATATGAAAGGGGGCTTAGGGAGCCCCCTTGGAAGCTTCAAGAAGCTTCCAAAAAGCTTCTGCTAACATGGAGAGCCTACGTGGAGGAGAGAAAAAGTCGATTATGGGCAGTAGCTGGCAGCCAAGGCGAAGATGGTGGCTTCGGCGGCGCTATTGCAGCAGCTGGCGGCTCTCCTCTTCCCTCGCCTGGTAGCGTGATGGCTCCCTTTTCCAGCTCTCCCTCCTACAGCAACGTGGCGGCTTCAAGCTCCACTCAGCGGCGTCACGGCCTTCCATTTTCTTCACTCCCCCCTACACTCTTTTATAGATGAGGGGAGGGGATCCTCCCTACCCCATGCGGCATCCTGCATGGCTTCATCCCCTCCATGGCATCCAGCAAGGATGCTTAGTCATCCCGCCTTCCCTCCCTCTCCCCGTGCACGATTGTTGGCTAGGGGAGAGAGGGATAATTCAAAAAAAAAATTAACTTATTTCTAAAAAATATATATCATTTTGGTCTCCTAAGAGGCGGTTCGTATGAAGAGCACGGGTTTTCAATAATCCATAGTTCTAAGTCTCAATTTGGCTCGTGGAGACCGTGTGAGTATCATGGGATTTAGAAATATTATCGCGGAAATATTACATTCTCTCCCCATTGGAGGAATCGAGATGTCCTCATCTCGAGATAAACTGGGGATATTGATGGTTGACAATGCTTTCATCTATCCACGTGGCATCCTCCTCAGGATAATCTTTCCATTGGATGAGGCATTCTCTCGTTCTGGATCTCAGTTGTCTCTCCCTAACATCTAGGATCCTATCAGGCCTTAGTTCAAGGACTCCTTGACTAGGCATTACAACTTGTTGGTCATCAAGTACATGGTTAGGATTAAGTACATACTTCTTCAATAGGCCGATATGGAATACATTATGAACCTTTAGGTTCTCCGGGAGTTGCAGTCTATAAGCATTAGGTCCTAGGCACTTGAGGATCTTGTATGGTTCACAATACCTTGGACTTAGCTTCTTGCAATCTTCTAAGGATAGAGAACTCTTCTTTGGACGTATGCGAATGAAGACCATGTCTCCTTCCTTGAAGATTCTATCTTGACGCTTCAAATCCACGTATGCCTTTTGTCTATCCTTGGAGGCTTCGATGTCCTGTCTTATTGACTTTATTTGGTCATCCATATCTTCCAACAGCTACCTTGAAGCTTCAACCCTCAAGGTTGGATCTGAGAAGTTTAGGGGACTTCTACAGTCATGACCATATAATGCTTAAAAAGGGGTCATCTAAATGCTTTGTTGGTAAGAAGCATTGTAGGCAAATTCAACCAAAGGCAAGTATTGAATCCACCTCAGCAGTGTGCCCTAAGTATATCCTCAATAACTTGATTGACTCGCTCCGTTTGACAATCTGTTTGGGGATGGTGAGCTGTGCTAAAACTGAGTTGAGTCCCAATAGCTTCAAAGATAGCTCTCCAGAAGTGTGATGTGAAGAGAGAATCACGATCACTAATGATTCTTCTGGGTAACCCATGTAGCTTGAATATCTCCTTGATAAAAAACCTTGCAATGTCTGAGGCTTTATAGTTTGTCTTTACTGGAATAAGGTGTGCAACCTTAGTAAGCATGTTAACCATAACCATGATGGAGTTGTATCCCCCCCGAACTTGGGGTAGGCCAACAACAAAGTCTATACTGATGAATTCCCATTTCATTTGGGGAATGTCAAGTGGTTGCAACTTCCCTGGCATTTTGACATGTTCAGATATGATACGTTGACAAGATAAACATTCGATGACATATTTAAGAATGTCACCTTTAAGCCTCTCCCAATAGTAGCTCCTCCTAAGTTCATTGAGAGTCTTGCAATATCTTCTGCTTAAGTGACTGGCTTGCCAATATACGTAGCCTTGTTTTGTTCTATAGTAGACAAGTCCACTATTGATAGAGAATTCATGATACTTAGCCTGCAACTTTTGGTCCTGATCCTTGATAGATATCTCCCTTAGCATCTTTTGATAGGCTGGATCATGGCATGCTTCCTCTCTAGCTAGCTCAAGTATTGGGTTGTTTGGCATGGATATCTTTGTGGCTAGAGATCTAGTTGTTGATGGATTTTGCAAGATTAGAGAATTAAGAAATGCCTTGCAGCTAAGTGCATCGGCAACTATATTCTCTTTTCCTGGTCGGTACTTCATTTCAAAGTCATACTCCTCCAGCACTTCAATCCACCGACGTTGCCTCATGTTGAGCTCGTTCTGGATAAAGATCCACTTGAGACTCTTATGATCAGTCACTAGAGTAAACTTGTTACCCAACAGGTAGTGTCTCCAAAGCTTTAGAGCATGGATGACAGCTAACAATTCCAGATCATGGGTAGCATAATTCTTCTCATGACTCTTCAGTTTCCTTGAAGAGTATGCTACAGGATGACCTTCCTACATGAGCACACAACTTAAGGCAAGCGTGCTAGCATCTGTTATTACTACCTGGAACTCCTTATTGAGGTCTGGAAGTTTTAGGATAGGTGCTGATACCAAACTTTTCTTCAATCTATCAAAGCTGGTTTGTTCGGGACTTGACCATGCAATGGATGTTTGCTTCTTCAATAAGTCCATCAAAGGTATTGCAATCAAGGCATAGTTTTTTATGAAGACCCTATACCATCCTGTCAATCCAAGAAAATTGAGTATTTCTTTGACAGTTGTTGGTATTGGCCATTCTAGCACATCTCTGACCTTGGCTGGGTCCACTGAGATTCCTTCCGCTGATATGATGAATCCCAGATATTCAATCTGACGTTTGAAGAATCCACACTTCTTCATCTTAGCATACAGCTTATGTGATCTCATTGTCTTAAGGACAATCCGAAGTTGGGTCTCATGATCTTCCTCCTGTTTGGAATAGACTAAAATGTCATCGAAGAAGATGAGTACGAAGTCATCAAGATATGGCCTAAAGATATCCTACATTAGCATGTTGAAGGTGGCAGGCGCATTCGTAAGCCCGAATGACATAACTAGGAACTCAAAGTGTCCATATCTTGTGTTGAAGGCCATCTTTGGAAAATCTTCGTCCTTGATTCTTATCTGATAGTAACCAGACCTGAGATCAATCTTGGAGAAGATCTTCGCACCACCCTGAAGATGATCAAGAAGCTCATCTATTCTAGGAATAAGGTACTTGTTCTTGATAGTTGATTGATTCAACCCTCGGTAATCAATACATAGTCGAAGCATTCCATCTTTCTTTTTTTGGAACAGTACTGGAGCTCCCCATGGTGAACTGCTAGGATAGATGTAGCCCTGATCTAGCACTTGCTTGAGTTGTTCCTTCAGCTCAATCGCTTCCAATATGGACATTCTATAAGGTCTCTTTGCAAATGGCGTAGCTCCTGGTACTAGCTTGATCTCATGATCCACTTCTCTTTGAGGCGGGAGTTCTGTTAATTCTTCAGGAAATACGTCCGTGTATTTCTTTAGCCAAGAAGGCCCTTCACTAGACTCTTGCTTCTGATCTAACTTGTTGAGCTTAATCAAGTAGACAGGTAGTCCTTTTCTGACTCCCTTTATGATCCGAGATGCTTTGGCCAATTGGATTTTTGGATTTCTAGCCTCACCTTGAGTTGTGACCAATTCCCCTTCAGAGTTTCAAAAGGAAATTTGGCCCTTTCCACAATGAATGTGGGCGTCATTAGGCTTAAGCCAATCCATTCCAAGGAGGCAATCATGGATACCTAAATTCATGACTCTGAATTTGACCGAACTCGTCTTTCGTCCCAGAAATAATTCCTCCTTAGCAGTTTGCCAGCCTGGTACAGGTAACCTCATGACCATTTGCCAATTCCACAAGAAAGATAAGTGCTTCTACTGTGGCTATTCCTAAGCTTTTTACACAAGCTGGTGAGATAAAGGAATGTGTACTGCCACAATCAATCAAGGTCTTGAAACCTTTACCTTGATAGTCCGACGGTGTATGAATCACCGAGAACTGGCAATTCGTCCCTTTCTTATGAATAGCAACATGGACTATCGCCCTTTCAAACTCTGCTTCCATGGTCGGATCTTCTTCTTCTTTGCACATTTACCTATCGACAACGCAAGCGGTTCTTCCTCTGCCTCGGGTAGCGGCTCCCTGTCCACGGCCAGTTCCTTCGAAAGGTGCTTGGCGATGTCCTCCTCCAAGCTTGGGAGATTGCCTCTTGAAATGTCCTAGCTCATTGCAGTGGAAACAACGAAAGTTCCAACTATTGCTTTGGGTAGGGACAAAGTTGTTGACATCATTAGTCCTTGCTTTCTTTCTTTGTCCCTGATTCTGACCTTGAATTCTCTTCATTTGAGGCCTAAATGTTCCTCTATTTGGGTCATTATAAGACCAAGTTTTGTTACCTCTTGGTCTAGCGTGCACCTCCTGAATTATAGGGGCAACTCGAATGAGTGTGTCTTGAAGATCTAATGAGCGCATAGATTCGAGACGGGCATTCACTGGTGGATTCAAACCAGCACAAAATTTTGACACCTGTTGTGTCATGTCCATCTGTGGCGCGTACTTAAGAAGTGAGACGAATTTAGAGTAGTACGCGTCAAGAGTGAGTCCCAACTGTTTCAGCTCGTAGAACTCATTCATTTTCTACGTGCCATATGTAGGTGGTAAGTATCTTCCCTGCATGGCTTTCTTCAGCTTCTCCTAGGTAACGGATCCTTCTACGATCCCTTGATCTTTGCACCATTGCTTCCACCAAAGCTTGGCTTCACTGGTGAGCTTCAGCTTGGCGAGCATAGCCTAGTTGGCAGGTGCAGTACCGACTGCTTCAAAGTAATCCTCCATTGATTCAATCCAAATTTCAGCATCTGCTTGGACGGACCTGTCTCTCTTATCAAATTTGGGCGGCTTAATCTGCTTGAGAAGAAACTTCTTCTCCTAGATTACAACAGTACTTGATGTAGGAGGTGAACTGGGAATCTGTACCTAGGATTGTGCCTGGATAAAGGTTTCTTAACGTTATTACTCGTTAATCGTTACGATTTATATTTCATCTCCATTTCAGCTATCAACCAAGCAATCTAACCACTTAACTTCTTATCAATTCTCATGAACAAACAGACATTGATAAAAAGAAGTCTTATTGTATTTATATGGGCATAGCCCTTTTGGAATACAACATTTCTTGGGATGATAGGGCAACTGTTTACATTTAGTTTGGGGAGAATAATGTTGTATTACATTTATCTGCAGGAACTAGATAATAGTATGGTTTCGAGTCATGGATCTTCAAGAATAGGTAAGTCATTGGAAGATCAGGGTATCCTTTCCTTTGGAACACATTCTTCTCATAGCGCCCCAACACTTTGATCCTGTCAGCGGGGACTACACGGGTCACTTCCTCATATACATATGAGTTCAGATCAACCCTCCGACCTCGAATATGTAAAGTTGAGTTTATGTGAGCCTCCACAAAAATGAATAGCTTCACAACTTTCAGGTCTTCCAACCACTTGATCCTCTTTAGGTTGGTTTGAAGGTATGCAGACCAGTGGGCAGCTATATAGTAGATTCTTGAGGCGCCCGTCCATCTTCGTTCCATAAACAAAGGTGATGGATTATATATACGCTCTAGGATGTTCATCATCTCAACCCTTTGTCAATAATCTGGGGAATGCATCGTAGTCATAAACATGACTCAGAACACTAAGAACCTAGTCCATACTTCATAATTCTGCAAGACAGCATTGAAAGTAAGCAAATGTTTAGAACAGTAACATTTACTTTACATCATCTTATTAAGATTTCATAAAAAACAAATCCTTCATTGGTTCGCTCTGATACCAACTGTAAGGTGTCCACCTGTAATCTTCAGGACACCTCTTAATAGTCCATCAGAAAGGATGTCTAGAAAGCACCGCTCGACACTCCCATGGAATGTCACAAGGTTTGAGATCTAGGCCTTTCCACGTCTGCCACGTAGTGGAAGTATTCTGGCCATTCCCACTTAGGACCGACCTGAATCAAGGTTTTTCCCTAATGGTCATTTCCTAAACGACAACTAGCGTCGAACCCCAAGTGAACTACTTTACGCAGAAACGCCAAGTCCAAAGCAGATTCACGCTACACTTGGTTCAAGGAGAATGGGAAACGAGAGGGATGCAAGGCTCCACCTCTCTGCCATAAGGCATAGCCCCATTCCGTTCCCCTAAAACAACCTAAATCGGGATTATTATAACTTAGATTCTAGGTCAGCACCCTTGTTGTTCATGTCCTTTGAACAATCTTCTTGCTGTCCATCATGATTGAGAAAAGTTCTCGGCCAACCGGGACCACCCATCCGTAGGACGGACCTATTGCCACATCCTCTGCACTTTCCTCAGGTTGTTTTAGTTATTTAATTACCTAACACATTCAATTGGATATGTATCAATCAGCTTCCTTAATTAGCCTTAGGCACTGGTTCCTTCACGTAATCATAGCACTTGACATAGAAAAGCAATGCCAAACAAGTTCCTTTTCAACAGGTTATCATATTTATCTTTGAAATACATAAAGTCCAGCATGTAGGCTTATCCATAATCCGCCCGAAGGCTATCCAGCAATCCACAGGGATTACTAATCCAAGATTCCGCCCGTAGACTAGTATGCGGTCCTTGAGATCCAATCACGAGTCACGTTGGCTTCTTGTGCAGGGCCCCAAAGGCAAGGGATTTACGGCCAGAGCCCCCTCTCGCACCCAAGCATCCTCTTGCTCCGAGTAGTGCTCAATGGAGAGACCTCTCGCAGTGGGTTCGGTCCACCTTCCCAGCGCGGTTAACAACCCCCTTGGTTAAGGACAGGCAGGCAGTCGGGGGTAAGTGAAGCTGCCTCTCCATTCAGGTCTTCAACCTGAATCATTAGATATCTTTTCATCCTTTAATTCTTTGAGCAAACAAAGCAAAACAATGCTCTCTAAACTATTCCAAGCAGAATCATTTCCAGTAGTCGTTATTTTGGCCAACTGCTAAGGAGTGAATCCTTCTTTCCGAATGCATCCAGCACGCGATCTGGGATCAATTGCGACTTGGCAAGATCCTCGAGGGTTTGTTTGTTAACCCTATATCATTGGGTTAGGGCCGTACCCTATTAACCTGATTTAATCAAAATCTTAAGTTCTATTAGCAGTGAATATGTTATTCCAATTCACTGATTGGTCTTTTGCTTCCAAGCAAATATTTAATCCCCGTATCTTGGTCACTTTACCCAAGAAATGTACTATATCAGGACAATTATTCATCCTCTCGTAAGATAAACTTGCGTAAGAATCTTCCAATCTCATTTCGAGGAATTGGCCATTTCCTTGTGATGAAATCACAAGATCGTGTGACTCTACAACTTGTTGCACAAGTGTTGCATCAAACTATGGGACTATTTACCCATCGAATGGAGTCACGAAATCATGATTAGATATAACAATCCGTTCCCCTGATTGCATTGGGCCGACATTGTCGGTCCTAGGGTTCCAAGTTCAAACTGAGTTTCATCTTTTTAGTGAGAAATTCTTAGGGTGAGAGCGGAATTTAGGTGACGGGAAGTGCTTAAAAATAGCTAAAAATTATGAATATCAAGGGAAAAATATTCAATGTCAAAGGCGGCGGCTCGATCTAGGACGATTTTAAGCGTCAAAGTGCTTTAAAGGTGCCCGAGCGACACTTGTTGATTTTTCATAATTTTTTAGATAGTCGTGCGGGTTGGCAAGAGTTACTGGCCAATGCGGAATGCCAAGCCGGGCGCCGAGGATTTTTTAGAGCTCAATTCGGAGTCCGAACGGGGAAATGGCCACAAAGTGGGCAAGATTTGAAGGGGTGGACCAGAGTTTAGCCAAATGGGTAAGTGACCCTTGGGGCCCAAAAATGAAAGTCACATGAAATGTTTGGGGAGAATCGTGGAGAGAGAGAGAGGAGGACATCAACGCTAGACTGCGCCGTTTTTTTCGCCCTCCTTGATGGAGATGGAGGTGTGGGGCTGCAAACAACCCCTGCAACTAATCATGGGCCCTCATTCCCTCCTGTCTGTGGATCTTATCGTGGCCCTTCGCTCCTCAATTAATGGCTTGAATGCTGAGATAGAAATCTAGTCTTTCTCTCTCCTCCCTCTCTCTCTTCAAAAGGCAAATTCATGTGGGAAGAAGAAGGAAGAAGAAAGAATGGTGGAGGCTTGTCCGGCATGGATCGGATTGCTCCACGGGCTGGAAATGGTGATTTGTGATTGTGCTGGACATGAAGTGCTGCTGATTTTCAGATTTGCAGCCATGGACATGAAACCCGAAACACGCAAATAAGCGGTAATTCAAATTTTTTCAAAGGAAATTTGAGATTTTATGGCTTTTGATTGATAAAATGTTGTTCATGTGGGCTAAAAATTGTTTATGTTGCTATTTCCCATGAGTACTTGCTTATCATAATCAGAAAATCAGAAAAATATGCATCTTATGGCTCAAAATAATACACTAAAACACGTAAAATATGGAAAATCAAGGAAAAATGATGGTTTTTTGGCATAAAAATGGAAAAATGAATAGGAACACCAACTAAAATTTCATTTTGCTGCAAGAAGGAACTAAGGGCCACAGCCCATAACCTATTTTGAATTTTTAGTAATAAAATAATGCAAAAAATAAGGGAAAATACAAGGAAAATAGAGAAAAATCACTAAAAATAGGAAAAAAATGTATTTTGGGTGTGGAAAATTAATGAAAATTAAGAGCAATGTTTGTGAATGTTTGTGGGGACTGAAGCATGAGGATTAGACTCATTTCAACCCCACCTTCTTGTTCTAGTGTGTTTTTCCCGCTTTCTACACATAAAGTGATGGCAAAATACCCTATAAATCTATACCACAATGCAACATTTGATCGATGGGAGGGTAGAATGGTTAGAGTGTGTCTAAATGTGGAGTCATATGATGAAAATATTGCTGTATTTGTTTGCATGCCATATAGGTCGGTGAATAATTATAAAATAAGGGCCTAGTAGCACGAGGGTTTCCTCGGTGCTAGGTTTGTGCAACGCCGCATAAGAACGGTAGTTGAAAATCATTGAAAGGATGTTTCCACATGTGCACAACATTGATTTCATAATTTTTTGAGCACTTGGCATCCACAATATGCATAAATCATGGAAATATTTAAAGGTATCAGAAATCCTGGATGCACATCAATTGTTTTCATTAGGATCTTGACCCACGTTGAGTGAGAGACAGGGCACCCTAAGCCATAGGCTAGTCGTAGGGTCTAGGGAAAAGAGAAGTAAGGACAATGGTACATTCCTGTATACGCTTATTTGGTACCTTGAGCGACTTTTGTGCGAAATGTTTAGATGTTGAGCGACGCATCGAGGGGCCAATCCCCAAGGTGTAGGAGAGTCGCAGAGGGTTGACGGCATTTAGCCGTAGAAGGAACCCCATGTGTATGTGATTCGAGCCTTTTGGCTATGTGAAAGGGACTCCCTCCGAGGAGTAATATTGGGTTAGGATCAGTTGGACTACAACGTATTACAAGCGCAATGTTTAGGAAGGCAGAGATTTTGATAGACGCTCCTGGCCGCGAGGCCGAGGGGTTGTCTTGTGCGTAGTGACGAGGCCCGGCTAGTGCATGAGCCAGTGCCGGCCCGTTTTTAGGTCCATGATAGGGTAAAAACCCTAGATCATTTCTCGCAAGTATGTCCTACTGTCCCTACATTCCGTGAATGTGGGCAAGTCTTTAGGGTATAAGAGTTTCGGCTTTGGCAATACGAGCGACTAGGTCACATCCACAACGTGTTAAATCCTGGTTAGCTCTTCGGGATATGTTGCATTGAATTAACCCTTATTAAACAAGTCCCTCGCGGTTTTTAGGTGTTCAGGTTTAAACTAATTTAACTTGTCTATTCTTGAAGATAATTATGCTATCATTTTTGTAACCACATGATTCATTACCTACGTATAAGTTGTTTTACAAACCCTAACTTTTCGGGTTAAGATCAAAGCATAGGTTTTAGTTATAGCATAATTCCAATTTATCATCCTATAATATGCAACAAGATTCATGCTACTAAGCTTTAGGATTTTATGTTTAAACAAGCAGCCTTTTTTTACTTTCATTTCCAAATGAATTTGTCGTATGCAGAACTTACATAACCTTTCATTGATTTGAGTTTTTAGGCCACTTGTCTAGAGTTAAATCTTCTTCACGCAGCCCTAGTAATTTCCTACGGTTGCTAGTAACTTTCTTTAAGAATCATTTCGAAAAAGATGTTCAATAATGCGATATGTGTTTTATTTCTTCCATGCTTAATCAAAGTGTACTATGATAATTTCGTTTTGTAAAAATGGGCATTAATTAATCTAATCTCATAACTTTGCAATGCATAAAAAACCACTTGCTAGAAATGCATAGAAATCTTATGCTCACTTTATTTTGTTCGTTTTATTGAAAAATACTAATGACCGAATCCCTCAATTGTGATCTATTAGCCAAAGTATCTTCAATCGGAAAAACATGCATCCTTATTCCTCAAATGATCCATGCATACTAGATTTATTACGACGTAAATCAAAATTAGGAAGAAAAACCTCGACTCGTGGTGAAATGTCCACATGGATTTAGAAGAGGATCCTCATGCAGTTGCGCCTTGTGCTTTCTTAGGAGCCATCGCGAATTTGGCCTTTCTGCCTTGGACGTAGATTTATGATGTTGGCCATCTCCTTTGCACACGAAACTCCCTTTGTGATTCCACTGTCCTTCAGAATCGAACCTTAGAAGTGGAGCTTATGAATTTTCCCTTCCTTTCGTAGAAGCTCCGGGGGTGCAAATTGTCTAGACGGAAAGGGGGAAAATCAAATAGCTTTGTGATATGCAAAAGGGAGAAAAGGTAGCTTAGAAATCCGGGTTATAAAGACCCCTTTGGAAAGGGTTTATAAAAGTCCTTAGGAAGGCCTTTTAAGATAACGTGTGGGGGGGGAGGGGGGGGGGGGGGAAATCCACGAAAGGGATTTGAGGACTTGTGTGGAAACCTCACTGGAAGGGTGTGAGGTGGAATTTGCAAGGGGATGGATGGAAAAATCCCGGGGGTAGGGGGGTATAAGAACCACAATAGGGGGCCTTGGATTCCGGGGGGTTTATCAAACCCACATGAACAAGGGCTAGGAGGAAGCCCACAAGAAAGAATTTGTGGGCTTGCAATATGAAAGGGGGCTTAGGGAGCCCCCTTGGAAGCTTCAAGAAGCTTCAAGAAAGCTTCTGCCAACGTGGAGAGCCCATGTGGAGGAGATAAAAAGTTGATTATGGGCGGCAAAGCTACTGGCGCCAGGGCCGAGATGGTGGCTTTGGCGGCGCTGTTGCAGCAGAGCTAGCGGCTCTTCTCTTCCCTCGCCTGGCAGTGTGACGGCTCCCTCGTCCAGCTCTCCCTCCTACGGCAGTGTGGCTGCTTCAAGCTCCACTCAGCGGCGTCACGGCCTTCCATTTTCTTCACTCCCCCCCACATGCTTTTATAGCTGAGGGGAGGGGATCCTCCCTCCCCCACGTGGTATCTTGCATGGCTTCATCCCCTCCATGGCATCCAGCAAGGATGCTTAGTCATCCCGCCTTCCCTCCCTCTCCCCCAGCATGACTATCGGATGGGGGAGAGAGGGATAATTCAAAAAATAATTTTGACTTATTTCTTTAAAAAATATATCATTTTGGCCTCCTAAGAGGCCGTTCGTATGAAGATCATGGGTTTTCAATAATCCATAGTTCTAAGCCTCAATTTGGCCCGTGGAGACCGTGTGAGTATCATGGGATTCATAAATATTATTGTGGAAATATTACATTAGGATTTCATAAAAAATAAATCCTTCATTGTTTCGCTCTAATACCAACTGTAATGTGTCCACCTGTAATCTTCGAGACATGTCTTAGTAATCCATCGGAAAGGATGTCTAGAAAGCTCCACCCGGCACTCCCATGGCATATCACGAGGTTTGTGATCTAGGCCTTTCCGCGTCTACCACGTAGGAGAAGTATTCTGGCCGTTCCCACTTAGGACCGCGACCTGAATCAGGGTTTTTTCCTAATGGTCATTTCCTAAATGGCAACTAGCATCAAACCCCAAGCGAACTACTTTACGCAGAAACGTCAGGTCCGAAGCAGATTCACGCTGCACTTGGTTCAACATGTTATCTTAAAAGGCCTTCCTAGGGACTTTTATAAACCCTTTCTAAGGGGGTCTTTATAACCCGGATTTCTAAGCTACCTTTTCCCCCTTTTGCATACCACAAAGCTATTTTCTTTTCCCCCTTTCCGTGTAGACAATTTGCACCCCTAGAGCTTCTACGAAAGGAAGGGAAAATTCATAAGTTCCATTTCTAAGGTTTGATTGTGAAGGACGGTGGAATCACAAATGGAGTTTCGTGTGCAAAGGAGATAGCCAACATCATAAATCTGCGTCCAAGGCAGAAAGGCCAAATTCGCGATGGCTCTTAACAAAGCACAAGGTGCAACCACAGGAGGATCGTCTCCTAACATCCATGTGGACATTTCACCACAAGTCCAGGTTTTTCTTCCTAATTTTGATTTACATCATAATAAATCTATTATGCATGGATCATTTGAGGAATAAGGATGCATGTTTTTCCAATTGAAGATACTTTGGCTAATAGATCACAATTGAGGGATTCGGTCATTAGTATTTTTCAATAAAATGAACAAAATAAAGTGAGCATAAGATTTCTATGCATTTCTAGCAAGTGGTTTTTTATGCATTGCAAAGTAATGAAATTAGATTAATTAATGCCCATTTTTACAAAACGGAATTATGATAGTACACTTCGATTAAGCATGGAAGGAATAAACCGCATATCGCATTATTGAACATCTTTTTCGAAATGATTCTTAAAGAAAGTTACTAGCAACCGTAGAAATTACTAGGGCTTCATGAAGAAGATTTAACTCTAGGCAAGTGGCCTAAAAACTCAAATCA
Source organism: Lygodium microphyllum (assembly GCF_053477565.2). Taxonomy (NCBI): domain Eukaryota; kingdom Viridiplantae; phylum Streptophyta; class Polypodiopsida; order Schizaeales; family Lygodiaceae; genus Lygodium; species Lygodium microphyllum. Next base: position 119,780,765 of record NC_141139.1, read on the forward strand.
ACGAAAGGTTATGTAAGTTCCGCATACGACAAATTCATTCGGAAATGAAAGTAAAAAAAGGCTGCTTGTTTAAACATAAAATCCTAAAGCTTAGTAGCATGAGTCTTGTTGCATATTATAGGATGATAAATTGGAATTATGCTATAACTTAACCTATGCTTTGACCTTAACCCAAAAAAATAGGGTTTGTAAAACAACTTATACGTGGTAATGAATCATGTGGTTACGAAAATGGTAGCGTAACTATCTTCAAGAATAGACTAGTTAAATTGGTTTAAACCTAAACACCTAAAAACCGCGAGGGACTCGTTTAGAAAGGGTTAGTTCAATGCAACATATCCCAAAGAGCTAATTCGGATTTAACACTTTGTGGACGTGACCTAGTCAATGTATTTCCAAAGCTGAAACTCCTATACCCTAAAGACTTGCCCACATTCACGGAATGTAGGGACAGTAGGACATACTTGCAAGAAATGATCTAGGGTTTTTACCTTGAGAATCTCTCGCTAAAAAGATGAAACTTGGTTTGAACTTGGTTATATCTAATCATGATTTTGTGACTCCATTTGATGGATAAATAGTCCCATAGTTTGATGTGACACTTGTGCAACAGGTTGTGGAGTCGCACGATCTTGTGATTTGATCACAAGTGAATGGCCAATTCCTCGGAATGAGATTGACAGATTCTTATGCAAGTTTATCTTGCGAGAGGATAAATAATTTTCCTAATATAGTACCTTTCTTGGGTAAAGTGACCAAGATACGGGGATTAAATATTTGCTTGGAAGCAAAAGACCAATCAGTGAATTGGAATAACATACTCACTGCTAATAGAACTTAAGATTTTGATTAAGTCAGGTTAATAGGGTACGGCCCTAACCTAAGGATATAGGGTTAACAAACAAACCCTCAGGGATCTTGTGTCAAGATTGTGGGAGAGAAGGAAGGAGTCTCACTTGAAGCTTTCTTGCTTGCACAATGGGGGAAGACACACAAGGGTGGAGGCTGAAAACAGTTTTCCTCTTCTTAGTTGTGTAAGCCAAAAGAACTCTAGTACAAAGAAATAGAAGAACCCTCTATATGGGTCTCAAACCAAACTCAACTAACTAAGGTGGCATACTAACTGAGCCACGAACTAGAGTAGATAAGGATAGCTATCATGTAGCTATTATTCATGGGCAGTGTACCAACCGCGTCTGCAACTGACAAGTCCGTGACATAAATACACAACGGTCACCCTGGCGTATCACGAGTGGAGCTCGATATCTCAACACTCCCCCTCGAGCTCAATCCCAATTCCTGCACACCAAGCAGGTCTCTGAACTTGCGCAGCTTCTCTGCGCCCAATGCCTTCGTGAATATGTCAGCTACCTGATCCTCTGTGCTGACATAAACTAGATCAATAAGACCTAGTAAAACCCTCTCTCGCACATAGTGATAATGCACCTCAATGTGCTTTGTTCTAGCATGATAGACTGGGTTATTTGCCAAGTGTATACTACTCATGTTGTCACAATAAATGACAACTGGTCCATCTGTAGACTGATGCATATTATAAAGTAGCTTATGCAACCAAGCTACCTCACATGCAGCCATTGCTGCACCCCTGTACTCAGCCTCTGTGCTCGACAAGGCAACTGTAGGCTGTTTCTTGCTGCTCCAAGTGACTGCAGCACTCCTAAAAGAGAACACATATCCACTGGTAGATCGTCTATCAGAAATACTACCAGCCCAATCAGCATCAGTGTATCCATGCAATTGTATCTGAACCCCAGTCTCATAAAATAGTCCATACTGCAATGTGGACTTCACATACCTGAGTATGCGTCTAGCCACATCCAAATGTGGTTTCCTTGGAGCCTGCATAAACTGACTTACCAATCCAACAGCATAGCTCAAATCTGGCCTGGTAATAGTCATATAAATCAAACTTCCTACTATGCGTCTGTACATAGTAGGGTCTTCTAGAAGCTCACCTGCATCTGTGCTCAGCTTCACATTTTGCTCCAAAGGAACTGAAATAGGCTTACAGCCTGTCATCCCATATTTGGACAGCATGTCCAATCCATACTGCCTCTGCAAGAGCTATATCCCACTTGGTGATCTAATCACCTCAATGCCTAAGAAATAACGCAGCTCTCCCAAATCCTTCATCTCAAACTTCTGCTTCAATAGCATTTTCACATGAAGGATATTTTCATCACTGTCACCTGTCATAATCAAATCATCAACATAAATGACAAGTAGCATAATACCTTTCTCTATTTTTCTCACATAAAGTGAGAAATCTGCCTTGGAAATCTGAAAGCCAATAGTGACAAGATACTGTCATATCTTGTCAGACCATGCTCTAGGTGCTTGCTTCAAGCCATACAAAGCTTTCTTCAACCTGCAAACAAACTCAGGATGAACAGCATGCACATAACCTGGTGGCTGCTCCATATAGATCTCTTCTTGCAAATCACCATGCAAGAAGGCATTCTTTACATCCATCTGATGTAAAGGCCATCCCTTTGATGCAGCCATAGCAATGACTGCTCTTACAGTTGCCATCCTTGCAACTGGACTGAATGTTTCTTCATAGTCAATGCCATATGTTTGTGCATACCCCTTGACTATTAATCTTGCCTTGTATCTGTTCACAGAACCACCTGCATTATGCTTCACCTTATAAACCCACTTACAGCCAATTGCATTCTTACCTTTAGGCAAAGGTACTAACTCCCATGTAGCATTTGCTTCCAAGGCATCCATTTCTTCATCCATGGCTTTCTCCCATTTTTCTTTTCCCATGGCTTGCTCAAAAGATGTGGGTTCTGGTTCCTGTATCAGTTTGACCATATATGCATAGTGAATGGCTGTAAATCCATCATATTTCAGCCTATTCACAAGATACCTAGCTCTCATAGACCTGCGCAAAGTAGGTTCACTCCCAGGTGCTCTCAAAATATCCCTGGTCTTCCTTACTCCAGGTGTAACAATAGAAGGAATACCCAACTCATCATCAATGCTCTGTTCTGAGCCACTGGATTCACCATCCACATAAGAGTGACCTGCATTCACATCAAACATGGGCTGATCAACCTTCCCTTTTCCTTTTCGTGATACCTGCATACCACTATCCGCATTGCTTTGAGAAGATTCTCCTGATCTCAATCTGCCTGTCCATGGCGAAGAATGTGAACCACTGCTAGAGGACGCTCCAGGTCCACTAATATTTTGTGACTGCTGCTGTGAATTCTGTGTAGCATTACCATTTTGTGCATCTACATCATCAATCACATTTACTGGTTTATACGAGCTACTCATCTCATCAAAAACAACATCTCTGCTCACTGTAAACTTACGAGTAGAAGGGTTATAGCATCTATACCCTTTTTGCTGCAGAGAGTAACCAATAAAGATGCACTTCTCAGCTTTTGGATCCAACTTGGATCTCAACTCATCTGGCACATGTACATAGGCAATGCAACCAAAAATTTTCAAATGAGAAATATCTGGTTTCCTACCAGTATATCTCTCCTCTGGAGTCATCCCATGTATTGCTGCAGTGGGAGTCCTGTTCATTATATAGACTGCTGTACCAACTGCTTCAGCCCAATAAAAATCTGGCAAGTCTTTTTCATTGAGCATGGCACGAGATACCTCTCCAATATGCCTGTTTTTTCTTTCTGCAATTCCATTTTGTTGTGGGGTATGACTGCATGAATATTGCTGCTTTATGCCATGCTCCTGCAGGAACCTTGCAAACTCATTTGAGAGGTACTCTCCCCCTCCATCTGACCTTAGGCATTTTATCTGCAAGCCTGTTTCTTTTTCAACCATAGCTTTAAGAGTTTTGAAATGCCCAAAAACTTCACTTTTCTTTTTCATAAAATACACCCAAACTTTTCTGCTATAGTCATCAATAAAACTGACAAAATAATGACAGCCTCCAAGAGATGCAGCTTTAGTAGTCCACACATCAGAGTGGATTGATTCTAATGGCTTCTTGCTTTCTTGAACATGTCTAGGAAATGGTTTCCTTGCCTGTTTTCCAAACTAACAGGCTTCACATACCTTATGCATTTCTGCAACCTTGAATTTTGGCAATCCTGCAACAATATTTTGGGCCTGCATTAATTTAAGTCGCTGTACATTAACATGACCAATGCGTTTATGCCAGATATCAATATCTGCAACTACACCGGTCCCATGTGCAAACATTGCTGCACTCAATTCAGACATGTCTGCATCCAACGTAAACATTCTGCCCTTCTTCTTTCCTTTTGCTATCAAGCGACCTTTATTTTTCATATCCTCAACAAAGCATCCATGAGGATTAAATCTGACCTGCAAGCCCTGCTCAACCATTTGATCGACAGAAACCAGATTCTTGGTGATATTCGGGACATGAAATACATCGGACAGGTATTTCTTTTTCCCATCCTGCATAGACAAGGGAATTTTTCCAATCTGCACAATAGGATGTGCAGTATCATCACCAGTCTCCACAAATCCTGGTGTTTCCATTTTCCTTGCATCCTCCATCCATTCTGCATGACCTGTCGTGTGGTTTGATACACCTGAGTCAACATACCATACATCATTGCTTTCACAGAATTGTTCATGTGCTGCACCATGAACAAATGCTCATTTCTGTCATCACCCTGTCTGCTAGAAGATGCATAATTCCCTTGTTGCAGTTTTCCATTCATGATGTCATTTTGCTTTTTATAGCAGTCTTTAGCCATATGACCCATCTTACCACAGTAGTAGCATTCAACATTACTGTTTGCATTTTGACCTCTTTGCCATCCACCACGACCTCTTTGGCTCCCCCTGCCTCTAGAGTTACCACGTCCTCCTCCATAGGACTGGTTTTCTTGAGTTTGCTGCATATTCTGATTTCTACCACGGCCTCCAAATCGGCCTCCTCTACCTCTGCCTCTACCTCTTCCAGCATTTGAGTAGAAGACAGCTTCTTTTGAAGTTCCTCCTAAAGAAGATGCACCACCATTTCTTTGCTCCTCAGAAATTAGAAGAGCAATCAGCTCCTCAAAATCAGGAAATCTTTCACGAACTGAAATGGATGTCCGAAACTGTGCATAATCCTTTCCTAGACCATTCAAGGTCACAGAAACTAAATCATCATCTTCCACTGGTGACCCAATGGAAGCAAGTGCATCTGCAATCTTCTTCACCTTCATGTGGTAGTCGTTGATGCTCATATTTTCTCTTTGCACATTGTGCAACTCTTGCTTGAGCTACATTTTCCTGGCTTGCGTATTTGTGCTATACATTTTTGACAAAGTATCCCATGCCTCCTTTGGCGTACTTGCATCCTGAATATGCACAATCATAGAGTCTGAAATGCCGATAGACAGCCAATACATAACTTTCCTGGCTCTCTCATGCCATGCTTTAAATGCCTGCATTTGTTGTTGATTGGGAACATCAGGAAGGACTGGTTCTTCTTCATTTCCTGCAACAAATTCCCAATATCCTTTTCCCATAAGGAAATTCGTCATTCTAAACTTCCATGCTTGGAAGTTGTTCTTGTCAAGCTTTTCAGTGACAATCTGTGAAAGAGAATCAGATGCCATTACAGAAGACTGTAAAAAATTCTGTCACTGCAAAAAACGCAGCTTCACCCTCACAAGGGAAAATCTGTAAAACTGGCGAAAGTGGTATTTGACCACACAGTGACTTCCTAGTGACGATTTTGCATCAACAGGCAACAGGGATGATTCTGTAACTCCCAATGTCTCTGCGCACAAGCATACAATGCAATTTTTACAGTAACTATTCACCGACCTGTAGAACAGTGGCTGCACAGCATAAAACTGGGCCTTTTCCTGAGTGCGTGCAGAAAACTTTCGCCTCCAAAACAGGCCCCGAAATGGCCTCAAATCAAAAAAACAGGGTCGCCAAGGGCTAAAGCCTCCTCCCGCAGCATATACTGTCCTCTTGCTTCACCGCGAAGGGCATCTCAACCTGAGACAATGCACTCCTGCACTTTCCGACTGTACTACCTGCAGAGATCTGCTCCCAAAACAGAAAATGAAAGCAACACTGCTCCTCTTACGAGAACACCGCGAGCTTGGCTTGCTTTCTTGAGCTCCTTACCACGAACAAGGCTCTGATACCATGTCAAGATTGTGGGAGAGAAGGAAGGAGTTTCGCTTGAAGCTTTCTTGCTTGCACAATGGGGGAAGACACACAAGGGTGGAGGCTGAAAACAGTTTTCCTCTTCTTAGTTGTGTAAGCCAAAAGAACTCTAGTACAAAGAAATAGAAGAACCCTCTATATGGGTCTCAAACCAAACTCAACTAACTAAGGTGGCATACTAATTGAGCCATGAACTAGAGTAGATAAGGATAGCTATCATGTAGCTATTATTCATGGGTGGTGTACCAACTGCGTCTGCAACTGACAAGTCGGTGACATAAATACACAACGGTCACCTTGGCGTATCATGAGTGGAGCTCGATATCTCAACATCTTGCCAAGTTGCAATTGATCCCAGATCGAGTGCTGGATGCATTCGGAAAGAAGGATTCACTCCTTAGCAGTTGGCCAAAATAACGACCACTGGAAATGATTGTGCTTGTAACAGTTTAGAGAGCACTGTTTTGCTTTGTTTGCTCAAAGAATTAAAGGATGAAAAGATATCTAATGCTTCAGGTTGAAGGCCTGAAGGGAGAGGTAGCTTCAGTTACCCCCGATTGCCTGCCTGACCCTAACCAAGGGGGTTGTTAACCGCGCGGGGAAGGTGGACTGGACCCGCCGCGAGAGGTCTCTCTGTTGAGCGCTACTTGGAGCAAGAGGACGCTTGGGTGCTAGAGGGGGCTCTGTCCGTAAATCCATCACCTTCCGGGCCCTGCACAAGAGGTCAACGTGACTCGCGATTGGATCTCGAGGCCCGCATACTAGTCTACAAGCAGAATCTTGGATTAGTAATCCTTGTGGATATCTGGATAGCCTTCGGGCCGATTATGGATAAGCCTACGGGCTAGACTTTATGTATTTCAAAGATAAATATGATAACCTGTTGAAAAGGAACTTGTTTGACATTGCTTTTCTATGTCAAGTGCTATGATTACGTGAAGGAACCAGTGCCTAACAGGCTAATTAAGGAAGCTGATTGATACATGTCCAACTAAATGTGTTAGGTAATTAAATAACTAAAACAACCTGAGCAAAGTGAGTGCAGAGGATGTGGCCATAGGTCGGTCCTACGGATGGGTGATCCCAATTGGCCGGAACTTTTCTCAATCATGATGGTGGAAAGCAAGAAGATCATTCGAAGGACTAAACAGCAAGGGCGCTGACCTAGAATCTAAGTTATAATAATCCCGATTTACGTTGTTTTAAGGGAACGGACTGGGACTATGCCTTATGGCAGAGAGGTCAGCCTTGCATCCCTCTCATTTCCCATTCTCCTTGAACCAAGTGCAGCGTGAATCTGCTTCGGACCTCGCGTTTTTGCGTAAAATATTTGCTTGGGGTTGGACGCTAGTTGCCGTTTAGGAAATGACCATTAGGAAAAAACCCTGATTTAGGTCGGTCCTAAGTGGGAACGGCCAGAATACTTCCGCTACGTGGCAGACGCGAAAAGGCCTAGATCGCAAACCCCGTAACATTCCATGGGAGTGCCGGGCGGAGCTTTCTAGACATCCTTTCCGATGGACTGCTAAGACGTGTCCTGAAGATTACAGGTGGACACGTTACATTACATACTGTTTCTACACATTATCGCATCAAGGCTGGATTCTTAGGCACTAGATATAATGAAACGCAAGAAGTGCATGACTTAGAAATTAAAATTGGTGATTATGTCAAATGTAGAAATTTCTTAGTTGTGCCTTTGCAATCTAGTGACATTATCTTAGGAATGCCTTGGCGTCATCAGTACAATCCTGATATAGATTATTCCACGCATTCAATGAAGATTCATTCTAATGGGAAACAAATCACATTGCATGGTATGTGCACTTTTGATAATTTTCCATTGCTTAGTCATACTTAGGCTAAACGTGAATTACAAAAAGGTAGCAAATCCTATTTAATATGGGTGAATGAAATTGAAGCTAAAGAAAATCAGATGCATCCTAGGCATGCACAATTTCTTTCACAATTTCAACATTGTTTTGCTGCTGACTTACCACCTAGATTACCACCTATACATCCCGAAGATCACAAGATAGACCTAATTCTTGGATCACAACCACCATGTAAAGCACCATACAAACATAACCAAATTGAACAAAAAGAGATTCAAGCCCAAATTGAAGAATTGTTAACCCGAGGACTCATTAGACCTAGTAGTTCTCTATTTGGTGCACCTGTTCTATTAGTGAAGAAGAAAAACAATACCTATCGCATGTGCATTGATTATCGTGCCCTAAATAAGATCACTGTTAAGAAAAGATATCTGATTCCTAGGGTAGATGATCTTATGGACAAGATACAAGGAATCCACCTTGTGTATGAGCCTCGGCAATAAATAAAATTTTACAGAATCCACTGCAAAACCTCACGGAATCCATCGTGGAATATGCCTCCTGGCATCATATGCACATTTTATTAATGTGTATGAAGAGGCTTAAAAAGCTCATGTTTTACTTAATGTAGGGTCTCAAAGGAAAGATTGGTGGCTTACTAGATGCACATGATTTGCATGATATAGTTATAGTTTTTGAGATAGTTCATTAGCTTGAGGATATGCCTATAGAGGATGTTAGATGTGATGCTCCACAGATGGAGAATGTTTCAGATGATTTTTCTAATGCCTTGATAGGAAATACATAAATGCTTTTGGATTTGGAATGGTTAGATATTTTTTGGAGATAGTTTGAGTTTGTTGGATGTATTGATTATATTGGATGTGGAGCAAAAAGGTTATCAGAAGTAGCTTCCATACGATGGATTTTGAAAGATCAAGCATGTTGCTATGTATTTGTTGATGAGTGCATTTTGAGCATGTATATGGAGGTTCTACAGTCTCTAGTATATAATGTGCACCCAAGGTCTTATGATCCTAGAGGGGGGTGCTAGGTGTGGTTCAAGGGTTGTACCGATGCTAAGTATTTTGATCTATGATCTAGGTGGATGCTTGCTAATGTACATGATTAGAGAAGTGCTTGTTATTTGGGTGTTTGACTCAAGTGGATGCATACTGGAGGATGTGCAAGTTCAGAGGGGGTGGATATCGTACTACTACACAGACACAGTGTGAAAAACCCTCGAGTGTATCATCATACATTCAACATTCTTATTAATCTAGAGATTCAATGTCGTACTAGTTATTAGTGCTAGTGCTCATAGTATGGATGGTTCAAAATTACAAGATATTTGGATAAATTTTACCTATTTTTTATATTTTGAATATTTATTTTTGTAAATATTCTGAAAATGTATAGAAAAATTTTAGAATAGGATATTATGCAAAAAACCAGTTGTTTTTTAGTCAATTTTGGAGATCTCACGCAAGAAAAGGGCTCCCAAATTTGCGCAGTATGCGATGGCAGTTTTCTAGAAGCAAACGACACTCCGGGTGATGAAGAAGAAAAATGATGGATCCAAGAGAATTTTTAGCAGGTGTCTAGTGTCTAGGGTTTTACCCCTCCTTAGTAATTTAAGAACTCTCAACTAATGTTTTCTAATTAGATTTCACAAAACTAACATTTCTAGTCATACTCAAGTGATTCAAATATTTAATTTATTTATTTTAATATATATGTAAAGTAATTAGTATTATTTTAGTTTTAAAATATCATAAAAATAAAATAAAAAACTATTTCATTTCATCATAAAGAAGTCTATTTAAGATAAATAAAACTTGAATTTCAATAAATAATAAAAATAATTTGCTAAAATTTGGATATATTTTAAATAATTTAATAATAATAATAATGGTTTAAATATTATATCTTGATCATATTAATAGCCAAAATTTTGGCATCATGGCTGCTCAAGTGTCACGCTATGTCAATGCAATAAGGGCTCATTGCACGGATAAGAATGATACGAAAATAAGGGTTTCGAAGAAGTATCTCCCTTGTATTACGAGGGGTTATTTAGCATACAAGAACGATTTCAAAGAAGGAGACAATACACAAATAGCCTTTAGCTCCCTTGTGTAGAGTATCCTCTCCTTGAATTCTAGATTATTGCTCCCTCACTTATTTTTACAAGAGTTAACTCATCATCGTTGTGTATTTAAAATGAGAAGATGGGCCCTCCTTTATATAGTTTGTTTTTTGGAGGAGAGAGCACCTCTACTTTTTTTAAGTTTATAAAAGAATGAAACTAATTTTTTAATTATAAAATAATCTCATTTTGTTTTTTATGAGAATAAAAATTTTAATTGGTTTATTTTTAAAATGACTTGTATTCTTGTTTTATATTAGTGTAGGAAAAAGGGTTTTTGTTTTTAACTATAGAAAATGTAAAGGGGGGGGGGAGTAAGGAGGCTTCACCCTCCCGATTGTTCCAAGAAGATTTGGCTTGTCACGGAGCAAGTGATGAAGGAGAGGGCGAGGCGTGAAGGCTTAGCTCTTGTCAAGGCAACCAAGATGAGTCCGAGCATGTGGAGGCCCATTCATAGAGCAAAGCGAGGCATGGTGACCCCCCCACCTAGAGTTGCTAAAGAGTATGGGTGCCTTATTGTTCAATTAGGCCATTGAGGGCAAGTTCAAAGTGATTACAGCAGGGACATCATCCTGGAAATGCAAGCTAGAAGGTTCGATGCTGTGAACCAGGCGTGTCTAGCTTCAACTTGGATCGTAGAGTTTGATCTAGCCATCAAGGGCCTAAAAGTTCAAGTGGGCATGGTATGTACGGATGCCTCTGAAGCCTGCCTTCTTTTCTTGCGCATAACAAGGATAGATCTAGGCGATACAATCCCGAAAGTGATTGCAGTAAGGGAAATGGCCCTCACTCTATAGGCACGGGGGTTTGATGCAACCCATCAAGTCACTATGTGTTGTCCAAGGGCTCCAGCCCACCAGTCCAACCGGTACTCTCATCCTATCATTCTAAAGGTGTGCCGCTCAAAGAGGTTGAGGGTACTTGATGTAGGAGACATGGATCTCATGCGGCGGGCCAAATGGCATGCAACTTCCAAGCATGTTGTGTAGTTCGTTCCTTCCTCACATGCAACTTTTGTAGCTCAATCGAGCAAAAAACTCCCCCATATCTTTTCAAAGTTGAGTAGTGCAAGGTGGGGGAGGATTCTTGATGCAAGTGAAATGGATCTCATGAGAAGGGCCAAGCGGCATGCTACAATCTAGCAAGTCGAGTGGTCACAACACAAAGGTTCTTCAAGTTAGATCTGTGCCTCAAAGGGCACTAAGAGAAAAGCTAAGAAGGGTGTGCCAACAAAGGTTCAACCCATCAAGGGCAAGAAGACTAAGAGGCGCGCTTCAAGGAAGATTCAAGAAACCAAGGCCCAACTCTTTTCAAGGGAAGGTGCGTTCAAGGTAAAGCGCACCTCTTACACTATGCAATGTGTGGCTATCCCATAGTGGCCTCATGTTGTTTTCTTCATCGGCTAGTGAAATGACAAAAGTGGCCAAGATGGGCCTCCTCCTGCAAGGTGTCCTTCAGCTACAAATAAATAAATTGGTTATAACTCAATCCTAACCTTAATTTATTACGAGTGTACACTCTAAACTCATAAACGTCTATTAATTTAAATATGTATTTTGTGGAATCACCCGCTATGGAATCACCCACTTGCACATTAAATTAACAAGACGCCCGAAAATGATAGGCATCCCCATCGACTTTTTGCACAAGGAATCCACCTTGTGTATGAGCCCCGGCAATAAATAAAATTTTACAGAATCCACCACAAAACCTCACGAAATTCACCGTGGAATATGCCTCCTGGCAGCATATGCAATGGTCAAATCTTCCACTACAAGCTCTTTCAAGGCATTCATGATATGACTATTCAACACATCAATAGTCTCGAGTACATCCAGTAGTACATGATCCCTCATAGGCTTCCTCATAAGCACTCAGAAAATCTACATGTGCATTGTCCCTATCATTCACTTTAGGCTCATTCAAGACATCATCTATATAGATACTCAAAGTATCAAAAGTAGTTGCATAAACATCATCTATGTGGAGACTTAAAGTATCCATAGTATATGTAGAGACCTCATTGATATGGCAACTCAAAGCATCACTAGCATAAGCATACTCGGTATAGGAAAAATCACAACCTTTATAGTTTTAGCATAGGCACTCATTGCATAAGTGTTCAACTCCTTAGTAAGTGCATCAAAAACATCAATAGTAGGTTGTTGCTAAGCCAAGTCCATAGCAAGTAGTGAATCTTGGGCAAAATCTTGTGCTTTCTCTATACGTTTATCCTTCTCTAGTTGCATCTGCATCCTTAATTTCTCTTATTTCCATATCTAAAATGCCTCCTCTATCCGTCTTCTTGCTTCTTCCTTGTTCCACCTTCTTTTTTCTTCCTCTTCTTGCTTCTATCATTGTTGATATTGGTACATATATACTATAACATGTTGAGAAATGCGCAATCACATCCACTATAGCCTCTTTGCAAGGAACAACAAGGCAAATAATCGCATTGCAAATAAAGCCTTAGACTAGGTCATGTATGCATGGTTTATTAAAACCACAGTTTGTGAATACCACGGTTCCTTTCCATCTTTTTCCACCTACCAATACCATTTGCTATAAGCCTATAAAAGGCACTCATCCCCACACTCATTTCATCTATCATTCTCATTTAGTTGTACTTGAATTATGCTTGGATAATATTAGTAGTTCTAATTTGTCATTACTTATGCCTCATTATGATTGTCTATTTGCTCATAATAACTAATCCACCTTAGCATGCATCCTCAATATTTTAACATGGTGTCAAAGCAAGTTTCAATCTAATGAGTCATTAAGCCACTAATTAGGTCATTTCAGTTTGAATTTTTGGCTCCCTCCACTTTTCCATGAATCTCTCACCTACCTCCATAGCTACCCACCTTCATTGGAGGGCTCTCTTCCCATACATTATCAGCTTCTACTTTCTTTTGGACAACTCTTCCTTAACTTGGGGTGCTCATGCCTATCACTTTAAAGTGTAACATTGGTGTCTCTCCTCTCCAGCATTGCGTCTACATTAGATCATTGTCCAAATCTGCACTCGACCTGTTCGTACTTCTCAATCAACCCCCACATTGAACAATATCAACCATTTTCATAGGGCATTAGAAGCCTACTATCTAAGCTACCTCCCCATCAAATCTTATGCCATATAATCACCTCACTGAACTGCAATAAGTAAATTATCAGTTACCTATCAAAACCCTAAAGAGGGCAACCATGGCCATTAATCTCCAAGCTCATGTCATTACAAGATATAGGCCTTATACTGACGTTAAAAGCGACGAAAATATTCATAAAGAAATTTACACCCGTTGTCCCAAAAAACGTCGTTATTGGCAACCCCATAGAACATTCAGTGTTAGCATCACTATTTGTGTCAATATCAGCACTCTATTTGCTTCACAATGTGCATCATACCCGTCAGAGTGCAGATAGACTTGACTATTTGCTTCACAATGCACTCTTCTTTAGTGGAAAAAACCCAAGGAGCGAGAGGTAGCTACAAGCAACCATCAGCACTCAGTTGTGGCCAAAGTGCCTCCATCTTGCCGACCTCGTTCAAATCCATTCATACCCCTATAGTGTTTCTCTTTCCTATAATGTGGTCCCATAGCAAGCTATCCACGTTCTTGAAAATATGCATGGGATCCAGCAAGTGGTTGATTTGTAAGTGGCTCCAATATGGCAACTCGTAGAAAACTGAGAACCATCGCATTCCATTTGGAAGTGACTCCGTGTGGATCATTTTTAGCTCGTACCAACTTTGGGCATTCAAAGGTGCTCGAGGTAATCTAAGAAAACCTTCCCTAAGTTCATGACCCTCTGGCAAGAAAGCAGTGTGTCCTTAATATACCATCTTCTTCATGGTTTGTGACCTTTGGGAGTCTAACTGCGGCCCATAGAATGGACATGCATGATAACCTAAGGTAACCAAACCTATCCTGACACCTCTATCCAGTATATACAAACTTGAATGAGCTATGATAGATATTACCAACGAGAACGGAAGCCTACTTACCTTAGCAATCTCTGAATCCCTAAAAGTCATGCATGGCCCACATGAGAATGACTCGAATATTGGCGGACCGTCCACCATCACGCTTGCTTATATCTTGCACGATGACCCCCTCCTCCCTCAAAATCTTAAGCTCATCGACTAATGGACGAAGATAAATGTCCATATTTTTGACTTTGTACGGCTGGCACAACGAGCAAGCTAAGGATGAGATGTCCTTTCTTCGTAGAAAGCCATGGAGGGATATTGTAGTTGACAAGGACTATAGGCCACACACTGTAAGAAGTAAGTGCAGATCGAATGGGTTCACCACTACAAGAGAAAGGCCCTATAGACGCGCATTGTACACGCGAAAAAGCGGGCACGTTTATAAGCGCGTGTATCAGCGCGTCTATTCACCCTAGTATAAAGAACGCATCTATATATCCGTGTTTATAAACACGCTTATAGATGCGAAAATAAACGCACATATTTTTCATTTCTAATAAAGTCCCTGAATATGACTAAACCTCTTAACAACTAGTATTTGTTTGAATAGGGCATGATTGGATAGAGCATGATTGGATGTATATACGACATAATTGCACCTGGATCATAAGAACATGATATACATGTATAGGATCATACGGACATGATATACATATATATACGACATGATATACATGTATAGGGCATATACATGTATAGGACATGATATACATTACCAACTTTACTTCTTTTTTAGTATTACAAATATACATCCAATCATTCAAAGCTAATTATATATATGTGATTTCATGCCCTATATAAATCCAATCATGCCCTATACAAATGTGATTGGATAGGGCATGATGATTGGATGTATATATGACATAATTATTAGAGAAGTGATTGATATATGCACATGTTGCATCTATTGTGCACTTAACCTAGCCATGGCTAAAACTTATAGATCAAAGGTGGACTTGTGCATTTGCAATATATATATATATATATATATATATATATAGAGAGAGAGAGAGAGAGAGAACTAATCAATACACTCACATGTCTCATTTGTTGTGCACTTAACCTAGCCATGCATGCCAATTCATAGCATGAGTAGATTGATGTAAATCAGTTAGCTTGTGCATGTGCAAGCTATTCCAATCATGTCAAGGTGCACTTATAGCTCACTTATAATTTTAGATAAGATGGACCACATGTAGCCAATGTGCACATATCCTCTTTTCATCATCTTTAGCCAGTGTGTCCACTTGTTGGTGACTAAAATAGATCACTGTAAGGATACTTTGCAATACCAACAAGCCAACTAAAAATCTCTTATCTATGAAATGTATAAGTAAATTAACTTGGTTAATTTGATGAGGTCAAGTTTTCCTTCCATGGACAGTGTGGTTGGCTATATTCTACTTCAAGGTTATACGAACTTACAGAAGTCAATGGAGCATCCTAAAAATGACGATACTCTAATTACTATATCAAGTCACTTCATGTACATATCTTTGATTGATTGATGGATAATATGCCTTTCTCTATCTCTTTCGTATACACCTTCATTACATTATCTCTCTCTAGCTAAAAACCATTCGTGCTTTATCCACCTATTGATACTTACATGCAATTGTAAGTGGGATGGTCTAGTAAGTCACCACATATGTGCCAATTGACTTGCCAATGTGTTATCTCTTATCCTCAAGATTTTCTATATATTTCACCACTATTCTCAATCAAAAACATCATATCAAGCATATCTTGCATTAATCACGCAGATTGGCCAACCCAACATAAATGAAATTGTATGAATAGCAATGTAGATCAAGATCTTAGCTTAAATCAATGACACCTTTTTGCACAATATAAACTATTAGAGTTTAACTACAATATATAATGCCTGCAAATAAGAAAGAGGCTTGATTTGTTGGACCACTATGCACATACAATCTATATATGTCATATTCCCTAAATGCATGCATTGATACTTACAATATGGAGGCAAACATTTTGATATTGAAAGACTAGGAAAGCCATGTCTGACTAGGAAAGTCATGCATGCATTGATACTTACAACATGGAGGCAAACATTTTGATATTGAAAGACTAGGAAAGTCATGTCATGTTAATCCAAAAAGCTAGCATCTAATCAGTTTAATTGTTTCTATGCATCTATAAGCGCGTGTAATAGGTATTATTTGCGCATATACACGCGCAATTACACGTGCTTACAGATGCACCACGCAGATATTAAAAAAATTTAAAAAAAGTTTGGCTTACTTTTCAAACCTGTGCTTTCCTACGTTTTTTGCTCTTTTTCTACAGTTTGAGCTCGACATCACTACTCATGTCTATCTATCACTTCATGAAGACAATGAGGCAAGGAAATAAGTATAAAAAGAGGACAGGAGGAAAGAAGAGCCAAAGAGTAAAGAACAAGAGCCAAACAGCAAGGAAGAGAAGAAGATTCAAGCAACTTACCAAGGGAAGGGAGAAGGAGGACAAGGAGCTTGCAACCTAGCCGCCACCCCCATTGGAACAAGCAAAGAAGGTGAGTTCTTCTTCTCTCTCTCAATCTTGTTTGCTTTCTCTGTCTATTCATCTCTCTCTTCTCCCTCTTTACATGCTATAATCTGTCATCTATGGAGGTTTTTTTGCACTTTTTTAACCAAGTTTGAAAAGAAATGTCCGACTGTGCGCGTGTAGATGACAGTATAGACGCAAGTATAGACGCGGAAATAGACACACTGTGACAGATGCACACAGAGACGCAGATATAGACGCAGCATGTAATATGTTTTATCTCGGATCCTGAGTTGGAACGCATGAACAACACCTTAGCAAAGTTTTCTAGAGGTGTTAGTAGCTTTTTTGGAGGTTTTCCAAACAAGGAGCAATTCATGGGGGAGATGACCAATTATCTTGGTCGCCCTCCCACCGCAGAGGAGGTTTTCAGTGTGATGTCTGGGACACCTATCACATCTTTGCCTAGCACTGCCGCACAAACACCAAACCTTGGCACACCTCTACTAACTGGTACTCCACGCACTATGCATACACATAGATCAGCTGATGCACAAGGATCAGCTGAGGTACATGGATCGGCCAAAGCACGTGCATCTGAAGAAGCACGTGTATCGAGTGAGGTAGAGGGTAGTGCCCGTCGAGGAAGGAGGGAGAGTCCTATGGGAGGACGAGGAGGTTGAGGGCTTTGTGGGGGTTGCCTAGGAGGTGGCTCTCGATCACCCTCACCAGAAAATGAGAGAGGTGAGCCTCCACAAATGTACTACTCTGTCACTGATGTTGGTGGTATCTTGCATGACTCTGAGGGGAGGGAAGTGATAGCCTACTTGAGGAGTGTCATGCATGCCACATACAAAGATTGCATGATTCCCTTCAAGCACCAAAAAAATGGTTTGTGGCAAGAGGTATTGCGTGGGCAGTACATAGAAGGTACCCTAATCCCGAGAATTCACGATTCTCAGATGATTGGGGACGATCAAAGGTGAGAGACGCGCTTCATAACAAGTCACCTTCAAGAATTAGCATCATCTTTGCTTTCCACCCAAGAAAGCCTTGTCCTTGGAAGAAGGGAACCGGACGGATATCCGTTAACAATTACGCAATTGGCCATGACTGTATGTCGAGAGAAAACAAATAAGATGAGATCACAGAATCTGCAAACCATGATCAAGACGAGCATAGTTGAGACGCATGGTAATCAAAATAGGGATATGCACGAAGAACGACAAAAAGTATTGAGTGACTAAAAAGAAAGCTCGAAATAGAGAGGCATAACATGCAAAACGAGATGATGCATATAAGAAAAGTGCTATTTCAATCGAGCAAAGAATGTGAACGATAATAAAACATTGCTAAAAATAGCAAGATGTTTGCTTGTTGTAATCAACATCATTAACAAAGATGAGCGATTAATAAAGTGTAATTGGAGATTAATGAACTGTAATTAGAAATACAGTTTTAAATAAAGAATCACAGATTCGAGCAGAATTGCTGTCTTGAATCCTGAACTGTCATATCTTTTGATCCAAAACTCCGATTGACAAGTGATTTTGACAGGATTCGAGAGCACGACGAGAGCTACGCACCTGGACATGGTTTTGTTTTTAAAGAAAAAATTAACTAATACTTCTAATTTGAACAAGTTCATGTATCAAATCATCACTTGTGCAAAGAATTCAATCAAGCATGAACAATGAAACAACTTATCTTCCTTGTTGTTGCTACACATCCATAGCTCTGATACCATGTTGAGAGAGAGAGAAAGTACGAGAGAGATACACAAGACATGCTCCCAAAGAATGATTCATATTGATGTAGAGTTAGTATATATAGGTGAGACCCAAGTCAAGTGAGAGATGATATATATAGTTGTAACACATTAGAGGACACTTCACGCTAGTACACAAGTCAATATCCACATCAAGGTGTTATTTGGATCTTACACAAAAGCTTACAAGCATGGACCCCTTCTATCACATGCTTATATGTATTTATATATATATGGGGGACTAAAGTCAAAGCAGCTTTTGGAATCCGTTTTTCATTATCTCAATAACTCCCAAGGAAACGTGAATTTCAAGAAAATTCTCGTGTTGCCCGATCGGTTTGGACCTGGTCTACAAAGTTGCAGAAGAAACGTTTTTTAGGTTTACGAAGGCGCAGACTGCTGGCTACATGTCAATTTCTTCTCTCTTCCACCACACCATCTTTCCTTTCTATCCTTCTTGTAAATATATTATAATAATGTGCTTTGGGCACCCACCTCTTGTAATCTAGTTCCATTTCTCTATTTTGTCTACCACCACCCTTGGCTTCTTGCATGATAACCAAGGTGGGGACTTATCCCATCCACTATTCTACATATTTTCAAAGATACCATACATCATCTAGGATTATGTTAATCAAGAAGATTAGCTTAATCTAATCTCTCATGGCAGCTATATAAGGAGCCCATGGAGAGGAGGACGATGAGAATGAGAATGAGAATGACAAGCACATGAGAGCACTCTAGAATACCCTCATGCTAGTCCATCTCTTTGAGGTGAGCTATGAGTGAGTTCTTTTATTATGTAGCATGATGGCAAGCTTCCTCTACCTCTTCTGCTAATGGCAAGTTTTCTCTACGCCTTCTCCTCTTGTCTCCCTCTCTTCTCATCTCTCTCTCTCTCTCATGTTCTAATATGGTGTCTAGTACATATATTCTCTCTTATGAAGTTGTGTCTTTGTTCTTTTGATTCTCTTTGAGAAAAGGGATGTCCTAGTCCATCCTCCCTTTGGCTAGGTGGTGCTCTTCTTTGGTTCTCTTAGTGAGGATTGAAGGTTGGATGGGTAAGAGGCAACCCATTCATCATTTCAGCCCTTCAATGCTTTACTGAGCAACTACTTGCAAATTGTGGGTACACTATAAACATGGTAATCATCTAGAGGGTGTCACAAACAAAGCTAAGTGTGGATACAAAAGACATGGTGCACATCCAAAGACATAAGAAGGGCTTCACAAAGTATATAGAGATTGTTGCAGTGCCAAGTTACATGATGAGTTTAAAAGCTTATGAAAGGAACATTAGGGTAATATTATACAAGGCTTCAAAAAATTTTATCAGAGTAGTGTGAATAGAAGGACTGGTGAGACTTATCCTTTTACTCCTGATGGTCTTCTTCTTCTATTTCTACATGTCCATGGTCTTCTTCTTCCTTCAGCTTCAAGATAGGCCTTTGGATGCCTCTTTCTAGCATGACATAACTTTTCAATATGTTTGGTCCTTTTGCAAAAGTCATAAATTAGCTAATCCTTTTTGCCTTTGAACTTGTTACTAACATATAATATTTGTTTATCCCTAGAAGTACTTGGCTCTTCTTTATTTTTTATCTTCTTTTATTCTTCTAATAGAGAGTCATGAATGTCAAAAAATTTAGGATTTGGCATTTTGATTAAAGTTGTGGAGACATTATTATTGTTTGGAGGTAAAATTTTTAACAAAACACCAATGCATACATCTTCATCATTTTAATGTTGATCCATGCAAGTTAGGTTAAGATACTTTCCATGTAATTCAAATGTGTTGCAAGGGATACATTAGGTTTCATGTCCAGTCTAAAAACTTCAATAAATAAACTATACTTTGAAGACTTTGATTGTGCACCAAACTAAGTATCCAATCTTTTCCAAGTGTCATAGGACATGTTACTATATCCACATGGTGGATATAGATATCATCTAGCTCAAGTTTTTTCATCACTTTTCTACCAAGAAACTACAAGATTTCCATCCCGGGGCTTCTTCTCTTGTCCATCAGTGATGGCCCAAAGGCCCTTCTTCATCAGGATAAGCTTTATGTGTATTTGCCAAGTATGAAACCGAACTCCTTTCAAGCAACATGTCAGAGAGTCTTTGCCCATGTTGGAGGGACTGGAACAATAAAAAGTCAACATCAAAATTTTTAGAAATGAGTTGATTTTGGTTGTGTCAAGATACAAGTAATGGTAGTGTACTATCCAGAGGTACTAGTTTGTTGTTGTTGCTTAAGCCTTTTAATTCTTCACAAATCTTCCCCTCCTTGCTAGTTTGATATCCAAATTTTTGCTGAAAACTGAGTAGAAACTTAGGCCAGAGTGGTAGGAACTCTAGTAGGTTTGGAGTGAGAAAATGATGGGATTTTTGAGCTTTAAGTAAAATGGCTATGGTTTCCCTTTTAGGGTTTCAGACAAGGACCCAGTTTTTCACTTATTACAACTCATACAATGGACTCTTTGGGAAAATATTTAAGCTACAAATAGCTTGGCTAATAAGCTTCAAAAGTCCTATGGTATCGGGGAAGATTGCACTGCATAGAGGGAGAATGATTGTACAGATGGAAACAAGTGCAAATCAGACAACAGACTCCAATTTCTACAATGCTGAGCTACATACTACACAATGTCATGAAGTGAAGTGACACTGGGAAGCTTTAGAAGCACGGGAACAAATCTCTAGAAGAAAGCTTCAAGAGATATGAGAGCTCCAAGAAAGGTAGGCCATGCAGGCTATGGCAGATATGAAAGAAAGAATGGGAATGAGAAATGAACTCATTAGCTAAACTTGAGATGAGCAAAGGTGAGAGACGCTGGAAAAGAGGTTTATTGATTTGAGCCATGCTCATCATGGGTCTGATACCATGTTGAGAAGCATGTATCTAGAGCATGGCTATGGAAGAAGAAAGAGAAAGACAAGACTCATGATAACATAAGCTTAGAGTCAATGACATTATAGAACGAGATTATGTATACCGGCAAGCCAGTCACTCAAGCAAAAAATACTTTGGGAAGCTCATGATTTCCCTTTCTCAGGACATCATGGCTATGCCAAGACCCTCAATCCAATCACAGGAAGAGCTACTATTGTGAGAGTCTTAAAGGTGACATTCTCAAATATACCACTAAGTGTTTGTCTTGTCAACATATTAAGGCCAAACATGTCAAAAGGCCAGGAAAGTTGCAACCACTTGACATTCCCCAAATGAAATGGGAATTCATCAGTATGGACTTTGTTGTTGGCTTGCCCCAAGTTCAGGGAGGATACAACTCCATTATGTTTGTGGTTGATATGCTTACTAAGGTTGCACACCTTATTCTTGTTAAGACAAACTATAAAGCCTCAGACATTGCGAGGTTTTTTATCAAGGAGATATTCAAGCTACATGGGTTGCCCAGAAGAATCATTAGTGATCGTGATTCTCTCTTCACATCACACTTCAGGAGAGCTATCTTTAAATCCATTGGGACTCAGCTCTCTTTTAGTACAGCTTACCATCCCCAAACTGATGGTCAAACGGAGCGAGTCAACCAAGCCATCGAGGATATGCTAAGGGCACACTGCTGCCATGATCCAAAAAGGTGGATTCAATACTTGCCACTGGTTGAGTTTGCCTATGATGCTTCTTACCAACAAAGTATTCGGATGACCCCTTTTCAAGCATTGTAGGGCATGACTGTCGAAGTCCTTTAAACTTCTTGGATCCAACCTTGAGGGTTGAAGCCTCAAGGCAGATGCTGGAAGATATGGATGACCAAATGAAGTCAATAAGAGAGCACACCAAAGCCGCCAAGGATAGACAGAAGGCATACGCGGATTTGAAACGTCAAGATAGAACCTTTGAGGAAGGAGACATGGTCTTCACTTGCATACGCCTGAAGAAGAGATCCCTATCCTTTGGAGATTGCAAGAAGCTAAGTCTAAGCTTATAGACTACAACTCCCTGAGAACCTAAAGGTTCATAATGTATTCCACATCAGCCTACGGAAGAAGTATGTACCTAATCCTAGCCATGTACATGATGACCAACAAGTTGTAATGCCTAGCCAAGGAGTCCTTGAGCTACGACCTGATAGGATTTTAGAAGTTAGGGAGAGACAATTAAGATCCAGAACCTTGAGAGAATGTCTCATCCAGTGGAAAGATTATTCCGATGAGGATGCCACTTGGATAGATGAAAGTACTCTCAACCAACAATACCCCCAATTCTTCTCGAGATGAGGACATCTCGATTCCTCCAAGGGGGAGAGAATGTAATATTCCCGCTCAAAAATATTACTAAACTTGACTCCCCACACGCCAGGTAATACCTATGCAAGGTTATCTCCCGCATCGTAATTACCACCAGCTTAACCCATACGCTGCACCACGCGCAAAAATGAGGCCTCCGCATTGTGAAATCAAGCTCGTGGATTCAAGACTGCATAACCGTGGGGAAACACCCTTTTTCAAGGGGAAAAATGGAAAGGTTAAAAATTAGGCAATTTTTTTTAATTATCCCTTTCCCCCAGCCAATGCATGGCTCGAGGAGAGGGAGTGTGGGCATGAATGGGCTAGGTTCTGTGGTATGCAGCAAGGGGGGAGCCATGCATGGCCACATGGTGGCTACCATCTTCTCTCCCCCTAAAGCTATAAGAACCCCCTCTTAGCCTTGGATTGGGGAAGGAGATAACAAATGAACGGCTGTGCCCTGTGGACAAAAAAGAGGGCGCCTTGCTGAGGGAGAGGAGAAAAAGAGTGGAGGCCCCCATTGCCAATCCTGGTAGCTGCCGCTGGACCGCCGTAAGGACCACCCACCACGCCCAAACCTGCTGCCCGCCGCCGCCGTTGCAGCTCTACTGCCGCCTTAGCTCACGGTTCTACCACCATCTCAAGCTTTCCCTTTGTCGTCAAATTCTCCTTTTCCCAATAATTGACCATTCTCCCACATGGTCCCGGGCAATCAGAAGCTTCGAAAGGATAAGGCCTTTGGGCGTTGTTCCTATGCACCCTCCCTGGTTTTTAAACCGCGCTTGTAAGAGCTCCCTTCCCACAAGCCTTCCCATAAGCCCAAATTCCACAAGCCCTCGGCTTTTTAAAGATTCGAAATTCAGTGAAGGAATCTCCCGCGTATGAGGGAGAAGGAAATTCTTGAGGCTATTCGGAGAATGCATGGAAGCGAGGGTAATCCGCAAAGTTGAAGTCACCAACAATGGCTCCCAAGAAGTCGCAAGGCACACCTGCGAGAGGTTCTTCCCTGAGCTTACACGTGGACGTCTCCCCGAGCCCACAAGCCCAGGTTCTACAATTTTGATTCCACGCAAAAGAAATGCATTAAGCACGATAACTTTCATGGAATAGGAAGCACCTATGCATGTTCAAATTCACCTAGCCTAGTTAAAATGCAATTGAGGAAAAATTGCCTATTTGAACGATTACTAGAATTAATTCATGACATGAAATTGGGTTATTGGTATTTTCAATGTGATGAACACAAATTGTCTATCCATCTTACGACCTTAATAGCATGTTGCCTTGTCGTGCATTTCAAAGTGAGGAGCCTAAAACGGCTATTGCCTATCATTATAAGGTTGAAATTATTAAGTGCATTTTTTACTAGACATGGAAAGAATAGACGTATGTCGCATTTTAGGCAATATCTTCCGTGTAATGATTCATGAGGAAAAGTCGTTACAACCGTAGGATGTTATCCAAAAAGGAATTGTAGAGCACGAAAATGAATCTATGGATTTGCATGTGGCATATGCTTGTAAAATGGAATAAGTCAACACTAGCCCTATAATATTCACTTTGCATGAACTTCATTAACTACGTTGTAGTTAGGAAAGGGTTGCATGTTGCATCTTCATCATGCATAAATTTCATTTCATCGAGTTGCATTTAGAAAAGATTGCATGGTTTATCAAAGCATGAAATTCTAAAGCTTAGAAAAAGGGTTGTAGACATGATTCTTTGATGCAAATCCTAGTAGGTCCTAGGAAAGTTATTCTTCAGATTGTCATGCGTTTTTACTTTACCAAGGAAAGATAGGGTTATTGAGAGCCTGGCGATATGTAGAAGCAATGAATCGCATGTTTACATGTATTGTGACATTTTGCAATTATTTTTCTCTTTTAGATCAAGTCTATCATCTCTAGGAAAGGCTCATCCTTATCACAAGACAAGTAGATCGAAATATCTAAATCACCTAACCCGCAAGGGATTCGTATAGGCATGGTTCAGTCGATATGATAAACACCCCAAGTGCTAACTAGGGTTTAGCACGTTAAGGATTTGGCCTAGTTTCACACTTAGTTGCCAAGTCAAAATCCTCAAACCCAAAGGTCCTACCCACATTCACGGAATGTTTGGGTCAATTGGACGCTCATGCAAAAATGACCTAGGGTTTCTACCCTAAGGATCATTCGATCTAATGCTAAAACTCGGATTGAGTTGGAATCCCTAGGATCGAATGTTGTCGCCCTAGTGCAATTAGGATTGGGTTGGGTAAGAAGACACCCTAAACCCTGCTTCTTGTCTAAACATAATTCCTTGACCAAGAAACGCCGTTCAATGGGTGAAATAATCCCATGGAATATATGTGACATTTGTGCAACAAGTTGCAACGTCACATGGCCTTGTGGTTTGATCACAAGAGAGTTTTGCCATTCCTTGGAATGAGGTTCGCAGGTTCTTGCACAAGTTTAACTTGTAAGAGGATGAGTAGTCAACCTGTTACATTACCTTTCTTGGGGAAAATTGCCAAGTTAAGGGAAGTTAGGTATTTGCTTGGAAGCAAAGGATCAATCAAGTTAGAGCGACATGATCACCAGGATTTACTGTTAATTTATGAAACCTAAGGTATTGGTTAAGTTGGGTTAACAGGGTATGGCCCTAACCCAAGGACAAAAGGATGAATAAAAAAACCCTTGGGGGAACTTGCCAAGTCGCAATTGATCCTGGATCGAATGCTGGATGCATTCGGAGAGAAGGATTCATTCCTTAACAGTTGGCCAAATAAACGACCACTGGATTGATTGTGCTTGTAACAATTTAGGAGCACTGTTTGCATGAAAGAACTAAAAGATGGAAAGTTAATTAACGCTTCAGGTTGAAGGCCTGAAGGGAGAGACAGCATCAGTTACCTCCGATTGTCTACCTGACCCTAACCAAGGGGGTTGTTAGCTGCGCTGGGAATGTCGACCAAACCCACCACTTGAGATCTCTGCGTTGGGCACTACTTGGAGCAGGAGGACGCTTGGGTGCCAGGGGGGCTCTAGCCGTAAATCCCTTGCCTTTTAGGCCCTGCACAAGAGGCCAACGTGACTCGGGATTGGATCTTGAGGTCCGCATACTAGTCTATGGGCGAAATCTTGGATTAGTAATCCCTGTGGATTGCTGGATTGCCTTCGGGCAGGTTATGGATTTCCTTCGGGTGGATTATGGATTAGCCTATGGGATGGACTTTATGGATGTATTTCAAAGATAATAAGATTACACGTTGAAAGGAGCTGGTTTGACACTGTTTTTCTATGTCAAGTGCTAAGGTTACGTGAAGGAACCGGTGTCTAACTGGCTAATTAAGGAAGCTGTTTTATGCATGTCCAACTAAATGTGGTAGGTAATTAGACAATTAAATTAACCCTGAGGAAAGTTCGATGGATGTGGCCATGGGTCCGTCCTACGGATGGGTGGTCCCGGTTGGTCGGGAACTTTTCTAAATTGAAATGGACAGCAAGGAGCTTTCCTCAAAAGAAATGAACAGCAAGGGCACTTACCTACAGTTTAGGTTACTAGAATTCCGATTTATGTTGTTTTAGGGGAACGGAATGGGACTATGCCTTATGGGCAGAGAGGTCGAGCTTTGCATCCCTCTCGTTTCTCATTCTCCTTGAACCAAGTGCAACATGAATCCGCTTCGACCCTGGCATTTTTGCGTAAAGTAGTGTTCGACGCTAGGTGCCGTTTAGGAAAGTAACCATTAGGGGAAACCCTGATTCAGGTCGGTCCTAAGTGGGAACGGCCGTAATACTTCCGCTACGTGGCAGACTTGGAAATACCTAGATTGTAAACCCCGTAACATTCCATGGGAGTGCCAGGCGGAGCTTTCTAGACTCTCTTTCCGATGGACTGCTAAGATGTGACTTGAAAGGGAACATGCGGACACGTTACTGTTCAAAAATATAGTGTCAAGCATTTTTTTGAAAAATGAAAACCTGTAGAGAAATTGTAGATAGGTTTGATCTTTGTTGGCTTACATGTTTGCGTGACTATTTGCTTTCTTATTCTGTAGTTGTGGATTTTCTGTGTTTGTCTAGCTCAAGATATGTTTCTATCATTTTGTTGGATTTTTAAGTATGGAAACCTGATAGCCTTGGTTAAGTTTTGTTTGTTTTTGGATAGGTTGGAGCTAGAGTTTCTTGATGGCTACTAAACATTGTGAAACATGTATGTTTTCTTGCCAATTCTATTGTACATCACAAAGATTATGGATTTATGAGCACTTCACATTGCACTTGTTTGATACACATGACTCTGGGGCCATCTCCTGATTTTCCAAATATTTTCATTCCAAGGGTTGGATTGAAGTATGTTTTGGACCATCGTTGAGCACTGGCATGACATGAGGCTCAGTGCAACTATATGCATTAAATTTTAGTTGCACACGTACTTGAGAGAGCACCTTTCAATGAGCACACATTGGTTTTTTCACACACAAGATTTGATAAATTCATCACTCAAATAGGAATTTATGGTTGAGTGGGAAAGGTGATTGGGCGAGTTGGAGGGTCATGAAGGACGCTGCCAGTTGTGAGATGGGTTGTTGTCTTGATCATTATCTTCTAGGACCATCATTTTTCTTGAGCAACAAAGAGATTTTGGGTGGGTGGAGCAGAGTATGACATTTTCTCACTCAGTGTTGAGAGGTGAGTTTTTTAAGGATTAATTCTTATCAAAGAGCTGTGTTTACATTTTCCATGATTCATGAGCATATGTAGATATGTTATCTAGTGCATCCATATTTCCATTTGAAAGTATCGCTTGATTGGCTGCATAGCATGGATCTGACATTGCATATATTCTCTGATCATGTATGGTTGGGCACGAAGTTCTATAGCAAAGCATATTCTTGCAAGGACAATTTGCATTGCGACAAAGTATATATGTCCAAAGAGAGCTTTTCTTTTTGGAAGACTCAATGATCAAAGGAATGGTCATATGTCTTTAGTAAACTTATGGGGTTCCTCAACGATAGTGGATTGTGATGGAAGAGAAGACATGTCAAGTGCACCTATTTGGGGTAGTGCTGATGATAAGATTTTTTCAAAGGGTGGTAGTGATATTTTCCGAGGGAGAATGGAGAATTGAAGATATTATTTTGGGATTATTCGCACACTCATAATAAGGGAGTTCTATACGCACATTCATGGAGATAATGGAGATCCTGGATTGATAGCTTGAAGGCTTCTGTTCGAGCTTCTCGTATTATTTGCTTTGTTTTGTTCCTTCATACAAGAATCATAAACCATATGTGACGAAGATCGTTTGAAAAGGTTTCGCAACAAAATATGACGAAAACGCGGATCTCATTCGGCAGCATCAGAATTTGAAACGATGCAGATAATGGTCATTGCAACCAAGTTAAAAGCACTAAAAAAAGTGATGACAGCTTGTGTCGAACGCGGGCAGAGATGAAGTCGAATAGCATTAGAACCTAGAAATTCGGCGGTCACCGTCGACGAGCGCAAGGAGGCATTTTAAAACGCTTAAAACTAATAAATAGTCTTTAGGCTATTCAATTTGATTCAAAGCTTTTGGCCAAAACGATTAAAGGTCTAAGCTTACGGAAAAGCTTGAAACGTTTAGAAAAGCCCAAGCTTTTCAAAAGTCTCATTATAACCTTATAGTGAGAAAAATCTATATAAGGCTATGGAAGAGAAGTGCTAAAGGGCCTTCCTTCTTTTTTCTAAGACTTGACGACTTGAGTGAAGAGAGTGGGGGGTTCTCACAAGTAAGTGTGGATTCTTGTATTGCTGATCAAATGAGAATTTGGATACTGAAGTGCCAATTGTTGTATCAAGGTATTTTCAAGGTATGAGGATTTAGTACAATTGCTTTTGTTTTCGAACATTGTGCAAGGTGTGTGTGATGCTCTACTTGGACTGTGTTTTTTTTAATATTTTCGAGCTAGAAGAGGCATTGTGTGTCATTTAGTTTTGTGTGTGACTTGTGTGGTGTTTGTGAAACTTTAAAAAAATCCATGTTTGTGTTGTTCAACAAGAAAGTCAATTATCCTAATCGGCACTCTTTAAGGTCTTGTTAATGGGTTGTGAGAGAGGCTTGTCTCATTCACCACTCGCTTAATAATGGGATTTTTAGATAAGTTTAGTCTATTTGTGATATTTTGATATTATTTCTTGTAAATATCATAAAAAGCTGTAGAAAGCTTTTAGAATAGGGTGATATGTAAAAAAGCAAGTGGCTTTTCAGCCAATTTTGTGAGATCTCATGCAAAAAGAAAGGGCTTCTGAATTCGTGCACACGTGATCATAGGTTTCAAGTAGCGAACATCACTCTGGACTGGAAGGAAGAAAAAGGAGCAATCAAGAAGAATTTTGAGCAGGTATCCTAGGATTTTACTTCCCCTTCGGAGACAACAGAACCATCTAATTTTTTCTAAGTAGCAGAGAAGATGTTAGTGTTTGGTGCACGTTTTTTATCTACCAAGGAACTCCAGGAGATCTAATGCTTGAAGATTGCTTTCGAGTAGTCCCATACAAGGATTTTATCTACCAACAAACTCCAGAAGGTCTAATGTTTGAAGATTGATTTTGAGTAGTCCCAGAGAAGGATTTTGTTTATCTTCTCAGGTTTTATCAATACATAGTGCTTTGAATCATTGAGCTTTGTCTTTATATTGTGTAAAGGATTTGGCTATTCTTTTTCTTCTCTTTTATCTCCTTCTCTACTTCCTTCTCTCTCTGATTCTTGATGGGTATGACCTTTCAACTAAAACCCATGCGACACCGATCCATGATAGATATTCCTCTTAGAGCACTTCATGAAAACCCTAAAAAGATCTATGTAATAATGGGCTTGTCCAAAGAATACTATATTAGAGAATTTGGGAATATCCCAAGTTTCACTTTCAAATAAAGACTAAAGATTTGACCAAGTGGCTAAATCTTAACCCCATATTTGAGAGTTGGACTTGGGGGGATTGCTTATATACTATCTAGGAAAAATTTTACCTTCAAGGGGATAAGATTTGACCACGAATCCAAATATTAATCACATTAGGAATTCCCAAACTTTATGAAAATTTCCAAATTCTCGAATATGTGGTTAAAGGGCATCCATGTTGAGAATTTAGGCAATCATACTAATGTAGCCTCCTTGTATGGAGTAGTTGGGCTAAGGATATACAAGTTTGCTAAATCCCATAAGCATAGTGGTGGAAAGTTCTACCTACCCAAAATACTATAAAGCATTGTACTTCCCTATCATTTGAAAAAAGAAAAGTCATTGTACTTTTTCCTTTCAGTCTATGTTATTATCTATACACATAAGATTGTATTTATGAGTCCAAGCTTCCATCTTGGAACCTAATTTACTTTGTCCTAAATCATGGCCGTACTTGGTATAGGGTTTGGACTAGGAACCTGTACCTGGGGTTGTGACTGAGTAAAGGATTCTTAACGTCAACAACTCGCTAATCATTTACTATTATATTTCATACCCAATTCAGCTTTCAACCAAGAACCCTAACCACTTAACTTTTTATCAATACTCATAGTCAAGATAATCATTGATAAAAGGAAGTCTTATTTTATTAATATGGGCATAGCCCTTTCGGAGTACAACATTTCTTGGGATGGTAGAGCAAGCTGTTACATTAATTTGGGGAGAATAGGATTGTGTTACATTGAGCTACGGGAACTGGGTAATAGTATGGATTTAGGTCATGGATCTTCAGGAATCAATAAGTCATCGGAAGATTAGGGTATCCTTTCCTTTGGTACCCATTCTTCTCGTAGCGTCTCAACACCATGATCCTGTCTGCGGGGATTATGCGGGTCACTTCCTCGTACACATATGTCTTCAGCTCGACCTTCTGCCCTTTGACATGTAAAGTTGTGTTTACGTGAGCCTCAACAAAAATGAACAGCTTTACGATCTTCAGGTCCTCAAATCATTTGATTCTCTTTAGGTTGGTTCAAAGGTACACAAATCGGTAGGCAGCTATGTAGTAGATTCCTGAGTCGCCCGTCCATATCCATTCCATGTACAGAGGCGATGGATTGTAAATAGGGTCTAGGATGTTCATTATATCGATCATTCGTTGATAATCTGATGCATGCATCGCGGTCATAAACATGACCTGGAACACCATGAACCTTTCCATGCTTCATGACTCTGCAAGACAACATCGAAAGTAAGGAAATGTTCTTAACAGCAACATTTTCTTTACTTCTTCTTATTAAGTTTTCTTATAAAGACAGATCCTTCGTTGGTTCACTCTAATACCAACTGTAACGTGTCTGCCTGTTCCCTTTCAGGATATGTCTTAGCAGTCCATCAGAAAGAGAGTCTAGAAAGCTCTGCCCGGTACTCCCATGGAATGTTACGGGGTTTGCGATCTAGGTCTTTGCAAATCTGCCACGTAGCGGAAGTATTCCGGCCGTTCCCACTTAGGACCGGCCTGAATCAGGGTTTCCCCTAATGGTCACTTTCCTAAATGGCAGCTAGCATCGAACCCCAAGCAAACTACTTTACGCAGAAAGGCCAGGGTTGAAGCAGATTCATGTTGTACTTGGTTCAAGGAGAATGGAAACGAGAGGGATGCAAAGCTCGACCTCTCTGCTCATAAGGCATAGTCCCATTCCGTTCCCCTAAAATAGCATAAATCGGAATTCTAGTAACCTAATCTCTAGGTCAGCGCCCTTGTTGTTCATTTCTTTTGAGAAGAGCTCCTTGCTATCCATTTTGATTGAGAAAAGCTCCCGGCCAACCAGGACCACCCATCCGTAGGACCGACCCATGGCCACATCCACCGCACTTTCCTCAGGGTTGCTTTAGTTGTCTAATTACCTACCACATTTAGTTAGACATGCATAAAATAACTTCCTTAATTAGCCAGTTAGACACCGATTCCTTCACGTAACCTTAGCACTTGACATAGAAAAATAGTGTCAAACCAGCTCCTTTTCAATAGGTTATCTTATTATCTTTGGAATACATCCATAAAGTTCAGCCCGTAGGCTAACCCATAATCCGCGTGAAGGAAATCCATAATTTTCCCGAAGGCAATCCAGCAATCCTCAAGGATTACTAATCCAAGATTCTGCATGTAGACTAGTATGCGGGCCTCAAGATCCAATCTCGAGTCATGTTGGCCTCTTGTGCAGGGCCTGGAAGGCAAGGGATTTACGGCCAAAGCCCCCCTAGCACCCAAGCATCCTCCTACTCAAAGTAGTGTCCAACGGAGAGACCTCACATGGCGGGTTCGGTCCACATTCCCGGTGCAGCTAACAACCCCCTTGGCTAGGATCAGGTAGACAGTCGGGGGTAACTGATGCTGCCTCTCCCTTTAGGCCTTTAACCTGAAGCATTAATTAACTTTCTATCTTTTAGTTCTTTGAGCAAATAATGCAAACAATGCTCCTAAATTGGTACAAGCACAACCAATCCAGTGGTCGTTTATTTGGCCAACTGCTAAGGAATGAATCCTTCTCTTCGAATGCATCCAGCATTCGATCCGGGATCAATTGCGACTTGGCAAGATCCCCCCAAGGGTTTGTTTGTTCATCCTTTTGTCCTTGGGTTAGGGCCATACCCTGTTAACCCAACTTAATCAATACCTTAGGTTTCATAAATTATCAGTAAATCCTGGCGAACCATGTCACTCTAACTTGATTGATCCTTTGCTTCCAAGCATATACCTAACTTCCCTTAACTTGGCAATTTTCCCCGAGAAAGGTGATGTAACAGGATGACTGCTCATCCTCTTGCAAGTTAAACTTGCGCAAGAACCTGCCAACCTCATTCCAAGGAATGGCAAAACTCTCTTATGATCAAACCACAAGGCCATGCGACATTGCAACTTGTTGCACAAATGTCGCATCTATTCTATAAGATCATTTCACCCATTGAACGGCATTTCCTGGTCAAGGAATTATGTTTAGACAAGAAGCAAGGTTTAGGGTGTCTTCTTACCCAACCTAATCCTAATTGCACTAGCCCGACAACATTCGGTGCTAGGGATTCCAACTCAATCCGAATTTTAGCATTAGATCAAATGATCCTTAGGGTAGAAACCCTAGATCGTTATTTGCATGAACGTCCAATTGACCCAAACATTTTGTGAATGTGGGTAGGACCTTTGGGTTTGAGGATTTTGACTTCGCAACTAAGTGCAAAACTAGGCCAAATCCTTAATGTGCTAAACCCTAGCTAGCACTTGGGGTGTTTATCGTATCGATTGAACCATGCCTATACGAATCCCTTGCAGGTTAGGTCATTTAGATAATTCGATCTACATGTCTTGCGACAAGGACGAGCCTTTCCTAGAGATGATAAACTTGATCTAAAAGAGAAAAATAGTTGCAAAATGTCACAATACATGTAAACATGCGATTCATTGCTTCTACATATCGCAAGGTTTGCAATAACCCTATCTTTCCTTGGTAAAGTAAAAACACATGATAATCTGAAGAATAACTTTCCTAGGACCTACTAGGATTTACATCAAAGAAGCATTCCTACAACCCTTTTCTAAGCTTTAGAATTTCATGCTTTGATAAACCTTGCAATCTTTTCTAAATGCAACTCGATGAAATGAAATTTACGCATGAGGAAGATGCAACATGCAACCCTTTCCTAACTACAACGTAGTTAATGAAGTTCATGCAAAGTGAATATTGTAGGGCTAGTGTTGACTTATTCCATTTTACAAGCATATGCCACATGCAAATCCATAGATTCATTTTCGAGCTCTACAATCCCTTTTTGGATAACATCCTACGGTTGTTAATGGCTTTTCCTCATGAATCATTACACGAAAGATATTGCCTAAAATGTGACATACGTCTATTCTTTCCATGTGTAGTCAAAAATGCACTTAATAATTTCAACCTTATAATGATAGCAATAGGTGTTTTAGTCTCATCACTTTGAAATGCACGACAAGGAAACATGCTATTAAGGTCATAAGATGGATAGACAATTTGCTTTCATCACATTGAAAATACCAATAACCCAATTGCATGTCATGAATTAATTCTAGTAATCGTTCAAATAGGCAATTTTTCTTTAATTGCATTTTAACTAGGCTGGGTGAATTTGAACATGCATAGGTGCTTCCTATTCCATTAAAGTTATCATGCTTGATGCATTACTTTTGCGTGGAATCAAAATCGTAAAACTTGGGCTTGTGGGATCGGCGAGATGTCCACGTGTAAGCTCGAGGAGGAACCTCCCACAGGTGCGCCTTGCGACTTCTTGGGAGCCATCGTTGATGACTTGAACTCCACGGATTACCCTCTCTTCCACGTGTTTTCTGAATAGCCTCAAGAATTTCCTTCTCCCTCGTACGCAGGAGATTCCTTCACCGAATTTCGGATCTTTAAAAACACGGGGGATTGTGGACTTTGGGCTTATGGGAAGGCTTGTGGGAAGGGATCTTTTACAAGCCCGGTTTAAAAACCGGGGAGGGTGCATAGGAACAAGGCCCAAAGGCGGTATCCTTTAGAAGCTTTTGATTGCCCAGGACCATGTGAAAGAATGGTCAATGATTGGAAAAAGGAGAATCTAACGACGAAGGGAAAGCTTGAGATGGTGGCAACCGTGAGCTAAGGCGGAAGCAGAGCTACAACGGCAATGGCGGGCGGCAGGTCTGGGTGTTGCGGGCGGTTCTTACAGCTGTGCGGCGGCAGCTACTAGGCTTGGTGATGGCGGCCTCCACTCTCTCTCTCGTCTCCCTCAGCACGACGCCCTCTTTTTCCCTCATATGGTCTTCTCCATGCTTTGTCCAAAGGGCGAAGCCGTTTGTCTGTTATCTCCTTCCCCAATTCAAGGCTAAGGGGGGGGTTCTTATAGCTTTAGGCGGAGGGAAGATGGTAGCCACCACGTGACCATGCATGGCTCCCCCCTGCACACCACTCAACCTAGCCCATTCCTCCTCACACTCCCTCTCCTCCAGCCATGCATTGCCTAGGGAAAAGGGATAATTTAAAAAAAATTGCCTAATTTTTAACCACTCTCCATTTCTCCCCTTCAAAAAGGGTGTTTCCCCATGGTTATGCAGTCTTGAATCCCCGGGCTTGATTTCACAATGCGGAGGCCTCGTTTTTGCGCATGCGGGGTACGGGTTAAGCTGGTGGTAATTACAATGCGGGAGATAACCTTGCATAAGTATTACACGGCATGCGGGGAGTCAAGTTTTGTAATAGTTTTGAGTAGGAATATTACATTCTCTCCCCCTTGGAGGAATCGAGTTGTCCTCCACTCGAGAAGAACTGGGGGTACTATTGGTTGAGAATACTTTCATCTATCCAAGTGGCATCCTCATCGAGATAATCTTTCCACTGCACAGACATTCTCTCAAGGTTCTGGATCTTAATTGTCTCTCCCTAACTTCTAAGATCTTGTCAGGCCATAGCTCAAGGACTCCTTGGCTAGGCATTACAACTTGTTGGTCATCATGTACATGGCTAGGATTAGGTACATAATTCTTCTGTAAGCTGATGTGGAATACATTATGAACCTTTAGGTTCTCAAGGAGTTACAGTCTATAAGCATTGGGTCCTAAGCACTTGAGGATCTTGTAGGGTCCACAATACCTTGGACTTAGCTTCTTGAAATCTCCTAAGGATAGGGAACTCTTCTTCGGGTGTACGGGAATGAAGACCATGTCTCTTTCCTCGAAGGTTCTATCTTGACGTTTCAAATCCACATATGCCTTCTGTCTATCCTTGGCGGCTTGGATGTCCTCTCTTATTGACTTCATTTGGTCATCCATAACTTCCAGCATCTGCCTTGAGGCTTCAACCCTCAAGGTTGGATCCAAGAAGTTTAAAGGACTTCGATAGTCATGCCCATACAATGCTTGAAAAGGGGTTATCTGAATACTTTGTTGGTAAGAAGCATTGTAGGAAAACTCAACCAACGGCAAGTTTTGAATCCACCTTTTTGGTTCACGGCAGCAGTGTGTCCTTACCATATCCTCGATGACTTGGTTGACTCACTCCGTTTGACCATTGGTTTGGGGATGGTAAGCTGCACTAAAATAGAGTTGAGTCCCAATGGCTTCAAAGATAGCTCTCGAGAAGTGTGATGTGAAGAGAGAATCACGATCACTAATGATTCTTCTAGGCAACTCATGTAGCTTGAATATCTCCTTGATGAACAACCTTGCAATGTCTGAGGCTTTATAGTTTGTCTTAATAGGAATAAGCTGTGCAACCTTAGTAAGCATATCAACCACAACCATAATGGAGTTGTATCCTCCCTGAACTTGGGGTAGGCCAACAACAAAGTCCATAATGATGAATTTCCATTTCATTTGGGGAATGTCAAGTGGTTGCAACTTTCCTGGCATTTTGACACGTTGGACCTTAATACGTTGACAAGACAAGCACTTAGTGACATATTTGAGAATGTCACCTTTAAGTCTGTCCCAATAGTAGCTCTTCCTGACTGCATTGAGGGTCTTGCCATAGCCAGGATGTCTTGAGAAAGGGGAATCATGATCTTGCAGAAGTATTTTCTACTTGAGTGAACAGCTTGCAAGTATACATAATCTCGTTCTATAGTAGACAAGTCCACTATTGATAGAGAATTCTGGATACTTAGCCTGTAGCTTCAGGTCTTGATCCTTGATAGGGATCTCCCTTAGCATCTTCTGATAGGTTGGTGGATCATGGCATGCTTTTTCTCTAGCTAGCTCAAGTATTGGGTTGTTTGGCATGGATACCTTTGTTAAAATGAGCGGATCTAGGACATGGCAGTGAGTTATGGTGGATGGAAGGAGAAGAGTGGACTCATGATGGAGAAGACAAAGACACTATTTGTTACACAAGTGAATTAGATTCCAAGATTGAGACTTGGACTCATAAATACAATCTTGTGTATGTGGAAAATGACACTGACACTTTACTGATAAGAAAAGATTACTATCATTGCATTAAGAAAAGGAAGCAAGTACAATGCTTTATAGGAAAGTAGAACATTGCAGTAGGCACCACTGTGCATATGGGATAGGTAAGCCTGCATGTCCTTGGCCCTAAAGCTCCATACAAAGAGGCTGTTAGTGAGTGTGATTGCTGAATCTCAACACCCCTCCTTAATCACAACTAGAAAGGCACAAAGTGTGTAGAGGCTGTAATGAGAACCACCTGCAAAGTGTGGGCTCACCACAAATATGGTAGACACTAGAGGCTGTCGCAGAAAAGGCTAAGTGTGGGTACCAAAACATGATGGACATCCAGAGGTTGTAACAGGGGGCCTCACAGAGTGTACAGGGACTGTAATGCCAAGTTACATGAGGAGTTTACAAGGCTTACGACAAGAAGCATTAGGGCAAGGAAATACAAGGCTTTTAAAACAGTCTATCAGAGTAATGAGAGTAGA
Source organism: Lygodium microphyllum (assembly GCF_053477565.2). Taxonomy (NCBI): domain Eukaryota; kingdom Viridiplantae; phylum Streptophyta; class Polypodiopsida; order Schizaeales; family Lygodiaceae; genus Lygodium; species Lygodium microphyllum. The sequence goes on from NC_141139.1 coordinate 119,817,802, forward strand.
AGGACTGATGAGTCTTGTTCTTCCGATCCTGGTGGTCTTCATCTTCATCTTCATCTTCATCTTTTGGTCCATGGTCTTCTTCTTCTTTCACAGCTGCAAGATAGGCCTTTTGGGACCTCTTTCTAGCATGACAGAACTTCTCAGTGTGTCCGGTCCTTTTGCAGAAGTCACAGAAGAGCGGTTCCTTTTTACCTTTGTATCTGTTCTTTACATATAACATTTGTTCATCCTTTGAAGTGCTAGGCTCTTCTTTGCTTTAAGTTTCTTTTCTTCCTCTAACAGAGAGGCTTTAATATCAACAAGTTGAGGATCAAGCGTATTGGTTAGAGTGGTTGATACATTATCATAGGCAGGAGGTAGACTTTTTAACAAGACACCAATGAAAACATCTTCATCCATTTTTAGCTTTATCCCTGCAAGTTGAGTAAGCCGGCTTTCCATGTACTTCAGATGGGATGCTAGGGATGTATGAGGCTTCATATCAAGTTGGAAAAATTCAATCAATAGACCATACTTAGACGACTTTGACTGTGCACCAAATAAGGTATCCAGTTTGTCCCGAGTGTCATGGGACGTGTCACACGCATCCACATGATGGATATAGCTGTCATCCAATTCCAACTTAATGATGGCTTGTGCCTTGTCATCATTCTTCTACCAAGTAACTGCAAGGTCTGCATCTCGAGGTTTCTCTTCTTTGCCATTGGTGATGGCCCAGAGTCCCTTCTTCATCAGAATGAGCTTGATGCGGGTTTGCTAGGTGTGAAACCCGACTCCCTTGAACCGAGCATTTGGAGAGTCTTTTCCCATATTGGACGGCTGAAGAAGCAGCAAATTAGCTCCAAGATTCTCAGATGTTACAGGTGAAGGAGCAGATTACAATGTGTCAAGAGACACAAGTAATGGTAGTGTGAAAACGCACTATGTAGAGACTTGATGTTGAGCTTGAATCTTCCTTGCTCGGGGTCGTTGATCCTTCTTCAGTCTTCTCACGTCCTTCCCCTCCTTGATTTGGTATTGGGACAGTAGATCAGAGTGGGCTTTAGCTTGGTTTAGTGGTAGGAGTGAGAAAATGAGAGAAAAAATGAGCTTGGGAGATTTTGGCTATGGTGGAATTAGGGTTTCTGAGACAAGGGCCTGGTTTTTTGCAGATTGCAGGAGCTATGGTTGATCATTTCCAAAAAATTTTTAATGGAAATGTAGCTCTTTCCAAGGCCTATCAAATCCCTATGATCTTCGTCATCATCGCGACATGTGCAGGCGAAATTCGACGTACGAACAGCAACGGCGTAGTTTGGACAGCGACGATGAATTTTTGCAATGCCAGGGCTATCGATTGCCAATGTGTCTCTGTGATGTGCCAGGAAGGAGCACAGGGAGTTAAGGAATGATCCTCCAGAAGAGAGCTTGGGGAGATATTTCCTGGTTCAAGAGATCTAAGAGCTCCAGGGAGGAAGGGTCCTACAGGCTATGGCAGCCATTGAAGCTTCATTGAAGGTAGAGTGAGTATGGAGCTGGAAGTGAAGTCATGAACTCAAGCCGAGCTGAGGAAAGATAAATAAGAGCTGGAAGAGCAGAGATGAGGCTAGGCCATGCCCAACTGTGCTCTGATACCATGTTAAAATGAGCGGATCTAGGACATGGTAGTGAGTTATGTTGGATGGAAGGAGAAGAGTGGACTCATGATGGAGAAGACAAAGACACTGTTTGTTACACAAGTGAATTAAGTTCCAAGATTGAGACTTGGAATCATAAACACAATCTTGTGTATGTGGACGATGACACTGACACTTTACTGATAAGAAAAGAGTACTATCATTGCATTAAGAAAAGGAAGCAAGTACAATGCTTTATAAGAAAGTAGGAAACTGCAATAGGCACCACTGTGCATATGGGATAGGTAAGCCTGCATGTCCTTGGCCCCGAAGCTCCATACAAAGAGGCTGTTAGTAAGTGTGATTGCTGAATCTCAACAACCTTTGTGGCTAGAGATCTAGCTCTTGATGGATTTTGCAAGATTAGAGAATTAAGGAATGCCTTGCGACTAAGTGCATCGGCAACTACATTCTCCTTTCCACGCTAGTATTTGATCTCAAAATTATACTCCTCCACCACTTCAATCCACTGACATCGCCTCATGTTGAGTTCATTCTGGGTAAAGATTCGCTTGAGACTTTTATGATCCGTCACCAGGGTAGACTTGTTACCCAGCATGTAGTGTCTCCAAAGCTTGAGAGCGTGGATGACAGCTAATAGCTCTAGGTCATGGGTAGCATAATTCTTCTCATGGCTCTTCAGTTTCCTTGAAGAGTATGCTATAGGATGACCTTCTTGCATAAGCACACATCCTAGGGCAAGTGTGCTAGCATCAATTACTACTTCGAACTCCTTACACTAAGGTCCGAAAGTTTCAGGATAGATGCTGATATTAAACTTTGCTTTAGTCTATCAAAGCTAGATTGTTCAGTAGTTGAGCATGCAATCAATGTTTTCTTCTTCAGTAAATCCGTTAGAGGTGCTGCAATCAAAGCATAGTTTTTGATAAAGACCCTATACCATCCTGTCAATCCAAGAAAACTGCATATTTCTTTGACAGTTGTTGATATTGGCCATACTAGAACATCTCTGACTTTGGCCGGATCCAGTGTGAGATTCCTTCCGTTGATATACGATGAATCCTAGATATTCAATCTGACATTTGAGGAATGCAAACTTCTTCATCTTGGCATAAAGTTTGTGTGCCCTCATTGTCTCAAGGAAAATCCGAAGTTGGGGTTCATGATCTTGTTCCTGTTTGGAATAGACTAAAGTATTGTCGAAGAAGAAGAGTACGAAGTCATTAAGATATGGCTTAAAGATATCCTGCATTAACCTGTTGAAGGTGGCAGGTGCATTCGTAAGCCCGAATGACATAACTAGGAACTCAAAGTTTCCATATCTTGTGTTGAATGCCGTCTTTGGGATATCTTATTCCTTGATTCTTATTTGATAGTATCGAGACTTGAGATCAATCTTGGAGAAGATCTTCGCACCTTGAAGACGGTCAAGAAGTTCATCTATTCTAGGGATAGGGTACTTTTTCTTAACGGTTGATTGGTTCAACCCTCTATAATCAATACATAGTTGAAGCATTCCATCCTTCTTCTTCTCGAACAGCACTAGAGCTCCCCATGGCGAAATACTGGGATGGATGTAGCCCTGATCTAACAGTTGCTTGAGTTCCTCCTTCAGCTCAATTGCTTCCCGGATGGACATTCTATAAGGCCTCTTTGCAATTGGCGCAGCTCCTGGCACTAGCTTGATCACATGATCAACTTCCCATTGAGGTGGAAGTTTTGTCAGCTCTTCAAGAAATATGTCTGCGTACTCCTTTAGCCATGAAGGTCCTTCACTAGACTCATGCTTCTAATCTAGCTTATTAAGCTTAATCAAGTAGATAGGTAGTCCCTTTCTAACTCCCTTTATAATCCGAGATGCCTTGGCCAATTGAATTTCTGGCTTTAAGAGTTGTGACCAATTTCCCTTCAGAGTTTCAAAAGGAAACTTTGCCCTTTCCACAATGAATGTGGGAATCATTAGGTTTAAGCCAATCCATTCCGTGCAAACACTCATGGATACCTAGGTTCATGACCCTGAATCTAACTGAAGTCAACTTTCCTCCCAGAAAGAATTCCACCTTAGCAGTTAGCCTGGTACAAGTGACCTCATGACCATTTTGCTCATTCCACAAGCAAGGTAGGTGCTTCTATTGTGGCTATTCCTAATCTTCTTGCACAAGTTGGTGAGTTAAAGGAATGTGTACTACCACAATCAATCAAGGTTTTGAAGCCTTTACCTTGATAGTCCGATGGTGTCTGAATCACCGAAAACTGGCGATTCCGGCCTTTCTTGTGAAGGGTGGCATGGACTGTTGCCCTCTCAAACTCTACTTCCATGGTTGGGTCTTCATCTTCGCACATTTCCCTATTGGCAACACAGGTGGTTCTTCCTCTGCCCTGGGTGGCTGCTCCTTCGCCACGGGCAGTTCCTTGGAATGGTCCTTGACGTTGTCCTTCGCCAAGTTTGGGACACTGCCTTTTGAAATGAGCGGGCTCATTGCAATGGAAGCAAGAGAGGTTGCAGCCATTACCTTGGGTAGGGACAAAGTTATTAACATTGTTGGTTTTTGCTTTCTTCCTTTGTCCCTGGTTTTGACCTTGAACTCTCTTTGCTTGGCACCTATATGCTCCTTTGTTCTGATCATTATAATACCAATTCTTGTTACTTCTTGACCTGGATTGCACTTCCTGAATTATGGGCATAGCTCGAATGAGTGCATCCCGAAGATCTTTTCGACGCATTGATTTGAGGCAGGTATTCACAGGTGGGTTTAATCCGGCACAAAAATTTGACACTTGTTGTGTCATATCCATTTGTGGAGCATATTTCAAAAGAGAAACAAACTTTGAGTAGTATGCATCAAGAGTCAGACCTAGCTGTTTTAGCTCGTAGAACTCATTTATTTTCTGTGTGCGATATGTAGGTGGTAACTATCTTCCTTGCATAGGTTTTTTCAGCATTTCCCAGGTAACGGATCCTTCCGAGATCCCTTGATCTCTGCACCATTGCTTCCACGAAAGCCTGGCTTTGCCGGTGAGCTTTAGCTTAGCGAGCCTTGCTTGGTTGGTGGGTGTAGTACTGGCGGCTTCAAAGTAATCTTCCATGGACTCTATCCAAATTTCAACATCAACTTGGAGAGTCCTTCCTTTCCTGTCAAATTCTCAAGGCTTGATCTGCTTGAGAAGAAACTTCTTCTCCTTAATCACGGCCGTACTTGGTGTAGGGTTTGGACTAGGAACTTGTACCTGGGGTTGTGCCTGAGTAAAGGATTCGTAACGTCAACAACTCGCTAATCATTACTATTATATTTCATACCCAATTCACCTTTCAGCCAAGAACCCTAACCACTTAACTTTTTATCAATACTCATAGTCAAGACAATCACTGATAAAAAGAAGTCTTATTTTATTAATATGGGCATAGCCCTTTCGGAGTACAATATTTCTTGGGATGGTAGAGCAAGCTGTTACATTAATTCGGGAAGAATAGGGTTGTGTTACATTGAGCTACGGGAACTGGGTAATAGTATATATCTAGGTCATGGATCTTCAGGAATCGATAAGTCGTCGGAAGATTAGGGTATCCTTTCCTTTGGTACCCATTCTTCTCGTAGCTTCCCAACACCTTGATCCTGTCGGCAGGGATTATGCGGGTCACTTCCTCATACACATATGATTTCAGCTAGACCTTCTGACCTTCGACATGTAAAGTTGTTTTTACGTGAGCCTCAACAAAAACGAATAGCTTTACAATCTTCACGTCTTCCAACCATTTGATTCTCTTTAGGTTGGTTCAAAGGTACACAAATCGGTGCAGCTATCTAGTAGATTCTTGAGTCACGCGTCCATCTCCATTCCATGTACAGAGGTGATGGATTGTAAATAGGGTCTAGGATGTTCATTATATCGATCCTTCTCAATAATCTGATGCATGCATCGCGGTCATAAACATGACCTAGGACACCATGAACGTGTTCCATGCTTCATGACTCTGCAAGACAACATCGAAAGTAAGGAAATGTTCTTAACAGCAACATTTGCTTTACTTCTTCTTATTAATTTTTCTTATCAAGACAGATCCTTTGTTGGCTCACTCTGATACCAACTGTAACGTGTCCGCCTGTTCCCTTTCAGGACACGTCTTAGCAGTCCATTAGAAAGAGAGTCTAGAAAGCTCTGCCCGGCAATCTCATGGAATGTTATAGGGTTTGTGATCTAGGTCTTTGAAAGTCTGCCACGTAGCGGAAGTATTCCGACCATTCCCACTTAGGACCGGCCTGAATTAGGGTTTCCCCTAATAGTCACTTTCCTAAACGGCAGCTAGCGTCGAACCCCAGTCAACTACTTTACGTAGAAATGCCAAGGTTGAAGCATATTCATGTTGCACTTGGTTCAAGGAGAATGGGAAACGAGAGGGATGTAAAGCTCGACCTCTCTGCCCATAAGGCATAGTCCCATTCCCTTGATCTAAAACAACATGAATCGAAATTCTAGTAACCTAAACTCTAGGTCAGCCACCCTTTCTGTTCATTTCTTTTGAGAAGAGCTCCTTGCTGTCCATTTTGATTGAGAAAAGCTCCCGGCCAATCGCGACCACCCATCTGTAGGACCGACCCATGGCCACATCCACTGCACTTTCCTCAGGGTTGCTTTAGTTGTCTAATTACCTACCACATTTAGTTGGACATGCATAAAACAACTTCCTTAGTTAGCGAGTTAGACATCGTTTCCTTCATGTAACCTTAGCACTTGATATAGAAAAACAATGTCAAACTAGCTCATTTTCAATAGGTTATCTTATTATCTTTGGAATACATCCATAAAGTCTAGCCCGTAGGCTAACCCATAATCCGCCTGAAGGAAATCCATAATCCACTCGAAGGCAATCCAGCAATCCTCAAGGATTAATAATCCAAGATTCTGCCCGTAGACTAGTATGGGGGCCTTGATATCCAATCCCGAGTCCCGTTGGCCTCTTGTGCAGGGCCACGAAGGCAAGGGATTTACAGCCAGAGCCCCCCTGGCACCCAAGCGTCCTCCTGCTCAAAGTAGTGTCCAACGGAGAGACCTCACGCGGCGGGTTTGGTCCACGTTCCCGACGCGGCTAACAACCCCCCTGGCTAGGATCAGGCGGACAGTCGGGGGTAACTGATGCTGCCTCTCCCTTCAAGCCTTCAACTTGAAGCATTAATTAACTTTCCATCTTTTAGTTCTTTGAGCAAACAATGCAAATAGTGCTCCTAAATTGTTACAAGCATAATCAATGCAGTGGTCATTTCTTTGGCCCATTGCTAAGGACTGAATCCTTCTCTCCGAATGCATCCAGCATTTGATCCGGGATCAATTGCGACTTGGCAAGATCCCCCAAGGGTTTGTTTGTTCATCCTTTTGTCCTTGGGTTAGGGCCATACCCTGTTAACCTAACTTAATCAATACCTTAGGTTTCATAAATTAACAGTAAATCCCGGCGACCATGTCGCTCTAACTTGATTGATCCTTTGCTTCCAAGCAAATACCTAACTTCCCTTAACTTAGGAATTTTCCCCAAGAAAGGTGATGTAACAGGATGACTACTCATCCTCTTGCAAGTTAAACTTGCGCAAGAACCTGCCAACCTCATTCCAAGGAATGGAAAAACTCTCTTATGATCAAACCACAAGGCCATGTGACATTGCAACTTGTTGCACAAATGTCATATCTATTCCATGGGATCATTTCACCCATTGAACGGCATTTCCTGGTCAAGGAATTATGTTTAGAAAAGAAGTATGGTTTAGGGTGTCTTCTTACCCAACCCAATCCTAATTGCACTAGCTCGACAACATTTGGTGCTAGGGATTCCAACTCAATCCAAATTTTAGCATTAGATCGAATGATCCTTAGGGTAGAAACCCTAGATCGTTATTTGCATGAGCGTCCAATCGACCCAAACATTTCCTGAATGTGGGTAGGACCTTTGGGTTTGAGGATTTTGACTTCGCAACTAAGTGCAAAACTAGGCCGAATCCTTAACGTGCTAAACCCTAGTTAGCACTTGGGGTGTTTATCGTATCGATTGAACCATGCCTATACGAATCCCTTGCGGGTTAGGTGATTTAGATAATTCGATCTACTTGTCTTGCGACAAGGACGAGCCTTCTCTAGAGATGATAAACTTGATCTAAAAGAGAAAAATAGTTGCAAAATGTCACAATACATGTAAACATGTGATTCATTGCTTCTACATATCGCAAGGTTTACAATAACCCTATCTTTCCTTGGTAAAGTAAAAACACATGATAATCTGAAGAATAACTTTCCTAGGACCTACTAGGATTTACATCAAAGAATCATGCCTACAACCCTTTTCTAAGCTTTAGAATTTCATGCTTTGATAAACCATGCAATCTTTTCTAAATGCAACTCGATGAAATGAAATTTACGCATGAGGAAGATGCAACATGCAACCCTTTCCTAGCTACAATGTAGTTAATGAAGTTCATGCAAAGTGAATATTGTAGGGCTAGTGTTGACTTATTCCATTTTACAAGCATATGCCACATGCAAATCCATAGATTCATATTCAAGCTCTACAATCCCTTTTCGGATAACATCCTAGGATTGTTAATGACTTTTCCTCGTGAATCATTACACGGAAGATATTACCTAAAATGTGACATACGTCTATTCTTTCCATGTCTAGTAAAAAATGCGCTTAATAATTTCAACCTTATAATGATAGGCAATAGGCGTTTTAGGCTCGTCTTTTTGAAATGCATGACAAGGCAACATGCTATTAAGGTCGTAAGATGGATAGACAATTTTCGTTCATCACATTGAAAATACCAATAACCCAATTGCATGTCATGAATTAATTCTAGTAAACGTTCAAATAGGCATTTTTTCTTCAATTGCATTTTAACTAGGCTAGGTGAATTTGAACATGCATAGGTGCTTCCTATTCCATGAAAGCTATCATGCTTAATGCATTACTTTTGCATGGAATCAAAATCGTAAAACCTGGGCTTGTGGGATCGGCGAGATGTCCATGTGTAAGCTCGAGGAGGAACCTCCCGCAAGTGCGCCTTGCGACTTCTTGGGAGCCATCGTTGATGACTTGAACTTCGCGGATTACCCTCACTTCCACACGTTCTCCAAATAGCCTCAAGAATTTCCTTCTTCCTCGTATGCAGGAGATTCCTTCACTGAATTTCGGATCTTTAAAAAGCCGGGGGCTTGTGGACTTTGGGCTTATGGGAAGGCTTGTGGGAAGGGAGCTTTTACAAGCCCGGTTTAAAAACCGGGGAGGGTGCATGGAACAAGGCCCAAAGGCCTTATCCTTTAGAAGCTTCTTAGAGAAGCTTCTAAGAAGCTTCTGATTGCCCAGGACCATGTGGAAGAATGGTCAATGGTTGGGAAAAGGAGAATCTGACGACGAAGGGAAAGCTTGAGATGGTGGCAACCGTGAGCTAAGGCAGAAGTAGAGCTACAATGGCAGCGGCGGGCGGCAGGTGTGAGTGTGGTGGGCGATCCTTACGGTTGTCTAACGGCAGCTACCAGGCTTGGTGATGGCAGCCTCCGCTCTCTCTCTCCTCTCCCTCAGCACAGCGCCCTCTTTTTCCCTGGTCTGATCTTCTCTACGATTTGTCCAAAGGGCGCAGCCATTCGTTTGTTATCTCCTAGGGGAGGGAAGATGGTAGCCACCACGTGACCATGCATGGCTCCCCCCCTCCACACCACTCAACCTAGCCCATTCCTCCCCACACTCCCTCTCCTCCAGCCATGCATCGCCTGGGGGAAAGGGATAATTTTAAAAAAAATGCCTAATTTTTAACCTCTCCATTTTTCCCCTTGAAAAAGGGTGTTTCCCCACGGTTATGCAATCTTGAATCTGCAAGCTTGATTTCACAATGCGGAGGCCTCGTTTTTGCGCATGGTGCAGCGTACGGGTTAAGCTGGTGGTAATTACGATGCGGGAGATAACCTTGCACAGGTATTACGCGGCGTGCGGGGAGTCAAGTTTAGTAATATTTTTGAGCGGGAATATTACATTCTCTCCCCCTTGGAGGAATTGAGATGTCCTCATCTCGAGAAGAATTGGGGGTATTGTTGGTTGAGAGTACTTTCATCTATCCAAGTGGCATCCTCATCGGAATAATCTTTCCACTGCACAGACATTCTCTCAAGGTTTTGGATCTTAATTGTCTCTCCCTAACTTCTAAAATCTTGCCAGGTCGTAGCTCAAGGACTCCTTGGCTAGGCATTACAACTTGTTGGTCATCAAGTACATGGCTAGGATTAGGTACATAATTCTTCCGTAGGCTGATGTGGAATACATTATGAACCTTTAGGTTCTCAGGGAGTTACAGTCTATAAGCATTGGGTCCTAAGCACTTGAGGATCTTGTAGGGTCCACAATACCTTGGACTTAGCTTCTTGCAATCTCCTAAGGATAGGGAACTCTTCTTCGGGCGTACGCGAATGAAGACCATGTCTCTTTCCTTGAAGTTTCTATCTTGACATTTCAAATCCGCGTATGCCTTATGTCTATCCTTGGTGGCTTGGATGTCCTCTCTTATTGACTTCATTTGGTCATCCATATCTTCCAGCATTTGCCTTGAGGCTTCAACCCTCAAGGTTGGATCCGAGAAGTTTAAAGGACTTCAACAGTCAGGCCCATACAATGCTTGAAAAGGGGTCATCTGAATACTTTATTGGTAAGAAGCATTGTAGGAAAACTCAACCAGTGGTGGCAAGTATTGAATCCACCTTTTTGGTTCACGGTAGCAGTGTGTCCTTACCATATCCTCGATGACTTGGTTGACTTGCTCCGTTTGACCATCGGTTTGGGGATGGTAACCTGTACTAAAATAGATTTGAGTCCCAATGGCTTCAAAGATAGCTCTCGAGAAGTGTGATGTGAAGAGAGAATCACGATCACTAATGATTCTTCTGGGCAACCCATGCACCCTGAATATCTCCTTGATGAACAACCTTGCAATGTCTGAGGCTTTATAGTTTGTAACCTTAGTAAGCATATCAACCACAACCATAATGGAGTTGTATCCTCCCTGAACTTGGGGTAGGCCAACAACAAAGTCCATACTGATGAATTTCCATTTCATTTGGGGAATGTCAAGTGGTTGCAACTTTCCTCGCATTTTGACACGTTCGGCCTTAATACATTGACAAGACAAGCACTTAGTGACATATTTCAGAACGTCACCTTTAAGTCTCTTACAATAGTAGCTCTTCCTAATTGGATTGAGGGTCTTGACATAGCTATGATGTCCTGAGAAAGGGAAATAATGAGCTTCCCAAAGTATTTTTTGCTTGAGTGACTGGCTTGCCGGTATACATAATCTCGTTCTATAGTAGACAAGGCCACTATTGATAGAGAATTCTTGATGCTTAACTTGTAGCTTTGGGTCTTGATCCTTGATAGGGATCTCCCTTAGCATCTTCTGATAGGTTGGTGGATCATGGCATGCTTCTTCTCTAGCTAGCTCAAGTATTGGGTTGTTTGGCATGGATACCTTTGTGGCTAGAGATCTAGTTGTTGATGGATTTTGCAAGATTAGAGAATTAAGAAATGCCTTGCGATTGAGTGCATCGGCAACTACATTCTCCCTTCCAAGCCGGTATTTGATTTCAAAATCATACTCCCCCAGCACTTCAATCCACCGACGTTGCCTCATGTTGAGTTCATTCTAGGTAAAGATCCACTTGAGACTTTTATGATCCGTCACTAAGGTAAACTTGTTACCTAGCAGGTAGTGTCTCCAAAGCTTGAGAGCATGGATGACAGCTAACAGCTCTAGGTCATGGGTAGCATAATTCTTCTCATGGCTCTTCAGTTTCCTTGAAGAGTATGCTATAGGATGACCTTCTTGCATAAGCACACATCCTAGGGCAAGTGTGCTAGCATCAGTTACTACTTCGAACTCCTTACACTGAGGTTCGAAAGTTTCAGGATAGGTGTTGATATCAAACATTGCTTTAGTCTATCAAAGCTAGATTGTTCAGTAGTTGACCATGCAATTGCTGTTTGCTTCTTCAGTAATTCCGACAGAGGTGCTGCAATCAAAGCATAGTTTTTGATAAAGACCCTATACCATCCTGTCAATCCAAGAAAATTGCATATTTCTTTGACAATTGTTGGTATTGACCATTCTAGAACATCTCTGACTTTGGCTGGATCCACTGAGATTCCTTCCGCTGATACCATGAATCCCAAATATTCAATCTGACATTTGAAGAATGCACACTTCTTCATCTTGGCATAAAGTTTGTGTGCCCTCATTGTCTCAAGGACAATCCGAAGCTGGGGTTCATAATCTTCTTCTTGTTTGGAATAGACTAAAGTATCATCGAAGAAGATGAGTACGAAGTCATCAAGATATGGCCTAAAGATATCATGCATTAACTAGTTGAAGGTGGCAGGTGCATTCGTAAGCCCGAATGACATGACTAGAAACTCAAAGTGTCCATATCTTGTGTTGAATGTTGTCTTTGGGATATATTCTTCCTTGACCCTTATCTGATAGTATCCAAAGTTGAGATTAATCTTGGAGAAGATCTTCGCACCTTGAAGACGGTCAAGAAGTTCATCTATTATAGGGATAGGGTACTTTCTCTTAAGGGTTGATTGGTTCAACCCTCTGTAATCAATACACAGTCAAAGCGTTCCATCCTTCTTTATCTGGAACAGCACTGGAGCTCCCCATGGTGAACTACTGGGATGGATGTAGCCCTGATCTAACAGTTGCTTGAGTTCCTCTTTCAGCTCAATTGCTTCTGGGATGGACATTCTATAAGGCCTCTTTGTAATTGGCGCAGCTCCTGGCACTAGCTTGATCTCATGATCAACTTCCCTTTGAGGTGGAAGTTTTGTTAGCTCTTCAAGAAATATGTATGCGTACTCCTTTAGCCATGAAGGTTCTTCACTAGACTCCTGCTTCTGATCTAGCTTATTAAGCTTAATCAAGTAGACAGGTAGTCCCTTTCTAACTCCCTTTATAATCCGAGATGCCTTGGCCAATTGAATTTTCGGCTTTCAGAGTTGTGACCAATTCCCCTTCAAAGTTTCGAAAGGAAACTTTTCCCTTTCCACAATGAATGTGGGTGTCATTAGGTTTAAGCCAATCCATTCCGAGCAAACACTCATGGATACATAGGTTCATGACCCTGAATCTGACCGAAGTCAACTTTCCTCCCAGAATGAATTCCACCTTAGCAGTTTGCCTGGTACAAGTGACCTCACGACGATTTGCTAATTCCACAAGCAAGGTACATGCTTCTATTGTGGCGATTCCTAATCTTCTTGCATAAGCTGGTGAGATAAAGAAATGCATACTGCCACAATCAGTCAAGGTTTTCAATCCTTTACCTTGATAGTTCAATGGTGTCTGAATCACCAAAAACTGGTGATTCGGGCCTTTCTTGTGAAGGGTGGTATGGACTGTTGCCCTCTCAAACTCTGCTTCCATGGTCAGGTCTTCATCTTCGCACATTTCCCTATTGGCAACACAGACGGTTCTTCCTCTGCTCGGGTGGCGGCTCCTTGGCCATGGGCGGTTCCTTGGAATGGTCCTTGACGTTGTCATCCGCCATGTTTGGGACATTGCCTTTTGAAATGAAAGGCCTCGTTGCACTGGAAGCAATGGAGGTTGCAGCCATTACCTTGGGTAGGGACAAAATTATTGACATTGTTGGTCCTTGCTTTCTTCCTTTGTCCCCGCTTTTAACCTTGAACTCAACACCATATTAGATATTTTGGGAATTTCCCAAGTCTCACTTTGAATGAATGTCTTACTTTTGTGAATGAAAGAGAGCACTATGTTTATGTTTATCTTTAAAGGGCACTTTGTATGTTACAAATATGAGATCACACATCTTGAGAGCTTAAATGATGAATGTAAGCAATGTGGCTGTTACGAGATTTGGATTTTACCTCTATCTTTTCTAGCATACTAACAAAATATGATGTTGTATGGTGGTGGAAACATCAAGGAGGCTTAACTAGTATATACCTAGGAAATTTCCATGTTTAATGTAAGAATACAAAGGTTTGATGGAGTGGAGAGAGAATTTAGAATACAAGAGCCTTAAACATTGTATGAAAATATATTATCATGGCCAAAATTTATAATGTTATGGATTTGAAGATATTATAATATGAGTTTTTCTTTTAGATATAGCATCATTTAAAGTGACATGTATAAGTTTCATGAACTAGGACCTTAAAAGAGTCACCACTAACTAGGTGTGGTTTAATAACTAGATCTAATACCATATCGTAATAAGTTTGGATAACCTATGATGTGATGGTTCTTTTTTTGTGTAAACCAATAGACACAAGTATGTCAAATAATTGCTCACCCCATTTACATTTTTTGTATGTATATGCATGATATATAAATATCTTTTATTCAAAATTTCTATCTATCTTGACAATATATGGATAAGATGGATATTGACTTTGGCCAAAATTAACGAGTTTCACACTTTGACTAGCTAAATGAATTTTCATATCATAAAATAAAGATTCATATACCAAGCTAGAAGTTTATGATTTTTCTAAGACTAAAGATTTAACCTTTGACCAATGGTTTTTGTTTCCAAAGAAATAGACATAAATTTTATAATCAATCAAGACTTATTTGTTAGCTGACATAAAGTACAAAATTGGACTTAAACCACTTTATAAGAAATTTCAACACAATTAAACTAATGTTATTGAAAGAATAAGAAACATTAAGTAGATTCTCTCATTGATATTGGTGGTGTTTAAAAACACCAAGGTAGCTACACAAAACACTTTAAATTTTTAACAATCATATATTTTATAGCCATGCAAAAGCCCTTAATGTAATGGATATATTTACTATGGAAGTCAAAATTAGTCCATATAGAGTCACTGTCTTGTTGCATCATGTATATTGGAAAAATACAACTTTTGTAGATAGCTGCACTACCATTTATGAAATGTTTGTGATATCCTAACTCATGAGCAAGTTTCATTGCTTCCATATCTTTCAAAGTAGAGACTAAAGGAGTCTGCTTCAACATGGATAATTGTGAGTTGTTCAATGTAAGTGATAGACAATGTGAGGCATTTGTTGAGTATGCTTGTATAGTAGATGGTTATAAAGTACAAAATATGATTTAAACCACTTTATAAAAAATTTCAACACAATTAACTAATGTTATTGAAAGAATAAAAAACATCAAGTAGATTCTCTCATTGATATTGGTGGTGTTTAGAAACACAAAGGTAAGTACATAAAACACTTTAAATTTCTAATAAGCATATATTTCATAGCCATACAAAATACTTTAATGTAAGGGATATATTTATTATGAAAGTCAAAATTAGTCCATATAGAGTCAGCATCTTCTTGTTAATCATGTATATTGGAAAAATACAAATTTTGTAGATTTTGTATAAAACATTTAGCTACACTACCATATATGAAATGTTTGTAATATCCTAACTCATGAGCAAGTTGCATTGCTTCCATATCTTTCAAAGTAGAGACTAAAGGAGTTTACTTCAACATGGATAATTGTGAGTTGTTCAATGTAAGTGATAGACGATGCGAGGCATTTGTTGAGTATGTTTGTATAGTAGACTATCATAAAGTACAAAATAGGATTTAAACCACTTTATAAGAATTTTCAATACAATTAACTAATGTTATTGAAACAATAAAAAACATCAAGTATATTCTCTCATTGATATTAGTGGTGTTTAGAAACACCAAGGTAATTACATAAAACACTTTAAATTTCTAACAAGCATATATTTCATAGCCATGCAAAAGCCTTTAATGTAAGGGATATATCTATTATGAAAGTCAAAATTAATCCATATAGAGTCAGCGCCTTCTTGTTACATCATGTATATTGGAAAAATACAAATTTTGTAGATTTTGTATAAAACGTTTAGGTGCACTACCATTTATGAAATGTTTGTGATATCCTAACTCATGAGCAAGTTGCATTGCTTCCATATCTTTCAAAGTAGAGACTAAAGGAGTTTGCTTCAACATGGATAATTGTGAGCTGTTCAATGTAAGAGACAAATGACGTGAAGCATTTGTTGAGGATGCTTGTATAATAGATGGTCTCTTAAAGCAAGAAGTAATTGAAGATTGAACATATATACCATCTTTATCAATCATGGTCTCGTGGGGTGCTGATGATGAAGATGAAATACCATCATTCTCTGCTCTAGTCCATTCATCAATGACAACCTTGAATTGAGCATACAATTCATGTCCATATTGAACTGGATCCTGTCCATATCGATCAAACTTGATGACTTCAGGTGCATCATGGTATTTGCTTAAGCAAGTTAAGTATGCTAGAAGTTCTTTGATCAAGATAGAGTCTTCACGATCAATATCAAATGTTTTTGGATAAATGCAATTCTCAACAGGATTTGGACATCCTTGTAAGGACTATCATCTATGAGAATAGTCTTGGTATGCTAACAAACATCTCCATATTGATCCCATACATACTTTAGAGGCTTGAACATTGCTTCTACTCCCATCTTATCTGGCCTATATATGATTTTGAGTCGATGTCTATGACATTGTTCTTGGCCCCAAATCATGAAGAAAGGATACTTCCTTTTTGCATGGATCTCCAAGCACTTAATAATTGCCATGACATTCTTATGTAAAGATGTTGACCAAACTCCCACTTGGAATCTTGCAAATAAGGCTTCAAGAAACTCCATACATCCTGGTCGAAGAACAAGCCATTGCTTTCCCATTTGAAAGCTTTGAAACCTTTTAGACTTAGCAAAGCATCGTTGTAAAAGAAGACCATTGAGATCAAGTATTACACATAATTGTGTTGCATTTCTTATCAAGGAAACATCAATCACATCATCGTGCTTTATTATTGTTAAATCTGCTAGATATCCAACCATAGATGTCTTAGTTGAAGTTACAAAGAAGAAAAAGAAGCACATTAGATTCATTTACTTCCTCATCATTCTACCTAATTTTTTAGCTATAAACTGGCATAGAACACTAAAGCAATTTAACTTCACATTGATAAATACATAAATAGGTACTACTTTAAAAATGATGTCTTAAGAAAAGAGACAGTTGACCATGTGGTCAAATCTAATCAAAAGTAATATCATGAGGTGAAAAAAATATATATGACAAATTTTTTGAAGTAAAATCTATTTTAATAAAGTCATTTTTCCATATCTACTTTTTATCACTAGTTATAAGTATACTTGAGATACTAACAATAGATTCTTGTAATTAGTTACACAAAGTATATTATCATTATAATATTTAACATACTCAATTTTTAAAAAGGCCTTCAAAATGGCATGTATAAAGAAGATGTTTATTAGTCCTAATTATTAAAAGAAAATTTAAACATGATACTTTTGACCATGTGACCAAAACTATATCACATATAAGTGACACATGACAATTTAATTGAGATAAGTTATACTCTATTTGAATAAGTTTTCATAGTTTCTTCTTAAGGACTAACCATTCTATTTTTGAACTAGTTATATCCCATAGATATTTAAACTCACGAATTGTAACAAGGATTTTACCTTAATATTCCATATACACATCTCAAAAGATACATTGGAGAGAAATTTTTGTTGCAATATTTATAACTGAGGTAAAACTCCTTTGGGAGGTGCAATGAATCTTTTTTGGGATGTGCAATATATTGTTGGCTTTCTTATCCTAAGGTACATGCATAGACATACACTAGTGATGTAGTAAAAGAGGCTATAAGAGATAAGAGATTTGACCATGTGGACAAATCTAACCAAAACTAACATGACAAGATCATAACACAACACATATAAGAGTTTAATTGAAATAAGATCTAAAATAGACTTAAGTAAATTTTGCATAGCTAGCTCAAACTTTTCATTATGATAAGTATTCTTACACACTAGATTACAATTAAATAGTTATCCTTACAAAGGATGATAAATTTTAATGAGCTCTTTAATATTGATTTGGTAAAATATTTACTTAAATAAAATTTTTAAACCAAACATGATTGGTACCTTTTATAAAAAATTAAAAAACCAAAGACATAGTTTCTTTAATTAATATCATCAAAGAAAGAAAATATTACAAATGCTAATGGAAGTAACTTCTCAAGAAAAAAATCAAAATTACATCAATGTGTCTTCCTTGATTAAAGGAGAAGGAACGGAGTTTAAACACCTGAAGTAGCCCTTAATTTCTCTTTCATAATTAGACTTGCTATATCTTGGCTTGATTCTTCTATGCCCTTGGGTGATACTTCAAGAACTTGAACTTCAGTAGGAGGAAACTCTTGGGAGTTTGAATTTTGTTTGGCACTCTCATGGACTCTCCACAATTGTGCTTCAACCTCTCTTTACTCTTGAGTGTTACAAACCACTGCAATAGTCTTCATATGATTTATCAATGCCACCATAGATGCAAGTCCACTTGTATATACATCAAATACAACCTCATGAGCATCATTGAATGCTTTGATTGTAGTTTCCATAACTTTCATTTTCTTTCTCAAAACGGCCTTTGCAATCCTTTGTTCTTCTTCAAGATCTTCATCATTACACTCCTTGTCCAAGCCTTCAAAGTCCAAAATGGAAGGCTTGTTGACATTGTTTATATATCGCTCAAATTTGATGAAGCTTTTCTTCATGGTCACTAATGTCAAAACCACAAAAGAATCTATAGATCCAAAAGCAAACGTTCTATCCATTGGTAGGAAGTCAACACTACCAACTAGCATGCGATACTTGTGAGAAATGCTTTCAAGAGCATTTTCCAAAGCTGCCATTTTCTTTCAATCAAGAAATGATAACAACATGAATTGTTTAGGTTCACATGTCATTTGTAGTAGAGTGGATACAACCTTTCCAAACTTTATAGAGTCCCATTTCATTCCCTCAACCCCATGTGCTGCATCTAGAACAACAACCCCAATGGTAATTGGATCTCTGTAAACATTATGTATAAGATCAAAGGTTTCTAGATTGCATCCGACAACATATACACGCCAAGGGGAAGTAGTGGAGGATTGAAGAGGATTTTTCTTTTTTCCAATTAGGAAGTTCACAATATCTTTTGCTCCATTTGGTAGGGACCCTGCATCAGCTCCACGTGTGAGCTTCTTTGATACCCAATCATTGCAAATGCCTAAAATCTTTGTGTAGACTTCATCATTGATATCATAATCATCAACAAGCTCTTCCCAAGTCTTCATCACAACGCTACTTTCTGGAACTAAAGCATTGAAAAGAGTGACTAATTCCTCCTTTAGGACCCTATCTTGCTTGATTTGCTTAGCCCTTGTTTCCATGTCAATCATATCTTCCTTATCCCATTTGTTTCTAAGAAAAAGGATATGACCTTCATTGATCTCCTCTTGTAGTGTAAGGATGTCTCCATCCTTTAAACCCATAAGGCAACGAAATGCAACAGGAGAAGGTTGCCTTCCCTTTTTTCTCGAACTCTCCTCTTGGGATATAAGTTCACCTCTAGAGTATCTCTTCATGATTTTGATCCAACTATCAAATATTTCTTGGGAGCTAACAATCACATGGCAATCTCTAGATGCACAATTTTCTCCAATGTATTCCACAAATCTTTGCGAAAAAAAGATCAAAATAGTGAGCATAGAACAAAAGAAAGAGCATCAGATTAATCTTGACAAAAAAAGAAGGTAAGCTTATATATGATTACTTGCCATGGTACCCTTTGAGAGCTTGTCTTAGAAAGCCCTTGGTGGGGTTTTGGTGGAGAACCAAATGCTAGTCACTGATCTCTTAATTGTTGAAGTTGCTCAACATAAGGTGCATTCTTCATAACATTATGTGATTCCATATTTGTCATTCGTGAAAGCTCAATGCACATTTCTACAAGACAATCAACTAATATTCTAGCATTTCTTGTGGTGTATAAATGCTTGGTTGCTAGACAACGTGTAGTATTACTCTGAATATATATCTTTGCTGCATGAATTGAGTGAAGCCCTGATATAATCCAATAACTATAAGTGTCCAACTTATTAGCATCCACCTCATCACGATGCATGGGTCTCTTCTCATTGTTGTCTTGTACAAAAGGTATAAGATATGCTGCTGTTGCTGGGTTCATGGGAGTCTTTATGAAAGACGTGGTTAGCTTCTCTACATAATCCCAACATAGTGACCTATAAGCATACAAAGGAGGTGCCTCATAACACTTATCAACGAGAATAGGAAATTGTGTTGTTGGACCAAGTGGAAAGAATTTTTCAAACATGTGAAATCGTGATTCTTCCTTCTTTCCCTTCTTCTTAACTATTTCAGGAAAATCGAATGTTCTTTCTACTCCCTTGACCTCAAGAGAAATTATTGGCTTTGCAGGTGTAACTTCTAACATGGAAGGTAAAGTGGCATCATTCTTAGTAGTATTAGCAGCCATACTAACAACAAGAGCTTGTGACAAGGAACTTTGTTGAGGTGATTTTGACTTTGAGCTTGTGGGATTCCATGAATTATTTTCTTCTTGAGGAGAAGGTGAAGATCTCAATTCTATTTGTTTATCTTGGAGCTTCATTCTTTTGTTGGGGCGATCACATTTTCTTGATAGGGAAAGTAGCTCACTATTTTGAACAACTTGGAATGCTAATATAATGTCTTCTGTGCCCTTTACCTCCTCAAATAAGGTCCATCCCATTGTTTTCAAAGAGTATTCTTCATCCTCTTTAACACTGGCAAAGTGAAATGACAAAGGATCAAGTTTGTATACTACATTTTTCCCCTTGATCTTAACAAGATTACATGGTATTCCCTCTTTCCCAGCACATCCATCTGTTATCTTCTCTATGACACCATCTTGTTGAAAAAATGCAATATCACTCTTCAAAGTGAATAAGAGAACATTGTCAGCCCTTTTTCCTTGACTATCATAAACATCCACATACCATGGATACACAAAACCACCACTAACTCCATCAATGGTTTGGGTCTCCTTTTTGGATGTGCTATCTTTCTTTGCCATTGAATAGTTCTACAAAGAGAAAAAGTTGTTAGACAAAAGTGGATTTAAAAATATTCAAATTTCACAAAACCCAAATAAATGTATAAGATTTCTAAGTTGAAAAATGAAAACACAATAACACAAGATTTTACGAAATACAAGACAAATGTACTCTAAAGGGACTCTTCCATAAAATGAAATATTAAAATTTTAGATTAAGTGTGGTATGAGATCCAACCATAAATATGTGTGCTTATGTATCAAATCTCATGGATTATCCTGGCCCTAAGTTAGCATTAATTATGTTTCTCTTGCAAGAATCATACAGTAAAAAATTTGCCATGGACTTTGGTGAGAAGATCAAATTCTATTAATAGTGAGAATTGACCATGGGCTTAACCAAATGGTCAAGTGATAATGAAATGTTGAGTGTGAGTGTGGTATGAGATATAGTGAAAAATCATTGTGGTTATGTAGAAAATGTCATGGATGATTTTGTCCCTAAGTTAATATTGGATTTCTTCTCCATGTAAGTTTCCTATGCAAGGATCATACTCTAGGAACTTTGCTAAGATTTTTGGCCATGTGGTCAAATCCTATTTAATCAAAGAATGAGATTTAGTCCAATATGAGATCCACCTATATATCAATGTGGTTATGTAGCAATCTCACAATTCCATTTGGCCCAAAGTTAACATTTTAATTACTGCACATGTAAGTTTCCCTTGAAATGAGCTATATTGTAGAAACATTGTCATTGGTTTTAGCCATCTGGTCAAATCCTATTTAGTCATAAGACTTATCTATAAGATTAGAAACTTTGCCATGGTTTTTTACCATAGGGTTCTTAAAGGCTAGTTAAAGAGAGGATGCGATTTATTGTGATATGAGATTCACATATAAACAAATATAGCTATGTAGCAAATCCCATAGATATCAATATAAGATAAAGTGAAAAACACTTGAAAAGTGGAGATTTGACCTCATGGTAAAACCTACAAGATAAGATAATTTCTATAAACTAGTTTTAACCATATGGCCAAATCTAGTTTCATAACCATATGAAGAAAGTGATTCATTTGTTGTAACATGTTGTGAAATTGGATTTGACTATATAGCCAAATATTGTTTTATAATGGAATGAAAAAGTGGTCTCATGGTTTACAAGATTTATGAGATTAGATTTGATCATATGGCTGAACAAAACAAGAATGGGGGATTCTTGGATGCTAGCATTGATAACAAAATGAAAGATTTGACCATATGACCAATTTTTATTTTGTAGTGGAATGGAAAAAGTGGCTAATTTGTGGCAAAATGATATGATATTTATAGGAAGTTATGAAAATTTGAAATGAAAGAAATGGTTAATGGAAACAAAGTGGTTTGTTTGTTGCACAACAAGTTTTGACCACATGGCGAGACTTCCTATAAATATAGTAGGTAATAAAGAAGTTCCAAGTAGAACATGGTCATCCTTTTTTGGAGATAATATAGAAGATGTTTTTCTTAGAACATTTTTCCATACAACCAAATCTAGTATACCCAAAATTTGTGTGATTGAACCCACCATAGATTTAGTCTTAATTTTTTAGGATCAAATTCCAAAAAAGTGGTTCGTTTGTTACAAGACAAGATTTTACCACATGGCCAAATTATAGAAAGTAAGGAATTCTAAGTAGAAACTAGCCTTTCCTTTTGGAAGTAAGAAAGGGTTTATAATATAAGAAAGCATTTGACCAAATGGAAAAATGTCATTCTTGTAGTAAACTGAACAAAGTGCTTGATTGGTTGCAAGATATTGTGATACTATAGGAGTCCTTATTTTGGCCAAGAGATAGCTTAAGGAGAAGATTTGGCCATATGGCAAAATCTCATAGTATATTGGAAAAAAGAACATAAATTACTTCTTATATTATAAGAAAAGATTTGGCCTCATGGCCAAATCTCAGATTGTATTGAATAAAATAACAAAAAGTACTTCTTATATTCCAAGAAATTTTTTGACCATATGGTCTAATCTATAAATTGATGAAAGATCATGATATGTGTTGTTAGAAAATCAAATTACATCCTATGGCAAAATCATATTGAGTATTTGTAAGTATTTTATAGCCATATGCTTATTGCAAAATTATAAAAAGTGTAACCATAAAATCTGATGGTAATGCTTTTACAATGAAAATATAGTATAATGGAAAGTTCTATATCGTAAAGTATAATACAATGTATAAGAAATTGATAAAATGCTCTAATATTACAGAATGATACAACAAATATAAGGCTAGGTTTAGCCTTGAGGCAAAATCTTGAGGTATATAGGATCACAGAATAGAAAGAAAGGCTAGTATTTTGAAAGCACTCATCATTGATAAAAGCATTGCACAAACCATTTATTCCATATGCACATCTAAGAGATTTTTTTCAACATTACACAAATCATATACTTCATATTCACAAAAAAAAGAGTATTTTCAACAGTGCAAGAAGTCATGTTTTCAATATTGACATAGAGTGAAGCTATCACTTGCAAGGTAGTGGTTGGACAACAAAAAACACAAGCACTCCAGGAGATGAATCAAGCAATCGAGAAGAAGAAGAAGACATTGAATTCTCAAGAGTGAGTACCTAATCTCATTACTACAGAAATACATATACAGAAATACATATTGCATTTAGTTTTCATACATGATTCTTATTTAGAAAATGCTTTTGGTGTTTGATCTTAATATTATTCAATACTAATCATACAAAAGAGTAGTAGTGTGATTTGTAGTAATTGTATGGATTGAAATGGTCATAATCAATGTAGTTTAACTCAAAATAAAAAATGAAGTAGGGAAAAGTTGAAAACCTGTTGTAATTAGTAGGTCAGTAATGTGTGCCAACGTAACAGAAATCACCCGTGAAGTAGGAGTAGGCACGGTGTGGACTAGCGATCATTCACTAGCTTGTTGAATTGCTGAAGCCTTGGAGCAAAATTTCTGATTTGAAGACACACGTAGTTTTGGTCATAATACCTTGATTCAAACCAAAAAATTGCACTGCACAATTTGTTTCAGTTTTAGAAAATGAAATAGTGGAGAGTAGTCAAAAAAATATCCTGATTCAAACCAGAAATTGAACTGCATAATCTGTTTCAATTTGAGAAAATGAAACAGTGGAGAGTAGTCAAAGAAATAACCTGATTCAAACCAAAAATTGCACTGCACAATCTATTTCAGTTTGAGAAAATGAAACAGTGGAGAGTAGTCAAAGAAATACCCTGATTCAAACCAGAAATTGCACTGCACAATCTGTTTCAATTTGAGAAAATGAAATAGTGGAGAGTAGTCAAAGAAGAGGAGGGGGATAGAACCACCAAAGATTAGGGCTGCAACACCTATAGTAAGAGAGGGGCAACAGGAGCAGAGATAAAAATGCAGAGAATCAGAGATGCGAAACCTGCAATATTAAAAACGCAACAGAGAAAATGCTCAGGTTAGAGAGTTACGTGGAAGAGAGAGGGAGGGGAAGAGAAACTCATTTTGAAAAACCTCATGATTAATTGTAAAGACCAACTCATGAAATGAATCATTTAATGTATCACGCTATTCGAATAACCATAACTTGTTACAGAATATGAGTAGATTTAGATCTTATATTTGTGTCTATTTTTTAATTTTATTAAAGATTTCAAGTCACGATTTTTTCAAAAATCACATAATGGCTATACCGTAGGCTGCGCTGTTGCCCCCAAACCCCCACCGGGGGCGTTGCCCCTGAACCCCCGCTGGGGGCATTGCCCCCAGACCCCCACAAGGGGGCGCTGCCCCCTAGACCCCCCGTTGGGGGTGTTGCCCCCAAACCCCCACTGGGGGCGCTGCCCCTCGGACCCCCCGTTGGGGGCGTTGCCCCCAAACCCCCACCGGGGGCGCTGTCCCTGAACCCCCGTTGGGGGCGTTGCCCCCAGAACCCCACAAGGGGGTGCTGCCCCCTAGATCCCCCATTGGGGACATTGCCCCCAAACCCCCACATCAGGGGCACTACCCTTGGACCCCCGCTAGGGGCGTTGCCCCCAAACCCCCATCAGGGACACTACCCCCAACCCCCTACTAGGGGTGTTGCCCGCATACCCCCACCAAAGGCCCTACTGCTTAAATTCCCCATTGGGAGCTTTGCCCCCAAATCCCTACAACGAGCGCTATCTTGAAACCCCAACTGGGGGCATTGCTCCCAAACCTCCTCTGAGGAAGACATTGCCCTCAAACTCTTAGTAGCGGCATTTCTCCTAGACCAGCTCCTTCCCCCTCGCCCCTCCTTAAGAACCCACCATTGTGATATTGCCCCTATTTCCACAGCTAGAGATTTTTCCTACATACTCTCTATCCTACCCTACTAGAGATTCTACTCTCGAACTATCACTAAGGTGGGTTCAAAATCCTCAATGATATTACACATTACATATTAGATACATTTAATATACATAATCTTACAAAATATGATTTAATATATTTAAATTATATCTATTAATTATTAATAAATTAATATTATATATATATATATAATATTTTGATAATATATTCCATAATATGCACATAGTACGATATTCTAATATAACATGATTTAGACTAAAATAGTATAACTTAAAAATAGAATGTAATATGATACATTTTACTATTATCACAACAAGTAGGTAGTATAAGATTTATAAATATTTAACCATGATAAAAATTATCTCTCCTTCTCAAATAACTTCTAATTGATGCTAAAATTTTCTCAATATTTATAACTTTGTGTCATAGTGAATGAAATCTCCTATTCTTTAGAGGTCATCGTGGTTTCAACATTTAAGCACAAGGTCAAAGTTTCTCAAAAACATCTTTATCCTTGTTGTCATATGGAATACATGAAATAAAGGTTTTGATCATTTGATCAAATATTTTTCAATGGAGATCACAGAAATTATTTATTCTCGTTGACATACAATAAAGGCTTTGAACATTTGGCTAAATCTTGTTCTATGAAATTTTATCCTTTTTGTCATGTGAAATACATACAACAAAGGTTTCAATCATTTGACTATGTTTTCCCCTATGGCGATCACAAATAATGTTTATATTTGCTATGGTATGGAATACATACAATAGATTTTTGACCACGTGGCTAAATCTTTTCCTATACACATTATAAATAATTTTAATCATTGTTCTCGTGTTGAATAGATATAGTACAAGTTTTGAACATCTGCTATATCTTTTCCCAATGAGAACACACAATGAAGTTTTTCCTTACTCAAAGAGTAGCTAATAAAATAAAGTAAAATCAAGGCAACTAAAAATAATAGAAGAAACTTTTCTTATTTACTTTAGGGCGGCACAGTTCATGAGAAAGTTTATTTTTGGCCATATGATCAAATCTATCCCCTTCTTTCTGTACGATGTTTCCATTAATACTTTCTATTATGGAAGTTGGACTCATTCTATCTAATGTTTAAGTACTTTTTTTGTTTCAATGAAATTTGATACTTCATTGTATTTAGCAATTTCATCACTATTTTCTTCTTTCTGAGAGGTGACAGCATACAAATGATAAAATCTCCATTTTCTCACTTGTACAGGTATCATGAATAACAAATTTTATTTTGGAGAAACTGTGAATTTGCTAGTTGATCATGAGATTGTTGCACTTGGTAGAGTGCATGCAATACATCCAAATGAGACATGCCATGGAGAAACACTTGAAGATGGATATATTTCAGTGGCTATTGATAAATTTTTAAATGTAGCAGTGTATTTGCCATTCCCAACAATTGATGCAATGAAGGTTCATGAAGCTGTAGGTGGTTTTGCAAAATGGGGAAAGAAAGATGTGGTGGTTGTTTCAAACTCAATAAAAATTCATATGGACAGAAGGCAACACTGTGTGTGTTGGGATAGGGGTTATATTATTGGCTTTTCCATATGATGTGATAAACTTTGAATTTCTAGGAGAAGAGGATGTTGGTGTGGTGGTAGATAAAGCCCTTGATCAAACCACATGAACATACATAGATGACAACCTCCACTGTGTCACTTTGGAAAGATGGCCTATTAAACAAGTCACCTTTGATGATGGAACATCAGTGCTACAACAACAATCATACATGCAATTTGTCTCTACAAATGCTTGTGCCAAAAACATGGAAGATACCAATGAAGATTATGTTTCTGCAAAAAAATCAATTTTTGTTCAGAAGAGATCATATTGTATGGTCTATAGAAAGCCTCGAATTATTGCCCCTAAAGGTGCAAACTTGAGGACTTCTATGGACTCCATTTCACAGGTTTCCATGATTGATTGTTGCCAAGAAAAGTGTTGTCAGTTTGCTGATAGAGAAGCAATGCAACAATTACGTAAATACTTTTGGGGATTGCAATTTGAAGACCGCACAAACTATGTTTATGACAAGTTTGAATCATCATGCAGGATTGATTACTTGGGAATAAGGAAGTACAACTTTATCTTCAATGGACAAGTGGTATGTGGAAGGGTATGGTATGAGATTCATGGAATCCCAAAGACATCTTTTTACAGGTACAAAACACAATTTGAGCATGGCGTGAGGAGGGCAATGCATGGAAACAAGGGGGTAATAAGAGCAGCTTGGGATCACACAGAGATGGGAAGAGCCATCCTTAGAGACTTTGTTAAGAAGAATGTAGAGCAAATGCCACACAAGAGTAGAATAGTGCAAGATGGATCAAGGGAGACACAATTGGTCATCCCAGATGTTTATAAGCAGGTAGATATATGGGCAGAAGTAAATACAACATTGAGTGGTATTGGATGTAAGCAAATGTCCTTGTCCACCTTCAATCGTATTTGGAACACAGAGTTCAAGAATGTAACCTTAGCAAAGACAAGTGAGTTCTCCAAATGTAGTATTTGCTCAGAGATCAAAGAGCAACTTGCAGCAACAAAGTGTCTTCAAGAGAGAAATGTGCTTCTAAAGAAGCGTCAATGTCACATGCTACAACAACAAAGTTGTCGGAACATATACTACAGTTGGCGCTTGGCCTCAACATTAGATCCAGATAAAAACTTGTGCATCATACATGATAAAATGGACCAGCAAAAGACAGCTATCCCTAGGTTAAGGCTTCAATCAAAAGAGACTGAAAGATCTACTCAACTACCAGTTTCTTTAACAGGCATGATTACACATGGACATGGAGAAGGTAGATATGGACATTTCTCACTCGATCTATGGCCTCATGATCCTAACTTCACAATTGCCTCATTGTCATTGTGCTTTAGGAACTTGGAGCGACTACATAGGCATGCAAATGGTGATCTAAAAGTAGATGGAATGCCAAGATCAACCTCTGTGCTACTAAATGCCCTCAACTCGAAAAAAGCACTAGACCACCATCAAGGTCTTGCACAAAATAAATCATGCATGGAAGATAATACACCATAAGATGACCATCATCATTTCAAACGATTTGCATAGAACTTACTTCTTCAACTTGATAATTGTGGGTCAGAAAACAAAAATCGCTATCTCTTTGCATATCTATCATTGCTTGTTGCACGAGGAACATTCAAGATGATCCAGCTTGGGTTTCTCATGGTGGGTCATACACAAGAAGACATCGATGCAATGTTCAACAAATTTTCAGAGAAGCTAAGGACGAGCATGACCTTCACTTTTCCTCATCTTATGCAACATTTTCAATCATGCCAGATGACTAGTCCTACACCTTTCTTATTGACACATGTGCCTGAATTTAAGAGATATATTGAGGGATACTTGTGTGATTCGAAAGATACACTTGTTGGTCACTCAAAACCTCTTCAATTTCGGTTTTATATGCAAGGAGATACACCTGTCATGCAATACAAGATGCACCCAAAGTCCCCAGACTGGTTACCAAGAGAACGTGGCATTTAATTATGGAAGAGAGACCTTGCAAGAAAGCCTACTCTTCCAAAGGGTGTTCCAATGTTGCTGCCCATGTTTGAGTACGTTAAGGATCATCAAGAAGTAGTAAGTGGAGTTAAAGATTATTTGAAGTATTGGGAAAGATGGTCAAATGTACAAGGACCTGAAGTAGAGTTCACAAAGTTTATAACATCAGTGATTGATTATTGGAAACATATGATCTACGCTCTTCAAACTCCAAATGTCCAAGAAGATTTATTTTTCATAGATTTTTGGCCAAGAACACAAAGTGATGTAACTAATATAGATGTAGATAATGCAGATGACTTCATTGGATTGGAAGAGTTGAATGATCACTATTGTGGTCCTCTAAGCAAACGACCCAAACATGCATTTGAACCAATGCTTGATGTTAAGAAAGATGACTTTGTGCTTGTTAGACCTTCAGATCCAATATATCCAATATGGCTTGGTGTTGCACAAACTGAGGTCGATATAAATAGGCATTCCAAATACTTCAACAATATGTATACAATATTGGGCACCAATTTGTAGTCGTCAAAATGCTACAGATGCAGAGGTGTATTTTAATTGTTGGGATAAATATTGGATGTGTAACAAAAAAGATCCTGATAGATAGCATTGTCTTCTCTTGGATGAAGAAATGTACAAAATCTCCCCAAAAAATCAAAATTCCCCCAAAGGTTGTATTGAAGGCTAAAGAAAGTCTACATGAATCCATCAATTGAAGATTTTCCTTGAATATTTCAAGGATATTAAAACTAAGGTGTTTATTAACACCACCTTTTTGAGTTTTTTTCAATCTCTTGGAAACAACCATAAGCAGTAATATGTTTAATTGCACCAAGTTCCAAATTAATGAAATTCCCAAAATTCATGAAATCCATTTTGATTTGGTTTTCCCATATTGATGGGAAATTCCCAAAATCCCGAATATGGAGTTACTCTCTTTGCTTGGGACCTATATGATCATTTGCTCTGATCATTATAAGACCAAGTCTTGTTACTTCTTGGCTTGGCCTGCACTTCCTGAATTATTGGCGCAGCTCGAATGAGTGCGTCCTGAAGATCTATTGGGCACATTGATTCGAGGCGGGTATTCATAGGTGGATTTAATCCGGCACAAAACTTCGACACTTGTTGTGTCATATCCATTTGTGGCGCATATTTCAAAAGAGAGACGAACTTTGAGTAGTATGCGTCAAGAGTTAGACCCAGCTGTTTTAGCTCGTAGAACTCATTAATTTTCTGTGTGCGATATGCAGGTGGTAAGTATTTTCCTTGCATAGGTTTTTTCAGCATTTCCCAAGTAACGGATCCTTTCGAGATCCCTTGATCTCTGCACCATTACTTCCACCAAAGCCTGGCTTTGCCGGCGAGCTTCAGCTTGGCGAGCATTGCCTGGTTGGCGGGTGCAGTACCGGCCACTTCAAAGTAATCTTCCATGGCCTCTATCCAAATTTCAGCATCAGCTTGGAGAGTCCTTCCTTTCTTGTCAAATTCTCAAGGCTTGATCTACTTGAGAAGAAACTTCTTCTCCTGAATCACGATCGTAATTGGTGTAGGGTTTGGACTACGAACCTGTACCTGGGGTTGTGCCTGAGTAAAGGATTCTTAACGTTAACAAGTCGCTAATCATTACTATTATATTTCATACCCAATTCAGCTTTTAGCCAAGAACCCTAACCACTTAACTTTTTATCAATACTCATAGTCAAGACAATCATTGATAAAAAGAAGTCTTATTTTATTAATATGGGCATAGCCCTTTCAGAGTACAATATTTCTTGGGATGGTAGAGCAAGCTGTTACATTAATTTGGGGAGAATAGGATTGTGTTACATTGAGCTATGGGAACTGGGTAATAGTATGGATTTAGGTCATGGATCTTCAGGAATCAATAAGTCATTGGAAGATTAGGGTATCCTTTCCTTTGGTACCCATTCTTCTCGTAGCGTCCCAACACCTTGATCCTGTCGACGGGGATTATGCGGGTCACTTTCTCGTACACATATGTTTTCAGCTCGACCTTCTGACCTTGGACATGTAAAGTTGTGTTTACGTGAGCCTCAACAAAAATGAACAGCTTTACGATCTTCAGGTCCTCCAACCATTTGATTCTCTTTAGGTTGGTTCAAAGGTACACAAATCGGTGGGCAGCTATGTAGTAGATTCCTGAGTCGCACATCCATCTCCATTCCATGTACAGAGGCGATGGATTGTAAATAGGGTCTAGGATGTTCATCATATCGATCCTTCGTCGATAATCTGATGCATGCATCGCGGTCATAAACATGACCTGGAACACCATGAACCTGTTCCATGCTTCATGACTCAGCAATACAATATCGAAAGTAAGGAAATGTTCTTAACAACAACATTTGCTTTACTTCTTCTTATTAATTTTTCTTATAAAGACACATCCTTCGTTGGTTCACTCTGATACCAACTGTAACGTGTCCACCTGTTCCCTTTCAGGACACGTCTTAGTAGTCTATAAGAAAGAGAGTCTAGAAAGCTTTGCCCGGCACTCCCATGGAATGTTACGGGGTTTGCGATCTAGGTCTTTGCAAGT
Organism: Lygodium microphyllum; assembly: GCF_053477565.2. Taxonomy (NCBI): domain Eukaryota; kingdom Viridiplantae; phylum Streptophyta; class Polypodiopsida; order Schizaeales; family Lygodiaceae; genus Lygodium; species Lygodium microphyllum. The sequence goes on from NC_141139.1 coordinate 119,848,903, forward strand.
CTACCATGTAGTGGAAGTATTCCGGCCGTTCCCACTTAGGACCGGCCTGAATCAGGGTTTCCCCTAATGGTCATTTCCTAAACGGCAGCTAGCGTTGAACCCCAGGCGAACTACTTTACGCAGAAACGCCAGGGTTGAAGCAGATTCATGTTGCACTTGGTTCAAGGAGAATGGGAAATGAGAGGGATGCAAAGCTCAGCCTCTCTGCCCATAAGGCATAGTCCCATTCGGTTCCCGTAAAACAGCATAAACTCTAGGTCAGCGCCCTTACTATTCATTTCTTTTGAGAAGAGGTCCTTGCTGTCCATTTTGATTGAGAAAAGCTCTCGGCCAACTGGGATCACCCATCCGTAGGACCGACCCATGGCCACATCCACCGCACTTTCCTCAGGGTTGCTTTAGTTGTCTAATTACCTACCACATTTAGTTGGACATGCATAAAACAACATCCTTAATTAGCCAGTTAGACGCCGGTTCCTTAACGTAACCTTAGCACTTGACATGGAAAAACAGTGTCAAACTAGCTCCTTTTCAATAGGTTATCTTATTATCTTTGGAATACATCCATAAGGTCCAGCCCGTAGGCTAACCCATAATCTGCCTGAAGGAAATCCATAATCCGCCCGAAGGCAATCCAGCAATCCTCAAGGATTACTAATCCAAGATTTTGTCCGTAGACTAGTATGTGGGTCTCGATATCCAATCCCGAGTCACGTTGGCCTCTTGTGCAGGGCCACGAAGGCAAGGGATTTACGGCCAGAGCCCCCCTAGCAGCCAAGCGTCCTCCTGCTCAAAGTAGTGTCCAATGGATATACCTCACGCGACGGGTTCGGTCCATGTTCCCGGCGCGGCTAACACCCCCCTTGGCTAGGACCAGGCAGACAGTCGGGGGTAACTGATGATGCCTCTCCTTTCAAGCCTTCAACCTGAAGCATTAATTAACTTTCCATCTTTTACTTCTTTGAGCAAACAATGCAAACAGTGCTCCTAAATTGTTATAAGCACAATCAATCCAGTGGTCGTTTATTTGGCCAACTGCTAAGGAATGAATCCTTCTCTCCGAATGCATCCAACATGCAATCCAGGATCAATTGTGACTTGGCAAGATCCCCCAAGGGTTTGTTTTTTCATCCTTTTGTCCTTGGGTTAGGCCCATACCCTGTTAACCCAACTTAATCAATACCTTAGGTTTCATAAATTAACAGTAAATCCTGGCGACCATGTCACTCTAACTTGATTGATCCTTTGCTTCCAAGCAAATACCTAACTTCCCTTAACTTGGCAATTTTCCCCAAGAAAGGTGATGTAACAGGATGACTACTCATCCTCTTGCAAGTTAAACTTGCGCAAGAACCTGCCAACCTCATTCCAAGGAATGGCAAAACTCTCTTATGATCAAACCACAAGGCCATGTGACATTGCAACTTGTTGCACAAATGTCACATCTATTCCATGGGATCATTTCACGCATTGAAGAGCATTTCCTAGTCAAGGAATTATGTTTAGACAAGAAGCAGGGTTTAGGGTGTCTGCTTACCCAACCCAATCCTAATTGCACTAGCCCGACAACGTTCGGTGCTAAGGATTCCAACTCAATCCGAATTTTAGCATTAGATCGAATGATCCTTAGGGTAAAAAACCCTAGATCGTTATTTGCATGAGCATCCAATCGACCCAAACATTTCGTGAATGTGGGTAGGACCTTTGGGTTTGAGGATTTTGACTTCGCAACTAAGTGCAAAACTAGGCCGAATCCTTAACGTGCTAAACCCTAGTTAGCACTTGGGGCGTTTATCGTATCGACTGAACCATGCCTATACGAATCCCTTGCGGGTTAGGTGATTTAGATAATTCGATCTACTTGTCTTGCGACAAGGACGAGCCTTTTCTAGAGATGATAAACTTGATCTAAAAGAGAAAAATAGTTGCAAAATGTCACAATACATGTAAACATGCGATTCATTGCTTATACATATCGCAAGGTTCGCAATAACCCTATCTTTCATTGGTAAAGTAAAAACGCATGATAATCTAAATAATAACTTTCCTAGGACCTACTAGGATTTACATCAAAGAATCATGCCTACAACCCTTTTCTAAGCTTTAGAATTTCATGCTTTGATAAACCATGCAATATTTTCTAAATGCAACTCGATGAAATGAAATTTACACATGACGAAGATGCAACATGCAACCCTTTCCTAACTACAACGTAGTTAATGAAGTTCATGCAAAGTGAATATTGTAGGGCTAGTGCTGACTTATTCCATTTTACAAGCATATGCCACATGCAAATCCATAGATTCATTTTCAAGCTCTACAATCCCTTTTCACATAACATCCTACGGTTGTTAGCGACTTTTCCTCATGAATCATTACACGGAAGATATTGCCTAAAATGTGACATACGTCTATTCTTTCCATGTCTAGTCAAAAATGCACTTAATAATTTCAACCTTATAATGATAGGCAATAGGCGTTTTAGGCTCGTCACTTTGAAATGCACGACAAGGCAACATGCTATTAAGGTTGTAAGATGGATAGACAATTTGCGTTCATCGCATTGAAAATACCAATAACCCAATTGCATGTCATGAATTAATTCTAGTAATCATTCAAATAGGCAATTTTTCGTCAATTGCATTTTAACTAGGCTAGGTGAATTTGAACATGCATAGGTGCTTCCTATTCCATGAAAGTTATCATGCTTAATGCATTACTTTTGCGTGGAATCAAAATCGTAAAACCTGGGCTTGTGGTCTCGGGGAGATGTCCACATGTAAGCTCGAGGAGGAACCTCCCGCAGGTGCGCCTTGCGACTTCTTGGGAGCTATCGTTGATGACTTGAACTCCGCAGATTACCCTCGCTTCCATGCGTTCTCCGAATAGCCTCAAGAATTTCCTTCTCCCTCGTACACAGGAGATTCCTTCACCAAATTTCGGATCTTTAAAAAGCAGGGGGCTTGTGGACTTTGGGCTTATGGGAAGGCTTGTGGGAAGGGAGCTTTTACAAGCTTGGTGTAAAAATCGGGGAGGGTTCGTAGGAACAAGGCCCAAAGGCCTTATTCTTTAGAAGCTTCTTAGAGAAGCTTCTAAGAAGCTTTTGATTTCCCAGGACCATGTGTAAGAATGGTCAATGATTGGGAAAAGGAGAATTTGACGACGAAGGGAAAGCTTGAGATGATGGCAACTGTGAGCTAAGGCGAAAGCAGAGCTACAACGATAGCAGCGGGCGGCAGGTCTGAGCGTGGCGGGCGGTCCTTTCGGCTGTCCGTGGCGGCAGCTACCAGGCTTGGTGATGGCGGCCTCCGCTCTCTCTCTCCTCTCCCTCAGCACGGCGCCCTCTTTTTCCCTCATCTGATCTTCTCGACGCTTTGTCCAAAGGGCGCAGTCGTTCGTTTGTTATCTCCTTCCCCAATTCAAGGCTAAGGGGGGGTTCTTATAGCTTTAGGGGGAGGGAAGATGGTAGCCACCACGTGACCATGCATGGCTCCCCCCCTCCACACCACTCAACCTAGCCCATTCCTCCCCACACTCCCTCTCCTCCAGCCATGTAGGGGGAAAGGGATAATTTAAAAAAAAAGCCTAATTTTTAATCACTCTCCATTTTTCCACTTCAAAAAGGGTGTTTCCCCGTGGTTATGTAGTCTCGAATCCCTGGGCTTGACTTCACAATGCGGAGGCTGCATTTTTGCACGTGCGGGGTACGGGTTAAGCTGGTGGTAATTACGATGCGGGAGATAACCTTGCACAGGTATTACGCAACGTGCGAGGAGTCAAGTTTAGTAATATTTTTGAGCGGGAATATTACATTCTCTCCCCCTTGGAGAAATTGAGACGTCCTCCACTCGAGAAGAATTGGGGGTACTGTTGGTTGAGAATACTTTCATCTATCGAAGTGGCATCCTCATCGGGATAATCTTTCCACTAGAGAGACATTCTCTCAAGGTTCTGGATCTTAATTGTCTCTCCCTAACTTCTAAGATCTTGTCAAGCCGTAGCTCAAGGACTCCTTGGCTAGGCATTACAACTTGTTGCTCATCAAGTACATGGCTAGGATTAGGTACACAATTCTTCCGTAGGCTGATGTGGAATACATTATGAACCTTTAGGTTCTCAGGAAGTTACAGTCTATAAGCATTGGGTCCTAAGCACTTGAGGATCTTGTAGGGTCCACAATACCTTGGACTTAGCTTCTTGCAATCTCCTAAGGATAGGGAACTCTTCTTCAGGCGTACGTGAATGAAGACCATGTCTGTTTCCTTGAAGGTTCTATCTTGACGTTTCAAATCCGCGTATGCCTTCTATCTATCCTTGGCAGCTTGGATGTCCTCTCTTATTGACTTCATTTGGTCATCCATATCTTCCGGCATTTGCCTTGAGGCTTCAACCCTCAAGGTTGGATCTGAGAAGTTTAAAGGACTTTGACAGTCATGCCCATACAATGCTTGAAAAGGGGTCATGTGAATACTTTGTTGGTAAGAAGTATTGTAGGCAAACTCAACTAGTGGCAAGTGTTGAATCCACCTTTTTGGTTCACGGCAGCAGTGTGTCCTTAGCATATCCTCGATGACTTGGTTGACTCGCTCCGTTTGACCATCGGTTTGGGGATGGTAAGCTGTACTAAAATAGAGTTGAGTCCCAATGTCTTCAAAGATAGCTCTCGAGAAGTGTGATGTGAAGAGAGAATCATGATCACTAATAATTCTTCTGGGAAACCCATGTAGCTTGAATATCTCCTTGATGAACAACCTTGCAATGTCTGAGGCTTTATAGTTTGCCTTAACAGGAATAAGGTGTGCAACCTTAGTAAGCATATCAACCACAACCATAATGGAGTTGTATCCTCCCTGAACTTAGGGTAGGCCAACAACAAAGTCCATATTGTCCAAATTTCAGCATCAGCTTGGACAGTCTTTCCTTTCCCGTCAAATTCTCGCAGCTTGATCTGCTTGAGAAGAAACTTTTTCTCATGAATCATGGCCATACCTTGTGTAGGGTTTGGACTAGGAAATTGTACCTAAGGTTGTGCCTAAGTAAAGGATTCTTAACGTTAACAAATCGCTAATCGTTACTATTATATTTCATACCCAATTTAGCTTTCAGCCAAGAACCCCAACCACTTAACTTTTTATCAATACTCATAGTCAAGACAATCATTCATAGAAAGAAGTCTTATTTTATTAATATGGGCATAGCCCTTTTGGAGTACAATATTTCTGGGGATGGTAGAGCAAGCTGTTACATTGATTCGGGGAGAATAGGGTTGTGTCACATTCACCTATGGGAACTGGCTAATAGTATGGATTTGGGTCATGGATCTTCAGAAATCGATAAGTCATCGGAAGATTAGGGTAGATTCTTGAGTTGCCCTTCCATCTCCGTTCCACGTACAAAGGCAATGGATTGTAAATAGGGTCTAGGATGTTCATCATATCGATCCTTCGTCGATAATCTGAGGCATGCATCGTGGTCATTAACATGACCTGGAACACCATGAACCTCTTCCATGCTTCATGACTCTGCATGATAGCATCGAAAGTAAGGAAATGTTCTTAACAGCAACATTTGCTTTACTTCTTCTTATTAATTTTTCTTATAAAGACAGATCCTTCATTGGTTCACTTTGATACCAACTGTAACGTGTCCGCCTGTTACCTTTCAGGACATGTCTTAGCAGTCCATTGGAAAGAGAGTCTAGAAAGCTCCGCCCGGCACTCCCATGGAATGTTACGGGGTTTGCGATCTAGGTCTTTCCAAGTCTGCCACGTAGCGGAAGTATTCCGGCCGTTCCCACTTAGGACCGACTGAATCAGGGTTTCCCCTAATGGTCACTTTCCTAAACATGGTAGCTAGCGTCGAGCCCCACGCGAAGTACTATACGTAGAAACGCTAGGGTCGAAGCAAATTCATGTTGCACTTGGTTCAAGGAGAATGGGAAACGAGAGGGATGCAAAGCTCGACCTCTCTTCCCACAAGGCATAGTCCCATTCCATTCCCCTAAAATAGCATAAATCAGAATTCTAGTAACCTAAACTCTAGGTCAGCACCCTTGCTGTTCATTTCTTTTGAGAAGAGTGCCTTGCTGTCCATTTCGATTGAGAAAAGTTCCCGACCAACCAGGTCCACCCTTCCGTAGGACCGACCCATGGACACATCCACCAAACTTTCCTCACAGTTGCTTTTGTTTTCTAATTACCTACCACATTTAGTTGGACATGCATAAAACAACTTCCTTAATTAGGTACTTAGACACCGGTTCCTTCACATAACATCAGCACTTGACATAGAAAAAAAGTGTCAAACCAGCTTCTTTTCAATAGGTTATATTATTATCTTTGGAATACATCCATAAAGTCCAGCCCGTAGGCTAACCCATAATCTGCCCGAAGGAAATCCATAATCCTCCCGAAGGCCATCCAGCAATCCACAAGGATTACTAATCCAAGATTTTGCCCGTAGACTAGTATGCGGGCCTCGAGATCCAATCCCAAGTCGCGTTGGTCTCTTGTACAGGGCTCGGAAGGCAAGGGATTTACGGCCAGAGCCCCCTTGGTACCAAAGCATCCTCTTACTCCAAGTAGTGCCCAACGAAGAGACCTCACGTAGTGGGTCCGGTCTAGGTTCTAGGTGCGGCTAACAACCCCCTTGGTTAGGGTCAGGCAAACAGTCGGGGTTAACTGATGCTGCCTCTCCCTTTAGGCCTTCAACCTGAAGCATGAATTAACTTTCCATCTTTTAGTTCTTTGAGCAAACAATGCAAATAGTGCTCCTAAATTATTACAAGCACAATCAATCCAGTGGTCGTTTATTTGGCCAACTGCTAAGGAATGAATCCTTCTCTCTAAATGCATCCAGCATTCGATCCGGGATCAATTGTGACTTGGCAAGATCCCCCAAGGGTTTGTTTGTTCATTCTTTTGTCCTTGGGTTAGGGCCATACCCTGTTAACCCAACTTAACCAATACCTTAGGTTTCGTAAATTAACAGTAAATCCTGGCGACCATGTCGCTCTAACTTGATTGATCCTTTGCTTCCAAGAAAATACCTAACTTCCCTTAACTTGGCAATTTTTCCCAAGAAAGGTGATGTAATAGGATGACTACTCATCCTCTTGCAAGTTAAGCTTGCGCAAGAACCTGCCAACCTCATTTCAAGGAATGGCAAAACTCTCTTATGATCAAACCACAAGGCCATGCGACGTTGCAACTTGTTGCACAAATGTCGCATCTATTCCATGGGATCATTTCACCCATTGAACGGCATTTTCTGGTCAAGGAATTATGTTTACACAAGAAGCAGGGTTTAGGGTGTCTTCTTACCTAACCCAATCCTAATTGCACTAGGACGACAACGTTCGGTCCTAGGGATTCCAACTCAATCCGAGTTTTAGCATTAGATCAAATGATCCTTAGGGTAGAAACCCTAGATCGTTATTTGCAGGAGCGTCCAATCGACCCAAACATTCTGTGAATGTGGGTAGGACCTTTGGGTTTGAGGATTTTGACTTGGCAATTAAGTCCAAAACTAGGCCTACAACCCTTTTCTAAGCTTTAGAATTTCATGCTTTGATAAACCATGCAATATTTTCTAAATGCCACTCCGTGAAATGAAATTTATGCATGACGAAGATGCAACATGCAACCCTTTCCTAACTACAACGTAGTTAATGAAGTTCATGCAAAGTGAATATTGTAGGGCTAGTGTTGACTTATTCCATTTTACAAGCATATGCCACATGCAAATCCATATATTCATTTTCATGCTCTACAACCCCTTTTTGGATAACATCCTATGATTGTTAACGACTTTTCCTCATGAATCATTACAAGGAAGATATTGCCTAAAATGCGACATACGTCTATTTTTTCCATGTCTAGTAAAAAATGTACTTAATAATTTCAACCTTATAATGATAGGTAATAGGTGTTTTAGGCTCGTCACTTTGAAATGCATGACAAGGCAACATGCTATTAAGGTTGTAAGATGGATAGACAATTTGCACTCATCACATTGAAAATACCAATAATCCAATTGCATGTCATGAATTAATTCTAGTAATCTTTCAAATAGGCAAATTTTTCTCAATTGCATTTTAACTAGGCTAGGTGAATTTGAACATGCATAGGTGCTTCATATTCCATGAAAGTTATCATGCTTAATGCATTACTTTTGCGTGGAATCAAAATCGTAAAACCTGAGCTTGTGGGCTCAGGGAGATGTCAACGTGTAAGCTCGGGGAGGAACCTCCCGCAGGTGCACCTTGGGACTTCTTGGGAGCCATCGTTGATGACTTGAACTCCCCGTATAACCCTCACTTCCACACATTCTCCGAATAGCCTCAAGAATTTCCTTCTCCCTCGTACGCAGGAGATTCCTTCACTGAATTTTGCATCTTTAAAATGCCGGGGGCTTGTGGACTTTGAGCTTATGGGAATGCTTGAGGGAAGGGAGCTTTTATAAGCCTGGTTTAGGAATCGGGGAGGGTGCGTAGGAACAAGGCCCAAAGGCCTTATCCTTTAGAAGCTTCTTAGAGAAGCTTATGATTGCCCAGGACCACGTGGAAGAATAGTCAATGATTGGGAAAAGGAGAATCTGACGACGAAGGGAAAGCTTGAGATGGTGGCAACCATGAGCTAAGGCGGAAGCAGAGCTGCAATGGCAGCGGCAGGCGGCAAGTCTCGGCGTGGCGGGCAGTCCTTACGGCGGTCCGGCGGCCACTACCCGGCATAGCGATGGCGGCCTCCACTCTCTCTCTCCTCTCCTTGAGCAGGGTGCCCTCTTTTTCCCTCGTCTAATCTTCTGTATGCTATGTCCACAGGGTGTAGTCGTTCGTCTATTATCTCCTTCCCCAATCCAAGGCTAATGGGGGTTCTTATAGCTTTAGGGGGAGGGAAGATGGTAGCCACCACGTGACCATGCATGGCTCCCCCTGCACACCACTCAATCTAGCCCATTCCTCCCCACACTCCCTCTCCTCGAGCCATGCATCGGCTAGGGGAAAGGGATAATTTAAAAAACAAATTGCCTAATTTTTAACTACTCTCCATTTTTCCTCTTCAAAAAGGGTGTTTCCCCGTAGTTATGCAGTCTTGAATCCCCGGGCTTGATTTCACAATGTGGAGGCCTCATTTTTGCGCATGCGGGGTACGGGTTAAGCTGGTGGTAATTATGATGCAGATAACCTTGCACAGGTATTACGTGGCGTGCGGTGAGTCAAGTTTAGTAATATTTTTGAGCGGGAATATTACATTCTCTCCCCCTTGTAGGAATCGAGATGTCCTCATCTCGAGAAGAACTGGGGGTACTGTTGGTTGAGTATACTTTCATCTATCCAAGTGGCATCCTCATCGGGATAATCTTTCCACTGGAGAGACATTCTCTCAAGGTTTTGGATCTTAATTGTCTCTCCCTAACTTTTAAGATCCTATCAAGCCATAGCTCACAGGACTCCTTGGCTAGGCATTACAACTTGTTGGTCATCAAGTACATGGCTAGGATTAGGTACATACTTCTTCCGTAGGCTAATGTGGAATACATTATGAACCTTTAGGTTCTCAGGGAGTTACAATCTATAAGTGTTGGGTCCTAAGCACTTGAGGATCTTGTAGGGTCCACAATACCTTGGACTTAGCTTCTTGCAATCTCCTAAGGATAGGGAACTCTTCTTCCGGCGTACGCGAATGAAGACCATGTCTCCTTCCTTGAAGGTTCTATCTTGATGTTTCAAATCCGCGTATGCCTTTTGTCTATCCTTTCCAGCTTGGATGTCCTCTCTTATTTACTTAATTTGGTCATCCATATCTTCCAGCATCTGCCTTGACGCTTCAAACCTCAAGGTTGGATCCGAGAATTTTAAAGGACTTCGACAGTCATGCCCATACAATGCTCGAAAAGGGGTCATCTGAATACTTTATTGGTAAGAAGCATTGTAGGCAAACTCAACTAATGGCAAGTATTGAATCCACCTTTTTGGTTCACGGCAGCAATGTGCCCTTAGCATATCCTCGATGACTTCGTTGATTCACTCTGTTTGACCATCGGTTTGGGGATGGTAAGCTGTACTAAAATAGAGTTGAGTCCCAATGGCTTCAAAGATAGCTCTCGAGAAGTGTGATGTGAAGAGAGAATCACGATCACTAATGATTCTTCTGGGCAACCCATGTAGCTTGAATATCTCCTTGATGAACAACCTTGCAATGTCTGAGGCTTTATAGTTTGTCTTAACAGGAATAAGGTGTGCAACCTTAGTAAGCATATCAACCACAACCATGATGGAGTTGTATCCTCCCTGAACTTAGGGTTGGCCAACAACAAAGTCCATACTTATGAATTCCCATTTCATTTGGGGAATGTCAAGTGGTTACAACTTTCCTGGCATTTTGACATGTTCGGCCTTAATACATTGACAAGTCAAACAGTCAGTGACATATTTGAGAACATCACCTTTAAGCCTCTCCCAATAGTAGCTCTTCCTGACTACATTGAGGGTCTTGGCATAGCTAGGATGTCTTGAGAAAAGGGAATCATGAGCTTCCCAAAGTATTTTCTGCTTGAGTGACTGGCTTGCCAATATACATAATCTCATTCTATAGTAGATAAGTCCACTATTGATAGAGAATTCTTGATACTTAGCGTGTAGCTTCGGGTCTTGATCCTTGATAGGGATCTCCCTTAGCATCTTCTGATAGGTTGGTGGATCATGGCATGCTTCTTCTCTAGCTAGCTCAAGTATTGGGTTGTTTGGCTTGGATACCTTTGTGGCTAGAGATCTAGTTGTTGATAGATTTTGCAAGATTAGAGAATAAAGGAATGCCTTGCGACGACTGAGTGCATCAGCAACTACATTCTCCTTTCCAGGCCGGTATTTGATTTCAAAATCATACTCCTCTAGCACTTCAATCCACCGACATTGCCTCATGTTGAGTTCATTCTGGGTAAAGATCCACTTGAGACTTTTATGATCCATCACTAGGGTAAACTTGTTACCCAGTAGGTAGTGTCTCCAAAGCTTGAGAGCATGGATGACAGCTAACAGCTCTAGGTCATGGGTAGCATAATTCTTCTCATGGCTCTTCAGTTTCCTTGAAGAGTATGCTATAGGATGACCTTCCTGCATAAGCACACATCCTAGGGCAAGTTTGCTAGCATCAATTACTACTTCGAACTCCTTACTTAGGTCTGGAAGTCTTAGGATAGGTGATGATATCAAAATTTGCTTTAGTCTATTAAAGCTAGATTGTTTAGTAGTTGACCATGCAATCGATGTTTGCTTCTTCAGTAATTCCGACAGAGGTGCTGCAATCAAAGCATAGTTTTTGATAAAGACCCTATACCATCCTGTCAATCCAAGAAAACTGTGTATTTATTTGATAGTTGTTGGTATTGGCCATTCTGACTTTGGCCGGATCCACTGAGATTCCTTCCGCTGATATGATGAATCCTAGATATTCAATATGATGTTTGAAGAATGCACACTTCTTCATCTTGGCATAAAGTTTGTGTGTCCTGATTGTCTCAAGCAGCTGTTGTTCATGATCTTCTTCCTGTTTGGAATAGACTAAAGTATCGTCGAAGAAGACGAGTATGAAGTCATCAAGATATGGCCTAAAGATATCCTGCATTAACTCGTTGAAGGTGACAGGTGCATTCGTAAGCCCGAATGACATGATAGGAACACAAAGTTTCCATATCTTGTGTTGAATGCTGTCTTTGGGGTATCGTCTTCCTCGATTCTTATCTGATAGTATCTAGACCTGAGATCAATCTTGGAGAAGATCTTCTCACCTTGAAGACGCTCAAGAAATTCATCTATTCTAGGGATAGGGTACTTGTTCTTAACGGTTGATTGGTTCAACCCTCTGTAATCAATACATAGTCGAAGCGTTCCATCCTTCTTCTTCTGGAATAGCACTGGAGCTCCCCATGGCAAACTACTAGGATGGATGTAGCCCTGATCTAATAGTTGCTTGAGTTGCTCCTTCAGCTCAATCACTTCCGGGATTGACATGCTGTATGGCCTCTTTGCAATTGGCACAGCTCATGGCACTAGCTTGATCTCATGATCAACTTCCCTTTGAGGTGGAAGTTTTGTCAGCTCTTTAGGAAAAACATCCGTGTACTCCTTTAGCCATGAAGGTTCTTCACTAGACTCGTGATTTTTATCTAGCTTATTAAGCTTAATCAAGTAGACATGTAGTCCCTTTCTAACTCCCTTTATAATCCAAGATGCCTTGGCTAATTGAATTTTCGGCTTTAAGAGTTGTGACCAATTCCCCTTCAGAGTTTCGAATTGAAACTTGGCCCTTTCCACAATGAATGTGGGTGTCATTAGGTTTAAGCCAATCCATTCTGGGAAAACACTCATGGATACCTAGGTTCATGACCTTGAATCTGACCGAAGTCAGCTTTCCTCCCAGAAAGAATTCCACCTTAGCAGATTTCCTGGTACAAGTGACCTCACGACCATTTGCTAATTCCACAAGCAAGGTAGATGCTCCTATTGTGGCTATTCCTAATCTTCTTGCACAAGCTCGTGAGATAGAGGAATGTGTACCACAACACTTAATCAAGGTTTTGAATCCTTTACCTTGATAGTCCGATGGTGTCTGAATCACCAAAAACTTGCAATTCGGGCCTTTCTTGTGAAGGGTGGCATGGACTGTTGCCCTCGCAAACTCTACTTCCATGGTCGGGTCTTCATCTTCGCACATTTCCCTATTGTCAACACAGGCAGTTCTTCCTCTGCCCTGAGTGGCGGCTCCTTGACCACAGGCGGTTCCTTGGAATGGTCCTTGACGTTGTCCTCCACCAAGTTTGGGACATTGCCTTTTGAAATGACCGGGCTCATTGCAATGGAAGCAACAGAGGTTGCAGCCATTACCTTGGGTAGGAACAAAGTTATTAACATTGTTGGTCCTTGCTTTCTTTCTTTGTTCCTGGTTTTGACCTTGAACTCTCTTTGCTTGGGACCTATATGCTCCTTTGTTCTGATCATTATAAGACCAAGTCTTGTTACTTCTTGGCCTGGCTTGCACTTCTTGAATTATGGGCATAGCTTGAATGAGTGCGTCCTAAAGATCTTTTGGGTGTATTGATTCGAGGCCAGTATTCACAGGTGGGTTTAATCCGGCACAAAACTTCGACACTTGTTGTGTCATATCCATTAATGACGCATATTTCAAAAGAGAGATGAACTTTGAGTAGTATGCGTCAAGAGTCAGACCTAGTTGTTCCAGCTCGTAGAACTCATTCATTTTCTACGTGCGATACGCAGGTGGTAAGTATCTTCCTTACATAGCTCTTTTCAGCTTTTCCCAGGTAATGGATCCTTCCGAGATCCCTTGATCTCTACACCATTGCTTCTACCAAAGCTTGGCTTTGCCGGTGAGCTTCAGCTTGGCGAGCATTGCCTGGTTGGTGGGTGCAATACCAGCCGCTTCAAAGTAATCTACCATGGACTCTATCCAAATTTCAACATTAGCTTGGATAGTCCTTCCTTTCCCGTCAAATTCTTGCAACTTGATCTGCTTGAGAAGAAACTTCTTCTCGTGCATCATGGCCGTACTTGGTGTAGGGTTTGGACTAGGAACATGTACGTGGGGTTGTGCCTGAGTAAAGGATTCTTAACGTTAACAACTCGCTAATCGTTACTATTATATTTCACACCCAATTCAACTTTCAGCTAAGAATCCTAACCACTTAACTTTTTATCAATACTCATAGTCAAGACAATCATTGATTAAAAAAAGTCTTATTTTATTAATATAGGCATAGCCCTTTCGGAGTACAATATTTCTTGGGATGGTAGAGCAAATTGCTACATTGATTTGGGGACAATAGGGTTGTGTTATATTCAGCTATGGGAACTAGGTAATAGTATGGATTTGGGTCATGGATCTTCAGGAATCGATAAGTCATTAGAAGATTAGGGTATCCTTTCCTTTGGTACCGATTCTTCTCGTAGCATCCCAACACCTTGATCCTGTCGGCAGGGATTATGTGGGTCACTGCCTCGTACACATATGTGTTCAGCTCGACCTTTCGACCTTCGACATGTAAAGTTGTGTTTATGTGAGCCTCAAGAAAAATGAAGAGCTTTATGATCTTTAGGTCCTCCAACCATTTGATTCTCTTTAGGTTGGTTCAAAAGTACGCAAACCGGTGGTGGGCAGCTATGTAGTAGATTCTTGAGTTGCCCGTCCATCTCCGTTCCACGTACAGAGGTGATGGATTATAAATACGGTCTAGGATGTTCATCATATCAATCCTTTCTTGATAATCTGAGGCATGCATCGTGGTCGTAAACATGACCTGGAACACCATGAACCTGTTCCATGCTTCATGATTCTGCAAGATAGCATTGAAAGTAAGGAAATGTTCTTAACAACAACATTTGCTTTACTTCTTCGTATTAAGTTTTCTTATAAAGACAGATCCTTCGTTGGTTCGCTCTGATACCAACTGTAACGTGTCTGCCTGTTTCCTTTCAGGACACGTCTTAGCAGACCATTGGAAAGAGAGTCTAGAAAGCTCCGCCCGGCAATCCCATGGAATGCTACAGGGTTTGCAATCTAGGTCTTTCCAAGTCTGCCACGTAGCGGAAGTATTCCGGCCGTTCCCACTTAGGACCGACCTGAATCATGGTTTCCCCTAATGGTCACTTTCCTAAAGGGCAGCTAGCTTCGAACCCTAGGCGAACTACTTTACGCAGAAACGCCAGGGTCGAAGTGGATTCATGCTGCACTTGGCTCAATGAGAATGGGAAACGAGATGGATGTAAAGCTCGACCTCTCTGCCCATAAGGCATAGTACCATTCCGTTCCCCTAAAACAACATAAATCAAAATTCTAGTAACCTAAACTCTAGGTCAATGCCCTTGCTGTTCATTTCTTTTGAGAAGAGCTCCTTGCTGTCCATTTCAATTAAGAAAAGTTCCTGGCCAACCGGAACCACCCTTCCGTAGGATCGACCCATGGCCACATCCACCGCACTTTCCTCAGGGTTGCTTTAGTTGTCTAATTACCTACCACATTTAGTTGGACATGCATAAAATAGCTTCCTTAATTAGCCAGTTAGACACCGGTTCCATCACGTAACCTTAGAACTTGATATAGAAAAACAGTGTCAAACTAGCTCCTTTTCAACAGTTTATCTTATTATCTTTGGAATAAATCCATAAAGTCCAGCCCATAGGATAATCCATAATCCGACCGAAGGCAATCCATAATCCACCCGAAGGAAATCCAGCAATCTACAGGGATTACTAATCCAAGATTCTGCCCGTAGACTAGTATGCAAGCCTCGAGATCCAATTCTGAGTCGCGTTGGCCTCTTGTGTAGGGCTCGGGAGGCAAGGGATTTACGGCTAGAGCCCCCCTTGGCACCCAAGCATCCTCTTGCTCTAAGTAGTGCCCAACGGAGAGACCTTACGTGGTGGGTTTGGTCCACGTTCCTGGCGCGGCTAACAATTCCCTTAGTTAGGGTCAGGCAAACAGTCAGGGGTAACTGATGTTGCCTCTCCCTTCAGGCCTTCAACCTGAAGCATTAATTAACTTTCACTACAAGGATTGTAAAGTATAGCGATGGCGGGTAGTGACGCAGGAATAGCGGCATCGCTATTTGCGTTGCCCCACAACACGGAAAAGAAAAAGGCCCAAACTCGAGTGCGGTTCATTTCGCGCATTTTTGTTGAATGTTTCGAGAGGGAGAGAGAGAGAGAGAGCGACCGTCTTGCATAGGGTGAGAGAGGGAGAGAAAGAAGGCTTGCCACCGTTGCTGCCGCCGCCGCCGCCATTCGCGAAGGAGAGGAGCCTTCATCGCGAAGAGGAGCCACCAAACCCTCGCCATATCTCATTAGTGACTCCATTCACTCCTTCTTTTGCTTGTTTAGGAGAGGAAATGAGAGAGAAAGAGAGGGAGAGGGAGAGGGAGGGAGAGAAAGAGAAAGAGAAAGAGAAAGAGAAAGAGAAAGAGAAAGAGAAAGAGAAAAAGAAAGAGAGGGAGAGGGAGAGGGATGGGGAGAAAATGAGAGAGGGAGAGTGCATTCTCTCTCTCTCTCTTTTACTTTTTCTTATATAATTTGTGTATATATATTGAGAGAGGGAGAAATGAGAGAGAAAGAGAGGGAGGGGGAGGGAGAGAGAGGGAGAGGGAGAGGGAGAGGGAGGGAGAGGGAGAGGGAGGAAATGGAAAAGGTAGGGGGATGAAATGAGAGAACGAGAGGGAGGGAGAGTGTATTCTCTCTCTTATTTATTTATTTTTTGTATAAGTTGCATATAATGAGAGAGGGAGAATAAATGAGGGGGAGGGAGAGGGAGAAAGAGAGTAAAATTAAAGAGAGGGAGAGGGAGGGGAAGGAAATGAGAGAGGGAGAGGGAGGAAGAGAGAGAGGAAATGAGAGAGGGAGAGGGGGGGGAGGAAATGAGAGAGGGAGAGAAAGAGAAAGAGAAAGAGAAAGAGAGGGAGAGGGAGGGGGGAGGAACTGAGAGAGGGAGAGAAAGAGAAAGAGAGGGAGAGGGAGAGGGATGGGGAGGAAATGAGAGAGGGAGAGGAAGGGAGAGTGCATTCTCTCTCTCTTTTACTTTTGCTTATATGATTTGTGTATATATATTGAGAGAGGGAGAGGAAATGAGAGAGAAAGAGAGGAAGAGGGAGAGGGAGGGGGAGGGAGGGAGAGAGAGAGAAAGAGAGGGAGAGGGAGAGGGAGCGAGAGGGAGAGGGAGAGGGAGAGGGAGGGGGATGAAATGAGAGAAAGAGAGGAAGGGAGAGTGTATTCTCTCTCTTTTTTATTTATTTATTGTATCATTTGTATATAATAAAAGAGGGAGAAGAAATATAGGAGAGGGAGAGGGAGAAAGAGAGGGAAATTAAAGAGAGGGAGAGGGAGGGGAGGAAGAGAGAGAAAATGAGAGAGGGAGAGGGAATGAGAGAGGGAGAGGGAGAGGGGGGAAATGAGAGAGGGAGAGGGAGGGAGAAGAAACAAGAGAAGGAGAGGAAGAGAGCAAAAGGAAAATGAGAGAGGAAGAGGAGAGAGAAAAAAAAGAGAGAATGAGAGGAGAGAGAAAAAGAGATAAGATGTTAAACATAATAGGCAAATAGAGAAAGAGAGGGTGTGGGTGAGGGTAAGGGTGAGGGAGGGAGAGGAAATGAGAGAGGGAGAGGAAGAGAGAAAAGGAAATGAGAGAGGGAAAGGAGAGAGAAAAAGAGAGAAAGATCATTAAACCTAATGGAAAAATAGAGAAAGAGAGAGTCAGGGTGAGGGAGGGAGAGCAAATGAGAGAGGGAGAGAAAGAAAGAAAGGGAAATGAGACGGGGAGAGGAGAGAGGAAAAATGAGAGGGAGAGGAGAGAGAAAAAGAGAAAAATTTATTAAATCTAATAGAGAAAGAGAAAAAGAGAGGGTCAAGGTGAGGAAGGGATAGGAAATGAGAGAGGGAGAGAAAGAGAGAAAGGTAAATGAGAGAGGGAGAGGAGAGAGAAAAAAAATGAGAGAGAGAGAGGAGAGAGAAAAAGAGAAAAAAATCATTAAACCTAATAGGGAAAGAGAGAAAGAGAGGGTGAGGGCGAGGGAGGGAGAGAAAATGAGAGAGGGAGAGGAGAGAGAAAAAGGAAATGAGAGAGGGAGAGGAGAGAGAAAAAGGAATGAGAGAGGGCAAGGGAGGGAGAGGAATGAGAGAGGAGAGAGAAAAAGAGAGAGGGAGGGAGAGGAATGAGAGGGAGAGGAGAGAGAAAAGGAAATGAGAGAGAGAGAGAGGGTAGACTAGGAGCTGTCTCGGTCTGAGAGAGAGGGCGCTTGAATGTGGCAAATAGACCTAGATGTATGCAATACTAACTACACTTCACCGGTTTGATTACAACCCTGTTCAACATCAACAACTTCAGCTTCATAAAAGAAACAAATCGGATTTATAAACTGGTTACTCAAAAATTGAAGTCCTTTACATCCCTTCTTGCTATTTCAGAAAGAGATGCTCTACAAGTTGTCCATTGATCAGTACTGTGTAAGAAGCACCAAGATAATTTGTATGCTGAAAGACTGTATAAGTTGTCCGTTGATACTATATGCTAGGTCATAGAAAAAGAGAGAGATGGAAGGAGAGGATAACAATCTAAAAAAAGAAAAGAATGATAACAAAACAAATTGTTTGTTGTAACGTAGACAAAATGGAAAATGAAGAAGGTCCTATTGTTCAAGATCTCGAGGCGTATCTTAATCAGCGTGTTCCATGTCCTTGCTCTCAATGCAAGTTGGTAATTAGAGGAAAACGCCGATTGTCTATAGAACACCTACGACAATTTGGCGAGTTTCAATCTGAGATCATTGATCAGGTGATTGGGGATTTTCAGCAAACGATAATTTGAAGTTAATATCAATCATGCATTGTACTCCCAAGCTAATTGAATACCATATACAATAAGATTGAGTCTTGCTGGCAAATTTTCTATCTAGGGAGGTGATGTCTCATCCCAAGGGGGATTGCACCCTTTGCGGCCAATTAGAAGAGTACGTGGGCGTGCGATGGATGGAGTGCAGGAGCCAATCCACCACTCGCAAGGCCAATCTATACTGTCAATGCCAGAGAAGATAGGCAACCTTCCAGACTTACCTACAATCTTGGAGCCTAAGATGGAGGCAATGATCGATGCATTGATTCCCATGGATGTCAAGACTTCTGATCCGCTTAGAGAGGAAGCATCCATACCATTATATGATGGGTGCCGAGTATCTCCGCTAAAGACACTCCTTGCACTCTTAAGTGTGCAAGCAGAATACGGGTGGAGCGATAGAGTGTGATCGAGTTGTTCAGGTACCTTGTACATACGCTTCATTGATTTTTTTTCCGACACTATTATTACAAACATTTGTGCTTTTTCAAGGTGTTTTATGATTTTTTTCAAGTTATTGAAATATCATATATTACCACCTGCAAATACCATGCCTGAGTCTCGTGATGATGCACGACATGTTTTACGCAAGCTTGGCATGGACTACAATAACATCCATGGATGTATCAACGATTGCATACTGTTTCGAGGAGAATACGAGACTATGGAGACATGTCCAAAGTGTGGTGCTCACAGGTATCGACAGGACTTGCAAGGGAAAACCATCCCTGAAAAAGTTCTGAGACACTTTTCGCTTATCCCCCACATAAACCACATGTTTCGTACGTCCAACATGGTGAGCTTGATAATGTGGCATGCGTAGAATAGGTCCACTTACTCAATTCGTTGACCAATCGCTTATAAGGGTACATAAGATATGCATTTTAAGTTAGATTTTTTTTAATGATTTATATTACTGTGCCTTATATGATTTAAATTGATTATTCTAACATCATTTTTTGTCTATGCAGGTGACATTTTCAGGATGAGTCGAGGGATGAGCGATGAGGAGTTACACGACATCTTCACATGTATGTCTCCAGACCAGATCGCGAGATTCAGAGAGATGGCAGACCAGGAGTTGTCTCGGTCTTCGTCATGGAGCTCTGCTAGATTTACTTCAGCGCGATCGGATGCTTTGGCTTCAAGTAGACGAGCTCGACGCTCACGACTTGGGCCAGAGGGAGGGAGTGCATCGGGATTAGGGAGATGCTGTAGAGATATAGAGGCAGTGAGCCCACGGTCAACACAGGATACAGGTGCGACTCCTCCCTCTTGTGGCCCTTCCAGGGAGCATGGCTCAGGCTCAGGTGGATGCTGTGGAGACACGGACGCAGTGTCTCCATCTCATTGTTCAGCTGGAGCTGCGTCACCTCAGGGATTTGTCACACCTATGGGGATGTCTACTCCAGTTACTCCGGCGTCGTTAGCAGGTGGCACCCATGTGGGTGCCACTCTGAGAGATATTACCCTGGTCAGTACACCAAATGCACAGGGGTCTCCTGGATATGCCCAAGAGCGTGGACGCAGATGGGAGAGGACCCATCTTAGGCAGACTCCAGGGGGTTATGGATATCTAGTCGATAGTAGGTCAGGAGCCATCATCATGAATGATGAGGGGAGGAGGGTGATGGCTTGCATGAGAGAGTTGTGCCAACAAGTTTTTCATCACAACGTCTTGGATCATTGGAAGAACATACCGGAGGGGAGCAAGGACTACATAGTAGCATCCTTGCACGAGAAGTTTCTGGTGGCAGCCTCAGTAGATAGATTCTCTACGGGTTGGATGATGGATTGCATGCGTGCATATATGTCACATAGACGATCCGACATACGCAAGGCAATCAAGAGTGGGGCTGCAAAGCCCGAGTGGTTAGATGTAGACGGCTGGCGCCGACTAAGGGAGGAGGCTATAGATTCTCCAGGATGTTGGAGTCAGTAGCACGAGGCGACGAGGGCACGACTCGAGACAGAAGTGGTCCATCATCTTGGAAGTGGCAGCCACAAGACATATTTGGAGGACTTTGTAAGTTTTTCTTTTGTTTTGCTTGTTTATTTTTTTGAAATATTCTTTGTATTGACAATCATGTTTCTAACAGTTAGCATTTTGTTTTCTTTGCAGCACTTCATTACAAATCGCGATCCGATTGGCCTTGACACTCGATATGCAGAGAGGCATGGTATCACTTCATTGATCGCCCGATTGTATAGACGTGGCGGCCCTGTAAGTCACTCATCTTTCTTGTCCGTAGTTACCATGAGATATTTGAATGCATTATTGTATGGTGGAGTGATGTGTTGTTTCTTTTTCTGTAGAGTCTGTTTGATGCTCCTTTGCGATGGGACGAGCTTTCGGGGGACGAGGATATGTAGCTCACCCTTGGATCCCTGGAGCTCACACACATTTATTTTTGAGTCGCTTGATCTATGTAGACATTTTCTATGTATTAGTGATATCTTGTCATGATTGTACCAACCGCTTATCATGCGATCATGTATTTATTTCATGTATCAGTTTTATAATTTCAGTATACATTGTTTTTGTTTGCAAGCACATTGTACACATTAGTGCAGAAACTATTTTGTATGGCTCTCATAAAGCGTGTACACAGCTGCCCTGCCACAAAATTTTTTTTCCCTGTTACTGTCGCTATTAGTGTCACAAATTTTACTGCTCGCATTGTTATTGGCATCGTTATATACGTCGCAAACTGTCACTATCAGCATCGGTATTGGCGTCGATATCAGTGTTGCATTTGACAGTGATACCGGCTCTTCTATGGCGTTGCCAATAACAACGCTCTTTGCGATGACGGGGGAAAATTCTATTTTTGCATTTTTGTTGCTTTAAACGTCGTTATAAGGCCTATATCTTGTAGTGTTTCCATCTTTTAGTTCTTTGAGCAAACAATGTAAATAGTGCTGCTAAACTATTACAAGCACAATCAATCCAGTGGTATTTGGCCAACTACTAAGGAGTGAATCCTTCTCTCCAAATGCATCCATCATTTGATTCGGGATCAATTGCAACTTGGCAAGATCCCCCAAGGGTTTCTTTGTTCATCCTTTTGTCCTTGGGTTAGGGCCTGATAGCCTCCAATTTTGTCATCAAAAAGGCTAAAAGCATATGGACTCTACATCGACAAGTTATTCACTTTATCAAAAATGTTTGTGATATTGTATCTAAGTTATACTTCATTGATATATATTTTTACCATTGTAAATGCTTGGCTTGGAGCTATAAAAGCCATTGCATATGTTCTTTTATTTTAAAAACCTTAGGAATCTTGCCTAGAATACATGCAACACATAAGGGCTTCAACCTTTGCTTTTGTATGGTCAAAATATTTGATTTAATAAAGGTTCAAAAGGGTGCAATTGGGGTTCTTGGAAAAAAGTGGTTGAGGAGGTTGGAGCACGGCAGATTGTGGTGCCTCTTTAACTTCCCTCTGCCCTCTTTTCCAAACTCTCTTTGTCCATCCTTCTTCTTGCTCTTCCTTTGTGCTGCAACTATGGATCTTGAGTGTGTAGAGGAAGAGGAGGAGCCTCCTGATCTTGTTTCTTGATTGGTGAAGGTGTGTCTTGAGTTTTTTGTGTGTGTGTATTCATGGCAAGAGAGACGTGTTTGCAGGTTTCATGGTGAGGAGCAAAGCTCCAAGCATATACTTTGCTGCTCGGTACCCTAGTTTTATGCTTTGATAGCCTCCAATTTTGTCATCAAAAAGGCTAAAAGCATATGGACTCTACATCGATAAGTTATTCACTTTATCAAAAATGTTTGTGATATTGTATCTAAGTTGTACTTCATTGATATATATTTTTACCATTGTAAATGCTTGGCTTGGAGCTATAAAAGCCATTGCATATGTTCTTTTATTTTAAAAACCTTAGGAATCTTGCCTAGAATACATGTAACACATAAGGGCTTCAACCTTTGCTTTTGTATGGTCAAAATATTTGATTTAATAAAGGTTCAAAAGGGTGCAATTGGGGTTCTTGGAAAAAAGTGGTTGAGGAGGTTGGAGCACGGCAGATTGTGGTGCCTCTTTAACTTCCCTCTGCCCTCTTTTCCAAACTCTCTTTGTCCATCCTTCTTCTTGCTCTTCCTTTGTGCTGCAACTATGGATCTTGAGTGTGTAGAGAAAGAGGAGGAGCCTCCTGATCTTGTTTCTTGATTGGTGAGGGTGTATCTTGAGTTTTGTGTGTGTGTGTATTCATGGCAAGAGAGACGTGTTTGCAGGTTTCATGGTGAGGAGCAAAGCTCCAAGCATATACTTTGCTGCTCGGTACCGTGGTTTTATGCTTTGATAGCCTCCAATTTTGTCATCAAAAAGGCTAAAAGCATATGGACTCTACATCGACAAGTTATTCACTTTATCAAAAATGTTTGTGATATTGTATCTAAGTTGTAATTCATTGATATATATTTTTACCATTGTAAATGCTTGGCTTGGAGCTATAAAAGCCATTGCATATGTTCTTTTATTTTAAAAACCTTAGGAATCTTGCCTAGAATACATGCAACACATAAGGGCTTCAACCTTTGCTTTTGTATGGTCAAAATATTTGATTTAATAAAGGTTCAAAAGGGTGCAATTGGGGTTCTTGGAAAAAAGTGGTTGAGGAGGTTGGAGCACGGCAGATTGTGGTGCCTCTTTAACTTCCCTCTGCCCTCTTTTCCAAACTCTCTTTGTCCATCCTTCTTCTTGCTCTTCCTTTGTGCTGCAACTATGGATCTTGAGTGTGTAGAGGAAGAGGAGGAGCCTCTTGATCTTGTTTCTTGATTGGTGAGGGTGTGTCTTGAGTTTTTTGTGTGTGTGTATTCATGGCAAGAGAGACATGTTTGCAGGTTTCATGGTGAGGAGCAAAGCTCCAAGCATATACTTTGCTGCTCGGTACCCTGGTTTTATGCTTTCTTGTGTGCTGGGTGAGAGCCAGTCATTTTTGGTTCCGTTGCCGGGACCGGGCTAGTCATGGATTCTGCAAAGTAAAGAGCAGGTGTTCAAGATCTTTGAAGCAGTAGGGAGATACACGCAGATTTGTTTCTCACAAGCTCTATTTTGCTGGCAAGTCTACAAGTTGAGAATCAAGCTTCTTGTGGATCAGGGGAGGAGGAAGAAAGAAGAGTCATTTGGGAGCAGAGGAAGGCTAGCAGATATGAATGTGGAGAAGGAGATCAGATGTCTTGGGGAATCCCCATTTCATGGAGAGTTATTTTTACTACTGCACTTGAAGCATTAGAAGAAGAAGAAAAATGATTAATTAAAGAAGAAGAAGAAGGGATGAAAGAAGCAACTGTAGTAAAGGATCGTTAAGTCTTGCGAGACGGACAGTAGAAGAAGGCTTCGTAACATATTGCAGAGTCAGTAGCTTTTGGAGATGGTAGAGGGATGTTGAAGAAAATGGCGGAGACAATAACATAGCCGACTACAACATCATAAAATGAAGGATGTGAAGAAGCGGAGAGACTTGCAGAATCGGGCTACAATTATTCTGATAAAAGTTCGTCCTGTCAATGCTCCATGGAATAGAGAAGAAGAAGAGAAAAAAAACAAACAACGGCATGTCTTTAACCTCATGTCCTCATCCTTGATAGCCTGCTTTGTGTGCTCCCTCTATGTCTCACACATTGCCCAAGAAGAAGTGAATGAAGACAAAGAAGAAGCAATGATAGTTGCTGTCCTACCACACGATTCAATGACTCCCTCTCTTTTCCCTTTCACCTAGTGCATCAATCGTAATTCAGATCAGGACCAGTGGCACTCCATTTCTATCCCTCTCCCCTTTCATCTATGTGACCATGGCGATCTTTTCTGCTCTCGCCTATCTTGAAGATTTACTACAGATTATTCTTCCTTCTTACGCCCTCATCCACAAGGCGGCCTGCAAATTAAGCTTAGGAATCTTCCAAGGTCCTTGATGTTATCGAAGCCCGTAGCAAAATGGAGGATAAAGAAAATAGCGAGGGTATGGAGGAAGACGATTTCTTAGAAGCCTATATTTGCAACCTCAGGGTAAGGTGAATGGATGAGGAAGAAGGTGAAGAAGAAGCAGCGATAGCTGCCATCATTGCCATCTTGCAACAAGAGGCAGCTACTCTCTCTCTTTTCCCTTTCACCAGTGTAGCAATGGGAACCGGGATCTATCACGACATGTTTTTCCTTATCATGCCATATCTTCCACAACTGCGACCTGCACAACCTCTCAAAGAGGAAGATAATGTTTTAGTTAAAGAGTAACCCTAAGGTCTTTATAATGCTAGTTCATATGCAGCACATAATAAGCAAAGCAAGTATTCAGAGTGTTTTATCCTTGTTAATGAACAAGTCAAGTAGGAAGTAACACGGGTGGGAGTGCTTTAAAGATTAATCTAATGAAGTGGGAGTGCTATTTTGAAGATCATTTTCAGGTTTTCACCTTTTTGGTGTCAAATTGGTGGATTTTCAATGTTTCTTCTTCATGGAGAGAGTGTGTCTCCCAAAACCGAAGCATTGTGGTATTCATCCTTATCAGTGTATTAGTCAGTGATGGGTGTTTGGAATCAAGACAAAATATTGATGTGAAGAGAAGGTGGTTGTTGATGAAGTGGACAAATGATCCACGAAAGTGTGAAGAAATGAGAAGGAGGATATGAAGTGTTTATTGAAGCTTACAATGGAAGTTTATTATGGTTCTTTGGTTCGCGGGAGCTCACCAATTTAAGTGTGGGAGGAATGATAGCCTCCAATTTTGTCATCAAAAAGGCTAAAAGCATATGGACTCTACATCGACAAGTTATTCACTTTATCAAAAATGTTTGTGATATTGTATCTAAGTTGTACTTCATTGATATATATTTTTACCATTGTAAATGCTTGGCTTGGAGCTATAAAAGCCATTGCATATGTTCTTTTATTTTAAAAACCTTAGGAACCTTTCTTAGAATACATGCAACACATAAGGGCTTCAACCTTTGCTTTTGTATGGTCAAAATATTTGATTTAATAAAGGTTCAAAAGGGTGCAATTGGGGTTCTTGGAAAAAAGTGGTTGAGGAGGTTGGAGCACGGCAGATTGTGGTGCCTCTTTAACTTCCCTCTGCCCTCTTTTCCAAACTCTCTTTGTCCATCCTTCTTCTTGCTCTTCCTTTGTGCTGCAACTATGGATCTTGAGTGTGTAGAGGAAGAGGAGGAGCCTCCTGATCTTGTTTCTTGATTGGTGAGGGTGTGTCTTGAGTTTTTTGTGTGTGTGTATTCATGGCAAGAGAGACGTGTTTGCAGGTTTCATGGTGAGGAGCAAAGCTCGAAGCATATACTTTGCTGCTTGGTACCCTGGTTTTATGCTTTCTTGTGTGCTGGGTGAGAGCCAGTTAGGGCCATGCCCTATTAAACCAACTTAACCAATACCTTAGGTTTCATAAATTAACAGTAAATCCTGGCGACCATGTCGCTCTAACTTGATTGATCCTTTGCTTCCAAGCAAATACTTAACTTTCGGAAAATTTTCCCAAGAAAGGTGATGTAATAAGATGACTACTCATCCTCTTGCAAGTTAAACTTGTGCAAGAACCTGCCAACCTCATTCCAAGGAATGGCAATACTCTCTTGTGATCAAACCACAAGGCCATGTGACGTTGCAACTTGTTGCACAAATGTCACATCTATTCCATGGCATCATTTCACCCATTGAACATCGTTTCCTGGTCAAGGAATTATGTTTAGACAAGAAGTAGGGTGGTTTAGGGTGTCTTCTTACCCAACCAAATCCTAATTGCACTAGGCCGACAACTAGGGATTCCAACTCAATCCGAGTTTTAGCATTGGATCGAATGATCCTTAGGGTAGAAACCCTAGATCACTATTTGCATGAGCGTCCAATTGACCCAAACACTCCGTGAATGTGGATCGGACCTTTCGGTTTGAGGATGTCGACTTGGCAACTAAGTGCAAAACTAGACCGAATCCTTAATGTGCTAAACCCTAGTTAGCACTTGGGGTGCTTATCGTATCGACTGAACCATGTCTATATGAATCCCTTGTGGGTTAGGTGATTTAGATAATTCGATCTACTTGTCTTGTGACAAGGATGAGCCTTTCCTAGAGATGATAAACTTGATCTAAAAGAGAAAAATAGTTGCAAAAGGTCACAATACATGTAAACATGCGATTCATTGCTTCCACGTATCGCTAGGTTCGCAATAACCCTATCTTTCCTTGGTAAAGTAAAAATGCATGATAATCTGAAGAATAACTTTCCTAGAACCTACTAGGATTTACATCAAAGAATCATGCCTACAACCCTTTTTCTAAGCTTTAGAATTTCATGCTTTGATAAACCATGCAATCTTTTCTAAATGCAACTCGATGAAATGAAATTTACGCATGACGAAGTTGCAACATGCAACCCTTTCCTAACTACAACGTAGTTAATGAAGTTCATGCAAAGTGAATAGTGTAGGGCTAGTGTTGACTTATTCCAGTTTACAAGCATATGCCACATGAAAATCCATAGATTCATTTTCGTGCTCTGCAATTCCTTGTCGGATAACATCCTACGGTTGTTAACGACTTTTCCTCATGAATCATTACAAGGAAGATATTGCCTAAAATGCGATATACATCTATTCTTTCCATGTCTAGTAAAAAATGCACATAATAATTTAAACCTTATAATGATAGGCAATAGGCGTTTTAGGCTCATCACTTTGAAATGCACGACAAGGCAACATGCTATTAAGGTTGTAAGATGGATAGACAATTTGTGTTCATCACATTGAAAATACCAATAACCCAATTGCATGTCATGAATTAATTCTAGTAATCATTCAAATAGGTAAATTTTCCTCAATTGCATTTTAACTAGGCTAGGTGAATTTGAACATGCATAGGTGCTTCGTATTCCATGAAAGTTATCATGCTTAATGCATCACTTTTGTGTGGAATTGAAATCGTAAAGCATGGGCTTGTGGGCTCAGGGAGATGTCCACATGTAAGCTCAGGGAGGAACCTCCCGCAGGTGCGCCTTGCGACTTCTTGGGAGCCGTCATTGATGACTTGAACTCCACGGATTACCCTCGCTTCCACACGTTCTCCGAATAGCCTCAAGAATTTCCTTCTCCCTCGTACACAGGAGATTCCTTCACCGAAATTTGGATCTTTAAAAAGCCGAGGGCTTGTGGACTTTGGGCTTATGGGAAGGCTTGTGGGAAGGGAGCTTTTACAAGCCCGGTTTAAAAACCGGGGAGGGTGCGTAGAAACAAGGCCCAAAGGCCTTATCCTTTAGAAGCTTCTTCGAGAAGCTTCTAATTGCCCAGGACCACGTGGAAGAATGGTCAATGATTGGGAAAAGGAGAATCTAACGATGAAGGAAAAGCTTGAGATGGTAGCAACCGTGAGCTAAGGCGGCAGCAAAGCTACAACGGAAGTGGCGGGCCATAGGTCTAGGCGTGGCGGGCGGTCCTTAGAGTGGTCCGATGGCAACTACCAGGCTTGGGAATGGCGATGGCAACCTCCACTCTCTCTCTCCTCTCCTTGAGCATGGCGCCCTCTTTTTCCCTCATCTGATCTTCTCCACGCTTTGTCCACATGGCGCAGCTGTTTGTCTATTATCTCCTTCCCCAATCCAAGGCTAAGGGGGGGTTCTTATAGCTTTAGGGGGAGGGAAGATGGTAGCCACCACGTGGCCATGAATGGCTCCCCCTGCACACCACTCAACCTAGCCCATTCCTCCCCACACTCCCTCTCCTCCAACAATGCATCAGCTGGGGGAAAGGGATTACTTTTTTTTTTTGCCTAATTTTTAACCACTCCATTTTTCCCCTTCAAAAAGGGTGTTTCCCCGTGGTTATGCAGTCTTGAATCCCCGGGCTTGATTTCACAATGCGGAGGCCTTGTTTTTGTATGTGGGGGGTATGGGTTAAGCTAGTGGTAATTACGATGCGGGAGATAACCTTGCACAAGTATTACACGGTGTGTAGGGAGTCAAGTTTAGTAATATTTTTGAGCGGGAATATTACATGAACCATCTATACTATGGACATTAACACTAATGAGTAATCTGGCATTGACTCTCTAGATCAAAAAGAAATATGAATGATGATGCATTCTTAGGTATGTGCCACTAATGCACCATCTGGATCAAACACCCATTATGTCAACTTGCCACGCTCATCATGCACGTAATAAAATATCCCCTTAGAGCATCGATCAAAATGATTAGCATTTGCATAAGTTGAACACCATACCAAGCATCCACTCTGGGGTCATCAAGCCTTGGGTGTGAGAAAGGTGAGAAGGATCGAAGCTTGCTTGGAAGTGAGCTATGGTGAAGAGTGTCAAGAATCGCGTGGTGGGGGGACTTGCTCAAGATGCTGCGCCAAACACACACATAATGCATAAGGAGAAGCTCACTCAAGAGACAAGAAGAGAGATGGAGGCCAAAAACGTTTTCTTGATAGTTTCTTCTTATTCTTCCACACTCTTTACAATGTACACATAGTATAGATAAGATACAATGTAAAGGAAAGTGGCCTACTAAGTCAAACAATGCATAACCGACTACACTAGTCGATTGGCGCTATAACTATGCCAGCTGTAAATAGGTGTAACAACTTGAATATAATAAGTAATGAGTTAGCGGCCATGTGAGAGTCATAATGACCACCGATGTGCTAAGTGTAGACGTGTGGACCCATCTAACTAGGCGGTCCATCATCAATGTCCGCATGTGTTGAGCTTGTCATCTCAACACTCCCCCTCAAGCTCAACTGTATCTCTGCAACTCCAAGTAAGCTTAGAAACTTTTGAAGCTTCTTTGTACCCAATGCCTTCGTGAAGATGTCAGCTATCTAATCCTGTGTGCTGACATACACCAAGTCAATCTCACATGCTAGTACCTTCTCTCTCACAAAGTGGTAGTGTACCTCAATATGTTTTGTTCTGGCATGGAACACAGGGTTCCTAGCCAACTGTATACTGCTCATGTTGTCATAATAAATGACAACTGGAACTTCCACCTGCACATCCAAATCAGCCATTAACTTTTGTAGCCATACTACCTCACATGCTGCAACAGCAGCACCTCTATACTCAGCCTCTGTACTCGACAAAGCAATTGTAGATTGCTTTTTGCTGCTCCAAGCAACTGTTGCACTACCAAGAGAGAACATGTATCTGCTGGTAGATCTTCTATCAGACATACTACGAGCCCAATCTGCATTTGTGTATCCAAACACCTGTACATCTGTACCTGCCTCATAGAAAATTCCATAATGTAATGT
Organism: Lygodium microphyllum; assembly: GCF_053477565.2. Classification (NCBI taxonomy): domain Eukaryota; kingdom Viridiplantae; phylum Streptophyta; class Polypodiopsida; order Schizaeales; family Lygodiaceae; genus Lygodium; species Lygodium microphyllum. Next base: position 119,878,545 of record NC_141139.1, read on the forward strand.
GGACTTCACATATCTCAATATGCGTCTGACTGCATCCAAATGTGGCTTTCTAGGTACTTGCATAAACTGACTCACAAGACCAACAGCGTAGCTCAAGTATGGCCTTGTAATGGTCATGTAGATCAAACTCCCCACTATCCTCTTGAACATAGTAGGGTCTTCTATCTCATCCCCAACATCAGCACTCAACTTTACATTCTGCTCCAACGAGACTGAAAGTGGTTTGCATGCAGTCATACCATACTTGGACAACATATCCAAGCCATACTGTCTTTGGGACATCCATATACCATCATCACATCTGATCACCTCAATGTCAAGGAAGTACCTTAGCTCACCTAAATCCTTCATCTCAAACTTCTTCTCCAAATTGCCCTTGACTTTAGCAATCCCACTATCACTATCACTTGCAATAATCAAGTCATCCATATAGATGACTATGATGACCAAATCTGCATCTCCCTTTCTCACATAAAGTGAGTGATCAGCATCAAAAACATAAAAGCCGATATTGACAAGATACTCTCTGATCTTGTCAGACCATGCTCTAGGTGCTTGCTTGAGCCCATAGAGTGCCTTCTTAAACCTGCACACATACGTGGAAATATGCTCTAAATCTTCATAACCTACTGGCTGATCCATATACACTTCTTCCTGCAAATCACCATGCAAGAAGGCATTCTTCACATCCATTTGCTGCAACCTCCAACCTTTGGCTGCTGCCAAAGCAATCACACATTTGACAGTTTCCATCCTAGTAACTGAACTGAAGGTTTCATCATAATCTATGCCATATGTCTTGGCATAGCCTTTTGCAACCAGCCTAGCTTTGTACCTACTAATAGAACCATCTGCATTGTGCTTAATCTTATAAACCCACTTACATCCAATAGTTTTCTTTCCCTTCGGCGATGATACTAGATCCAAAGTCTTATTGGCCTCTAATGCAACCATCTCCTCATCCATTGCTGCATCCCAATGAGTATGACCAACAGCATCCTCAAAGCAAGTGGGCTTAACATCCTTAACTAGTTTCACCATATAAGCATAATGGTGAGCTGCATAACCTTCAAAAACAAATCTTTTAACAGGGTATCTGACCCTGCTAGATCTGTGTACCACCGGATCACTCAATGGAGCCTTTACATTATTATGAGCTCTCTGTACACCTGTTGTCTTCATAGAAAGAATATCAATCTCATCATCTAAGCTCTCTGAGCCACTGGAGTCTCCATCAAGAACTGCATCAATGCCATCTGACACTTTATTCTTTCCTTTGTCTTTACCTGTAGTGCTACTAGATGCACCTGAAGATGCAGAGGTACTCCTTAGTCTCCCAGACCAAGGACTACGAGATGATGTCTCTGGTCCATTAAGAGTCCGTGATTCTTGATTTTCAGCCTGCACATGAGTGTCATGATCATGATCATCATCCAATGCACCTCCACTAGATGCATACCGACTACTCATTTCATCAAAGATGACATTCCTACTCACTCTGAACTTACATGTGACAGGGTTATAACATCGATACCCTTTATGCTCTAAAGAGTATCCAATAAAGACACACTTTTCAGCCTTTGGATCCAGTTTCTTCCACAACTCATCTGGCACATGAACATATGCAATGCAGCCAAACACTTTCAAGTGTGATACATCAGGCTTCTTACTTGTAAAACATTCTTTGGGGGTCATACCATGAACTGCAGCTGTGGGAGTTCAGTTCATAAGATAAACATCAGTATGAACAGCCTCAGACCAAAAATGCTTAGGCATATTCTTTTTAGCCATCAAGGTGTGTGCAACTTCTGCAATATGCATGTTTTTCCTTTCTGCAACCCCATTTGCTGTGGGGTATACCTGCATGTGAACTATCTCTTTATCCCATGAGACCTCAGAAAATCACTGAACTCATTCGAGAGATACTCTCCCCCTCCATTTGACCTCAAGAACTTTACTTTCAATCCTGTTTCTCTTTCAACTGCAGTCTTGAAAGTTCTAAAGTTCTCAAACGCTTCACTCTTTTCCTTCATAAAACATACCCACAGCTTTCTAGAACAATCATCAATGAATGTGACAAAGTATGAACTGCCTCCAAGAGATACATTTTGTGCAGGCCCCCAAATGTCTGTATGCACAACATCAAGGATATTTCTGCTTACATCTCTGTCATGTGAAAAGGGTTGTCTTGCCTGCTTACCAAACTGACATGCTTTGCATACCTTATGAAATTCTGCAACTCTAAATGTAGGCAAACTTGTAACCAATTCTTTGGACTACATTAATTTCAGCCTTTGTACATTTGCATGTCCTATGCGTTTGTGCCAAATTTCAATATCTGCAACAACACCTTTTTCTTTAGCATACATAGCAGCATTCATAGTAGGAATTCTAGCATCCAGAGTAAACATACGCCCAACTCTACTTCCCTTTGCAACTAACCTGCACTTGTCATTGAAGTCTTCTACAAAGCATCCCTTTGCATTAAATCTGACTTGCAGCCCTTGCTCTACCATCTGACCCACTAACACCAAGTTCTTTGTAATAGATGGCACATGTAATACATTTGAAAGACTCTTTGTCTTACCATCATGCAAGGACAAGGGAACTTTTCCAATGTGTGAAATTGGGTGGCATGAATCATCACCCGTTTGCACATAACCTGCATTTTGAAAATTCTGCATCTCTCCAAACCATTCTGCATGGCTGGTCATATGATTGGATGCACCTGAATCAACATACCAAACATCATCATGTGTTTTCTTTTCTCTAACAGCATTCAGCATATGCTGCATAACAAACAGACGTTCATTTTTGTCTTTATTATATCGTGAAGACGATGCATAGTTTCCTTGCTACAACTTACCACTACGAATATAATCTTTTTTAGCATAACATTGGGCTGCAATATGACCTATTTTGCCACAGTAGTGACACACAATACCAGAGTTTTTAGAACCTCTGTTCTACCATCCACCTCTTCCTCTAAAGCTCCCCCTGCCTCTAAAGTTACCACAACCTCCTAAAACCTGCATATCGCCAAATTGTTGATTCAATCTATTTTGCTGGTTGTCACTACCACGTCCTGTACCACGGCCTCTTAAAGAGAACTTGCCATGTCCCCTTCCTGAACTGGAGTAGAAAGCTTGGACCTATTCACCACTTCTTTCAGATGTCTCACTCTGCATGTTGATCTCTTTAGTGATCATAAGGGAGACCAACTCATCGAAATCTGGGAATGGTTTTCTAACATATACGGAAGTTACAAAAGACTTCCAAGCCTTTTCATTGTTAAGTCCACCCAAGGTAAACGACATCAAATCATCATCATTGGGCATTGCATTAATCGTTGTCAAGGCATCTGCAATGCTCCTTACCTTCAGTGCATACTCATTGATAGACATCTTCCCTTTCTTCAATGTATTCAACTCTTGCTTGAGTTGAATCTTTCGTGCTTTTGTATTTACAGAAAACATACTTTCAAGTGTGGTCCAAGCTACATATGAATTCTCTGCATTTCTAATATGTCCCAGCATATTATTGTCAATTACTGCAGACAGCCAATACATGACCTTTTTATCTTTTGCATTCCATTCCTTCTGCGCCTTTGTCTCTTCTGCAGTTGGAGGATCACTCACCTCTGGCTCCTTTTCTTCACCTGAAACAAACTCGTAGAGGCCTTTTCCAATAAGGAAGTTCGTGACACGGAACTTCCACGATGGATAGTTATTCTTGTCGAGCTTCTCAATGATGGGGCTTCCATTGTTCTCTGCCATTATCACAAAAGTAATACCAAACAGCAAACAAATCTTCTGCAACCTTCGACCTGTAATGCACAGCAATACACCAGACATCCTTTTTCAATGTCTGCTCAACAATACATATAATCTACAACCTGTTTGCAGATAAAACTTATGTTTGCTTCCTGCAAACATCTCAAGAATTACAGATTCACAATCTGTAACTTGCGCACCCACTTTCGGTCAAAACAGCCGAAATCATAGTGTACCCTAAAACTGTTGTCCGCAACCTTGCGGCTCTAAAACGAGGCTTGAAACGGCCTCAGATGCCCAAAATAACTGCAGGAAGGCCCAAAAGGGCAGATCTGCAGAATACACAGCGCTCTTCGCGCACATCAAATCTCACAACAATCTGAGATTTTTACTCGACCCTGCTTCTAATGCCTCCACAGGCTCTATCCGAGAGAGAGTGGAAGAATGGGAGAGCTTCTTACCCGTGGCTTGCTTGCTCGAACCTTGCTTCTTCTCCTTCGGTTCAACCTTTGAAATCAACCTCTCTCAATGGCCGGCTCTGATACCATGTCAAGAATCGCGTGGTGGGGGTACTTGCTCAAGATGTTGCGCCGAACACACACAGAATGCACAAGGAGAAGCTCACTCAAGAGACAAGAAGAGAGATGGAGGCCCAAAACGTTTTCTTGCTGGTTTCTTCTTCTTCTTCCACACTCTTTACAATGTACAAAAAGTATAGATAACATACAACATAAAGGAAAGTGGCCTACTAAGTCAAACAATGCATAACCGACTACACTCACTACAAGGATTTGAGCTAATAGCGACGCCGATTAGCGACGGCGGATAGCGGCGTTGCTATTCGCGTCGCTATTTGCATCGCATTTGCGACGCAAATAGCGACACTCCACAGGGAAAAAAAGCGGCCGAAACCGAGCGTGGTTTTCATTTCGCGTTTGCGGCTTGTGTGTTTTGAGAGCGAGAGCGAGGGAGAGAGCGACCGTCGTGAGAGAAGGAGAGGAAGAAGACTTGTCACCGCCACCGCTGCCGCTGTTCGCGAAGGAGAGGAGGAGTCTTCATCGCAAAGAGGAGCTGCCCCACGCTCGCCATATCTCATCGGTGAGTCTCCCTCTCTCTTTCTTTTGCTTGTTTAGGAGAGAAAATGAGAGAGAAATAGAGGGAGAGGGAGAGAGAGGGAGAGAAAGAGAAAGACAGGGAGAGGGAGAGAGAGAGGGAGAGGGAGAGGGAGGAAATGAGAGAGGGAGAGAAAGAGAAAGAGAGGGAGAGGGAGAGGGAGTGCATTATCTCTCTCCCTCTCCCTTTTGCTTGTTTAATGTTTGAATCACTTTCTTTTTTGCTTGTTTAGGAGAGGAAATGAGAGAGAAAGAGAGAAAGAGAGGGAGAGGGAGGGAAAGGAAATGAGAGAGGGAGAGAAAGAGAAAGAGAGGGAGAGGGAGAGGGAGAGGGAGAGGGAGGGAGAGTGCATTCTCTCTCTCCCTCTCCCTTTTGCTTGTTTAATGTTTGAATCACTTTCTTTTTTGCTTGTTTAGGAGAGGAAATGAGAGAGAAAGAGAGAAAGAGAGGGAGAGGGAGAGAGAGGGAGAGAAAGAGAGGGAGAAGGAGGGGAAGGAAATGAGAGAGGGAGAGAAAGAGAAAGAGAGCAAGAGGGAGAGGGAGAGGGAGGGAGAGTGCATTCTCTCTCTCCCTCTCCCTTTTGCTTATTAAATGTTTAAATCACTTTCTTTTTTGCTTGTTTAGGAGAGGAAATGAGAGAGAAGGAGAGAAAGAGAGGGAGAGGGAGAGGGAGAGAGAGAGAAAGAGAGGGAGAGAGAGAGGGAGGAAATGAGAGAGGGAGAGAAAGAGAAAGAGAGGGAGAGGGAGAGGGAGAGTGCATTCTCTCTCTCCCTCTCCCTTTTTCTTTTGGAGAGTGTTAAGATATATTGTGAGAGGGAGAGGAAATACAAGAGAAAGAGAAAGAGAGGGAGGGAGAGGGAGAGAAAGAGAAAGAGAACATATATTGGAATGATAGCATATCCATGATTATGGTAAAGGTATCCACTTTACTTTTTTTATGGGTACCATTACATCGACTCCTTAAGAGGGCTAAAAATTAGTCATACCGTTTATAAAGTCTAATTAGGAGATTTAAGATGCACGATAATAGACTTATCGATAATGGTATGAAATGTGCTTTGCCATGGGCCACGTACATTGGTGACTCTTTAAGATGGCTTAAAATTGGTCATGTCCTTCATAATGTCCAAGTAGGGGATCTAATTGTGATATGCATAATTCATTGTTTTTGTATTAACTTTATAGGCATAACAAATTATAAATCATGCCAACTAGTCAACGGAAGGACTAGAAGAAAATGATACCCTAGCTAATGGTCATTACGGTACTTCATCAAAATGAACCCAAAAGTATTGTTATAGAAGAAGAATCCCTTAAATTGAGTATAGGATATTTTCTCTCAGGTCTTATGACTATGAGTAGAATTGATTGAAATCAATTTTATTACTATAGTTGATAAATTTCATAAATGGCATTAATTTTAATACGCGATCCTAGGACAAACAAATCCACATTTCTAAGATGCTTTTTGTTGAGACTGATTTATTATTAGACTAAGAGATCCTCAATGATGCTCATAAATGGATTACTTATACTCAAAGCCCTCTAGTGCAGTTTTTAACAATAACGAATAATTATCTACCAGGACAAACAAATCCTTGAGCATGATACAGGGCCGAGATATAACATCAATAAATCTCTCAACTACTATGTACAATGCAAGATTTATGGTCAACTTGCAACTTGACGTACATCTCCATAAAGCTATCCATTTAAGCCTCGTTTGTTGTAATGTAGATAAGATGGAAAACAAAGAAGGTCTTATTGTTCAAGATCGCGAGACGTATCTTAATCAGCGTATCCCATGTCCTTGCTCTCAATGCAAGTTGGCAATTAGATGAAAACGTCGATTGTCTATAGAACACGTACGACGATTTGGCGAGTTTCAATCTGAGATCATTGATCAAGCGATTGCGGATTTTCAGCAAATGGTAATTTGAAGTTAATATTAATCATGCATTGTACTCGCAAGCTAATTGAAAACCATACACAATAAGATTGGGTCTTGTTGACAAATTTTCTATCCAGGGGGTGATGTCTCGACCCAAGGGGGAGTGCACCCTTTGTGGCCAATTAGAAGAGTTCGTGGACGTGCGATGGATGGATTGCAGGAGCCAATCCACCAATTGCAAGGCCCATCTATACTATCAATTCTAGAGGAGAAAGACAACCTTCCCGACCTACCTACAATCTTGGAGCCTGAGATGGAGGCAATGATAGATGCATTGATTCCCATGGATGTCGAGACATCTGACCCGCTTAGAGAGGAAGCATCCATACCATTATATGATGGGTGCTGAGTATCTCGGTTGAAGACATTGCTTGGACTCTTAAGTGTGCAAGCAAAATAAGGTTGGAGCAATACGAGTGTGACCGAGTTATTCAGGTACCTTGTACACAAGCTTCATTGATTATTTTTTTTGACAGTATTATTGCAAACATTTGTGCTTTTTCAAGGTGTTTTATGATTTTTTTTCAGGTTATTGAAATATCATATATTACCACCTCCAAATACCATGCCTGAGTCTCGTGATGATGCACGACATGTTTTACGGAAGCTTGTCATGGACTACAATAATATCCATGCATGTACCAACGACTGCATACTGTTTCGAGATGAATACGAGACTATGGAGACATGTCCAAAGTGTGGTGCTCACAGGTATCAACAGGACTTGCAAGGGCAAACCATCCCTCAAAAAATTCTCAGACACTTTCTGCTCATCCCTCGCATAAACCACATGTTTTGCACATCCGGCATGGCAAGCTTGACAACATGGCATGTGCAGAATAGGTCCACGGATGGAGTTCAACGAATATCAGTGGATTCGCGCGTATGGAGCCACATTGACTCTATCTTCCCAGGCTTTGCGCGAGAGCCAAGGAATCTTCGGCTCGGTCTCGCCATGGATGGTGTGAATCCATTCGGTCTGTGCTCCGACTTCTTACAGTGTGTGGCCTATAGTGCTTGTCAATTACAACATCCCTCCATGGCTTTCTACAAAGAAAGGTCATCTCATCCTTAGTTTGCTCGTCCCGGGCTGCTACAAAGTAAAAAATATGGACGTGTATCTTTGTCAATTAGTCGATGAGCTTCAACTCCTCGAAGTGCAAGAGTATATGATCAAAGCGATGTTCCGGGCATAGATGAAGATAATATGCAAATAGAGGGGTCGATATTACAAGGGGTGGAGGCCGCCGCAAGCTTGGAGCCCGCATCGGCTAACAATAATGGAAATATAGGAGTCCAAGAATTTTTTGAGAATGAGGCAGACTCATTCTTTTGTGGTGACATGTCTATCGACCTTCCAGTGTATGCAGAGTTGTGTCAGGAGATTAACATGGGACCATAGGATACTTTATTCTTGGAGAATTGTATTACTAAATTCGTTGTTTAGATCTTCCATAAAGGTACATAAGATATGCATTTTAAGAGGGAGTTTTTAAAAATGATTTATATTACTATGCTTTGTATAGTTTAAATTGATTATTCTAACACCATTTTTTATCTGTGCAGGTGATATTTTCAGGATGAGTCGAGGGATGAGCGATGAGGATTTTCAGGACATGATGGCACGCATGTCTCCAGACCAGCTTGCGAGATTCAGAGAGATGGCAGACCAGGAGCTGTCTCGTTCTTCGTCTCGGCGCTCTGCTAGATCTACTTCAGCGCGATCAGATGCTTCAGCTTCGAGCAAACGATCTCGATGCTCACGACTTGGGCCAGAGGGAGGGACTGCATCGGGATCAGGGGGATGCTATTATGGAGACATGGATGTGGTGTCTCCATCTCGTCGTTTAGCTGGAGCTACGTCACCTCCAGGATTTATCACACCTGTGGGGACGTCTACTCCAGTTACTGCGGCTTTTGCGTAGCCGTCAGAGCAGGTGGCACCCCTTTTGGTGGCACCCCTTTGAGTGCCACTTCGAGAGAGGTTACCCCCGTCGGTACACCGGATGTAGAGGGGTCTCCTGGATATGCCCAGGAGCATGGACGGAGATGGGAGAGGACCCATCTTAGGCAGACTCCTAGGGGTTATGGATATTTGGTTGATAGTAGGTTAGGAGCCATCATTATGAATGATGAGGGGAGGAGGGTGATGGCTCGCATGAGAGAGTTGTGCCAACAAGTTTTTCGGCACAATGTCCTGGATCATTGAAAGAACATACCGGAGGGGAGCAAGAACTACATAGTAGCATCCTTGTACGAGGAGTTTCCGATGCCAACCGCAGTAGATAGATTCTTTACGGGCTGGATGATGGATTGCATGCATGCATACATGTCACATTGACGATCCGACGCACGCAAGGCAATCAAGAGTGGGGCTGCAAAGCCCGAGTGGTTAGATGCAGACGACTAGTGCCGACTAAGGGAGGAGGCTATAGACTCGCCAGGACGTTCGAGTCAGCAGCGGGAGGCGGCAGGGCACGACTTGAGACCGGAGTGGTCAATCATCTTGGGAGTGGCAGCCACAGGACATATTTGGAGGACTTTGTAAGTTTCTCTTTTGTTTTGCTTGTTTGTTTTTTTGAAATATTCTTTGTACTAACAATCATATTTCTAATAGTTAGCATTTTGTTTTCTTTACAACACTCCATTACAAATCGCAATCCACAAGGCCTTGAGACTCGATATGTAGAGAGGCACGGTCTCAATACATTGATCGACCGATTGTATAGACGCAACGGCCCTCTAAGTCACTCATCTTTCTTGTCCGTAGTTACCATGAGATATTTGAATGCATTATTGTATGGTGGACTGATGTGTTGTTTCTTTTTCTACAGAATCCGTTCGATGCTCCTTTGCGGTGGGACGAGCTTTCGAGGGACGAGGATTTGTAGCTCGCCCTTGGATCCTTGGAGCTCACACACCTTTAGTTTTTAGTCGCCTAATCTATGTAGACATTTTCTATGTATTAGTGATATTCTTTCATGATTGTACCAATCGAATTTTATATGATCATGTATTTATTCCATGTATCAGTTTTATGGTTTCAGTATGCATTCTTTTTGTTTGCAAGCGCTTTGTATGTACTAGTGCAGAAACTATTTTGTATGGCTCTTATCAGCACACAGTGCTATATGTGGTAGGCAGCTTGCTGCCCTGCCCCAAATTTTTTTTTCCCTGTTACTATCGCTATTTGCATCGCAAATTTACTAGTTGCGTCGCTATTGGCATCGCTATGTGCTCCAGGAAAATGCAGCTCAAGCAAGAGTTGCACAATGTGCAAAGAGAAAGTATGAGCATCAATGACTGCCACATGAAGGTGAAGAAGATTGCAGATGGACTTGCTTCCATTGGGTCGCCAGTGGAAGATGATGATTTAATTTTTGTGACCTTGAATGGTCTAGGAAAGGATTATGCACAGTTTCGAATATCCATTTCCGTCCGTGAAAGATTTCCTGATTTTGAGGAGTTGATTGCTCTTCTAATTTCTGAGGAGCAGAGAAATGGTGGTGCATCTTCTTCAGGAGGAACTTCAAAAGAAGCTGTCTTCTACTCAAATGCTGGAAGAGGTAGAGGCAGAGGTAGAGGAGGCCGATCTAGAAGCCGTGTAGAAATCAGAATATGTAGCAAACGCAAGAAAACCAGTCCTATGAAGGAGGACCTGGTAACTCTAGAGGCAAGGAGAGCCAAAGAGATCGTGGTGGATGGCAAAGAGGCCAAAATGCAAACAGCAATGTTGAATGGTACTACTGTGGTAAAATGGGTCATATGGCTAAAGACTACTATAAAAAGCAGAATGACATCATGAATGGAAAATTGCAACAAGGGAATTATCCATCTTCTAGTAGACAGGGTGATGACAGAAATGAGCATTTGTTTATGGTGCAGCACATGACCAATTCTGTGACAAGTGCAGAAGAAAGCAACGATGTGTGGTATGTTGACTCATGTGCATCAAACCACATGACAGGTCATGCAAAATGGATGCAGGATGCAAGGAAAATGGAAAAACCAGGATTTGTGGAGACTGGTGATGATATTGCACATCCTATTGTGCAGATTGGAAAAATTCCTTTGTCTATGCAAGATGGAAAAAAGAAATACCTGACAGATGTATTTCGTGTCCGGAATATCACCAAAAACCTGGTTTCTGTTGTTTAAATGGTTGAGCAGGGCTTGTAGGTCAGATTTAATTCTCATGGATGCTTTGTTGAGGATATGAAAAATAAAGGTCGCTTGATAGCAAAATGAAAGAAGAAGGGCAGAATGTTTACATTGGATGCAGACATGCGTGAATTGAGTGCAACAATGTTTGCACATGGGACCGATGTAGTTGCAGATATTGATATCTGGCATAAATGCATTGGTTATGTTAATGTACATCGACTTAAATCAATGCAAGCCCAAAATATTGTTGCGGGATTGCCTAAATTCAAGGTTGCAGAAATGCGTAAGGTATGTGAAGCCTGTCAATTTGGAAAACAGGCAAGGAAACCATTTCCTAGACATGTTCAAGAGAGTAAGAAGCCATTGGAATTAATCCACTCTGATGTGTGAACTACTAAAGCTGCATCTATTGGAGACTGTCATTATTTTGTCACTTTTATTGATGACTATAGCAAAAAGTTTGGGTGTATTTTATGAAAAAGAAAAGTGAAGTGTTTGGGCATTTCAAAACTCTTAAAGCTATGGTTGAAAAATAAACAGGCTTGCAAATAAAATGCCTAAGGTCAGATGGAGGGGGAGAGTACCTCTCAAATGAGTTTGCAAGGTTCTTGCAGGAGCATGGCATAAAGCAGCAATATTCATGCAGTCATACCTCACAACAAAATGGAATTGCAGAAAGGAAAAATAGGCACATTGGAGAGGTATCTCATGCCATGTTCAACAAAAAAGACTTGCCAATTTTAGTGGGTTGAAGAGTTGCTACAGCAGTCTACATAATGAACAGGACTCCCACTGGAGCAATACATGGGATGACTCCAAGGAAGACGTATACTGGTAGGAAACCAAATATTTCTCATTTGAAAATTTTTGGTTACATTGCCTATGTTCATGTGCCAGATGAGTTGAGATCCAAGTTGGATCCAGCAAAAGGGGTATAGATGCTATAACCCTTCTACTCGTAAGTTTACAGTGAGTAGAGATGTTGTTTTTTATGAGATGAGTAGCTGGTATAAACCAGTAAATGTGATTGATGATGTAGATGCACAAAATGGTAATGCTACACAGAATTCACAGCAGCAGTCACAAAATATTAGTGGACCTAGATTGTCCTCTAGCAGTGGTTCACATTCTTCGCCATAGATAGGCAGATTGAGATCAAGAGAATCTCCTTAAAATGATGCAGATAGTGGTATGCAGGTTTCACGAAAAGAAAAAGAGAAGATAGATCAACCCATGTTTGATGTGAATGCAGATCACTCTTATGTGGATGGTGAATCTAGTGGCTCAAAACAGAGCATTGATGATGAGTTGGGTATTCCTTCTATTGTTACACCTGGAGTAAGGAAGACCAGGGATGTTTTGAGAGCACCTGGGAGTGAACCTACTTTGCGCAGGTCTACCAGAGCTAGGTATCCTGTGGATAGGCTGAAATATGATGGATTTATAGCCATTCACTATGCCTATATGGTCATAGTGATACAGGAACCAGAACCCACTTCTTTTGAGCAAGCCATGGAAAAAGAAAAATGGGAGAAAGCCATAGATGAAGAAATGGATGCCTTGGAAGCAAATGCTACAAGGGAATTAGTACCTTTGCCTAAAGATAAGAATGCAATTGGTTGTAAGTGGGTTTATAAGGTGAAGCACAATGCAGATGGTTCTGTGAACAGATACAAGGCAAGATTAGTAGTCAAGGGGTATGCACAAACATATGGCATTGACTATGAAGAAACATTTAGTCCGGTTGCAAGGATGGCAACAGTAAGAGTAGTCATTGCTATGGCTACATCAAAGGGATGGTCTTTACATCAAATGGATGTAAAGAATGCCTTCTTGCATGGTGATTTGCAAGAAGAGGTCTATATGGAGCAGCCACCAGGTTATGTGCATGTTATTCATCCTGAGTTTGTTTGCAGGTTGAAGAAAGCCTTGTATGGCTTGAAGCAAGCACCTAGAGCATGGTCTGACAAGATAGGACAGTATCTTGTCACTATTGGCTTTCAGATTTCCAAGGCAAATTTCTCACTTTATGTGAGAAAAACAGAGAAATATATTATGCTACGTGTCATTTATGTTGATGATTTGATTATGACAGGTGATAGTGATGAAGATATCCTTCATGTGAAAATGCTATTGAAGCAGAAGTTTGAGATGAAGGATTTGGGAGAGCTGCGTTATTTCTTGGGCACTGAGGTGATTAGATCACCAAGTGGGATATAGCTCTTGCAGAGGCAATATGGATTGGACATGCTGTCCAAATATGGGATGACAGGCTATAAGCCTATTTCAGTTCCTTTGGAGCAGAATGTGAAGTTGAGCGCAGATGTAGGTGAGCTTCTGGAAGATCCTACTATGTACAAACGCATAGTAGGAAGTTTGATTTATATGACTATTACCAGGCCAGATTTGAGCAATGTTGTTGGATTGGTAAGTCAGTTTATGCACGCTCCAAGGAAACCGCATTGGCGCATACTCAGGTATGTGAAGTCCACATTGCAGTATGGACTATTTTATGAGACTAGGGTTCAGATACAGCTGCATGGATACACTGATGCTGATTGGGCTGGTAGTATTTCTGATAGACGATTTACTAGTGGATATGTGCTCTCTTTTGGGAGTGCTGCAGTCACTTGGAGCAGCAAGAAACAGCCTACAGTTGCCTTGTCGAGCACAGAGGCTGAGTACAGGGGTGCATCAATGGTTGCATGTGAGGTAGCTTGGTTGCATAAGCTACTTTATGATATGCATCAGCCTACAGATAGGCCAGTTGTCATTTATTGTGACAACATGAGTAGTATACACTTGGCAAATAACCCAGTCTATCATGCTAGAACAAAGCACATTGAGGTGCATTATCACTATGTGCAGAAGAGGGTTTTACTAGGTTGACATAAGGCTGTGAGTCAACGCAAGTACATGGCATACATCATGGAAAACAAAAGAGTTTCTAGAAGGAAACTACAACCTAACATCTCCAATGCCCACAATGTCAAGAGACCTGTCATCGCTAAGGCGCACAGAACCAGACATAGTACGATAGGTATGAAACCAATCTCTACAGGGTGTCATATGAAATGACACACCAAAATCTAAGAGCCATCACTACACATACATAGAGTGTATCTCAAAAGTCTGTAAGGCATTCCATGATGAAGCTGCAAGTATATAATCATCATCTGAATTAGTAACCTGCATGACATTAACCTCTTCTATCTTCACACTAGACTTGGCAGGTACTATGCTATGCTCAGAAGACTTTTCCCGCACTTTATCTTTTCCCTTTTCCTTGTGCTTATCATCGCGCATTTTATGGCACTATGGCCTAATATATCCTAATTTCCCACAATAGTGACAGGTAAGATCAAACTTCCGTCCACGGGACTTACCACAACCATGTGACTTGGACTTGGACTCCTGAGAGTCCCTGCCCTTATGATCATTATCATGCCTACCATTTCTGCCACCTCTAACGGTCAATGCATGTGAAGAGTGGGAAGCATCATTGTTTCTCTTGTTGATTTCCTCAGTCAATAAAGCACTCTCAACATCTTTGATTTTCAGCCCATCAAGCTTGTTTGTGCATATGGTAGTACGGAATACATCCCATGATTCTAGAAGGGTGCCAAGCAGAAATAAGGAGTACAAGTTATCGTTGAACTCAATACCCTGTGACAACAGATTCTTCATGATAGCATGAAACTGATTGAAATGAGATGATAGGGATGACCCCTTCTTCATGCGAAGGTCCATTAATTGCTTTAGCCAATACATCTGCGACATAGGACTCTGCTTCGCATTAAGTATTGAATTTTCTCCCATAAGTCCCATGCACTCTGACTCTCATCTTCAACAACATTATGATGGACCTCTTCTGAGAGTGACAAAATAATGGTAGACTTGCATAGCTTATCAACTTCCATCCAAACATCATCATCCATATCCTTAGGTTTGACACCTTTAAAATGCAAGGGTTTAATTTGCAACTTCTGCACCAAAACCTGTCATATTTGGGACTTCCAATACTCATAGTTTGTACCATCAAACTTGGCAATGTTTAAGAGAGCTGTGTCTTTCAGATGATTAGCCATACTATCCCAAATCAATGCAAAAAGGAAAAATTGTAGGTTGCTGTAATTAGCAAAAAATGCACTAAAACCATTGCTAAAACTGGTTGAAAGAGTGGATTTTACCAAGAGAAGCACCTGTCCACCAAATATGACCAAGATAACATCAAATAGTAAGCATTACCCTCAAAGAAGTGTTCAAAATCTGTAGATTTCAGCTTGGTATAATAAATGACAGTAGTATGTAAAACTGTCCCAAAATGACACAATCACTGATACATATGTCACTACAACTACCAGGTAGCAAGATACATCCAACAGTGAGTTTCCAGGGGCAAGAAGGTACCAAATATTATGAAACCAATAACCTGTCAGGCAAGAGACATCTCATAGGTCCAGAAGTCATCCATGTAATGGGTCTCGGGGTAAGAGAAGAGACCAAACACAAGCACAACAGAGAGAGCAAGAAGCTCAATACATAACCGGCCAAGATGCATACAAAACTAACAAACTTGTGACATAGATAGGTGACTGCCCTAGTAAGTGTATCAAATCATCCCACTACAGAATAACTGTAGACATAAAGCTCTCAAGAGAGAAATGCATGTAACTGTCCCACAAGCTCAAGCTCAGTTGGAAATAAGACTCTGTGTACATCTGAATATTCCAAGAGGCTCCCACTAGGAGTGAAGTCAGATGCAAAGAGAGCAAGCATTGCTCTAATACATCAAATACATAGCATCAGACATGCCAAATCCGAGTAGGGTACATCCAGAGCATAAATCCCAAGCTATCTTAGACCCGTAAAGCATAAGCTTGAAAGCATGCAAAGAACATGTAACTCACAACCAAATGTAATGTCCAATAGATCCAAAATGCTCAAATACATTTGAAGATGAGGCTCCAAGTAGTTGTTAAGTATGGGCAAACCAAGCGGCATCCATATCTGACCAAAGCATAAATGCAAGACGCCTAAATGTCAAGCAGTGACAATAGGCATAGACTGGTCCAAAGCATGCCAATTGAAGCCAAATGCCAGTGAAGAACAACCAAGTCGGAGCTTAATACAAGCTCAAAAGCATTCTAGAACAAAAGACAAACTCGATATTGTACCCCGAAGGTCAATACTTCATTGCATATCCCAAAGACATAGCCCGATTAGCATAGGCATAAGCATACATGAGTAAAATGACTTCAGCCCATTGTATTACATCTGACATTCACTACTCCAAAATGATTATTTTAGGCCTCAAATCAGCACCAAAATGATGGCAAAGCATATGCACAAGACAACATGATCATCGGGCATCAATAGGGTGTCAAACCGCTTCACTGTGTATGCCCAAACCAAGCATAACATTAATTGTCAGTGTAGTACTAACATAAAATGCATGTGACCTGCTATAAACTGTTTCAAAATAGTGCTTAAGAGGCTTCAAATCAGTGCCCAAGCTTGAGGAGCATCAATACATGGCCAAGAACCATTTGCCAAGTACCTAAATGCTCAAAACTTAGTATATGAGCCACCAAGCATGAAGTGTGTAGTCGAATGCTGATCACATGCAGGGTTGGAATCTGGCGCAAAATACATAGGTTGCTTTGGAGTTGCTAAAATGCCACGTGGCCTAAATGGCAAGTGTGGGGGTACGGTAGGCACCAATGAAGCCTAGGAAGAGGCCTCAACAAGCCACCATGAAGGGGGAGCAAGATATGAGCTCCATGAACCTTGAATATGACTGCCATGTTGCCTATACCATGTGGACTAAATAAAACCCAGTAAATAATGAAGAAATACCTTTTTTGTGAATGCCTTGAGGGTGTCTCAATAGGCCGGGAGGAAGCTCGGGAAGCCAGGGAGTGACGGGAGCTCAAGAGAGTCAACTATGGCTACCGGGATGGAGACCCAATGCAAGTAGGGAGTCGATGGGAAGCTGAGAATGCCACGAGCCAAGCTCAAGAGCTAGGAAACCGTGCTCTAAGACTAGTTGAAAGGTGAGAATGATCAAAGCTTGCTTGGAAGTGAGCTATGGCGGAGAGCAAGAGCAAGAAGAGAGAGAGGCACAAATGGGAACTCCAACAACCACAATGTGAGGCTGGCCTTTCTTTATTCAAACTGTCACTAAAAGAATAAATAATAAGTGACTGTGACAGGCACTCACCACCTGCACTATGCAGTGGCGGGTAGTGTCAATGTAGTAATACATAGGTGGCTAGGTTGAGGTGCCTTTACTCCCAACAGTGTGCATCATATACTAGAGGCTATTAAATCTCCATATACAGGCTATCAATGCACCCATTACCAAAGACATTGCTATGTGCCTACTCTTTCAGAGTCCAACGCATGGAAATCTACTTATACTAATAATTTCATACCACATCAAACATAAATTGAGCCTCACTTACATCCAACACATGCTGACCATCACGGAAAATAGTGAAGTAGTCCATATCTTGAAGTATCTTTGAATTGCATATCAATGCCTTTGATAATGTATCCAAAACACTTTCTAGATATGGAGCATTATATCAAATATTCTCTAAATGCATATCTTTGAGCTCATGAATTGTCTCAGAAATGATAACTATATCTTGCAAATCATGTGCATTCAACACTTTACCAATCTTTGGCCTCTGAGTCCATGTATCAAGTAAGTAAAACATGATTGTCATAAACCTCTTCAAATGCATTAAGACAATCTATAGATGCAATGGCTAACTCTTCCACTATAGGATCTTCCAAGGCATCCATGATGGCTAACTCAATATCAGACTACATCTTATATCCCAATTGCTTGTTCTCTTGCTTTTAAACTTGTTTTTGCTTCTTTACCTAATCTCTTCCATAACATGCTTCAAAGGTGGCTTATTTATATCTTTAGGATGATCCACACTTCTTCTTGTCACTCTCTTAGATGTCCGTGCATTATCTTCATCTCTCTTCCATTTCTCTTCCACAATCACATCTATGTTTTACACTTTTTCTGAATATACACATGTTGAATATACATCTACTAGTGATTCCCAACAAGTTATGTCATGAATGTCTTACCCTAGATGATACATTTCAGTATCAGTAACTTTCATCATTTTAACTGCATGCAAAGTATATTCCATATTTTAGCCTTTGGACCAACCATCACTCAACCATCACTTGGCTAGACATTCTATCCAACTTTAGATAAAAAGTAGTAGCATATATAGCCCCATAAGAATTTCGGACAACCAAGTCTTCCAACAACTTTTGCATACCTCCCTTTCTTGAAATTGAAAGCAAGAGCCAATCCCATTTCTTGTGCATGGAACTTGTCATCTTTCCAAAAGATGAGAGGTCATGCTAAGGCTTTCTGATAAGTAGCACAATCCTTCCTTTCATGCTGCAAACTATCATACCACATATATATTTTCCTTGGTTTAAGACCTAATATATTTCTTCTTTTCTCTTGTCCTTTCTCGTCCAATTTTGTGACCTTCAACTGAAGATCCCACACATCTTTAACCAATTCATCTAATACACCTTTCCTAACAATGGGAACAGTAGGTGTAGCCATAAGGTTAGCAAAAGATGTAGGTGACTTATTGGATACATTAACTATTTTTCATGTAACAGTGGGCAAGCTAGATACATTCAATCTTCCTCTTCTCCTATGCTTTTTCACCAATGCAGTAACAACTTTCTTAACTTGCATCCACTCTATTTTAAGCATTTTCTCTGTAGTATGATCCTCTAACAAATCATCAAGCTTCTCTTGAAGCTCAAGATCTACTGCCTGTAGAAACAATTCAATTTTCTGACTTGCAAGAGCTTGTTGTTTTGCAAGATCTAACTCCTCAAACTAACTTTCAAACTCTCTTAATAAATTTGTAGCCATAAGACCCTTATTGGGTTGTAGAACCCACTCCTGGAAAGTCTTGCTGGTAATCAAATTGGTGTCTTCAATGTAAAATTATTTCCTAAGTGTCTTCTTAAAAGCTAGCCAGTTCGCATCCTGCATGTACAATTCAGTAACTTGGGCTTTCAATGCATGTACAGTGATGGACCTAAAAACGGGCCGGCACTGGCTCATGCACTAGCCGGACCTCGTCACTACGCACAAGACAACCCCTCGGCCTCGTGGCCAGGAGCGTCTATCAAAATCTCTGCCTTCCTAAACATTGCGTTTGTAATACGTTGTAGTCCAACTGATCTGATAGCCTCCAATTTTGTCATCAAAAAGGCTAAAAGATTTGGGATCTACATTGACAAATTATTCATTTTATCAAAAATATTTGTGTTATTGTATCTAAGTTGTACTTCATTGATATATATTTTTACCATTGTAAATGCTTGGCTTGGAGCTATAAAAGCCATTGCATATGTTCCTTGATTTTAAAAACCTTAGGAATCTTGCCTAGAATACATGTAACACATAAGGGTTTCAACCTTAGTCTTTTTGTATGGTCAAAAATATTTGATTTAATAAAGGTTCAAAAGGGTGCAATTGGGGTTCTTGGGGAAAAGTGGTTGAGGAGGTTGGAGCACGGCAGATTGTGGTGCCTCTTTAACTTCTCTCTTCCCTCTTTTCCAAACTCTCTTTGTCCATCCTTCTTCTTGCTCTTCTTTTGTGCTGCAACTATGGATCTTGAGTGTGTAGAGGAAGAGGAGGAGCCTCCTGATCTTGTTTCTTGATTGGTGAGGGTGTGTCTTGAGTCTTTTGTGTGTGTGTGTTCATGGCAAGAGAGGCTTGTTTGCAGGTTTCATGGTGAGGAGCAAAGCTCCAAGCATATACTTTGCTGCTCGGTACCCTGGTTTTATGCTTTCTTGAGTGCTGGGTGAGAGCTAGTCATTTTTTGTTCCGTTGCCGGGACTGGGCTGGCCATGGATTCTGCAAAGTGAAGAGAAAGTGTTGAAGATCTCTGAAGCAGCAAGAAGCTACACGCAGATTTGTTTCTCACAAGCTCTATTTTACTGGCAAGTCTACAAATTGAGAATCAAGTTTCTTGTGGATGAGGGGAGGAGGAAGAAAGAAGGGCCATCTTGGAGCAGAGGCTAGCAGAGATGAATGTGGAGAAGGAGATCAGATGTCTTGGGCAATCCCCATTTCATGGGCGAGTTAGTTTTACTATTGCACTTGAGGTATTAGAAGAAGAAAAAAGATTAATGAAAGAAGAAGAAAAGGGGCGATGCCGACAGTAAGCCGCTGTTGATCTTCGGCTGCAACAGCGATCCAGGTGTAAAATATTACACAGCGCAGCGAACAGAATCTGAGAAAGAGATAGAGAGTACACAACAGATAAGAGGAGAATCAGTAAAATTCTTTAACTCCAAACAACTGATACAAAGATGGCTCTGTCCACCCGTGCGCTTCCACTGAGTGAAGCTTAGATGGCGATCTAGACAGAAGATAGGCGAAGAGCTTAAGGCTAGCTGGAACAACAACTTTGACTGGGTGAAAGATGAGTGTGAGATGGCTGCGAAGGGGTTTAGCTTTTATAGCCCGCGTAGGTCGTTAGGTCGGCCTGCTGACCGACCTACCATATGAACCTCCACTAGTCGGCCAGGGAATATTCCAGGGAATATTCCCTTTACCATCGGGCCGGGGGCGCTGCCCCCGGACCCCCGCCAGGGGGGCCGCTGGCCCCCCTGGGACCCCCCAGCCAGGGGCCGCTTCCGCGGCCCCCGGACCCCACAATAGGGGCCCCTTTTAACTCCCTTACCACGCAACTCAATGCAATGTGCCTCGAGTTGCTACCAGCTTAACCACTCCGTCTAACCCAAAGATTAGACCCACAACAGTCACCTTTTTGCCATCCGGTCACATAGACCTCATCTGATATACAAGTCAGGACTCCACCAATGTCCGGGCTCACATTTGGCTTCTCCTCATAATGGGGGCCTTACAACTTTGAGCACCATGGATCATTGGTAGCACCTAATGAGGGTGGGGCATTGATCATATCTAACACCCCCCCTCAATGTCCACCCATAGGTGAACTATCTCCTCGGCCCAATGCCGAGTCTCTGAAGATGAACTTGAAGCAGATCCTTCGTAAGTGCTTTGGTGAAGATATCTGCTCCATTCTCCTCTGTTGGACAGTAGACCAATTCCACTATCCCATCCTCCATCAAATCACGCACATAGTGATACTGGATCTCTATATGTTTGGTGCGTGCATGAAACACTGGATTTTTGGCAATGGCGATGCAACTCTGATTGTCACATCTCAGCACAGTTGGTTCTTCATCCTGCACTCCCATATGCCATAGAATCCTTCTCAACCATACGGCCTCACATGCAGCAAAACAAGCTGCCTTGTACTCTGCTTCGGTAGAAGACAATGCCACTGTTGGTTGCTTCTTACTAATCCAAGAGAAAATTCCTGAACCCAAAGAGAAACAATAACCAGAAACTGACTTCCTGGAATCAATGTCTCCTGCCCAATCTGAGTCACAGTTCCCCACAAGAGAAGTTCCGAAACTGTATGTGATACCATAGTCAAGAGTTTTCTTCAAGTATCTGAGCACCCGCATCCCAGCCTTCCAATGACTCTCATGAGGTTTGTTTGAGAACCTGCTCAAAACACCAACAGCAAAACTGATATCTGGTCTGGTGTTACACAAGTAGATCAGACTGCCGACCAACCTCCTATACCTCCCAATGTCTGCTAATGCTGATGTATCCTCGACGGATAACTTTGCATTCACCTCCATAGGTGTAGCTATCTCCTTGCACTCGGTCATGCCAAATGCCTTCAAGATCTCCCATGCATACTTCTTCTGAGAGATGAAGATCTTTCCTGGCTCTTGCCAGACTTCAATCCCCAAACAATAGTGCAGCAAGCCCAAGTCTGTCATTTCAAACTCAAAACTCAAAGCCTTTCGAGTTTGGTTGATCATATCTTCATAGTCACCTGTAATAAGAAGGTCGTCCACATATAGGACAATCACTACAGACTTTTTACCATCCCTGTAAACATACAAGTTAGCATCTGAGGCACATCTTTTGAAGTTTAGGTTTAAAAAGAACCTATCTATCCGCTGGTACCATGCTCTAGGGGCTTGTTTCAGCCCATACAATGCCTTCTTCAGTTTACACACTTTGTTCTCAGAATGGGGGGCCTCAAACCCTGGTGGCTGAGCCACGTACACCTCCTCCTTGAGGTCACCATTTAAGAACGCTGACTTAACATCCATTTGGTACACTGGCCACTTCTTGTGGGCAGCCACTGCAAGTACCGTGCGAATAGTGGTCATTCTGGCAGTTGGGGCAAATGACTCTTGAAAATCAAACCCTTCAACTTGTGAAAATCCTTGGGCAACCAGTCTAGCTTTGTACTTTTCTAAGGTACCATCAGCCTTGTACTTTACCTTCCAGATCCACTTGGTGCCAATAATCTTCCGCTTTGCTGGCCGATCCACTAGCTCCCAAGTGTCATTCTTCATTATGCTGTCATACTCCGCCTGCATAGCAGCCTTCCATGATGGATCTGCAAGTGCTTCTTCTAAGTCAGTTGGCTCCTTTACTTCTCTCATAATCTCAACCATCAAGGCCATGTTGACTATGTGAGCAGAAGCCCTCCTTTGCTCCTCTATTCTCTGAGACCTCCTTGGTCCGTCTGCCTTCTCCTCAACAGATGCAGGCATAGGATTATTGTGGTCATAGAGCTGCTTCACCCAGCGCGGCAATGGCTTTTCCGGTGGGGTGATGTCAGGTTGGTGAACTTTTTCCTCATCATCTGAAGATGATGCTTCCTCCTCCTTAAGGATAGGGATAGCTCTCGGGACAGGTTCATAGTGGACTACTTCTTCGCTTGATGATAAAGTGGAAGACCTTGCCTTCTCCTCCTCCACTGTATGCGGCTCCTCCTTGAACACCACATCACGGCTCGCGATGATCTTCTTTGCCTCTTGGTCATATAACTTGTAAGCCTTCTGCTCATCACTATAACCCAAGAAGATACATTTTCTGCTTTTTGGTTGTAACTTGTTTCTCTTCTCATCTGGAACATGTGCATAACATTCACATCCAAAAATTCTGAAATGTGAAACAGATGGTTTCTTACCAGTGTAAGCCTCATGAGGTGTTTTTCCCTTGAGAGCCTTTGTGTAGCTCCGATTTAGAATGTAGACTGCAGTATTAACAGCTTCAGCCCAAAAATGGTTAGGCAATCCCTTGCCCTTTAGCATGCATCTTGCCATCTCCACAATGGTACGATTCCTGCGTTCCACAACACCATTCTGCTGAGGTGTGTGAGGCGTCGTCAATTGACGCTTGATCCCTTTGCTCTTGCAAAAGCCTTCAAACTCCTTTGAGTTGAACTCACCACCACCATCTGTTCTAAATTTCTTCACACTTTTCCCTGTTTCATTCTCAACAAGTATTAGCCATTCTTTAAACTTACCAAAAGCTTGAGCCTTATCACGAAGGAAGTACACCCACATCTTCCTACTGTAGTCGTCGACAATCAACATAAAATAAGAAGATCCCCCCAAGGCCTGTGTAGGCATCTTACCACACAAGTCAGCATGCACCAACTCTAGAGGAGCATGTGCTCTATTCTTGCTTTCTTGTGGAAATGCCTTTCTCTGTTGCTTGCCCATCATACAAGCTTCACATGGTTCCTTCAATTCAGTTATTGTAGGTAGGTGAGCAACCATACCTTGCTTTTGCATCTCCTTCAATACTGCAAATCCGATGTGTCCAAACCTTTCATGCCAAAGCTTACTTGTGCCCACTCCAGCGGTGGCTGTAAGAGCACTTAGCTCATACAGGTTGTTCCTCCTTTCTCCTTTGCCAACAATTGTGCCAGCACTATCAATAATTTCTGCACCTGTCTTCTTGAACCTCACTTCATGACCAAGATCAGTTATGGCAGCAACTGATAAGAGATTTCTCCTGATTTCGGGAACATACAACACATTTGAAAGCTTTTTTACTTCACCATTTGCAGCAACAAAAGAAATAGTACCTGTGCCCGCAGCAGGGCATTTAGCATCATTTCCAACCGTCACAGTGATGGATTCTTGTAGAGGCTGCATAGAACTGTATAGACCTTTCTTGTTGGTCATGTGACGGGAGGCCCCACTATCCAACACCCAAGAGTCAGTGGTAGATTCTTCTTGCGCCGAGGAGCACACTTCCTCAATGGTCGCCATGAATAATTCCAACTCTGCTTCAGCCGTATTGGCTGTCTCTTTCCCTTTACTTTTAAGGGTACCATTCTTTTCATCTGCCTTCTTGACACGACAATCTGCAATTGCATGTCCTTTCTTCTTACAGTAGAAGCACTCTCCTTGAAACTTCTTCTTGCCGCCCTTCTTCTTTTTGTCACCATCATTTTTGGTGGAGGAAACACCTTTGCCTTTTGCATTGGCAGAGAATGCAGCATCTCCATTGTTGCTTCCTTCTCGGGCTTTCAGCCTCAACTCCTCCTCCATTAATAATGCACAAAACTCCTCAAAAGTCAAAGCTTGAGGTCTCACCTGAGTATTAAGGGCAGTTACTAGTCCATCAAACTTTTGTGGACAAATCCGAAGACACCTCCGAGCTAGCTCTTCGCTAGTCTTTTGTATCCCAGCGCCAGCCATCTGGTCGCGCAGATTCTTAATCCGAGTGATGAATGCTTCAACCGTCTCTCCTTCAGCAAACTTCTCCGCTGCTAGTTGATTCTCCAAGTTTTGAATCCTTGTTTGGTTTCGTGTTTCATACTGACTCCTTAGTACATTCCAAGCCTCTGACGCTTTGGTTGTATGCTGAATCAGAGTCAAAACACTGTCAGAACAGCTTGTAACTAAGGCACACAATGCATCTGCATTCCTTCGTTTCCAAGCTCGTAGAAGATCTGCATTCGGAGGAATCATCACACTAGGATTTGATGGGTCGGGGGTAGGCTGTGGTTCTGCGTCAGTCCCCAGCACAGTCTCCAGAAGCTCATAAGAATCAAGGATAGTAGTAATTTTGAACTTCCACAAGGTGTAGTTTGTACCATCTAACTTGCCTTCGCTGAAGGTTGGTGGACGAATCCTCAGTGTTTGAATAGCCGGTACAGCAGCACCACCTCCTGCACCGCTTCCTGATGCGCCAGAACTGCTTCCCGGAGTCGACATCGTTTCTCTTTGCTGTTGAAGCCTTTGCCTCTTGCACTCTCTCCGATCTCTAGAGCCCCCTGGGCTCTGATACCATGTAAAATATTACACAGCGCAGCGAACAGAATCTGAGAAAGAGATAGAGAGTACACAACAGATAAGAGGAGAATCAGTAAAATTCTTTAACTCCAAACAACTGATACAAAGATGGCTCTGTCCACCCGTGCGCTTCCACTGAGTGAAGCTTAGATGGCGATCTAGACAGAAGATAGGCGAAGAGCTTAAGGCTAGCTGGAACAACAACTTTGACTGGGTGAAAGATGAGTGTGAGATGGCTGCGAAGGGGTTTAGCTTTTATAGCCCGCGTAGGTCGTTAGGTCGGCCTGCTGACCGACCTACCATATGAACCTCCACTAGTCGGCCAGGGAATATTCCAGGGAATATTCCCTTTACCATCGGGCCGGGGGCGCTGCCCCCGGACCCCCGCCAGGGGGGCCGCTGGCCCCCCTGGGACCCCCCAGCCAGGGGCCGCTTCCGCGGCCCCCGGACCCCACAATAGGGGCCCCTTTTAACTCCCTTACCACGCAACTCAATGCAATGTGCCTCGAGTTGCTACCAGCTTAACCACTCCGTCTAACCCAAAGATTAGACCCACAACAGTCACCTTTTTGCCATCCGGTCACATAGACCTCATCTGATATACAAGTCAGGACTCCACCAATGTCCGGGCTCACATTTGGCTTCTCCTCATAATGGGGGCCTTACAACTTTGAGCACCATGGATCATTGGTAGCACCTAATGAGGGTGGGGCATTGATCATATCTAACACCAGGGCGGTGTAAGAGCTTGGGACTGTAGATCTCATGCGATCTCTGCAGTTGTCACTACCGTAGACGAATCTCATGGACTGTGGAGTTGCACGCTTGGGGGCAAACTGTCAACGACATCGAAGCCTCCCTCCAAAGAATTCCTGTGGAACCAGCCGTGAGGGCCACCATTCGAATCAGGCAGAGGGAATGCAAGACGGAGAGGGAGAAGAAGAAAGCTCGAAAAGGGAAGCCCCTCTCTTTTGCTCTTGCATCACACGGAGATAAGGCGCCTTCCTTCATTCCTTGCCATTGCCGTCTCCTGATCTCTTGCTTCCTTCCTCCTTCGTCTCCTCTGTTTCGCGGCCCTGTTTGTGACCAGAGATCGTTCGTCCTCATCCTTATCCACAGGCGGCGTCTGCACGAGACGGCAATATAAAAAAAAGATAATCTCTTGCTTTAATAAAACCTTAAAATCCTAAGGTCCTTATAAAGCTAGTTCCTATGCAACGTTACAATGAAGCCTTCATATAAAAGCCAAAGCATTAGAATCTTTCGGGTGGGAGAACATTAAAGTTAAATCTGATGAAGTGGGAGTGCTACTTTGAAGATCTTTTGTTTTGTGGGTTTTTCACCTTTTTGGTGTCAAATTGGTGGATTTTCAATGTTTTTTCTTCATGGAGATAGTGTGTCTCCCAAAATCAAAGCATTGTGGTATTCATCCTTATCAGTGTATTAGTTAGTGATGGGTGTTTGGAATCAAGACAAAATATTGATGTGAAGAGATAATGGTTGTTGAAGAAGTGGACAAATGATCCATGGAAGTGTGAAGAAATGAGAAGAAGGATATGATGTTTTTCTTGAAGCTTACAATGGAAGTTTACCATGGTTCTTTGGTTCGCGGGAGCTCACCAATTTAAGTGTGGGAGGAATGATAGCCTCCAATTTTGTCATCAAAAAGGCTAAAAGATTTGGGATCTACATTGACAAATTATTCATTTTATAAAAAATATTTGTGTTATTGTATCTAAGTTGTACTTCATTGATATATATTTTTACCATTGTAAATGCTTGGCTTGGAGCTATAAAGGCCATTGCATATGTTCCTTGATTTTAAAAACCTTAGGAATCTTGCCTAGAATACATGTAACACATAAGGGTTTCAACCTTAGTCTTTTTGTATGGTCAAAAATATTTGATTTAATAAAGGTTCAAAAGGGTGCAATTGGGGTTCTTGGGGAAAAGTGGTTGAGGAGGTTGGAGCACGGCAGATTGTGGTGCCTCTTTAACTTCTCTCTTCCCTCTTTTCCAAACTCTCTTTGTCCATCCTTCTTCTTGCTCTTCTTTTGTGCTGCAACTATGGATCTTGAGTGTGTAGAGGAAGAGGAGGAGCCTCCTGATCTTGTTTCTTGATTGGTGAGGGTGTGTCTTGAGTCTTTTGTGTGTGTGTGTTCATGGCAAGAGAGGCTTGTTTGCAGGTTTCATGGTGAGGAGCAAAGCTCCAACAATATACTTTGCTGCTCGGTACCCTGGTTTTATGCTTTCTTGAGTGCTGGGTGAGAGCTAGTCATGATCCTAACCCAATGTTACTCCTCACAGGGAGTCCCTTTCACATAGCCAAATAGGCCCGAATCACATACACATGGGGTTCCTCCTACGGCTGAATGCCATCAACCCTCTGCGACTCTCCTACACCTTGGGGATTAGCCCCTCGATGCGTCGCTCAACAAATAGACACATCGCACAAAAATCACTCAAGGTACCAAATAAACATGCCCAGGAATGTACCATTGTCCTTACTTGATTTCCCCTCTAGGATCCCACGACTAGCCTACAGCATGGGTATCTCACTGCCTCTCAACGTAGGTCAGGTCCTCATAAACCAATTGCAATGCATGTCCAGGAGCTGATCAATGATACTTTTAAAACTTTTTTCATGCTCCATGCATTTGGTGGATGTCTAGTGCTCAAACATTTTGCAAACAATATTGTGCACAAGTGCAAAAACATCCTTTTAATGGTTTCCAACTACCGATCGTGCTTCGTTGCATGGCATTTTACGGCTTTTTCCCTTATTTTTCATATCAAAAGCGGACAAAACCGAACTAAAACACGGAAGCAAGGCTGATCTGAAGCAAATCTTCATGCCTCAGCCTCACTATACATTCACGGACATTACTCATAATTTTCCCAATTTTTCGAAGCCCAAAATATAAAATTTCCCTATTTTTTAGGGTTTTTCCACCATTTTTTTGCAAATTTTTCCATTTTCTCCCATTTTTTAGTTGCTGAAAATTAAGTTTAGTTTATGGGCTGTGGCCCTTAGTTCATTTCAGCAGAAAAAGAATTTAAGTAGGTGTGGATTAATTTCTTGCATCATTTTTAGTCCAAAAACCCCTATTTTCCTTCATTTTTATGGTTTTTCGTGTCTCGGTTTTCTATTTTCTGCTATCCCACACATGTTTTTCTGATTTTTAAATGATGAACAGCCAAAAAATAGCTCAAAGCACGACATATTCAAAACTCAATCCATATGAACACATTTTTATCAACCGAATTTGCATCAAAAGACCATTTTCTTTGTAAAAACAATTATTACCGTGTCTTGCGGGTTTTTCCATTAAATTTGGCACGTCCCACGATTTATTTCCAGCCATGAATTCTGCTTGGAATCAGCAATCTACAATGATTTGGCATTGCCCTTCAGTCTCGTCAAGAATCGGCATCCATCCGGTCATCCATTTCCATTCTACTCTTCTACGCACGAACGAGGGTTAAGAGGAGAGAGAGGGAGGAGAGAGAAAGACTGATTTCTCTCTCTCTCTACAGTCCACCATTGCGGGAGCGGAGACCGGCGATACGAAGCGTAGACTAGAGGCAGAACCCCGGCCTGATCATCTTCATGGCTTGTGTATGAAGCCTCATCATGATTTGGGGGGGGGGGGGCGCGATTTTTTCGGCGACTGAAAAACAGCCGCTGCCCCCCCCCCCCCCTACATCACGTTTTTTGGAGGGGGGGGGGTGCCAAAGGTCACCTCCCCTCCCTTACACCTCTTGGGATTTCCCAATTTGGGCCCCCCTTTGGGCACCCCGGCCAGTTTCGGACCATCTTCCGCGTAAGAACTCCGATCGTCCGTCTGAAAATTTCTATGAACTCGTCTCGACATCCCGCACTGACCGGCAGCTCCATTGACTGGCACAGGCACACGGAAAAATTATGAAAATTCTCGGAGTGTCGTATGGGCTCCCGTCAAGCACTTAACGCTTAAAATCGTCCTAGGTCGAGCTGCCGCCTTCGTGGTTGAGCATTTTCCCCCGCATTTCCACATTTTTCTCCTATTTTTAGGCTCGTTCAGAGGCCTAAAATCCATCCTTCATTGGCGACCACGGGATAGGACGACTCAGTCCATCGAACCCACGAACATATCTGCACATAAACAACCAAAGAAGCATCACACGAATACAAAAAATATATATAATAAAACTCAGCACAATGCTCCCCCTACCCCTGGACAAAACCAAGGCATGACATCCATAAGGAATAGGCCTAGCATCATCTAATAGAAGATCCGAAGTGAGTCACTAACCAACTACTCCAACACAGCCAAACTAAAAAACCTATCAAAGAGGTTGCCCTAAGTGGTAGTCTGAACTACTTACCAACTAAAGACAACACAACTAGGAGCTCCTATAAGGCGAGGACTCCTATAGACTGATCAAAGAATATGTTCTTTCAGTACATTTCTTCTTTTAGGGTTTTTATTTTATTGACATACTTGGGCATGTAAAAAGGAGGGAGCTAAGCGTAGTGACCCAAGGAGAACAGGGCATCAGTCTCAGGACCTGTCTCGGCACCCAAGAACCTACCAAGCCCTCGCAAGGCGACACTTAAACCTTTTCTAACGCTCACTTTTATTTTCGCTCCAACCTTCATTGTTTTGGTATTTCATTTGGTTTGCAGCAAGAAGCCACCCCTAGGAAGACAAGGTATCGGCCCCGGGTCTGACTCGTCCCCAGGAACCTACCAGGCCCTCGCAAGGCAATGATCAACTACTTATATATTTTCATTTCTTTTCTTTTCTTTGATAGGGGCTAGAACCCCTTTTTACACACCTTCGTATTTATATTCATCTGTTAGGATGTGCCCGATTTCTTGGCATCATTAGTATTATCTGCTGACAGGCTTCTCTAACTGCCTCACTACTAACAAGAACTCCTAGAACGGCTGCCTAGCAGGTTAGCAGAACAGGGCCACTAGGGCATTCCTCTAAAACAGGTCTTTTGATGTCGAACAATGTCTTTACAGGAGTCAATGACTACTCCAACCTCCCTCAAACATACTTAGCCTAAACTTGGGACTTCATGCCTTGGTTGCCGATCCCTAACAAAAATGTGTCCCCTCGACAAGTACAAATACACATATAACAAGAAAGAAAGGTACTCGTAAAGGAGAAATATCACCTGGATTGGCCACAAGAAGCTTCCATCGCAGCAAAGGCTCCGCCAGGCTCCACCAAAGTCCATGAACCACGAAATCTGTCCAGCACAACATTAAAACAAAAACCCAATTAAACGTACCTGCACTAGACAGGGAAATGCCCCTCTTGGCCTAATGAAATGAAACACTTTACTACAAAACTGCATCGGCCCTCTTGGCCTAATGAAATCAAACATGACTATGCAGAACATCCTCCTGGAAACAACTATGATAGACAGCAAAGCATACCATTCCCAGGGGAACAAAGGCTCGTAGCCCTAAACTAGGTGCATTAGATTATGACCTATCCCTTCAGCGTATACCGCAAGAGGTGTTCGCATCACATGTTGTCTAGCCAGTCTATGGGTCTAAGATAATAAAGGTAGATGAGTCTCGCTTACCCTCTGCATCACCCAAATCAACCATCGTCTGCCAAAGAGGGCATGTTCAGAAAGCATACCCCACAAACGACCAGGTCCTGTCTCACCATCAATAGATATATCGGGACAAGGGCCACAATTAAAGAAGAGGTCCTCTTCATTCGCAAGATTAGCCAAAGAATCGGCAAACTGATTCCAATTCCGTGGAATCAGCTGAAAAGACACTCTGTCAAATTCGTCGAGCAGGGCTATGGCAGTATGATGGTACATACAAAGGATGGGGTTTCGTACCATGTACGTCCCATTGAGTTGATTTAAAACCAACTGAGAGTCCCCTTTCACCAACAACTGGCGGATACCACCCTTCTTCGCAATATTCAAACCCATAATCAGGGCTTTGTATTCTGCCATGTTATTGTTAAAATTCACCCCGAGATAAACAGCTAACTTCATGACAATGCGTCGTCGGGGGTCTCGGATGACAACTCCTACACTTCCTTTTTTGCATGGACCCCTGGACACCCCATCAAAGTACAAAGTGTACGTCCATAAAGGGTTTACATATCCTGCCATCCTGAACTCTACTCGTAATTATGGTAATCGAAATTCAGCATATTCAACGGGTGGACAGTAGGTTCCATCCCTCCATCGTCATTGAATTCAACAGGGATACTCGTCAAAATTTGTAGGCAGTGATGGCAGAAGACCTTGATCTCCCAAATAAATGTCCCGCCTTCTTGCTCAATCACCTTGTATCCTTTGCTCCACCAAATGAGCTTTCCCTGATGATACCTTTGCTCTAAATATGGGTGTTCTAAATAAGGGATCAGACGACCCATCAACCTCTATCACGATTTCCTTGCATATGTTTGATCGATCTCGCCTAGACCTGCAACGCAGTCATAGCATTAGTGCAATCAGAAATAATAAGGTTTAATCTTATGAAGATTAACCTTATTTTTAAATTCTATCCCCTCAAGGTCAGCTAACAACACTGTAGATTTATTCTTTCCTATTCTAATGATCCTATAGGGCCCGTCCCATTTGGGTTCTAGCTTGCCTGGAAATAATTCTCGTCGTGCGTCATAATACAGAACAAGCTGTCCTTTCTTGAAGGTGTATTTCTTGGCTTTGAGGTCGTGTAGCTGCTTCATTCGGCGCTTTGCCACTTCTTGGTGCAATAAGCTTTGCAACTTAAGCTCATCTAAATGTGCCAGTGTCGTCAAGCGCTCAAAAAGTGCATTTTTATCGCTCAAAGAATGATTTTGATGGCAAACCGAATAGTGGCAGCTCAATCTCTAAAGGCAAGACACACTCCTCCCCATATACTAACTTGAATGGGGTATGGCCAGTGGCTCGTTTGAAGGTCGTATTATAGGCCCACACTGCCACGTATAACTTTTTATCCCAATCTCGTTTCTTTTCCGACACGATTTTGGACAGGATGCCCACAAGTTGCTTGTTGGTACTTTCAACCTGACCATTGGCTTGCGGATTATATGGGATTGTCTTATTATGCTTGATTTGCCACATCTGTGTCAAACCTTTGATCATCTTATTCAGGAAATGGGTTCCGCGGTCCGACACTAATTCTTTCGGCGGACCAAACCGGCATATTATCTGCTCTAAAAGGAGACTAACAGTTTCTTTAGCATCATCTTTCCTTGTTGCATGTGCTTCTGACCACTTCGTGAAGTAGTCGGTTGCGACAATGATGTACCTCTTTTGCGTAGTCGACGATGGAGTAATAGGACCCACAAAGTCTATTCCCCACTTCTCAAATGGAAGTATTGCCATAATAGGGGTGAGTGGTCGTTTCCTATTCTCTCGACTATCATGCCGTTGGCAAATATCGCATCGCTTAACATACGCAAACGCATCCTGGAAGATGGCAGGCCACCAATAACCTGCTCTTAAAGCCTTTTGTGCTGTAAGCTGTCCAGCAAAATGGCCACCGCAAGCAGAATCATGGCACTCTTCCAAAATGAATGGCACCTCGTCAGGCATTACACACCGGTGATAGATATCATCAACCCCTTGCCGATATAATGTACCTGCGATCAAAGCAAACTTTAACGCTTGCTGCTTAATTTTCCTTCTCTCAGCTTTAGATAATTCGGATCCCGCCTCTCCTGTTGATAAATAATGCGTTATTGCAGCATACCAGGAGGGAATAGATGCCGTATCTATTTTAAATAACAACTCCATGTCACTACCTTCAGCCACAAATTCTTTCGGCTCCCCAAAGTCCACAAGACATTCCACGATGCCTTGCAACCTTGGTGGCTTACTCTTGATTTCACAATCAAATTCCTGCAAAGTGATTAACCACTTTGCTAGACGATCGGGCGGTTGTAGCTTATTCATCAATAGTGGAAGTCCCTCCGCCTTCATATAAAGCACGACTTTCTCATAGAGAATGTAATGCCTGAATTTCTTGGTCCCAAAGACCATCGCTAGACACAATTTCTCCATGTAAGTATAATTGATTTCGGATACCCCTAGCTTCCGACTAGCAAAAGCAATCGGGTGGTACCACTTCTCTTCCCAAATTTGGGCTAAACAGCAGCTGATACTATACATGGTGGCTGTTGAAAATATATAAAACACCTCACCTCTTTTAGGTGCTTTTGAAACGGGCGCTCTTGCTAGCTCTTGTTTCACATCCTCGAATGCTACCTTACAAGGGTCACCCCATACAAATGAATAGCTAAAGGACAATAAATTTGTAAGCGGCAACGTTCTTTCTACTAAGGCGTTGATGAATCTTCGGTAGTAACCAACCGAAGACAGAAAGCTATGAACTTCCTTCGGAGTGCGTGGTGGACCCATGGCAACTATAACTTTAACCTTCTCGGGGTCTGTCGCAATTCCTACCGAACTGACCACATGACCCAGCAATAGCCCATAAGGTACTCCAAAAACACACTTCCGTGGGTTTAGGGCGATGCAAAATTATCTACAGCGCTCAAAGCATTTTCTTAGAATGATCAACTGCCTTTCTCTCAAGGTGGCAGCCCGTAAGTCATCAATAAACACCTTCAACTCTTCGGGGGATATGTCACCGAATGTCTTATCGGCTGTTCGTTGCCACGAACCAGGCACATTGCATAAACCAAAGGCCATCACATGGTACGCAAAAGTACCAAACACAGTAATGAAAGTTGTTTTCAACTTGTCCTCTTCTGCAATTGCCATTTGGTTGTATCCTGCAAAGTAATCCATAAACGAATATATCTCCCTACCCGCTAATTGATCCAAAATCTGGTCAATAAATGGCAACGGGTAGTAGTCCTTAACTGTCTGCTTATTCAGCTCTCTAAAGTCTACACATAAACGGATTTGATTATTATTCTTCTTTCTAATCACAACTGGCGAACACCATTCCGTGTGTTGCACAGGAAAAATCAAACCCGCTTCTCGAAGCTTCTGTAACTCTTCAAACAGGCCGTCCCTCGATTTGAAAGGCATACGCCTTACTTTCTGCCGTACAGGACGACTGCCCTCTTTCAACGGAATTGTATGAATAGCAAGACTAGGAGGAATGCCTCTCAACTCATCATAACTCCATGCAAAGATATCATGGAATTCCTGGATCAAGGCCACATAGTCCTCCCTTTCTGTTGTACTGAGCATAGAACCTAATTTGATTGGCCACGAATCATCAAGCGTACCAAGGTCTAGCTTGATAACATCTACATCTCTTACACGATCTTGGCCCTCTATCGGCTCGTTCAAAGTGATCTGATAGATGTCCTCCGTGGTGGATCCCTCTTTGGACTCATCACTCGATGATGTCTCACTGGCAAATAAATCTTCTAATGTCTCCAATTCTGTAGAAGATAGAGGAGCTCTCTCACTCTGCGGGGACTCAGGATAAGCATCAACCACCACACGCTGGGCACCTTTGCCGAATATTAGCCGACCGGCAGGTATATCTACTTGGCAATCCGCTTGCAAGATCCAAGGTCGTCTGAGTAATACTTGGTAACTTGGCCGGCCTGCAAAACGAATCACCCTAAAGTCCAACATGCATTCTACATTTGCAACAGTAACATGGACCTTAGTAATGCAGCCTTCTGGCTGTCTCAAACTATCATCTGCCATTCTGAGAATTGTAGAGGTATCTTTCTGGATCGCAAGACCCAACCTTTCCATCAGTTCAGAACTCATAATGTTAACAGATGATCCCGTGTCGACAATGGCATAATCTAATAATATCCCATCGACATAGGCTGCAACCCTTGGGCAATGCTTCTCAGCATGCTCAAACCAGTCATCACCTACTCGCACAATACCCAAAGGTTCTACAATATAACTGGTACGCAGGATCTTTCTAAATTCCTTGCGTACTCCTGGGGAAAGCTTAATAAGCTGTAAAAGATTCACATCTGGTTTGACTTCACAAAGAGAGCTCGCCAAATCGAATTCATGATAGCTCAATAGAGCTCGCTTTTCACGCCAAACCATCCGCTCTTTAGGTCGCTGAACCGGCTTTATTGCCTCTTTCTTAACTTTCCCCTTCTTCTTTGGTGGTTCCTTATCGGCTTTACTTTCTACGGGCTTCAAAGGTCCCCCTTCCATGGCAGGATCCAAAACTTGCGTTCCTTTGTCGCCTTGTTTAGGGTTTCCGTCGACAGGCTTATCCTTATCGGCTTCTCTACCCTTTTGACCTCTTGTAAGAACAGCTCGTAAATTAGAGGTTTCAGTATCGTTAACACGTACAGCCTCAATCAAACTAACCCCACTACCACTTGGTAGCTCCTCCACTGTCGTCTTTGGTCATTGAAGTATTTGTTTAGGCCTGTCCTCTCGCTGGGAATCATTTCCTGGGGCACGATGATTAACAGGCCCTGGTTGCCGACTTCCTCGCTGGAGGGAACTGATCTTACTCCAGCAAGTAGCTGCTAAATGGCCAGATTTTCCACAGATATCGCACTTAACATTCGGGCAATTCCTTGGATAGTGCTGCCCACCACACCATTTGCAACTAAACCTCGAAGGTGCACCCTCATCTGGGTATCTACTTCCTATCAAATTTTGTTGTTTTTTAAGGAAGTTGACATCAACGGCTATTTTTCGATACTGCTCCGTAATCATGTCGATATAATGCTTCATCATGTCCTTAACCTCGCCAAGAACATTGGAAGAACTCGACTCATAGCCTTGGTCATTACCCTGTCGTTCCATCGGCCTAACAATTCGATTAGGCACTGGTTGTTGAGCCACAGGCATGGTATTAGAATTGACCGCCTGGCCTCTACCACTTGGAGCCATTTGACTGCCCGTAGGCACCGACATGCTAGGGGGAGCTGGTAATAAAGGGACATTCTACATCATGTTCCCTCTCCCATTAGGGTTAGCCATTGCTATCCCTTGGCCACTACTGCCATTGGCCATTGCCATATTATTTCCCAATATTAAACCCATGTTCGAATTACCTCGAGAAGCATAGGCTGCTTGTAGTCGGGATTCCACCTCTTGTGCTCGTGTAATGGCAATATCTATATCCCCCAAGGGGACACTGCTCAACTGCAATTGGATATTAAAGTCCAAACCATGTAGGAAATATTGCAATTGGGCAGCTGCGGGGATAGGTATAGAGGTGTCCAACTTACGGAAAACCTCTTTTATCTTCTTCGCATAAGCACGAATATCCTCGTGTGGATCTTGGCGGGTCACCTTGAGTACACGCAACCAATATTGCCCACCCCTTTCAGGGGCAAACTCCCTTCGAAAAGCTCCATAAAATGCATCAATGTTCAATATGGTTCCGGCTTCTAAACCATGATACCATATAGCGGCTCTTCCTTTGAGAGTCATGTTGAAGAACATCATTAAATGTCCTTCTTCTTGGATGCGGCAATTAAACATCAGCTTTTGAAACTCCCTAATGTGGAGTTCCGCATCTTCCTCAACTAGCCCATTAAAAATGGGTAGCGGGTAACCTAGAGCCGGCAAATCCGTCGTTCCTGCTGGAATTGCAATAGGCTGCGCCATGACGAGGATTGGATTTGCACTAGGAATAGGGGACGGTGGGGTTACACCTCCCGCACTTGACGTGGACTGGCTTATAGAAGGAAGGGGAGCACTAGAGCTTCCACCTTCTCCTAACTTACTGCCTGTGGTGCTAAGACCACTAGATCCACTCCCTCGTAAGGGTTCAGCACCGCTACGCTTAGGGGAATATCTCCTAAAAATTTCAGTACGTCGCCTAGCTCTTTCGTCTCTTTCTTGCTTTTGGATCTCTGCTAGACGATGCTTATCAATAAATAACGGATCAATCTCAGTATCCTTTGGCATAAACTGCTAGTTGGTCCCTAAACAACCAGGATTCGAGAACCGCCACTTTTAAGCGGCTCCCGGTAGACGCACCACTGATGGACCTAAAAACGGGTCGGCACTGGCTCATGCACTAGCCGGACCTCGTCACTATGCACAAGACAACCCCTCGGCCTCGCGGCCAGGAGCGTCTATCAAAATCTCTGCCTTCCTAAACATTGCGTTTGTAATACGTTGTAGTCCAACTGATCCTAACCCAATGTTACTCCTCAGAGGGAGTCCCTTTCACATAGCCAAATAGGCCCGAATCACATACACATGGGGTTCCTCCTACGGCTGAATGCCGTCAACCCTCTGCGACTCTCCTACACCTTGGGGATTAGCCCCTCGATGCGTCGCTCAACAAATAGACACATCGCACAAAAGTCACTCAAGGTACCAAATAAACGTGTCCAGGAATGTACCATTGTCCTTACTTGATTTCCCCTCTAGGATCCCATGACTAGCCTACAGCATGGGTATCTCACTGCCTCTCAACGTAGGTCAGGTCCTCATAAACCAATTGCAATGCATGTCCAGGAGCTGATCAATGATACTTTTAAAATTTTTTTCATGCTCCATGAATTTGGTGGATGTCTAGTGCTCAAACATTTAGCAAACAATATCATGCACAAGTGCAAAAACATCCTTTTAATGGTTTCCAACTACCGATCGTGCTTCGTTGCATGGCATTTTACGACTTTTTCCCTTATTTTTCATATCAAAAGCGGACAAAACTGAACTAAAACACGGAAGCAAGGCTGATCTGAAGCAAATCTTCATGCCTCAACCTCACTATACATTCACGGACATTACTCATAATTTTTCCAATTTTCCGAAGCCCAAAATATAAATTTTCCCTATTTTTTAGGGTTTTTCCACCATTTTCTTGCAATTTTTCCCATTTTCTCCCATTTTTTAGTTGCTGAAAATTAAGTTCAGTTTATGGGCTGTGGCCCTTAGTTCATTTCAGCAGAAAAAGAATTTAAGTAGGTGTGGATTAATTTCTTGCATCATTTTTAGTCCAAAAACCCCTATTTTCCTTCATTTTTATGGTTTTTCGTGTCTCGGTTTTCTATTTTCTGCTATCCCACACATGTTTTTCTGATTTTTAAATGATGAATAGCCAGAAAACAGCTCAAAGCACGACATACTCAAAACTCAATCCATATGAACACATTTTTATCAACCGAATTTGCATCAAAAGACCATTTTCTTTGTAAAAACAATTATTACCGTGTCTTGCGGGTTTTTCCATTAAATTTGGCACATCCCACGATTGATTTCCAGCCATGAATTCTGCTTGGAATCAGCAATCTACAATGATTTGGCATTGCCCTTCAGTCTCGTCAAGAATCGGCATCCATCCGGTCATCCATTTCCATTCTACTCTTCTACGCACGAACGGGGGTTAAGAGGAGAGAGAGGGAGGAGAGAGAAAGACTGATTTTCTCTCTCTCTCTACAATCCACCATTGCGGGAGCAGAGACCGGCGATACGAAGCGTAGACTAGAGGCAGAAGCCCGGCCTGATCATCTTCATGGCTTGTGTATGAAGCCTCATCATGATTGGGGGGGGGGGGGGGGGGCGATTTTTTCGGCGGATGAAAAACAGCCGGCGCCCCCCCCCCCCCTACATCACGTTTTCTGGGGGGGGGGGGTGCCAAAGGTCACCCCCCCTCCCTTACACCTCTTGGGATTTCCCAATTTGGACCCCCCTTTGGGCACCCCGGCCGGTTTCGGACCATCTTCCGCGTACGAACTCCGATCGTCCATCTGAAAATTTCTATGAACTCGTCTAGACATCCCGCACTAACCGGCAGCTCCATTGACTGGCATAGGCGCACGAAAAAATTATGAAAATTCTCGGAGTGTCGTACGGGCGCCCGTCAAGCACTTGACGCTTAAAATCGTCCTAGGTCGAGCTGCCGCCTTCGTGGTTGAGCATTTTTCCCCGCATTTCCACATTTTTCTCCTATTTTTAGGCATGTTCCGGGGCCTAAAATCCATCCTTCATACAGTGACCCATACAAAATACTGGCTCAATGCAAGTTGAGCCACCTCCCCCAAAGAACTCCATCTTTTGAGCATAGATATGCAAATATGAAAATGCATTCCTACCATTAAACAAATTCATCTCATTCTCTACTTCCTATATAGCATTCATCACAACAATTTCTATTTTACTAGAAGCCAGCATCACCTATTGTTGTTGTTGTACCTACATAAGCATATCTATATTTTGCACTAACTACTACAAAACATCACTAGAAATTTTTTTTGAAGGTTCTCCCATCCTATCTTTCCTCTTTTGATGACTTTTCACATTGGGTTCACTAATGTCAAGGCGTTATAGTCAAAAGGTCATATCCACTAGGGATGAGAGAGAGAAGGAAGTAGAGAATAGGAGATAGAAGAGAAGAGAAAGAATAGACAAGGGATTCAAATATGCCAAAGCCCTTACACAATATAAATACAAAGCTCAATTATTCAAAGCATTATGTATTAATAAAACCTTTAAAGAAAATAAAGAAAATCCTTGTCTAGGACTACTAAAAAGTAGTCTCCAAGCATTACATATCCTAGAGCTCCCTGGTAGACCACCAAAAATGCATATCAAACACTAGCTTCTTCTCTACTACTCATACAACAAATCTGATGGTTCCATTGACTTTTAAAGGGGGTGCATTGTTTGCTGCCTGAAAACTACGATCATGTGCCGTGCAAATTCGGAAGCCCCTTCTTTTTGCATGAGATCTCCCAAATCTAGTTTAAAAGCCACTTGCTTTTTTGCATGCCACCCTATTCTAGAAGTTTTCTACACCTTTTTAGGATATTTACAAGAAATAATATCCAAAATATAAAAAATATACTAAAATGATTCAAAAATCCCATATTTTTGAACCCTCCATACTATGGATAGTGACACTAATAACTAATATGTCATTGAAATCCGAATGATGATGCACTCCATAGTTTTTCACACTGTGTACACATAGTGGTATGACACCCGCGGTCTCCTAAAATCTCTACTTCCTCGAGATGTACTAAGAGATGACTCTATATCATGAGTATACTCATGGATAAGTACTTCTCTCAAAGAGACAGACTGTCTCTACTACTCCTTTCCTTGTGGATTCAATGAATGATGTCTTGACCTCCCTCTGTGAGATCCACCACACTAATTTCAATAACTTATAAATTGCCAAATGTATCTCTAGATAGAGTGAGACACCCCATGATCATGATTGATAGTATAAACTACCAAAAATTTAATGCATTTCAAACTATATATTGACACAAAGTAATGAAATATTGGATGTACTTACTATCAAGGTTAAACATGGCATATCTTGTGCTAATCATAGGATTTTAGTTCTATTAGTTGGTCATCTTTAGAAAATGTGGACATGAGAGAATTCATCATGTCCATTAGTGTGTAGATAGATTTAATAATCTACTTCACCATGTGCTCATCTTTAGTGGATAGGACCCAAGAAGCATAAGGTAGTTTCACACAACCATCAAAGCTCAAGCACCTCCATCTTCCCTGTCTCCTTCAAATCCATTCACTCCCCAAGATTATCTCTCTTTCCTATGATATGGTCCATATAGCAAGCTACCAAAATTCTTGAAAATGTGCATGGGATCCCACCAAATGGTTGATATGTAAATGGGCCCACTATGGCAACTCAAAGAAAACTTAAAATATCACATTTCATTTGGAAGTGACTCCTCATGGAATGTCTTTCACTCATAGTAGCTTTAAGTATTCATTTGTGTGCGGGGCATCCAAGAAATCTCCATCCCAAATCATGGCACTTTGATAAGAATATGGCATACCCCTAAGAGGAAATCTTATTCATGGTCCATGACCTTCAGGAGTGTCCACACAATGGACATGCATGATAACTCGGGGTGATCAGGCCTGTCATAATTGTTATATATAGTAAACACAAGCATAAATGAGCCATGTGATACCAACAACAAGAATAGATGCTCATTTATCTAAGCACTCTCTAATCCAAAAAATCCATGTATGGTTCACATAAGAAT
This sequence comes from Lygodium microphyllum, assembly GCF_053477565.2. NCBI lineage: Eukaryota > Viridiplantae > Streptophyta > Polypodiopsida > Schizaeales > Lygodiaceae > Lygodium > Lygodium microphyllum. The sequence continues at coordinate 119,919,713 of NC_141139.1, forward strand.
GACTCATATATTATAATATAGATTGCATTCCAATATGCTTGCTCATACCTTCCACAGTAATTCCCTCCTCCCATAAAATCTTGATCTCGTCAACTAATGGTTGGAGATATACACACACATTCTTGACTTTATAGTACACATGCCAATTATTAAATTATTGTATATTGAATTCAACACCTAAAATTTGTGTAATTGTCAAGAGGTCTTATGGAGAAAAACTCACATTATCAAGTTAAAAATGGCCTAATTTGGCTTAATGGTAGGATTGTTATTCCCTCTACTTCTTTCAGGCCGAAACTTATAGAGGAGTTACATTCTTTATATGTAATTGAATATTTTGGAGTGTTTAAGACCTATAATAAGATTAGCAAAAGCTTTCAATAGAAATGATTATAGAGAGAAATAAAGGATTATGTAATGAAGTGTATGCCTTGTCAATAAAACAAGGATATAACACATAAGGCAGGTGGTTTGTTGTAGCCATTGCCTATCCCTGAGGACAAATGAATACATATTACCAAGGATTTCATTATTGGCTTATCTATTACCAAAAAGAGGTCGAATAGTATCTATGTTAATAGTGGATAGACTCACCAATATAGCCCATTTTATTATTCTAAGATACAATCTACTACTTCACAAGTGCTAGTCAATTCATGGAGCAAATTTTTACACTACATAGATTATTGTATGTGATTTTGTATGATAGGCATGCCAACTTCATGAGTAACATTTACCATGTGGTATTTAACTCCATGGATACTAAGTTGGCTCCTTCTACAACCCATCATTCACAATTTGATGGCCATATAGAAAGGGTAAATAAATGATTAGAGCCTTAACTTTGCCATTTTTGTCATGATGTGTAGCATGTGTGGGATTCATGGTTGCGTTTGGCTCACTTTGCTTATAATCATTTCACTTATATAGCATTGGAGTTTTACCCTTTCATGCTACATATGGTAATAAGGTGCCCCCACCCATAGTCATTTTCAGTTAGAAGATCAATTCTCATTGATGCCAAGAGATATATTTCACGATGGGCTCCATGAGACCACTGTGGATTCTGTGAGTTTTTTATTCCACGGTAGATTCCATGAGGTTTTGCAGTGGATTTCATAAAACTATATTTATTTTTCGGGGCTTGTACACAAGGTGGATTCCTTGTGTGAGAAGTTGACGGGGACGCCTGTACTTTTGGGCATCATGTTAATTTAATGTGCACGTGGGTGACTCCACAGCAGGTGATTTCGCAAAATACATATTTAAATTAATGGATGTTTATGAGTTTAGAGTACACTCATATTAAATTAAGGTTAGGACAGAGTTCCAACCTATTTATTTATTTTGTAGCTGAAGAGTGCTAGGTATTCACTTTTGTCGACTTAATTTTATTATTTTTTAACAATTGTGAATGCTTCAATTGATGTGTAGAACAGGTAGCGGTGGCATTGGGAAGCACTGAGCAATAGCGTTGTCAGAGGGGTTTTTGTCGAAAGGTCTAATGCACCATGGATCAGAGGCAGAAGGAAGTAGAGACATGAGATGAAAGAGAAGAAAAAGAATACATAAGTGGTAAACACTACAAAATCAAATCACAATGAATTGAATCAATATATATTGAAAAAACCTGGAATCTTTGCACTACTCAAAAACAATCTCCAGGCATTAGATCTCTTGGAACTTCTTCGTAGAACAAAACGTGTATAAAAATTCCAACTCCTTCTTTGCTACTTAGAACCCAAATCTGATGGCTCTGTTGGCTCCAAAAGGGGGTAAAACCCCAAGATACCTGATCACGGATCTCCCAGATCACCCCTTCTTCTTCTTCTTTCAGTTCAATCTGTAGTTTTCAGCCTGTTTATTACGTACGCGATGCACGCGATTTTGTCAATCTGTCCTTGTGAAAATCCCCTAATTGGCTGAAAAAGCCACTAGCTTTTTGCATACCATCCTAATCTAGAAGCTTTTTTTCTAACTTTTTCGGATTTTTACAATAAATAATATCAAAAATAGGCTGAAATTATCTAAAAATCTAGTATTTTTGAATAATCCATGCAACTCACACTAGTACTAGTGGCTCAGTTCACATTGACTCTCTAGATCAAAAAAGAAGTCGGATGATGATGCATTCCATACTTTTTCACACTGTGTACTCATAACATCACGACATCCATCCCCTCTAAACCTATGCATCCGCTGGTATGCGCCACAAAATAGTCCTCTTGGATCAAAGGGCCACAACATTATCTTCCAAAGTAACTGCCGCATAGACAAGGCACCTCCAGGATAAAAAATCCAATGCTCTTCTATTCAACATAGGAACATCTCACCATCCAAACTTGCCCCTCCTGGATCATAAGGTTTTATCAGCATATTCAAGCCACATAGCTTTGCTTTTGAAGACCCTCTAGCTACCATAAACATTCTCACAATGTGCCCATCTTCATAAACATAACAACACCCTTGCTCCTTTTGAATCCACTGCTTTGGAAGCAACCCATGTTGATATTTTAATTCTTGATTTTTCACATCCAAGATCTTCATAACATCATCCATATCCAAGCCATCCATAGCATCATGAGCATCCAGAAATAAGGTATCCATTGTAGTTCCTGGAAAATCATCAAATGGCATCCTGCATTCACTAGCAAGGTCTTCTGACTGCGTAAGAGCCATAGGCATGGTTCCTTGAAGCACAATCTCCTCGGCATCCCCTGGCTTTGATACTTCCTACTGATTGCTCAATAGCAAACAATGATTTTGCCTCTTGCACATCAATAAAATTATTCATAATTTCTTATGCATACTCATCATCCCTTACCACGGCATCCTCCAATGCATTTGTCCAATCATCTAGTGCATCATTCTCATCTTGTTGACTACCCTGCTCCAAATATTCTGGAACCTCTTGAGCACAAGCCTCATCCATAGCAACAATATCAAAGTCATCACTTGCATTAGAAATCAAGTGAGTCTTACATGAACCACACATGGATCCCTTTGCCTCTTCATAAAATACCTTAATGTTGCCAACAGGCTCTTTATCATTTGCATGCAAACAAGTAGCCAAAGAGTCTCATGTTTCTTGCATAGTCCTTTGGTCTAACACTTATGTCTCTTCCTTGTGGATCTCTATATCTTCAATAGCCTCTTGTAAACCTGTCATAGAATCACAAGCTGCATTCACTTTCACTTGTGGAGCAAACAATTCAACCACCAAACTTGAATAGACAACCTTGACTATAGCTTCATCAGAAGCCTTCCACAGGGTAACATCTTCTTGCAAACACTCATCAACCAGAGCCTCAAGTAAGGAATGTGCCTCATGCACATGGTCATTCACCTATAAAGAAGTATCATTGGATAAACTCCCAGTATCATCTACATCAACAGAAACTACAGTAGGCAAGACATATCTATCACTACTATCATGCACATGCGTATCAACACTGTCAGACTTAGGGAATTATTCTTTCAAGGCATCCTTGAACCGTTTCCAAGTTGCACCATGCCTTCGTTGTATACCCTCAATTCGGTCCTTAAGATTTTGCTACACCAACTAGAGAAAATAGACAACCCTTTGTACCTCGGGCACAGTGCGCCTTTGCATCGCTATATCAAAATAGTTGAGATATGTTGCTGCATATGACCCGTCAAAGAAACCCAATTCTTGTGGCATCCACTGAAAATAATCCCTGATCACATCCTCTTTTTCAGTTTTCACCTCTTCCAATATGCTTTGTCCTTGCTCTTCTATTTACTTCTATTGCTCATACAACTATCTACATGTGTCCAATAAAAAAAATTTGAAACCAATATCTGCATCTCCAAATTCAATTATCCAAGAACACCTATCAATAAATTGCTTCAAATCTTCCATAGAACTGAGAGTTGGAACTATGCCTCATGATAAGTCACTCATGTCTACCTGCCTTCCATCGCCGACTTTCACGTCGAATTCTCCAATGTTGGAGGGGGTTTTGTCGAAAGGTCGAATCCACCGAGGATCAAAGGTATAAGGAAGTAGAGATAGGAAATGGAAGAGAAGATAGAGAATACCCAAGTGGTAAACACTACAAAAACAAATCACAATGAATTGAATCAATATATATTGAAAGAACCTGGAATCTTTGCACTACTTAGAAGCAATCTCCACACTTTTGTTAGCCGACCTTGAAATAATCCACAGTTTTGTTAGCCGACCTTGAGGGGATAGAATTTAAAAATAAGGTTAATCTTAATAAGATTAAACCTTATTATTTTTTATTACACTAATGCTATGACTGCCTTGCAGGTCTAGGCAAGATTGATCAAACATCTGCAAGGAAATCGTGATAGAGGTTGATGGGTCGTCTGATCCCTTATTTAGAACACCCGTATTTAGAACAAAGGTATCATCAGGGCAAGCTCATTTGGTGGAGCAAAGGATAGAAGGTGACTGAGCAAGAAGGCGAGACATTTATTTGGGAGATCAAGGTCTTCTACCATCACTGTCTACAAATTTTGACGAGCATCCCTGTTGAATTCAATGATGATGGAGGGATGGAGCCTATAGTCCACCCATTGAATATGCTGAATTTCGATTACCATAATTACAAGTAGAGTTCAGGATGGTGGGATATGTAAACCCTTTATGGACGTACACCTTGTATTTCGATGGGGCGTCCAGGGGTGCATGCAAAAAAGGAAGTGTAGGAGTTGTCATCCGAGACCCCTGACGACGCATTTTCATGAAGTTAGCTGCTTATCTCGGGGTGAATTTTACCAATAATATGGCCGAATACAAAGCCCTGATTATGGGTTTGAATATTGCAAAGAAGGGTGGTATCCGCTAGTTATTGGTGAAAGGGGACTCTCAATTGGTTTTAAATCAACTCAATGGGACGTACATGGTGCGAAACCCCATCCTTTGCATGTACCATCATGCTGCCATAGCCCTGCTAGACGAATTTGATAGAGTGTCTTTTTAGCTGATTCCATGAAATTGGAATCAGTTTGCTGATTCATTGGCTAATTTTGCGTATGAAGAAGACCTCTTCTTTAATTGTGGCCCTTGTCCCGATATATCTATTGATGGTGAGACAAGACCTGGTCATTTGTGGGATATACTTTCTGAACATGCCCTCTTTGGCAGACGATGGTTGATCTGGGTGATGCAGAGGGTAAGCGAGACTCATCTGCCTTTATTATCTTGGACCCACAAACTGATTAGACGACATGTGATGTGAACACCTCTTGTGATATACGCAAGAGGGATAGGTCATAATTTAATGCACCTAGTTTAGGGCTACGAGCCTCTGTTCCCCTGGGCATGGGATGCTTTGATGTCTATCATAGTTGTTTCCAGGAGGATGTTATGAGTAGAAGTGTTTGATTTCATTAGGCCAAGAGGGCCGATTCAGTTTTGTAGTGAAGTGTTTCATTTCATTAGGCCAAGAGGGCCATTTCCCTGTCTAGTGCGGGTGTGTTTAATGGGGTTTTTGTTTTAAGTGTTGTGCTGGACAGGTTGCGTGTTCGTGAATGTGGGTGGAGCTGGAGGAGCCTTTGCTGCGATGGAAGCTTCTTGTGGCCAATCCAGGCGATATCTCTCCTTTACGAGTACCTTTCTTTCCTATTATATATGTATTTGTACTTGTTTAAGGGATATATTTTTGTTGGGGACCGGCAACCAAGGCATGCAGTCCCAAGTTCAGGCTAAGTATGTTTGAGGGAGGTCGGAGTAGTCATTACCTCTTGTAAAGACATTGTCAGGCATCGAAAGACCTGTTTTAGAAGGAAGTCTTAGTGGCCTTGTTCTGCTAGCCTGCTAGGCAGCCGTTCTAGGAGTTCTTGTTAGTAGTGAGGCAGTTAGAGAAGCTTGCCAGAAGATAATGATGATGATGCCAAGAAACCCTGAATATTCCAAAAGATGAATATAAATGCGACGGTGTGTAAAAAGGGGTTCTAACCCCTATCAAAGAAAAGAAAAGGAATGAAAATGTATAGGCAGTGGATCATCGCCTTGTGAAGGCCTGGTAGGTTCCTGGGGATGAGTCAGACCCGGGGCCGATACCTTGTCTTCCTAGGGGTGGCCTCTTGCTGGAAAACAAATGATGATAAAACAAGGAAGGTTGGAGCGAAAATAAAAGTGAGCGTTAGAAAAGGATTAAGTGTCGCCTTGCGAGGGCTTGGTAGGTTCTTGGGTGCCGAGACAGGTCTTGAGGCCGATGCCCTGTTCTCCTTGGGTCACGACGCTCAGCTCCCTCCTTTTTACATGCCCAAGTATGTTCATAAAATAAAAACCCTAAAAGAAGACATGTACTGAAAGAAAATACTCCTTGCTCAGGCTATAGGAGTCCTCGCCTTGTAGGAGCTCCTAGTTGTGTTGTCTTTAGTTGGTAAGACGTTCAGACTACCACTTAGGGCAACCTCTTTGATAGGTTTTTTTTAGTTTGGCTGTGTTGGAGCAGTTGGTTAGTGACTCGCTTCGGATCTTCTATTAGATGATGCTCGGCCTACTCCTTGTGGATGTCATGCCTTGGTTCTGTCCAGGGGTAGGGGGAGCATTGTGCTGAGTTTTATTATATATTTGTTTTGTATCAATTTGATGCTTCTTTGGTTGTTTATGTGCAGATATGTTCGTGGATTCGACGGGCTGAGTCGCCCTATCCCGTGGTCGCCAATGAGAGCGGAATTTTGGTGCCGGCAATTGCTTAAAAATAGCTAAAAAATATGAATATCAAGGGAAAAATATCCAATGTCCAAGGCGGCGACTCGACCTAGGACGATTTTAAGCGTCAAAGTGCTCTAAGGACGCTCGGGAAACACTTGCAGATTTTTAGTAATTTTTCCATGCACCTATGGCAGTCAATGGAGCTATCAGTCAGTGCGGGATGCCGGGACGAGCTCACAGAATTTTTCAGACTGCGATTTGGACATCGTATGCGCGAGAGGCAATGAAAAGGCCAAACGGCCGGTCAAGAATTTGGAGGGTGCCCAAAAATTGAGAAATGAGGGGGTGCCTTTGTGAAGGGGCACCCCCCCTTTTCAAAATCGTGATGGAGGGGGGGGGGGGCGGCAGCTGTTCGGGCCGCTGAAAAAAACGGCGCCCCCCCCACAAATCAAGAAGAGAGACTGAATGTAAGCCATGAATTCAATTGCAGAGGGCAACCACATTCGATCTCCGCTCCGCATCGCTTTGATCCACGCGAGGAATGGCAGCCTGTAGAGGGAGAGAGAAAATCAGTCTTTCTCTCTCCTCCCTCTCTCTCTTCTAAGGGGGAATTCATGTGGGAAGAGGAAGGAAGAAGAAAGGATGGTGGAGGCTTGTCCGGCATGGATCGGATTGCTCCACGGGCTGGAAATGGTGATTTGTGATTGTGCTGGACATGAAGTGCTGCTGATTTTCAAATTTGCAGCCATGGACATGAAACTTGAAACACGCGAATACGCGGTAATTCAATTTTTTCAAAGGAAATTTGAGATTTCATGGCTTTTGATTGATAAAATGTTGTTCATGTGGGCTAAAAATTGTTTATGTTGCTGTTTTCCATGAGTACTTATTGATCATAATCAGAAAATCAGAAAAATATGCATCTTGTGGTTCAAAATAATACACTAAAACACGTAAAATATGGAAAATCAAGGGAAAATGATGTTTTTGGGCATAAAAATGGAAAAATAAATAGGAACACAAACTAAATTTTCATTTTTGCTACAAGAAGGAACTAAGGGCCACAGCCCGTAACCTATTTTGAATTTTCAGTAATTAAGTAATGCAAAAAATAAGCAAAAATACAAGGAAAATAGAGAAAAACCACAAAAAATAGGAAAAAAATGCATTTTGGGTGTGGAAAATTAATGAAAATTAAGAACAATGTTTGTGAATGGTTGTGGGGATTGAAGCATAAGGATTTTCCTCAGTTCAACCCCACCTTCTTGTTCTAGTGTGTTTTTCCCGCTTTTTACACATAAAATGATGGCAAAATGCCCTATAAATCTATACAACAATGCATCATTTGATCGATGGGAGGGTAGAGTGGTTAAAATGTGTCTAAATGTGGAGTAACATGATGAAAATATTGCTATTTTTGTTTGAATGCCATATAGGTCGATGAATAATTATAAAATAAGGGCCTAGTAGCATGAGGGTTTCCTCGGTGCTAGGTTCGTGCAACGCCGCATAAGAACGGTAGTTGAAAATCATTGAAAGGATGTTTTGCACATGTGCACAATATTGATTTCATAACTGTTTGAGCACTTACAATCCACAATATGCATAAATCATGGAAATATTTAAAGGTATCAGAAATCCTGGATGCACAGCAATTGTTTTCATTAGGACCTAGATCCACGTTGAGTGAGAGACAGGACACCCTAAGCCATAGGCTAGTCGCGGGGTCTAGGGAAAAGAGAAGTAAGGACAATGGTACATTCCTGTATACGATTAAATGGTACCTTGAGTGGATTTTGTGCGAAATGTCTATATGTTGGGGGACGCATCGAGGGGCCAATCCCCAAGGTGTAGGAGAGTCGCAGAGGGGTGGCGGCATTCAGCCGTTGGAGGACCCCCTATGTCTGTGCTTTGTGCCATTAGGCAATGTGTAAGGGACTCCCTCTGAGGAGTAGTGGGTGAGAGAAGAGTGGACTACGAACGACGTAATACAAATGCAAGATGTCTAGGAAGGCAATGTATGTGTCATCAACGCTCTTGGCCGCGAGGCCGTGGGGTTGTTGAGCGCGTGAGATAGAGGTCCGGCTAGTGCACGAGCCAGTGCCGGCCCGTTCTAGGTTCCATCAAGGGAAAGAACCACTCAGGAAGCTTCTTCACAAAGATGTTTTTTTTTCACTCAGCCAAATAGAAGGTGCCAACTTTTTTATCAAATAGTAAGCTTATTGTTTAAGCTTTAGGCTCAAAAATTCTAAAATCTCACAAATGGCGGAAGGGCATTCTGACTTGGGATGAATTCGGCGCCAACATACCGCCGTCTTGATTCGTTTTTCTTAAAAATATTAAGATTTTAATAAAGCTTAAGCTTATTAAGCTTCTTGTTCGTAGCAATTCACACTAAATCTTGTCCATAGTAGCAGTTCACACTAAACCAATTGGCTTTCTAACTTCAACAAGCCCCTGTTCGTTTCTAGCAAGCAAACTGATACATGCAGTATATTTTCCACTTGAAGAAGATGTTCATCAATTTCTGAACTCGCAAAAAGAAGAAAGCTTGCAATTAGCCATTTTTAAAAAAAAGAGAAGCAAGCCTTGTAAACCCAACTTTGAGCTACGCTCGTCTCGCTAACAAGATTTCAAGTGTGTGAGGTGGTTTGAAATTTTGCAAGATGACTAATCAAAATATGGAAGATTTTATGGCCAAATGTGATTTATCGGAACCAAAAGTAGAGCAAAAATTGGATCTAATTATGATGCAATTTCAAGAGGAACGAAGAGCACGTCAAACTTTGCAAGCCAATTGGCTACTCTTCAACGATCTACTATCAAACAAGATGAACTGCAACCCGAAGATGTTATACGGTGCATAGATGGATGTGACACTCGAAGCACAATCTATCAGGAAAGAAGCCAAGATAAGTGACAGAAATTTCAAATTCCATAGTTTTAATGGGCTATGTGACAGAAAGACTGTTCTCGCTTTTATCAATCAGTTTGATGACTATTTTCATGAAGAATAGTATGCCAGAAAAGAGAAACTCAAGTGTGTCACTAACCATTTAGTAGACAAAACCACAAGATTCATTATCATTTGGCAAAACATTCTAATTGATATCCAAGATAATCTTTCCTATTTTCCAAAGAAGGTTCCTCAATAGTTCATTGTTCCCTTACCATTATCATGATTTTTGTTCATACTCCTTCAATTTGTATCCATTCATTATTCTTTAATGCAATTCTCTACCCAATTCAACTAGCTAGTGAGTGCCATTAGCATACTTTCTCAAAATCTTTCCATCCATCGCTTGAAACTTCTTCCAAAATATATGATCTAACTTACTTTCACACCTCATTGTCAAACTCCCTTCCTCCATATCTTTGTCTTTGTATCCATAGTTCATTATTTTAATGTGTATCTCTTGCACTCTCTCATAATTCTCCAAAGCTAAATCCATGTCTATGTGAGCTTGTGTAGCTACAAAATTTGGTTATGATATGCATCCAAAGTTTCATTGTATATTTTCATCAATAGCCTTCAAGTAGAAACTTGAAATTCAATCAAAAGGAGAGGGTCCTTACCAAACATAAATTAGAAAGGTGAAAACGTTATGCCATTTTGTAAGTCCATCATGCACTTGATAGCTCCAAATGTTAAGACTTCTTATTCTCCATAGTCAGCTTCTTTGCGATGATCCTAAGCTCCCAATTGAATTGATTATTCATACCATTGCAAACTAGTAAAGAGCATTGCACATCTAATTAATATTCATTTTCTTGCACAAGAAATTCACCAAGTCTCCTTCAAACCATGCCCTTTATTACAAAGGATTTCTCAAGTTTTCTTATACCATATGCTCAGCATATGCCACATAGATGAAATTTCCAATGTTCTTCCTTCCAATACTAGTAGTGGCTCTAGCCTCTAGCCATCTATAGATACTACAATGGAATGAAAGCACAATCATATTCAATAGGTATGCATGTACAAACATATTAATTTGTACATTAAATACATATTTAATTTTTTTAAAAAATAATCCTTTATATTTCTTAATACACACCTATATATGCCTAGTAATAAAAAATATAAGTTGCTTGTATATGTAAAATTTGGAAAGTAAACACAAACACAATAAAATTCTACAAACACACACATGCATGTTAAGAAGAGGGCCAAGAAGTGAGAGAAATGAGAGAGAAAGATTATAAAGATAGGAAAGAAGAGAGAGAAGTTATGAAAGCTATGAGCAAGGAGGTGAGATGAGATGAGAGACAATAAATTTATTATTAAAAATTACATATCTCACACCTTCACAAAGGTTTTTGCCAACAAAATCAAGCTTAGAATGGTTGAGAAGGATGGAGGAAATAGAGTACCACTCTGATTTTAGCTATACAAATGATGGGAAATGAATTAGAATTTTGAGATTTATTGACTAAAATAAAGACATAAAGAAAATCCTCTACCATATACATAATCTTGATGTTGTCAAAAAGAAATTTAAACTTTAAATCTTCAAGGAATAAACTTTTTAATGAATAGACAACTTTTTGCAAGAACAAGCATTGCTAAACATAATTGACCATAACTTTTGATAAAAGTATCCAAACAAAGCATACCATATGTCAAAATGTATCTATTGAAGAGTACTTGTATCTTATGCGGGAGGAATATTTCTAGAAATTAGGAAAAATAAAAATTATTCTAAAATAGATTGTTATCTAGGCCTTGTGTGCACCATAATTGGCTCCACTGCAATTGATAGCCACTTATGCATTCTAAAGTTTGAAAAACTTCTCTAATATCTCGGGGAAGTTACTATATGTATATCCTCTACATCATGTGCGTTCAAGGCCTATTTTAAAATATCCTTATCTGTTAATTTTTCATGAATAAAACATAACCCTTTTCTATTCAATCTGTAAATAACCCCTTTATATTACACCATTTCATATGTAAAAAATGCATTAAAATGATATTTTAAAAATACATTATTTTGAACCCATGTGATACACATGCATTTGCATGAGTAACTTACCCAGGTCTAATATATAATATGGCCTCTAAGAAGCTTCCTCAAGTGGCAAACCTCTCCATTTGATCAAATAAACAATGATAGATTAAGAGAAAATCTTCTTCTCATGATGATCTATGATCTCCTCAGGGATATACTAAATAAAACCTTCTTCATAAAAAAGAGGCATCTCATCAGCTATTTCTAGTTGAGTAACATAAAAGGATTTGAGATGAATCACTTGAAACACGTTATGAATCTTAGTGTAAGAGGGTAGTTTGAGTCTATATGCCAAGTCTCCAATACACTTTAGAATTTTGTAGGATCCATAAAACATGTAAAAGAGTTATTAATGGATCCACCCTTTAAAGTAAAGTAATGAGACTTGGATAATTTCAACAGAACTAACTATTTCCTAAAACTCTAAAGATCCTCTCTTCTCATTAACATACATCTTCATTTGATCTTGGCCCTTTCTAAGATTCATCTTATACTACTGAAGAAGGATTTGCATTCTTTTCAATTCTTCTTTCCCATGAGTGGTGCGCAAATTGAATGTTGGATGTGTATGTAGCAAGCACGGGAATGTCCCTAAGAACCAAGAACTCTACTTAAGCTCAAAAAGCAATAAGATAGATGCACAACATGAGGCAAAAAGACAAATTGGGTACAATCTCCCCCCATGCCTTGTGTGAGTGCTTCACAAGGCATGTATTTATAAATTTATTCATCTCAAAGCTAAAAAATTGCCCAATTTTACAATAAGCATGCTTTAGCTTTTGTGTTTGCTTTTGTCCAAATAAAGAATAAAGCAGTTGGGCGGTCCAAGATTCGTGTTGTACCCAAATACAATATCCAATAATGAAATATTTAAACCGTGTGCCCATGCACATACAAAATAATAAATATTTTGCAAGTGCTTCAATAAAGAAGTGCACTTAAATAAATATTAGTGACATGCCTTTACTAATAAGATACATGCCCATCACAATGATAATTTCTTCTAGGTAATTTGAATACATGCTATCGTCTAGTGCTTCCCAACACCACCTCTGCTTGCTCTACACATCAACTGAAGCATTTACAATTGTTAAAAATAAATAAAATTAAGTCGACAAAAGTGATTACCTAGCACTCTTTAGCTACAAAATAAATAAATAGGTTGGAACTCTGTCCTAACCTTAATTTAATACGAGTGCACTCTAAACTCATAAACACCCATTAATTTAAGTATGTATTTTGTGGAATCACCCACTGTGGAGTCACCCACGTGTACATTAAATTAACATGATACCCGAAAAGGACAGGCGTCCCCGTCAACTTATTGCACAAGGAATCCACCTTGTGTACAAGCCCCGACAAATAAATATAGTTTTACGAAATCCATTGCAAAACCTCACGAAATCCACCATGGAATAAAAAGCTCACGGAATCCACTGTGGTCTCACGAAATCCACCATGGAATATACCTCCTAGCATCATACCCCTGGGGTGGGATAGCAATTGTCCTTAATTTCTATGAGCTCAATGTGGAGCGAGCAGTGAGGGGTAAGCACTTAGGTCCTGGGCGTGTATCCATTGGGCCTCTTCAATAGGATGATTTTTAAACTTAACCAGGTATCTAAAATATCTATGGCCAGTTCTAGTGGTCATAAAGTTAGTGTCTAGAATAGTTTCAGGTTTAAGGATTTCACTTTCTTCTTTTAACAAAGGAGGGTTTTCATAGACCGAGTGAACAAGTAATTGACCTCTAAGAGGTTGTAACAAACTGATATGAAAAGTATTGTGGAATTTTCAATGTTGGGGTGATTCTAATTTAAATGCATTGTCATTAATTTTGTGAATGATTTTGAAAGGTCCATAAAATCAAGGGGCTAACTTAACAACACGATGTTTCTCAACACTTTGTAATCTTCTCTGTAACCAAACATAATCATCAACTTTGAAACTTATAGCTTTTCTTTTCTTGTTAGCTTGTTTAGTGTATGATCGCTAGACTTTCGCAATCATGTCTTTGACTTCTGCAAAAATTGTTGCATGCATATTGGAAATATCATCAACAGCTTTAACTTTGTTTGACAATGATGTAACAGGTGTAGGCAATCTATGTCCATACATGATTTTAAAAGGTACTTTCTTTGTAGCTGTATGTGGTATATTATTGTATGCAATTTGAAGTAAATGCAAGTGTGTATCCCATGTTTGTGGTTTTGAAATTGTGTATATACGCAAAAGATCTAAAATTGTAATGTTAGTAGCTTCTCTTTGCCCATTTGTTTCAAGATGAAATATAGATGAGAAATCAATCTTTGTACCTAAATTAGCCAACAAAGTAATCCACAAACTATTGCAAAATCTAGAATCATGATAAATAATAATAACTTATGGCAAACCATGGTTAGTGAAAACAAATTTCAAAAATAATTGAGCAGCTTGACATGCAGTTAATGTTTTTTTGCATGGAATGAAATATGCTTGTTTGCTAAATCAATCTACAATAGTCCAAATCATATCATGATTAGCTTGGGTGTTAAGCAAACCAGTAATAAAATCCATTGAAATATATTCCCATGGTTGTTCAAGAATTGGTAAAGGCATTAATAAACCATATTTCTTACCATACTGTCGCTTAACTCTTTGACAAATTAAACACTTATATACAAAGTTAGAAACATCAAATTCCATCTATGGCCAATAAAAATCTTCAACCAATATTTGTAAAGTAGAAATAATACCTGTATGGTCTTGATATGCGGGACAATGAATTTCATGTAATACAAATGATCGAAATGGAACACTTACACACAATCTTTTCTCGTAAAATATAAATCCATCGGTATAAGACACTGAATCTATTGGAATCTAATTATTTGAAACTAATTTATACCAATCAGTGTGAAAAATGGGGTCTTGGTCATAGGTATCTTTCATAAGAATAAGGGAATCAAAAGATATAATAGAGATATTATGGATAGTTGGTCTTCTACTCAAGGGATCAGCAACATTCTCTTTTTTAAGTTGATATTGGATAAGTGGATGAAAACTTTGAATAAAAGCAGCCCATTTAATATGACAGTCATAAATTTGTGGTTGACTAAGGAGATGTTTCATACTTTGTTGGTCAGTTTTGATCATGAATTCAGATGCCATTAAATAGTGTTTCCATTGACGTAAAGCTTGTACTACTGCTAGCAATTTCTTATCATAGGTAGAATACTTGAGTTCAGATGGTTTAAGTTTGCAGCTAGATTAGGCTATGGGATGTGAAACTTGCATAAGGATAGCTCGTATTCCAGATCCACTAGCATCAGTGACTACTAGTAGGAAGAATGATCTATTAAAGTCGGGTAGTTGCAATGCAGGGGCGTGTGTTAAGGCATATTTCAGTAAATCAAAAGACTTTTGCTGATGATTAAACCAATGGTACACAATACCTTTCTTTAATAAATTTGTCAAAGGCAATGCAAGAAATGAAAAATTTCTCACAAATTTTCTGTAAAGCTAGCAAGACCTAAGAAAGAACGTAATTCATGCACACTTTTAGGTATCGGCCGATTCCAAATTGCTTCTATCTTTTTAGGATCAACTTTAATACCATCATATGAGATTATATATCCTAAGTATTCAATGTGGGTTTGGAAAAATTAACTATTTTCAAGATTAGCATATAATTGATTCTCTTTCAATAATTTGAAAACCAAGGGCAAATATTCATGATTCTCGTTCTCATTCTTACTGAAAACCAATATGTCATCAAAGACAACAATTCCACAATGTTGATGCTTCAAAAATATGTGATTCATCGTACGACTGAATGTGGTTGGTGCATTAGTTAGACCAAAAGGCATAACAAGAAATTCATAATGTCCATATTGAGTTCTAAATGTAGTATTGAAAATATTAGATGTGTCCAATCGTACTTGATGATATCGAGATTTAAGATCTATATTGCTAAATATTGTGGCCCCTCGTAATTTATCCATGAGGTCGTCTACCCTAGGAATCAGATATCTATTTTTGAAAATAATCTTGTTTAGGGCATGAAAATCAATGCACATCCTATAGGTGTTATTTTTCTTTTTAACTAATAGGACAAGTGCACCAAAAGGAGAACTACTAGGCCTAATGAGTCCGCGGATTAACAATTCTTCAACTTGGATTTGAATTTCTTTATGTTCAATTTGATTATGTCGATAAGGTGCTTTACATGGTGGTTGAGAACCTCGAATTAAGTCTATTTTATGATCTTCAGGATGTGTAGGTGTGGTAAGCCAGGTGGTAAGACAGGAGAAATTATGTGTGCCTAGGATGCATTTGATTTTCCTTAGCTTCAATTTCATTCACCCATATTAAGTAGGATTTTCTATCTTTTCTTAATGCACGTTTAGCCTGTGTGTGACTAAGTAATGGAAAAGTATCTAAGGTATAGGTACCATGTAATGTGATTTGTTTCCCACTAGAATGAATTGTCATTAAATGCGTGGAATAATCTATATCGGGATTATATTTATGACGCCAAGGCATTCCTAAGATTATGTCACTAGATTGCAAAGGTACAACTAAGAGATTTCTATGCTCAACATAATCACCAATTTTAATTTCTAAGTCATGAACTTCTTGTGTTCCATTGTATCTAGTACCTAAGAATGGAGACTTGATGTGATAACGAGTTGAAACAGTATGTAAATTCAATTCTTTGACAAATTTTGCAGAAATAAAATTGTATGTGCTCCCGTCATCATGTAAAACAAACTTTTCTCTACCATGCACAAGACATTTCATCATTAATAAAGAATGAGGATTTGGCATACCTGGTAAAGTATCTGAAGTAGTATTGATATCGTCATCGTCTTCCATGAAATTGGGCATTTCTTCATGGTCTTCATCTTTAGTCACTCCCAAGTAGTTGATGTGAGCAGTTGGCTTTTTGGATTGACAATTCACCGCTTTTTGTGTTTTTTCTTTCTCTTTTACTTGTTTTTGTTAAAATTTATGTGTATTGAGAGAGGGAGAGGAAATGAGAGAGAAAGAGAGGGAGAGGGAGAGGGAGGGAGAGGAAATGATAAAAGGAAAAAATGAGAGAGGGAGGGAGAGGAAATGAGAAAGGAAATGAGAGAGGGAGGGAGAGGAAATGAGAAAGGGAGGGAGAGGGAGAGGGATGGAGAGGAAATGAGAGGGAGAGGAAGAGAGGGAAACATTAAACATAATAGAGAAACAGAGAAAGAGAGGGAGAGGGAGAGGGAGGGAGAGGAAAGAGAGGGAAACATTAAACATAATAGAGAAAGAGAGAAAGAGAGGGAGACGGAGAGGGAGAGGGAGAGGGAGAGGGAGAGGGAGGGAGAGGAAGAGAGAAAAAATATTAAACATAATAGGGAAAGAGAGAAACAGAGGGAGAGGGTGAGGGAGGGAGAGGAAAAAGAGAGAGGGAAAAAACATTAAAAATAATAGGAAAAGAGAGAAAGAGAGGGAGAGAGTGAGAAAGGGAGAGGAAATGAGAGAGGGAGAGAAAGAGGGAGAGGGAGAGGGAGAGGAAAGAGAGGGAAACATTAAACATAATAGGGAAAGAGAAAGGGAGAGGAAGAGTGAGAGGGAGGGAGAGGAAAGAGAGAAAACATTAAACATAATAGGGAAAGAGAGAAAGAGAGGGAGAGGGTGAGGGAGGGAGAGGAAATGAGAGAGGGAGGGAGAGGTTGTTGTTTTCTTGTTTGTTGTTGTTGTAGTAGTAGTAGTTTTTTTTTCTTTTCTTGTTTATTTTTGTTTAGTTTTCTTGTTTTTTTTGTAGTAGTAGTTTTTTCTTCTTTTCTTGTTTATTGTTATTGTAGTAGTAGTAGTAGTAGTTGTTGTTGTTTTTTCTTCTTTTTCTTTGTTTATTATAGTGGTAGTGATAGTGATAGTGGTAGTCATAGTCGTAGTCGTGGTCGTAGACATAGTCATGGTGGTCGTGGTCGTGGTCATGGTCGTAGTCGTAGTCGTAGTAGTAGTTGTAGTCCTAGTCGTCATAGTCGTGGTTGTAGTAGTAGTGGTGGTTTTTTTGTTTGTTGTTGATGTTATTGTTATTGTTGTTGTTGTAATAGTTTTTTTTGTTTTCTTGTTTATTGTTGTCTAGTTTTCTTATTTGTTGTTGTTGTTGTTGTTGTAGTAGTGGAAGTAATAGTAGTTTTTTCTTTTTTTTTCTTGTTTGTTGTTGTTGTTGTTGTAGTATAGAGAGAGATATATTTTGTTAAAGAAAATGAGAGAGGGGGAGGAAGAGAAAAATGAAAAAGGAACGAGAGAGAGGGAATAAACATACAGCATAATAAAGAATGAGAAAAAGAGAGAGAGATGGAAGGAGAGGAAATAATGAATGGAAAAAAAACAAAGAGAGAGTGGTGGTGAGGTCTGGTGAGATCCACTACAACACCACGAGACGGGAAACACTTCGACATATGTTAATTTATGGATGGGTGGGTGGACACTTTACATATGTTAATTTTTGCTGAGTTACAAGAGAAAAAATCCATTCTCAAACAATTTAAGAAAGAAAAAAAAGAATGATAACAAAAGCAAATTGTTTGTTGTAACGTAGACAAAATGGAAAACGATGAAGGTCTTGATGTTCAAGATCGCGAGGCGTATCTTAATCAGTGTGTCGCATGTCCTTGCTCTCAATGTAAGCTAGAAATTAGACGAAAATGTCGATTGTCTATAGAACACATACGATGCTTCAACGAGTTTCAATCTGAGATCATTGATCAAGCGATCTTGGATTTTCAGCAAATGGTAAGAAAAGTTAATATCAATCATTCATTGTTAACGTGAGCTAATTGAATACCATATATAAAAAGATTGGGTGTGGCTAGCAAATTTTCTATCCAGGGAGGTGACGTCTTGTCCCAAGGAGGAGTGCACCCTTTGCGGCCAATTAGAAGATTTCGTGGGCGTGTGATGGATGGAGTGCCTAAGCCAATTCACCACTTGGAAGGTACTATCCAATCTATAATGTCAATACCAGAGGAGACTGACAACCTTCGAGACTTACCTACAAACTTGGAGCTTGAGATGGACGCAATGATCGATGCATTGATTCCCATGGATGTCGAGACTTCTGATCCACTTAGAGAGGAAGCATCCATACCATTATATGATGGGTGTCGAGTATCTTGCCTGAAGACACTGCTTGCACTCTTAAGTGTGCAAGCAAAATACGGGTGGAGCAATGTCGTATTGCTGCGCATTCAAGGTGTGAAAACCACCTGAAAGTTGTGTGTGTGATTTGATACTTTGTACATACTTAGTCGTTATGTTTGCTCTTTCATTATATGCGGGAAATATAGTGAAGAGGGTTTGGAGCAAGAGGAATTAATCAACAATGCTCTGGTTGACATGTATGCTAAATGTGACATGCTTGTAGAAGAACAGGGAGTGTTTGATAGATGTGGGCCTGAAAAACAATCTATTGCCCTTGGTATCACAGACTTGACGAAAATAAGATGGTTTCACCTAAAAATAGATGACTTTCCTGCTATTTCTCGGAGTGTTACAATTGCAGATGGGAGAAAAAGTATATGTGGTTATCAGCATGCTAAACCGGCTATGTTAAAAAAAAACGTGGCGCTGAATATATTTGGGAATCTGCCATTTTCTTGGAAGGTGTTGAAGCACTTGGGTTCCGGCTCTTGGGTTCCGGCTGGACGAGCCATGTCTATCTTGTTGAAGGATCAGGAAGCAGATTTGCAGTTAAAGCCCACGATTTTTTTTTTAAATCTCTGTCAAGATATTCAATATCTTGAACACTTGAGGAGAGTGATTCAAGGAACCAGAAAAAAAACTCCGCCTGGGGGCGAAAAACGAAAAACAACACGGGAACCCAAATTCAGACCATTTTTGCGTAAAAGAAGAGAGATTTTGGGGAAGGCCTAGGGAAGATGGGCAAAAAGTTAAAGATGGATTGAAGGCAGAGGACGATGTTAAAGAGTGGAAGGAGAAGCCAAGAGAGACGATCACGGCATCATCAGAGGACGACAGTGATAACGAAGGGAGGAATTGAACGGAGGACTCTGCAATTTTGACAACTTGGGGAGGAATTCTGAGAAGAGAAGAACAAGAAGGGAAGACCAGGAAAAGCAGCGGGAATTGTAGTGGATGAGGGGAACAACTATCAGAAGAACTTTGAAGATGATAGTGATGGAACGATTCTAAAGAAGGAAGAGGTTACAATGATGAAGCATTGTCTATCGAGAAAGGAATGGGAGTGGCTTTTGTTTATTCGCGACTCACTGGATCAGAAGAGGCGGAAGACCTGCTGTGACCGAATCTCTTAGGCCTTTGCAAATAGCCTCTTGAGCTATCTGAAGACACACAAGGCAATATAGAACTTGTAATAGGTCCAGCTACATCTGTTGCTGTGTTTGGGAGTCCCTCAAGGAGCAGCTCTTCCAGATAGTCGTAGTAGTGGCTATTGTAGCCACAGTAGCTTTCCTCGGCATCACCATTATCGAGTGGGCAAAACGATAGTCCTTATCTTTTTGTGAGAGCTTTTCAGATGATGATGCATGCTCATGTTTGTAATGAAGGAGCTGAAGCTACTTACGAAAGGAAACCTGAAACTATTCTTATTAAAACTGTAAACAGGCAATGTTCTTCAGGTTTGTAAGTTGTGGCCGGTGTTGTGGCTTCTATCAAAGCAGGGTATTATGAAATAGGTATTGATGCTGGGTTGGAGCCGATGACAATCAATCTAATGTCTTGGAGATCTGAACTATGAATGAGGATTAATTAACCAATCAATCTCTGCCCATATCATGCAATGCCACTCCCAAAAACAGTATACCTCCCTCAAATGTTGTATGGGAAAAGCTACTTATAAGCTCCACTGATCGAAGCTCTACACCTCCTATTTCTGGTGCAAATATCTCAGCTACAAGGGCTCTCCATATGCCGCTTTTTCACCCCATCTACTCCATCACCAAAGCACATTCATTATTCTGACAGCAGTGCAGATAAAGAAAGACACAGATGAATAGATCATTTACACAGGATGAGCCTCTTCTGGGCCACTTATTTGACATACCTCCTCCAGTTGATGATGCTAAGATAAGCCTGGAACCCGTATAAATATTGCAGCATCTCGTTGGACAGAAAAGACTGCATCAAAGTTGGAGACTGAGGGATTCAGCAGCTCTAATGTTTTGGTGTATTGACTTCTCCATACTCATAACTACACTTGCTAAATTCATGGAAATGAAACCTATTCAAACTGTCAAGAAGTACAGGGACATTTATGCTTATACAAACCCTGTGTTGCAACATGTAAAGAATGTTCACTTTGTTGGAGTGCAATCACTGATCAGAGAATAGCTTTGTCAGCTTGATAAAAACTAGAGAGTCCTGAAGTGTCAAGTTTTGATCCTTAAGAATTGGCTGAAGTATTTCATGGTTACTTGAAACAAAATTTTTGCATAGAATTCTGAGTGGAAAGACAGTGAATTTATGGTAAACACATGATATATACTATGCAGAACTCTTCTATGTTTTTGAAGGTGGTTCATTCAATACAAAGACTTCTATATGATCATGAACATTTTTTATCTTCCCAACTGATCAACATCACAGGAAGTATTTGCAGTCATAACAGATTTGACTTCATTCTCTTGCTTGATCTTCTATCCTGAAATTTATCAAGGACTTCTGAAGTTGCGACATTGCTTTCGAAACCCTTCGACAGCGATGCGAGTGTGACTGAGTTGATCAGGTGCCTTGTACGTATGCTTCGTTGATTTATTTTCGGCACTATAATTAAAAACATTTGTGCTTTTTCAAGGTGTTTTATGATTTTTTTCAGATTATTGAAGTTTCATGTATTACCACTTGCAAATACCATGCCTAAGTCTCGTGGTGATGCACGACATGTTTTACGAAAGCTTGGCATGGACTACAACAGCATCCATGCATGTATCAACGATTGCATACTGTTTTTAGGAGAATACGAGTTTATGGAGACATGTCAAAAGTGTGGTTCTCACAGGTATCGATAGGACTTACAAGGGAAAACCATCCCTTAGAAAGTTCTTAGATACTTTCTGCTTATCCCTTGCATAAACCACATGTTTTATATGTCCGGCATGGCGAGCTTGACAATGTGGCATGCGCAAAATAGGTCCACAGATGGAGTTTAACGAATAGTAGTGGATTCATGCACATGGAGCCACATTGACTCTACCTTCCCAGGCTTTACCTGAGGGCCAAGGAATCTTTGGCTCAGTCTTGCAATGGATGCGTGAACCCATTCAGTCTTTGCGCTCAACTTCTTAGAGTGTGTGGCCTATAGTCTTTGTCAACTACAATATCCCTACATGGCTTTCTACGAAGAAAGGACATCTCATCCTTAGCTTACTCGTCCCCGACCGTTACAAAGTCAAAAATATGGACGTGTATCTTTGTCCATTAGTTGATGAGCTTAAGATTTTGTGAGAGAAGGGGGTCATCATGCAAGATATGAGCAAGCGTGATGATCGACGGTCCGCCAATATTCGAGCCATTCTCATGTGGACAATGCATGACTTTTTGGGATTCAGAGAGTGCTCAGGTAAATAAGCTTTCATTCTCGTTGGTAATATCTATCATAGCTTGTTCAAGTTTGTATTCACTAGATAGAGGTGTTGGGACAGGTCTGGTTACCTTAGGTTATCATGCATTCCCATTGTGCAGGCCACAGTTAGACTCACAAAGGTCACAAACCATGAAGAAGATGGTATATCAAGGACACGCCGCTTTCTTACCAAAGGGTCATGAACTCAGGGAAGGTTTTCTTGTAGGACCTCTAACACGTATAAATGCCAAAGCTGGTACGAGCTGAAAATGGTCCACGCGGAGTCACATCCAAATGGAATGCGATGGTTCTTAGTTTTCTATGAGTTTCCATATTGGACCCACTTACAGATCAACCACTTGTTGGATTCCATGCATATTTTCAAGAACGTGGGCAGCTTGCTATGGGACCACATCATAGGAAAGAGAGACACTATAGGGGCACGAATGGATTTGAAGGAGGTAGGCAAGATGGAGGCCCTTTTGCCCCAGTCAAGTGCTGATAGTCGTGTGCAACTACCTCATGCTCCTTGGGTTTTGTCCACTAAAGAAGAGTGCATTGTGAAGCGAATAGTCAAGTCTATCCGCACTCTGACATGTACGATGCGTTCTCTCAGGTCTACATTTTCTAAAGACGACCAATTATCAGGGCTAAAATACCATGATTGGCATAAGATATGTCAGGTTTGTACTACGAATGGATTGTAAGTGGCCTGCGCATTTTGCTATTTGGAGTGTCGTCATTGTTCATAATGCTTTCTCATTTGTGGCACTTTGTACTACCGATCACGATTGCAGGATGCCTTACTCCAAAAATATGCGAAACCATTTATAGATTGTCAACTTTAGTGCAATGGATCTCACAAAAGGAGATTAAGACGTCCTCTATTGAATTCGCAAGGCGGGGAGTAGTGGAGACGGTCTGTCTCTTTGCAAAATACCTGCCTTCTAGCATGCTTACGATACAAATCCACCTTCTTGTACATCTTGTAGATGAAGTGGAGATTGCTAGACCTGTCCATACACGATGGATGTTCTTCTTGGAGCGCTTCATGAAAACCCTGAAAGTCTTTGTGCAACAACGAGCTGGGCTAGAAGGTAGCATGGCTGAAGGTTGGTTGGTGGCTGAGGTGCTAGTGCATATTTCACAATAGACTACCAACGGTGGATCCAGACAACAGTATGCTATGGTTGCTGAAGGACGATGATAGACTGACCGGAGATGTGGTAGTTGGAAATGGGGTAGAAAAAAGAATGGATGCTGCAATGGAGGAGAAAGTGAATCGATTTTGTATGTTGCACCATGCCTCTATGGAGACGTGGCTCGCCAGGTACCAGCAAGCTAGGCAAGATCAAGAGGAAGCGCGATCTGAATTTCGATGTAGTACATGCCATCAACCAATTTGATATCCCGAGGGCATGGAGGAGATAGTGTGGTTTATGTCAACACGATGGTTGCATGGAGCTTTGACCGTAGCATCTCGCGAAGGGGCGGAGGTCTCAACCGAGCAGTTGAAATTCTTGAGGAAATATAGTCCAAAGGTGATGACACGTTTAGGGTTTGTCGTATCTATATTTTATATGTGACAACTAATTGAGTGTTTCAATATATAGTACAAAATATATAGTGCAGCATGGTTGTGCAGATGGCATTTCCGCATGGAGCGTATTGACAAGATGCACTCCACAACAGACTGTGGCATCATGGCAAGGTTCGAGTAAGAGTGCTGACGATGAGGAATGGATCCAAACACGGTTATAGATGAGATGGAGTATTTTGGGAACTTGCAAAGTATTGTTACGGTGGATTATTGTAGCTTCTCTGTGATATTATTTGATGTGCAGTGGTTCAAAGTAGTACTTGAAGGAGCTGGAGCAACAGTTCGACGAGATCCATCTAGATTTCTCGAAATAGATTTCGAAAAAAAATGGACTGATTTGCGCGACACCTTTGTGTTGCCGTCCCATTGTGAACATGTGCATAAACTCATTTGTTTGTTAATTGTATTACAACATGGTACTTGTCACAATAGTTAAATCTCTCTTGTACGTGTTTGTGAAAAGGTAATCTTCTATCCAAACCCCCGACAACCTCGTGTTGAGATATCGAGCTCCACTCGTGATATGCCAGGGTGACCGTTGTGTATTTATGTCACCGACTTGTCAGTTGCAGATGCGGTTGGTACACCGCCCCTGAATAATAGCTACATGATAGCTATCCTTATCTACTCTAGTTCGTGGCTCAGTTAGTATGCCACCTTAGTTAGTTGAGTTTGGTTTGAGACCCATATCTAGGGTTCTTCTATTTCTTTGTACTAGAGTTCTTTTGGCTTACACAAAACTAAGAAGAGGAAAACTGTTTTTCAGCCTCCACCCTTGTGTGTATTCCCCCATTGTGCAAGCAAGAAAGCTTCAAGTGAGACTCCTTCCTTCTCTCCCACAATCTTGACATGGTATCAGAGCCTTGTTTGTGGTAAGGAGCTCAAGAAAGCAAGCCAAGCTCGCGGTGTTCTGGTAAGAGGAGCAGTGTTGCTTTCATTTTCTGTTTTGGGAGCAGATCTCTACAGGTAGCACAGCCGGAAAGTGCAGGAGTGCATTGTCTCAGGTTGAGACGCCCTTCGCGGTGAAGCAACAGGGCAGTATATGCTGCGGGGGAGAGCTTTAGCTCTTGGCGACCTTGTTTTTTTGATTTGAGGCCATTTCGGGGCCTGTTTTGCAGACGGAAGTTTTCTGCACGCACTCAGGAAAAGGCTCAGTTTTATGCTGTGCAGCCACTGTTCTACAGGTCGGTGAATAGTTACTGTAAAAATTACATTGTATGCTTGTGCGCAGAGACATTGGGAGTTACAGAATCATCCCTGTTGCCTGTTGATGCAAAATCGTCACTAGGAAGTGACTGTGTGGTCCAATACCACTTTCGCCAGTTTTGCAGATTTTCCCTTGTGAGGGTGAAGCTGTGGTTTTTGCAGTGACAGAATTTTTTGTAGTCTTCTGTAATGGCATCTGATTCTCTTTCACAGATTGTCACTGAAAAGCTTGACAAGAACAACTTCCAAGCATGGAAGTTTAGAATGACGAATTTCCTTATGGGAAAAGGATATTGGGAATTTGTTGCAGGAAATGAAGAAGAACCAGTTCTTCCTGATGTTCCCAATCAACAACAAATGCAGGCATTCAAAGCATGGCATGAGAGAGCTAGGAAAGTTATGTACTGGCAGTCTATCAGCATTTCAGACTCTATGATTGTGCATATTCAGGATGCAAGTACGCCAAAGGAGGCATGGGATACTCTGTCAAAGATGTATAGCACAAATACGCAAGCCAGGAAAATGCAGCTCAAGCAAGAGTTGCACAATGTGCAAAGAGAAAATATGAGCATCAATGACTACCACATGAAGGTGAAGAAGATTGCAGATGCACTTGCTTCCATTGGGTCGCCAGTGGAAGATGATGATTTAGTTTCTGTGACCTTGAATGGTCTAGGAAAGGATTATGCGCAGTTTCGGACATCCATTTCAGTTCGTGAAAGATTTCCTGATTTTGAGGAGTTGATTGCTCTTCTAATTTCTGAGGAGCAGAGAAATGGTGGTGCATCATCTTCAGGAGGAACTTCAAAAGAAGCTGTCTTCTACTCAAATGCTGGAAGAGGTAGAGGCAGAGGTAGAGGAGGCCGATTTGGAGGCCGTGGTAGAAATCAGAATATGCAGCAAACTCAAGAAAACCAGTCCTATGGAGGAGGACGTGGTAACTCTAGAGGCAGGGGGAGCCAAAGAGGTCGTGGTGGATGGCAGAGAGGCCAAAATGCAAACAGTAATGTTGAATGCTACTACTGTGGTAAAATGGGTCATATGGCTAAAGACTGCTATAAAAAGCAGAATGACATCATGAATGGAAAACTGCAACAAGGGAATTATGCATCTTCTAGTAGACAGGGTGATGACAGAAATGAGCATTTGTTCATGGTGCAGCACATGAACAATTCTGTGACAAGTGTAGAAGAAAGCAACGATGTATGGTATGTTGACTCAAGTGCATCAAACCACATGATAGGTCATGCAGAATGGATGGAGGATGCAAGGAAAATGGAAAAACCAGGATTTGTGGAGACTGGTGATGATACTGCACATCCTATTGTGCAGATTGGAAAAATTCCCTTGTCTATGCAGGATGGGAAAAAGAAATACCTATCCGATGTATTTCATGTCCCGAATATCACCAAGAATCTGGTTTCTGTTGGTCAAATGGTTGAGCAGGGCTTGCAGGTCAGATTTAATCCTCATGGATGCTTTGTTGAGGATATGAAAAATAAAGGTCGCTTGATAGCAAAAGGAAAGAAGAAGGGCAGAATGTTTACATTGGATGCAGACATGTCTGAATTGAGTGCAGCAATGTTTGCACATGGGACCGGTGTAGTTGCAGATATTGATATCTGGCATAAACGCATTGGTCATGTTAATGTACAGCGACTTAAATCAATGCAAGCCCAAAACATTGTTGCAGGATTGCCAAAATTCAAGGTTGCAGAAATGCATAAGGTATGTGAAGCCTGTCAGTTTGGAAAATAGGCAAGGAAACCATTTCCTAGACATGTTCAAGAGAGTGAGAAGCCATTGGAATTAATCCACTCTGATGTATGGACTACTAAAGCTGCATCTCTTGGAGGCTGTCATTATTTTGTCACTTTTATTGATGACTATAGAAGAAAAGTTTGGGTGTATTTTATGAAAAAGAAAAGTGAAGTTTTTGGGCATTTCAAAACCCTTAAAGCTATGGCTGAAAAAGAAACAGGTCTGCAAATAAAATGCCTAAGGTCAGATGGAGGGGGAGAGTACCTCTCAAATGAGTTTGCAAAGTTCTTGCAGGAGCATGGCATAAAGCAGCAATATTCATGCAGTTATACCCCACAACAAAATGGAATTGCAGAAAGGAAAAACAGGCATATTGGAGAGGTGTCTCGTGCCATGCTCAATGAAAAAGACCTGCCAGATTTTTATTGGGCTGAAGCAGTTGCTACAGCAGTCTACATAATGAACAGGACTCCCACTGCAGCAATACATGGAATGACTCCAGAGGAGAAGTATACTGGTAGGAAACCAGATATTTCTCATTTGAAAATTTTTGGTTGCATTGCCTATGTACATGTGCCAGATGAGTTGAGATCCAAGTTGGATCCAAAAGCTGAGAAGTGCATCTTTATTGGTTACTCTCTGCAGCAAAAAGGGTATAGATACTATAACCCTTCTACTCGTAAGTTTACAGTGAGCAGAGATGTTGTTTTTGATGAGATGAGTAGCTGGTATAAACCAGTAAATGTGATTGATGATGTAGATGCACAAAATGGTAATGCTGCACAGAATTCACAGCAGCAGTCACAAAATATTAGTGGACCTGGAGCGTCCTCTAGCAGTGGTTCACATTCTTCGCCATGGACAGGCAGATTGAGATCAGGAGAATCTTCTCAAAGCAATGCAGATAGTGGTATGCAGGTATCACGAAAAGGAAAAGAGAAGGTTGATCAGCCCATGTTTGATGTGAATGCAGGTCACTCTTATGTGGATGGTGAATCCAGTGGCTCAGAACAGAGCATTGATGATGAGTTGGGTATCCCTTCTATTGTTACACCTGGAGTAAGGAAGACTAGGGATGTTTTGAGAGCACCTGGAAGTGAACCTACTTTGCGCAGGTCTACGAGAGCTAGTTATCCTGTGGATAGGCTGAAATATGATGGATTTACAGCCATTCACTATGCATATATGGTCAAAGTGATACAGGAACCAGAACCCACATCTTTTGAGCAAGCCATGGGAAAAGAAAAATGGGAGAAAGCCATGGATGAAGAAATGGATGCCTTGGAAGCAAATGCTACATGGGAGTTAGTATCTTTGCCTAAAGGCAAGAATGCAATTGGCTGTAAGTGGGTTTATAAGGTGAAGCACAATGCAGATGGTTCTGTGAATAGATACAAGGCAAGATTAGTAGTCAAGGGGTATGCACAAACATATGGCATTGACTATGAAGAAACATTCAGTCCAGTTGCAAGGATGGCAACTGTAAGAGCAGTCATTGCTATGGCTGTATCAAAGGGATGGTCTTTACATCAGATGGATGTAAAGAATTCCTTCTTGCATGGTGATTTGCAAGAAGAGGTCTATATGGAGCAGCCACCAGGTTATGTGCATGCTGTTCATCCTGAGTTTGTTTACAGGTTGAAGAAAGCCTTGTATGGCTTGAAGCAAGCACCTAGAGCATGGTCTGACAAGATAGGACAGTATCTTGTCACTATTGGCTTTCAGATTTCCAAGGCAGATTTCTCACTTTATGTGAGAAAAACAGAGAAAGGTATTATGCTACTTGTCATTTATGTTGATGATTTGATTATGACAGGTGACAGTGATGAAGATATCCTTCATGTGAAAATGCTATTGAAGCAGAAGTTTGAGATGAAGGATTTGGGAGAGCTGCGTTATTTCTTGGGCATTGAGGTGATTAGATCACCAAGTGAGATACAGCTCTTGCAGAGGCAGTATGGATTGGACATGCTGTCCAAATATGGGATGACAGGCTGTAAGCCTATTTCAGTTCCTTTGGAGCAGAATGTGAAGCTGAGCACAGATGCAGGTGAGCTTCTAGAAGACCCTACTATGTACAGACGCATAGTAGGAAGTTTGATTTATATGACTATTACCAGGCCAGATTTGAGCTATGTTGTTGGATTGGTAAGTCAGTTTATGCAGGCTCCAAGGAAACCACATTTGGATGTGGCTAGACGCATACTCAGGTATGTGAAGTCCACATTGCAGTATAGACTATTTTATGAGACTGGGGTTCAGATACAGTTGCATGGATACACTGATGCTGATTGGGCTGGTAGTATTTCTGATAGACGATCTACCAGTGGATATGTGTTCTCCTTTGGGAGTGCTGCAGTCACTTGGAGCAGCAAGAAACAGCCTACAGTTGCCTTGTCGAGCACAGAGGCTGAGTACAGGGGTGCAGCAATGGCTGCATGTGAGGTAGCTTGGTTGCATAAGCTACTTTATGATATGCATCAGTCTACAGATGGGCCAGTTGTCATTTATTGTGACAACATGAGTAGTATACACTTGGCAAATAACCCAGTTTATCATGCTAGAACAAAGCACATTGAGGTGCATTATCACTATGTGCGAGAGAGGGTTTTACTAGGTCTTATTGATCTAGTTTATGTCAGCACAGAGGATCAGGTAGCTGACATATTCAC
Source organism: Lygodium microphyllum (assembly GCF_053477565.2). Taxonomy (NCBI): domain Eukaryota; kingdom Viridiplantae; phylum Streptophyta; class Polypodiopsida; order Schizaeales; family Lygodiaceae; genus Lygodium; species Lygodium microphyllum. The sequence continues at coordinate 119,949,186 of NC_141139.1, forward strand.
GAAGGCATTGGGCGCAGAGAAGCTGCGCAAGTTCAGAGACCTGCTTGGTGTGCAGGAATTGGGATTGAGCTCGAGGGGGAGTGTTGAGATATCGAGCTCCACTCGTGATACGCCAGGGTGACCGTTGTGTATTTATGTCACCGACTTGTCAGTTGCAGATGCGGTTGGTACACCGCCCCTGAATAATAGCTACATGATAGCTATCCTTATCTACTCTAGTTCGTGGCTCAGTTAGTATGCCACCTTAGTTAGTTGAGTTTGGTTTGAGACCCATATCTAGGGTTCTTCTATTTCTTTGTACTAGAGTTCTTTTGGCTTACACAAAACTAAGAAGAGGAAAACTGTTTTTCAGCCTCCACCCTTGTGTGTATTCCCCCATTGTGCAAGCAAGAAAGCTTCAAGTGAGACTCCTTCCTTCTCTCCCACAATCTTGACACCTCGATGGTGGTATGTTATACCTTCAGCTCCCCAAAGTGCGAGAATATATGATCAAAGCGATGTTCCGAGCATAGATGAGGACAATATGCAAATAGAGGGGTCGATATTGCAAGGGGTGGAGGCCACCAAAATCTTGGAGCATGTAGAGGAGCCAACATCGGGTAACAATGATGGAAATACAAGAGTCCAAGAATTCTTTGAGAATGAGGTGGACTCATCCTTTTGTGGTGACATGTCTATCGACCTTCTAGTTTTTTCCAAGTTTTATTAGGAGATTGACATGGAACCATAGGGTACTTCATACTTGGAGCATCCACTTACTCAATTCGTTGACTAATCGCTTATAAGGACACATAAGATATGCATTTTAAGTAAGATCGTGTTTTTAAGATTTATATTACTGTGCTTTGTATGATTTAAATTGATTATCCTAACATCATTTTTTGTCTATGCATGTGACCTTCGTGGATGAGTTGAGGGATGAGCGATGAGGAGTTGTAGAATATCTTCATGCGCATGTCTCTAGACCAAATGGAAAGATTCAGAGACATGGCAGACTAGAAGTTGTCTTAGACATCGTCGAACCGCTCTATTAGATCTACTTCAGCGCAATCAGATGCTTCAGTTTTGAGCAGACGAGGTCGACGCTCCAGAATTGGGCTAGACGGAGGGAGTGCTTCAAGGTCAGGGGGTACTATAGAGATACGGATGCAGTGAGCCCGCGGTCAGCTCGGGATATAGGTGCTACTCCATGCTCTCATGGCGGCTCTAGAGGGAGTGTGGCTCAGGTGGTTGCTGTGGAGGTAGGGACTCCATGCCTCCGTCTCGTCGTTCTACTAGAGTTGCAGCAACTCCGGGATTTGTCACACCTGTGGGGATGTCTACTCCAATCGTCCGTAGGTAGCACCCCTATGGGTGCTACTCTGATAGATACTACCCCAATCGGTACACCAGATATACAGGGGTCTCCTGGATATGCCCAGGAGCGTGGTCGCAGGTGGGGAGAGGACCCATCTTAGGCATACCCTAGAGGGGTATGCCTACCTTGTAGATGATAGGTCAGGAGCTATCATCATGAATGATGAGGGGAGGAGGGTGATGACTCGCATGTCAGAGTTATGCCAATAAGTTTTTCGGCACAACGTCTTGGATCATTGGAAAAACATACCGGAGCGGAGCAAGGACTACATAGTAGCATCCTTGCATGAGGAGTTTCCGGTACCAGCCGCCCGCTGCCTCAGCAGACAGGTTTTCTACGGGATGGATGATGGAGTGAATGCATGCATATATGTCACATAGACAATTGGACGCATGCAAGGCACTCAAGAGTAGGCTTGCAAAGCCCAAGTGGCTAGACGTGGATGACTAGTGCCGATTGAGGGAGGAGGCTACAGATTCTCCAGGATGTTGGAGACAGCATCACGAGGCGGTGAGGGCACGACTAGAGGCTGGAGTGGTCCATCATCTTCGGAGTGGCGGCCACAAGACATATCTGGAGGACTTTGAAGTTTTTCTTTTGTTTTTCTTGCTTATTTTTTTGCAATATCCTTTGTACTGAGACAATCGTGTTTCCAACAATTAGTATTTTGTTTCCTTTGCAGCACTCCATTACAAATCACGATCCGACTGGCCTTGAGACTCGATATATAGAGAGGCACGATCTCACTGCATTGATCGACCGATTTGTATAGACGTGGTAGCCCTGTAAGTCACTCTTCTTTCTTGTATGTAGTTACCATGTTTAATTAGAATACATTATTGTATGGTAGACTAATGTGTAGTTGTTTCTTTTTTTGCAGAGTCCGTTTGATGCTCTTTTGTTGCGGGACGAGCTTTTGGATGGCGAGGATCTATAGCTCACCCTTGGATCCTTGGAGCTCACACACCCTTCTTTTTTGGTCACGTGATCTGTGTAGACATTTTCTATATAGTAGTGATATCTTGCCATGCTTGTACCAGTCGCTTTCATTATGCAATCATGTATTTATTTCATGTATCAGTGTTATGATTTAAGTACACTGTCTTTATTTACATGAGCATTGTACACAGTGCAAAAACTATTTTGTATGGCCCAAATAAAGCACATAGCTGCCACAAATTATTTTTTTCCCTATTACCGTTGCTATTAGCATCGCAAATTTACATGCACGCATCGTTATTGGCATCGTTATTAGCGTCGCAAAGTGTCGTTATCAGTGTCACTATTTGCATCGGTATCAACGTCACTATTTGCGTCATTATCAGCATCGCTATTTGCATCGGTATCAAGCGCTGATACCGATGCAAATAGCGATGCTGATAACAATGCTAATACCGATTGTTCTATGGTGTCACCAATAACGATGCTTTTTGTGATGACGGGGATAAATTTCTTTATTTACATTTTCGTCACTTTTAACAACGTTGTTGGCTTAAACATGTTTACCTCGACATAAAAGTGACCAAGAAAACCAGACATAAAATTGTGCTTGTGGATCACCTCAGGTACATCTTCAAGCATTCGAAGTTGAAATAAGGCATTCCAGAAACGCTCAGTACATTGTGAAATAGGCTTAGGATCTCTTTGTTGCAGAAAATCCCTTTGTTTGATTACTTTTTTTGTGGAATTGAGGTGGAAGAAAATTATGCAAAAATATCTTTTGAAAAGCCTCCCACGTAGTAGGACAATCAATACTTTTGAGGACAACAGTCCACCATTTCAAGGGTGGCTATCTATGTGAGGCTTTTTCCTAAGGGAATAACTAATCTTGGAGATTGGATAATAACACATGGACTAGCCATGACAAGAAAGGAAGGAATTGTTTTGTGTCCTAAGCTAGAAAATGAGTCCTTCCTTTTGATTGGAGATTTTTTTTTCTAGGACATCACGGCAAGGTTCTCCATGTTTACTAGCCAAGGTTTTATCTACCACCATGAGGTTGGCAAATCAAAAGGTTACGCTAGTTTATTCGCGATTTGAGGGCTACCAACTTCAACTTGAAGGAGAATGCAGTGTCATCACTAAGAAGGATTTTATAGCATGAGGGCATATTGATCAAGACTACATATTTGGTTTGGACTAGTTATTCAAGCATCCATGCTCGTTATGATATCATGAACTCTCAGAGTATGTTTTGAACATTGATGGACTATGGAGATTTTGAAGAATACATGCATTAGTAAAGTTCATACATTGTTATGAGTGTGAGTCTCTAAGAGATGATCGACAAGATTCTTAGGCATGTGGATAGCCTTAATGTCCATGTGATGGGTGGCTTACAACCTAGATGACATGGTTGATTGTTGATGGTGGCAATATGGATGCATATATGGAAATATCCCATGTTTCATTAGTAAAATACACATGAGATTATTGAAACATGAGTGATTGATTACACCATGTTTTTTCAATGTCAAGAAAGTTTGTCGTAGTATTTTGATTAGCAATAATGTAATGGATGACAATAAAAATGGTAGCTAGGGAAAAATAAACACAAAAATTCCACTGCATTGAGGTGATGCTAAAAAGCACACAATGATGGGTGACCAACAACAAGATAAAGTCATGCAAGGGGAAGATGTAAAAGCTTCATGCTTTAGAGCTTGTGGAGGAGATTATAAAAGGCTCACATGGTGTCTCTTGTGTATGGGAGATAAGGAGAAGAATATATTTCCAAATAGAAAGGGAATATGGTGCTAACAATTGATGAGAGTACAAGATGTAGAAGTGTAGATGGTATTGCACTTGGTCGTGTTGTTGAGCCAAATTTTTGGAGCTTGAGATGCTTAGGTAGTAGTTTCTATGTGGAAGAGCAAGAGGTAATCATAGAAGTGACAATAATCGATTAGATTCTATGAGATGAAATGTAGTGAAAGTGAAGAATTATCCACATGTGCTCATGTCAAAGATCCAATAGCTAGAATGTTTATGTGGAGAAGTGTAGAAAGCTCGTGGATTGGGAGCTATGCTGGAGTTGGTCTCCTTGAGGAGTCATGCAAGAGATTCTATCTAACCACTAAGTTTGGACTTACAAAGGGTTATGATACTAATTGTAGTAATATGCAAGACTTGGATCAAGAGTTTGATTTTTTTGGAGGAAAACTATGATTCTAAAGGAGAAGTTACCTCTAAAGTGTAGAGTTTATTTGTGTTCATTCTTCTTAAGGATGATCCCTAGGCTTATGACACATCAAGCTCATTCCATAGTCAATTGCATTATTGGATGCACCCATATATACTATGTTGTACTGAATATGGCCTATATGTTATCATGTTATACTCATTTTCTAGCTATAAGGAGTTTACATATTTATTTTGCATGAGATCCTTTAGTTATCTAGTTACTTATGGTCCATTGTGGTCATTAATAGGTTTGGAATTTCTTGTTATGCTAGGGATTTGGATTGTTCTCTATCTCTCATTTCTTTTAGCATCTAAATATGTCCTTTGTTTTTATGTTGCACTAAGGAGCACAAAATAAATTGTAATCTTAGCATTTAGAGTAGATAAAATAGATTCGTAAGGATACTCAATTCATTTCTCAAGTTTCATGAAAAAAAAAGAGAGGACCCACATGAGTTCTGAGAGAAGCTCGAGTTAAGATACATAGTGCAAAAAATAATTCAACGTTTTGCTAAGATTGAAGTCTAAAAATACTAGTTCATTAATGAGGGAGAGTATTGGTAATATGATCTTAAGAGGCACTTGAGTTAGGAGATACTTCTATTTCTAATGGAAAATAAAGAAAAAAAGAAAGCATTTGGAGAGGTCCCATGAAATAGATATTTCCCAAGAGTTGTAGAGCAAGATTAAGGTATGATAATATAATGAAGGGCAACCATTATAGATGTTTGATATAAAATTATCTAGGATATACGAAAGGTTGAATATTTTCCTAGGGAGAGGAGAGGAATTATTATTATTATTATTATTAAAATAATAATATAAAAAAGAGTGTTAACTAACACTAGAAGATACAAGCCTCATACAGATGGTCAAAACAACATAAATGTTCATAAAAAATTTACCCCCTGTTCGTCGATATAAATGTCTCTACAAAATCGTTGTAGAAACCATCACTACTTGCGTCAAATAGCGATGTAAATAATGATGTTCTGCAACATGGATAGGGACAATAATAGCAATGCATACAGAGAAATTAGTGATGCCAATAGCAATGGTTACAAAGAAAAAAAATGTGGTAGGACAACACCATGTGCTATATAATATTCTACAAACGAATTACATATTGGGTACGCAATGGTTATCAAGATGAGTTCAAAATCTACTTAAACCCACAAGACTGATACTTCATAGAATAAGTAGAAGGCCATTGATGAAAGCTCATGACATTACATGGAACCATAGAGAAAAGGAGAGCCAAAACAAACATGAAATTCTATATGTAATTATTGCAAGATACGATTTCATACTACATGAAAGATGCTTGCACAGATCACAGGACCAAAAAAGAAGAGGGTGTGCACTCCACGAATCTAAGCACGATCTATAGATCCTTGTCATCAAAAAGCATCATGACGCAAATGAGCATCAAACGGACTCTATAAAATGAATAACTACACATCAGTCCACCATACATAATGCATTTAAAAAACGTAGTGACTACATACAAGAAAGATGATTGGCTTACTAGGCTGCGGTGTCATGCGTTGAAACTATTGATGAGTGCAGTGACACTCTGTTTCTCTACATCTCGACTCTCCAAGCCGGTGGGATGGTGGTTTATGATAGAATGTTGCAAGAAAACAAATACAATTGTTAGTACAACTGATATTCCAAATAAGAAAGCAACAAGAACAAAAGAAAAACTTACAAAGTCCTTCCAGATAAGCTGCCACTTTCTAGATGATGCATGACCCCTGCCTCCAATCGTTCCCTTGTTGCCTCCCGCTTGTTGTCGCCAATGTCTTGGAGAATTTGTAGCCTCCTCCTTGAGTCTCCACCAATCATCTGCATCTAGCCACTCCGGCTTTGAGGAGCCACTCTTGAGTGCCTTGCATGCATCTGATCATCTATGTGACATGTACATATGCATACACTCCATCATCCACCCAGTGGAAAACTCCTATGCTGCGGTAGGTACCGCAAACTCCTCTTGCGCAAGGATGCCACTATATAGTTCTTGCTTTCTTTGGGTATATTCTTCCAAGGGTCCAAGTTGTTGCGCCTAAAAACTCATTGGCACAACTCTCTCATGTGAAACATCAACCTTCTTCTCTCATCATTCATGATCAAAGCACGTGTCTTGTCATCTACAAGGTATCCACACCCCTTTAGGGTACATCTAAGGTATGTCCTCTCCCACCTACCACAACGCTCCTGGCATAACTTGGAGACCCTTGTATATTTGGTATACCCACGGGGATAGTATCTCTTGGAGTAGCACCCATAGGGGTGCGACCTGTGGATGACTAAGCAAAACCCAGAGTCGTTGGAGTAGATGTTCCCACAAGCATGACAAATCTTGGAGGTGACAATTATCCACCAAAATGATGAGATGGAGACACTGTATTGGTGCTTCACAACACCCTTCTGAGCCACCCTCTCTAGAACCTGTAGAAGAGCGAGGAGTAGTATCCCTATTTGGAATTAATCGCGGGCTCACAACATCCACATCTCCGTAGAACCCCTCAAAACCACTCCCTCTGTCTGAGCCCAGTCTATAGCATCGACCTTGTCTATTGGAAATCAAAGTATCAAAGTGTGCCAAATTAGATCTCACAAAATGCCCCAATGGTATCTAATATAGCTCCTAATCCACCATATCTCTAAATGGGGCCATCTAATCTGGGGACATATATGTGAATATCTCCTGCAACTCCTTGTTGCTCATCCCTTGACTCATCCTACTCTCTAAGTATCAGAAAAGGTAACCTGCGCAGACAGAAAATGATGTTAGTATAATCAATATAAAGCTTTAATTAAAGCACAGTAATATAAATCTTAAAAAATTTATGCGAATTAAAATGCATACTCTAAAGTACCCTTAAAAGTGATTCATCATCAAGGAATTGAGTAGGTGGATGCAACAAATATGACTTAGCCTATGGACCCATGTCAATCTCCTGGCACAACTCTGCATGCACTGAAAGGTCTATAGATAGGTCACAACAGAGGGGGAGTCCACTTCATTCTCAAAGAATTCTTGGCCTCCTATCTTTCCATCATCATTACCTATATCTGCCTCCTCACTCCAAAATCACAATGAAACTTTGTGAGTAAGAAGAATGGTATATGTACTGCAAACAAGCCCTTTAGAGCTTGCTCGCTGTTATTTTTAGCATCTAAGGTTATTTCAACCTCTATTTTGGATCTATAAATGGTCCCAAGAGTAGTTTCTAGGTATACTCTATTCTCGATTGTTATGTCTTCCATTTACAAGTATACACATCACAGATTTCAAATATGTAAGGTTTCTGGTGTTTATTAGGTTGTAGACACAAAAGGCATTTGCATACAAATTGCAAATTGCAGTTACTATTGTGCAATCACTCAAAAGGACTATGTGTTTAGATGTGGTGCATCTAGTACTATCTTACTTGCAAATTCTAGATTTTGGCAAGGTTCTCTATGTTGTCAAAATGTCGAATAACTTCAACCAGATTGTTATCAAGAACAAGCTTGATAAGAATAATTAGCCTGCATGGAAGCTCAAGATGATAAATTACTTGAAGGGCAAAGGTGTTCCGGATTACATTGAATGAGAAATTGTAGTAATACCTAAAGTTCTTGCACAAAATGCTACTACAGAGTAGTTAAAGGCTAAGAAAGATTGGGAGCAAACAGAGAGTAAAGTCATGTATTGGCTATCTATTAGTGTTATAGATAGCATGATGGGCTATTTGTAGGAATCTAAAACCCCCACTACTACATGGAAGAATTTTGCAAGACTATTCGAAGTAAATACAAAGGGTAGCAACTCAAGTTAGAGCTAAACCAAGTGAAAAGAGGAAACCTGTCTATTAATGATTATGCCTTGAAGACCAAGAGTATTGTGGAAGCTCCTGGATCTATCAATATGGTAGTTGATAATAATGAAATTATGATGCATGCTTAGATGGACTTGGAGATGAATACAAGAGCTCCAGGTCATCTATGAATGCGAGGGATGATATCCCTAATTTTATGGACTTGATTTCTATGTTGATACTTGAGAAGAACCTTGGCTTGGATTCCTTTTCTTCTCAAAGCAATGACAAGTCTAAATTGGTGTTTTACTCTACTAGTAGAGGTACAGGTCATGACACAAGCCAAGGTGGTTGTCGTGGTCAAGGTTATGATGCACAACAAAATAGAGGAGAATAGTCCCAAGGAAGGGGGAGTCAAAGAGGACAAGTTGCAGATTCTAATAGGCTGCAAAATTTTGGTAATAAGAGAGAATACTTGCATTGTGGTTAAAAAATGCCATATTTCTTTAAAAAATTTCATAAAGAAGGCTAAAATTAGATGTAGAAATAGGCATCAAGGTAACTATGCATCTAGTAGAGCATAAACAATGATGATAGAAGTGAACAATTATTTGCTATGCAACACTTTATGAATAGTATGATTTCTAATGGTTCATCAAATAATGATGCATGGTATGTATATTCAAGTGCATCTAACTACATGACTTCTCATGGAGAGTGGTTTAGAGAGATACACAGTCCAAATTCTCTAAGCTACATGGAGATAGGGGATGGTATACCTCACCCCATTACTCATGTTTAAAATATTTATGAGTATGCACAATGGCAAAACTAAGTACTTGGCTAATGTGATGCATGTACCAAATATTACAAAAAATTGGTTTCTAGTTGGTCAGATGGTAGAATAGGGATTGCAAGTTCAATTCACATCTAATAGAAGATCTAAAAAATGATTGCAAGTTGATTTCAAAAGGGAAACATGCTAGAAAATTGTTTAATCTTGATGTTAATCTATCTAGAATAGATATTGTCATGTTTGCACAAGGTTCCGATGTTATGGTTGATATTGAAATTTGGCATAAGAGAATTGATCATGTGAATGTGTAGTGCTTGAAAGACATGCATTCAAAACAAATTGTGGATGACTTACCATAGTTTAGAGTCGAAGGGATGCACAATGCATTTGAAGCATGTCAACTTGAAAGCAAGCAAGGCACATGTTTCCACATGAAAAGCATGTATGCAAGAAGCCACTTGAATTGATACATTATGATGTATGGGGTCCTCAAAGATTGCAAACTTTAGTGATTATTGGTATTATGTTTCCTTCACTGATGATCATACTTACAACGTATGGGTTTACTTCATGCATGAGAGAAGTGAGAAGTTCACTCATTTTCAAAGATTTAAGGCTTTAGTTGATGAGGAGATAGGGCTAGATATTAAATGCCTAAGGTTGGATGGAGGGGGAGAATATATTTCCAATGAGATTTTTTATTTTTCATAGAGAAATGATATACAAAGGCAGTATACATGTAGATATACTCCACAGCAAAAAGGAGTTGCTGTGATAAAAAAAATAGGCATATTGCATAGGTGACTTGTGCATTGATGTAAAAAAGAAACTTGCCCCATTACTATTGGGTTAAAGTAGTTGTTATTGTTGTATACATTATGAATAGAACGCCCATTTTGCTGATGTACATGGTATGATATCCAAAGAGAAGTTTACAGGTAGAAAATTTGTCCCATCTAAAGATATTTGGATGTATTGCTTATGTGCATATTCCTAATGAGTTGTGCAATAAATTGGATCCTAAATTAGAAAAACCTACATTTGTTGGATATTCTCTTAAGCAAAAGGGATATAGATGTTACAACCTTATTACATGTGAGTTGAGAGTTAACAATGATGTTTTTTATGAAATGAGTAGCTGGTATAATCATATATAGAATGCAATTGGGATTGATAAGCATGAGAGTATGGCTAGAAAATAAGTCAATAGCCTCATACACATTGAGTGGGACCACAAGAGTCTCCTAGTCATAGTTCTATTGATAGATCTTGGAGTGGCAAATTGAGATCATAAGTTACTCCACCAAGTACATCATAGATGCCAAGAAAATGTCAAGAGAAGGTTGGGGACTCACCTATCATACCAAATGTATCATTAGGGTTCTCTCATGTTGATGTTGATTTAGATGGCTCTGAACACAACTTGAATGAGAAGTTTGGAATTCTATCTATTAAAATACCTAGTGTGCAAAAGGAACAAGAGGATGCTAATGCACCTGGTAGTGATCCAAGGTCACCCAGGTCAAATAGAGTGAGAAAGCCAACATAGTGATTCAGATATGATAGGCATGTACCTCATCACTATGCATACATGGCTAAGGTTGCATTGTGGAAATGTGTAGGATCTAGAGCATGGCAAATGCGGAAGCTATGGAGGTTGAAAGAGGAAAAAGGAACTCATGAAGACATTGAACTTGACAAGGACAAATTGTTACACAAGTGAATTAGGTTCCAAGATTGAGACTTGGACTCATAAACACAATCTTGTGTATTGAAAGTGACATGACGCTTTGCTGGAAGGAAAAGAGTACTATCATTGCATTAGAAAAAGAGTGCAAGTACAATGCTTTATAGGAATTGAGTGGTGGCACTTTCTCTTACTGTGCATATGGGGTTCTAGTCCTAAGCCCTCACTACTTCTCACAAAAAGACTGAAGTAGGTGTGATTGCAAATATCTCAACACCCCTCCTCAATCACAACCAGAAGTACAAAGCGTATAGAGGCTTTAGTGAAAGCAACACCTGCAAAGTGTGGACACACCATAAACATGGAAAAACACCAAAGGTTTTCGCACAAAAGGTTAAGTGTGGGTATCACAAACATGATGGACATCCAAAGGCTGTAGCAGGGGCCTCACAAGGTGTACAGAGACTATAGTACAAGGATAACTGAAGAGTTTGCAAGTTTATGTTTGAGGCATTAGGGTTAGGAAATAAAAAATTAAAAAATTATATTTGAATAGAAGGATCGGTGAGGTCTGGTGGTCCTTTTCTTGTTCTTTTTCTTTTTCTCTGTTTTCTTCTTCTTCTTTGACTGCAACTAGATAGGCCTTTTGGGACCTCTTTCCGGTGTGGCAGAACTTCTCGGTATGTTTGGTCCTTTTGCAGAAGTCATAGAAGAGCTAGTCCTTTTTGCCTTTGTACCTGTTGCCAACATATAATGCATGTTTATCTCTAGAGGTGCTTGGTTCTTCCTTAGTTTTTAGCTTTTTTTCCTCCTCTAACAGTGATGCCTGGATATCAACAAGTTCATGGTTTGGCATATTAATTAGAGTTGTTGATACATTATTATATTCAGGAGGCAAACTTTTAAGTAGAACACCGATGCAAACATATTCTTTCATTTTAATGTTGATTCTTGCAAGTTGGGTTAGAAGTCCTTCCATGTAATTATGCAAAGAACTAAAGAAAATTAGTCATTTATTGCTGATGTCCTATCTCAACAGCTTGTAGATGTTGTCACTTGCTATTGATTGATCTTCTCCTGTCCTTGGCTACTTCAAAGGTTCTCCAATGATTGCAAATCAGACCATCAACTTCTCCTCCCTCTCTCGTGCAAGTTTAATGCACTAAAATGCCTCCCTCGAGTCTCTAAAGACGTTTTTCAATCTGGCATGGACATTTTTGACAAGTGGAAGCCTTTCCAAATGGTTTTTCTAGCATTATCCATAGTTAAATATTAATTTTTAGTCTTTAAATATTGAAAATTAATCTAATAATTATTTCGGTGCTCAAAAAAATAATCAGACTGATCAATAATTAAATTGGCTAGGCAACTACGTCATCTTTGACCACATTAGATTGGTGTCAGGTACCATTAAACGCCACTTTGTTAGTGTCACCAATTGACACTTGTGGCCAAATGAATGACCTAGGCCAACAAATTGACACCAGATACCTCCAAATACATGTGTGGCGTAATTTATAACAACTTTTGCCTTTGACATCCCGTGATTTCCTCTAGTCTTGGACTCATAAATCTACTCTAATCCTAGTTACATCTCACATGTGCAACATTTACTTTAACCATGTGATTAAAAATTAATCCACATGCTAAGCAAGGTTTCAAAGATACATGTCCTCATGACAAAGGTAGCATTTTCACTCCTCGGGTTGTGAACATCCCTCATATATAGTGGATTCACATGTATTCAGCATGCATCCAAGGTATTGTATTGATAGTGTGTCTTTCATGAGGTCACTACCTAGTGTACTAGTCAGTGTGAGATGTATGCAGATGAATATGAGTTTCACTCGAGCATTGAAACTATACTTTTGCATCAATTTATGATTAGTTTGACATGAGTTTTTACCTCAGTTTTGAGATCAAAGTCTGATAAGTTTCAGCTCCAATTTGATAATGGCCTGAGCCTTATCATCGTTCTTTTGCCAAGTTACAACAAGATCGGCATCATGAGGCTTCTTTTCTTTTCCAGTGGTAATGGCCCAAAGGCCCTTCCTCATCAGGATGATTTTGATGTGAGTCTGCCAGGTATGAAACCCAACTCCTTTGAAATGGGCGATTGGAGAATCTTTGTCCATGTTAAAACTTGCGAGAACAACAGCAAATCAACTTTAGAGTTATCAGATTTAAGCAACAACAAAAAACTTTATAATTCTCGAATTTTATCAATGGAAGGGCATATCACAATGTGTCAAGAGACACAAGTAATGACAGTGTGAAAAACACACTATGTGACAACTCTGTCTGAAACTCGAATCTTCAAGGTCATTGCTATTCCATCTTGATCCAAGTATCCAGGTTCTTCTTCTCCTTGATTTGATGCTTGGACAGTAGATCGGAGTGGCAGTGGTTTGTTCCACATGACAGGAGAGAGAAAATGATGAAATTCTTCAGTGAGGTTTTGCTATGGCTTCTGAATTAGGGTTTCTGACCCAAGCTTGGTTTTTTTCAGATATTAGGAGCTATACTTGATCCATTTTGAAACTTTTTTTATAAAAATGAAGCTCTCTTCATGCTCTATAAAAGCCCTATAATAACCATCTAGATCGATGTATATTCATAATGTGCAGAGAAAACGGAGGTAGGCAGGCGCAATCTTGAATAGTAATGACAAAATTTCGTAATGTCGGAGCAGAGAGTGACCAATGTCATCGTTTTTGGTGCTGAGATGAAGCGTCTTGATCAGAAGAATGATCCTCTAGAAGAGAGCAAGAGGAGATATGCTTTGTATTGGGAGATCCAAGGACTCCAATCAGGGTATGTCCTGAAGGTCACAAATTTAGGCTATGGTAGTGACTAAGAGTTTGAGCAATGCTAGAGCTATTGGCTACCAATGTTAGGCACTGAGGTGCCACAGAGAAGATTTATGAGCAGGGGAAGAAGTTCATAGAAGGAATCGCAGTGAGATATGACTTGTGGAGAGAGATCCACGAGTGCAAAGTAGAGAGGGTGTAGACTGGCTATGGCTACCACAAGGTGGGCTAAACATGAAGTTAAAGAACTAAAGTCATACACTAATCTTGAGCTGGATGTGAGCTTGGCAAAGATTGAGAGAAACCAAAAGAGGCTAGAGAAGAAACTTCAAGCCATATATACTCTTCTTTAGTTTGCACGCTAGGTATTCCCTACCAGGGTCTGCAAAGCCCTTAGGCTGCTCCATGTAAATCTCAACATGCAAGTCCCCATGTGGAAAAGCCGTCTTGACATCCATCTGGTACAAGTCCAAGTCAAGCTGTGCAACCAAGGCCAAGACTAAGCGTAGGGTGGTCATCTTGACCACAGGAGAAAAGACTTCATCAAATTCAACAACATGGTCTTTTTTAAAACCCTTAGCAACCAATCCAGCCTTGTATGCCAGCTTGGGGTGTCCAGGGATACTTTTCATCTTGTATACCCACTTGCATGGCAAAGCCTTCTTACCCTGAGGCAAGGAAACTAAATCCCAAGTCTGATTCTTATGCAATGAGTCAAGCTTAGACTACATAGCCCTCTCCCAAGAGTGACAATCACCCCTACGCATAGCCTCATCATAAGTGAGAGGCTCTCTTGCATCTGTAATCAGTACATATAATCCATAGAGGGCGCAAAACGGTCAAGAGGTCATCTATCTCTAGTAGAATGCCTCAAGCTAGGCTTTTCTGCCTAACCAACATCTTGTCTAGCATCAGCATGTCTAACATCTGGGCCATGAGCATCAGGTGATGCTACCTAACCAACATCATGTCTAGCATCAGCATGTCTAACATCTAGGCCATGAGCATCAGGTGATGCTGCATGATGTCTAACTAGCTGTGGAAGCGGGCTGAACGGAATTGCAAGTACAAGGATTACAAACGAAGCCGCAAATACCATCAACCAAGAACTCATCACGGATCCTCATGTACTATTTTTTTAAAATAAAAATAGTTAGCAAGCCTTTATCCCATGAATAGGCAACAGAAGCTGCATGTAAAATAAGATTTTATTCAATTATTGCATATAATTTCATTGCAAAATTCTTAACCCCGAATTCCAAGGGGGGTAACTTGGGTCTGTACGAGATGAACCTAAGTGAGTATGAGGAACGTAGACCTTGAGATACAATTTTCAAATGATACTGTTTGTAATTAAACGAACCAAGATTTTCTTTTATTGCGATCAAAAACCCACAAACTCCAAAGGAGTTATCGTCAAGTTTGAAATTCTTGCCTAAATTCAGTCCAAACTAATCCCTAAGGAAGAGGAAGTCCACGAAGACTATTGGAAGGTATTGCCACTTCTAGTGATTTGTCTTGAAGTTATTTTGCCACTTATGTTGATTTATCTCAAAGTTATATTGCACTTATGCTAATTTGTCTCAAACTTATATTGCCAGTTATGCTGATTTGTCTCGAAGTTATTTTGCCAGTTATGTTGATTTGCCTCAAAGTTATATTGCCACTTATGCTGATTTGTCTCAAAGTTATTTTGCCACTTACGTTGATTTGTCTCAAGTTTATAATGCCACTTATGCCGATTTGTCTCGAAGTTATTTTGCAAATGTGTTGATTTGTCTCGAAGTTATTTTGCCACTTATGTTGATTTGACTCAAAGTTATATTGCCACTTATGTTTATTTGTCTTGAAGTTATTTTGCCACTTGTGCTGATTTATCTTGAAGTTATATTTCCAATTATGTTTATTTTTCTCAAAGTTATTTTGCCACTTATGCTATTTTTCCTAGATGTTATTATTTTTTGAAAGAAAAGGTTTGTCTTGGAAATAAACTTGTTAAAAAGTTTATATATAATGCGTTCGAAATAAGATGTTTATGATTGTAATATAGGTATTGATCTTTTTTAAAATCATCAACCTAAAAGATGGATGACTGAGTACAGATCACTGGCTGAGGCAATATTTTGGTGAGCACAAAACGCCGATTGTGGCAGTGTTCTTGATGGTGCTAGACCTCCCCATGGCTAGTGCGAATAAAACCTACACCAAGGGTTTTTTTTTTTCGCATTAGTGAGTTTAGACCAATCATGACATGAAAGGTCTTGTCGTAGGGAGCTCTAGTTAGTAGAAGGAGGTGAGGATACTAGGGGGCTCTGGTCATAAACTCCTTAGGACTACCCTTTGATTTCTAGACTGTGTCTAGAAGTTTCAATACTAGTTGGGGAATGAAACTTAGAGAGAATAATACCTTTGAGTAAGAAAATATTTGTAAAAGAAAATTTTTCTTAAATGAACTATTAAGAAAAAATTGCTTTACTCTATTTTTGTGTCATGAATTAAGGGCATGCAACAAATTTATATCATGAAATCATTCAAAGAAGTTGTTTTAATATGTTGAACCTAAAGTGATAGGTAATTAGATAACTAAAACTACTCGCTCGAGGGAAATGGGAGGATGGACCCCCGATAGATCCAAACCTATGGCTAGGTGGTCTCGGTAAGTCGGGAGCTTTCCTAAGAAGGAATATAAATAGCACTTGATGGACCATTATAAACTAGAAATCTTGATTTACATCACTTTAGAATCTACTAATACTAATTAGCCACTAGTAATAGATTTAACTAGAAAAACTCAGGTCGATCCTCGTAGGAGCGGTCGCAACTTCCACTATGGGGTAGACTCAAGCAAGCATAGTTAGCAAACTCCAAGGGTTTTATTAAGATCCCGAATGGCACTTCCTAGGACATCTCTTAATGGGCTACTAAGAACACACCACCAAGAAAAGCTCGGGCGGCACATTACAGAATGAAATCATGCCAATCACACTTTCGAAAGGGAAGAGGTTGAAACAAGAGCTAAATTAGAGTGCAATGCACTCTTCATCTATTGACCTTGAAACATTCTTGTGAAGCATCTACATAGGTTTGAGTGGGAACAATGCAATTGCAAATGGCAAACAAATCACTATCAAAGGAAATGAAGAATACATGCAATGGTTATGGAGGAGGGGCATCATCAAAACTAGAAAAATCACATGCAAAATAAAGTTCTCTCACCTAGTATCATAATTATAGCTTCTTAGCTTCTATAATGCCAATTTTTATTTTAGAATTTACAGGAATAACACATTATAACTTTCTCTTATAGTCAAGAATTGGAATAGAAGGAGTATAGAGGAATTTTAAATCTTACTCCAATGAGATATATCCATTGAGAAAGTATGTGATCTTGTTGACTAGTGTCCATCCACCACATATTATTGCCATTTTTTATTGCATAGGGAAGTGTTCCTTTTGTCTAATGATGCTACTTCCCATGGTCTTATTGGAATGTTTTTGTAGGTCTTTTTTTATGCTCTATGATTCACACAATCTATGATGGATACATGAATTAGGCTTTCATAGAGAATGCAAGAGAAATGGCCTTATATGGCTTTGCACTTGTGAGACAAACATGTGTAGTTTCTTCAATTGGGCTTCAATTTTTAGGGAAGTGCTTTGGTAGAAGTCTCACATAACATCTCCAATATGACACTCATGTTGAATGCAACCTTACATGTCTTTGTCCTCTTACGGGGTTTGTGATCTAGGGCTTTCCACGTCTGCCACGTAGCGGAAGTATTCTAGCTGCTCCCACTTAGGATGGACCTGAATTAGGGTTTTCTTTATTGGTCATTTCCTAACGGCAACTAGCGACGGACCCAAGCGAACTACTTTATGTAGAAACGTTAGGTCTAAAGCGGATTCACGCTGCACTTGGTTCAAGGCGAATGGGAAACAAGAGGGATGCAAAGCTCAACCTCTTTGCCATAAGGCATAGTCCCTTTCCGTTCCCCTAAAACAACGTAAATCGGGTTTAATCATAACTCTAGGTCAACGCTTTTGTTGTTCATGTTCTTTGACAATGTTCCTACTGTCCATCTTGATTTGAGAAAATTTCCCGGCCAACCGGGACCACCCATCCATAGGACGGACCTATGGTCCATCCTCCGCACTTTCCTCGGGTTGTTCTACTTATTTAATTGCCTAACACATTAGTTGGACATGTAACAACCAGCTTCTTTAATTAACCCGTTAGGCACTGGTTTCTTCACGTAATCTTATCACTTGACATAGAAAAACAATATCAGACAAGTTCCTTATTAATAGGTTATCATATTTATATTTGAAATACAAAGAGTCCATCCCGTAGGCTTATCCACAATCCGCCCGAAGGCTATCCAGCAATCCACAGGGATTACCAATCCAAGTTTCCACTTGTAGACTAGTATGCAGACCTCGAGATCCAATCCGAAGTCATGTTAGCCTCTTGTGCAAGGCCCGAAAGGCAAGGGATTTACGGCTAGAGCCCCCCTGGCACCCAAGCGTCCTCCTACTCCAAGTAGCGCTCAACGGAGAGACCTCTTGCGACGGGTTCGGTCCACTTGCCCGGTGCGGTTAACAACCCCCTTGGTTAGGGTCAGACAGGCAGTCGGGGGTAACTGAAGTTGCCTCTCCCTTCAGGACTTCAACCTGAAGTATAGATATCCATTTATCTTTTAATTCATTGATCAAACAAAGCCAAACAGTGCTCTAAAATCTGTAGCAAGCACAAACATTTCCATTGATCGTTTTTTTTTTTTTGCAAACTACTAAGGAATGAATCCTTCCTTTTGAATGCGTCCTACACTCGATCCGAGATGACTTGCAACTTGGCAAGATCCCCTATATCCTGGGTTAGGGCGTACCCTATTAACCTGACTTGGCCAAACCTTAAGTTCATACACTATTTTAGTTTATTGGCTGGTCATTAGCTTCCAATCAATCTTATTTACTCAAGAAAGATACTAGATTGGGATGATTATTCATCCTCTTATAAGGACTTGCCATCCTCGTTGAGAGAATTTGGCCATTCCCTTATGATCCAATCACAAGATCATATGACTCCACACTTGTTGCACAAGTGTCGCATTGAATGGAGTCCCGAAACAATCTGTTCCTGATTACATTAGGCTAATGTCGTTAGACCTAGGGTTTCCAAGTTCCATCTTGTAAGATTCCTAGGGACAAACCCTAGCTCACTTTCAAAATATGTTTCACTATCCCTACGTTTCGGTGAGAGCGAGCAAGTATTTAGGGTATAGGAGTTTCAATTTTAGCAATACGTAGCAATTAGGTTACGCATTAATTCCTAGTGAATTTATTGGAATTTAACCCATTCTAAATGAGTACTCCGCGGTTTTTAGGTTTATGGCAATTTGTTTAACTCTAGAAGATGGCTATATTCTCATTTCATAAACACATGACTCGTTGTCTACGCGTAGATTGCTCTTTCAACCCTAACTTGTCGATTTAAAGTCAGGCGTAGATTATGTTAATTCCAACTAATCTTCTTATAACTTGCAAATAAAATCCATGCTAAACAAGCAACCTTTTTCTTGATAGTTTATGCAATTGACAACGATAATTTGCCTAGAGTTATGCATCGTAAGAATCATTTCATGACTTGCACTTTCCATGATGATTCATTGCGAACAGGATATGGGTTGATAGTGCGATATGCAGTTTATACTTCTAGGCTTATACGAAGTATATTATTTTAATGGACAATAATCTAGTTTGTAATTCATTTCAATGCATAAAGCTATTTTCTAGAAATGCATTTATGCTTTCTTTATTTTGCATGTTTCATTAAAAGTATTAACGACTAAGTTCCTTTGTCGTGAGCATCTAGGACAAAAATATATCCTATTTCTAACAATAAACCTTGCATGATTAAATTACAACAATATCAAATAAAAATTAGGAAGGAAAACCTAGGCTTGGGGTGAGATATCCACGTGGATGCTGGGAGACAACCCTCCCGCGGTTGCACCTTGGACTTTCTTAAGAGGCATTTCCAGTGTGGAAGCAGCTTTACAACTCCTTTTTGATATTCCACTGTGGCTCTCTTTCGCAATAACTTACACCATCCATCGAAAGCAGTTTTAGAAGTCTTCCTCCTTGGAGTCGAGAATTCGAAAGGGGTGTTTTAGAATCTTTCACGACTAAGACCCATTAAGCCATGGGGAAGGCTTAATGGCCTTTGTAAGGACTTGCATGAATGGGAAATAACAAGGTGTGGAATCCCTTACGAGGGTTTTTGAGTGGGAAAGGGAGGTGTTAAAAGACCCTCAACACTCTCTTTCCTTTTACGAGTGGGGAAAAAAAACAAAGCCCCAAGGGTATTTTGCATAGGGCAAGGAACGGCTAAGGGGTTTAACCACGGGGGGGTGGGGAGTAATCCCAAGGTCCAAGGGAAAGGGCTTAAGGAAATTTATAAAACACGGGGGTTTCAAAGCCCACGGGAAGCATGGGAAGGGCTAAGGGGGAAAACACGCGGGGGGGAGGGGGTGAAAGGGGCTTATCTAGCCCTTTAGAAGCTTCCCCCCTAGGAAGCTTCTAAAGCTTCCGCCACATGGGAGGGGGAAGCTCAAATGGACTAGGCGGCGTTTGGACAGCTGGGGGAGGGCGCGGTGTCATCGTGTTAAGAGGTGAAGGTCTACCATCGGGGCTTTTAGTGTAGAAGAAGAGTTTAGGATTCAAGATTCAGGAAGGGAAAATAGATTGGGGTTTAATAAGATCCGGGATTTAGAAATGGTTTAGGTACGGAAGAAGAGTCCAATCCTTTTCACTATGTACTTAGCATACATGATCAGAAGGAATAAGTCTATCTTGATTACATCAAATGCCTCTGGATGCATACATCATATCATAAAGGATATTTTCAGATTCTCAATTCATTTATGAATGTCAAATGCAAGCTCTAATGGCATTTATTTCAAGTACATAGATGGATTTCAACCCTTTGGATCAAGTATATTGATGATAGATTCAAATGCATCCAAGATTTGGGCCAAAGATACATGAAATGAATTGAAAAAAGTATAATTTTAACTTCAGCCCTGTTTTAAAATAGAAAATTCCAGCCCATAATCAAGTTCAAAATGAGTGCATAAACTCAAGAAGATGCACTTCTGATCATTTATGAACAATGTCTTGAAGAAAAGAGGTCATTTCCTTCCATTACAACCATAAAAATCCCATTTTTGCTCATAAAAATGGACCATAACAGTGGGTTGCCCTGTTTATGACTGGTTATTTCAGCCCATAACAGCCCATAAGTCTTCAATATCCTCACCCTTTGCTTGCCCCAAAGTCACTCAAGTACTTGGGTACAAGTCGGGCTTCATTGGACCAAGAATAAGGTAAACAAAATGAGAGAAGTCGTGCATAAGAGCACGCTGAATACTCTTCTCTCAGTTTTTCCTCTTTTATAGACTGTTTCAGCATGCATTTTCGTCAGACCAAAGAGGTAGAGAAGTGGAGCTCTCACCATATTTACATCTTCAGTAGTTGGGCATGTTGATCTTCAGTTTGCATGCTCCATTTCATGCACCATAGCTCCAGCTCTCTCCAGTTTGCCTTAGACAGTGCAGCCCGCATTTTGCACCAAAAAACGTGGGCTGCTCCCTGCTCAGTCCTTGGTCACTTCTTGACCAGCCTAGGTCACTTGCTGGTCACTTAAGTATGTTACTCTAGGTCCCATGTGGACCTAGTGGACTTTTGGCAGTTTTTGGCATCTTTCTTGGGTTCTAACCATATTTTGTACCTGAATTAATGTGATTTTTCCTGCAGACTGTCACTTTCTTCCAGATGACCAAGTTGTAGGTTCCCATAGACTTATTTTCCATAAGTATACATGGTATAACTGAAATTTATATGCTAAATACAAAAGAACTTGTATAACTAAGGTGGTTATTGGATAACAATGTCTGAATTTTGTATGCAATTTTCTCATATAACTTCCAGTGAAGCTCTTCTGTGTTCATAAGATTCCCATGATTTATATTATGAATAGTAAACTCTTTGACATTCACCCCCTCCTAACCTGCACATCCTCCGGCATGTGCCATTTCATAAGATTACAGGTCAAGGAGGATCTTCTTCATCATCTTCATTCTCTAAGTCTTTTTCTTCCTACATGTCTTCAAGTAGAGGGCTTATATTTAAGTCATCAAGTTTATAAGTTGAAGATTCTCTTCATTTGAAGAGTTTAATTCCTTTCCCAGCTATTGGAATCTTTATCATGTTCCCATCCATTTCAGCCAAAGAGTAAGTAGCATTATTATGTACTACTTTTACAACATATGGTCCAAACCATCGCTTGGCTAACTTCCTATGAGCACTATATTGATTGTCCAGGACAAGAACCCAATCATTCTCTTGAATAGCTCTTGGATGGAGTTGATGATGCTTGTCAAACCTCTTCTTATTCTTTAGTCTTCCTGTTTTTAGCCTTTCAATGGCTGTTTTGACATCTTTTGGCCTTCTTTCAAGTTGCCTTATGCGTAAAGACAGTAATTCTTCTCTATTCATGCCTTCATCCCAAGGCAAGATACTCCATGTGACAATGGATTCCTCAATAGGCATAACGGGTGGCTATCCATACATAAGTTTAGTTGGCATATATCCTGTCATTGCACTATGGGTAGTTCTATCAGCCCATAATGCAAATGGTAGCATTTTAGGCCATTCCCTCAACTTCCCTTTGCATGATTTTGCTAAAGCTTTAAGAATTGGTTGATGGCCTCTTTCACTCTTACCATTGCCTTCAGGATTGTAGGCTAAAGTAAGAGATAGCTTAATTCCCAATTGAGCAAAGAAATGGCGAGCCTCATCGGCATCCAATTCCCCTCTATGAGCAGTTACTTTAGCAACACATCCATACCTGCAAAATACTTCTTCAAGTAGAAATCTACAAACAGCATGAGTGGACTTTGTTGTCAAGGCCTTTCCTTCCACTTGATTTGTGAGATCTTCTCTAGCAAGTACTAGATATCTCATGTTCCAAATTCCTCTAGGCATAGTTACTAAATCAATAACCCATCTATAGTGAATGGATAAAGGATAGGTAGGCTGAAGCCCATCTCTATGCTTTACCATAGAATACATTTGACAAGCTTGACAAGACTCAACAAAATACTCAATGTCTTTATACATGTTTTGCCACCAAATTTTTTCTTTTATTTTGGCAAAAGTGCCCCATATGCCTCTATGACCAGCCAATAGGCCTTCATGGAATTCTTGCATGACCTGTCTTTGTGTCTTTTTATCTTCTAAGACACGAATAGGCGCCTTTCCTTTCTTTTTCGCATGCCTCCAAAGGTAACCATCTTTAAGAAAAAAACCATAGGCTTTTCTCTTAATTCTCTTGAACTCTTCATTAGTCCATCCTTCCTTCTTTGTCATAGTGCTCAAAAATTGGCCAATTTTTAGCCAATCATCTGCATAATATTCTTCTTTAAAGTGTGAACAAACCATAACAAAACATTGAATATGTTGTTTACTAGCTGTCCATTGTCCTTCTTCGGTTGATTCAACCTTCCTTGTTGATGTAACATTTGTTTTAATAGCTGAACCTGTTGTTATTGCTATAATTTTTATTGTACCTGCATTAACAGCATCATTTATAAACTCTAATTCTTCTTCATCTATCATTTCTTCTTCATCCATATATCTGGCACGTGAAAGCATGTCAGCAACTGGATTATCTCTACCTGCAATATGTCTCAAATCAAGATTTAAGGATTTAATATAGGCTATCCATCTTAGCATGGCTATGTCAGGAGTGGAACAATTGGCGATCATTCCCAAGAGTGGAAGGCAATCTCTCTCAACTATAACATGTGCGCCCATAAAGTACTCCCTGTCACATTTTAATGCAGTTACTACTCCCCAAAGCTCTCTTTTAATTTGAGTATACCTTCTTTGTCGTTCATTAAGAACCTTCGCTCCAAAGCGGATTGCATATCTGTTGCCTTCAAAGTCATCTTGACCAATTGCCCATCCTATTCCAATAGGACTTGTGTCCACTGTGAGTATAATGGGCTGTCCATTAGAGTAATTAGCCCTCTTTAAAGTGGGGGCTCAAGTCAGCATGTTCTTGAGTTTTCGAATAGCCTGAGTGTGTTCTTTTCCCCATATAAACCTTTGGCCCTTTCTCAGAAGCTGATAAAAACTTTCAGCAACATGGGCAAAATGTGGTATCCAAATAAGGTAGAAGACAGATGCACCAAGAAATCTTCTCACTTTTGAAACATTTGTACATTCTTCCTGCATTTTGCTGATAGCATTTATTTTGGATGGAGAAGGCTTTCGGCCATATGGACCACACATATGACCGACCACAAGGACTTCTTCGACTCCAAAAACAGATTTAGCTCCTGAAAGAGTAAGATGAACTTCTTCTAATTTAGATAAGATTTTAGCACAATCATGAATATGATGAGAAACAAACTTTCGACATCCAAGTTCATTGAGTTCTTCATTTTTCTCATGAACTTCACATCCTTTAATTGGAACATCGTCAAGAAAAGGAAGAGTCAATTGAGGAATATAATCCCTCAATACTTTATGCATAGCATTCATCATATGAGCTACTGAATTCGTAGCCCCTTGAGGTCGAGTACACATGCGGACTAGGCCAAGAGGCGTCTTCATTGTGGTAATGTCACGGCTTTTCAAAGCAAGCTGAAATTGGTCATAGCCTAAATATAAGTCTCCCATGGAATAGATTTCCCTACCTGCAAAAGCTGCAGCAAACTCTTCCACAATTGGTCCTGATCCAACATTTCTAATAGTGACTTTATTGACGGGTTGTAAATCTTGAATGAATCGTAAAGATCCATTCTTCTTGGGTACGGTAAACCAACGGTTGGAATATGGAGCCGAAGATGGCTCGAATATTCGCATTTTAATCTTTTCATTTAAAAGTTCCAATAACTTAGACAAATGAGCCCTTGGAACCGAAATTAGTTTAAGATTCCAAGGCACATGTGGGACCGTAAAAATTACCATTGGTGCCACAATGCTTGGATCCACATAGCCAATTTCATGTGGCTGAAATGAAAAAGCTTTACCATGGTTCTTTAACGTCTGCATGAAGTTTTGCTTTTCAACCGGCAAGAGAAAAGAGTCTTCACCAATTTTCAGCTTTTTTAGACTTTCTGCTGTAAATTGGTGACCAATATCTTTAGGATCACGAAGGCTTGGTTGTTTGGCTACCCTTTTTGCCAGTCCTTTGCTTTCAGGTGGAAGAGGAGTAGCTACCGGCTTGACCTTCTTATCAACTGTTTTATACTTTCTTTCTACTCTTTCTTCATCCTTGATTGGCTGTCCAAAAGCTTCATAATCTGCAAATTCTTGAATTATGCCATACATATCCAATGTACATACCTGTATGGACTGATTTTCAGCTTGATCTTCTGCATGAACGGCTGTATAAATTTCAGCCATTGTATCATTATAATTCAGCCCATAAAATAGTCCTGAAATTTCTTCATCTTTAGGTAAAACATCAATTTGCTTCAGCTCTTGCTCCGTATGACTTAAATACTTTCTTTTAGCCCTGTTCATGGCTGAAATTTGTTTATAATAGCCCATACCATTGGCTGAAAAAACCTGCAAATCAGCTTTTGACCTTGTCTCCTTCATATATGGAGGCATTTTTTTGTGACATGATGCACTGCGATAGCCTCCACTTATAGCAGCGCTACCTGAAAACCCTCAAATTCTCGGGCATTAGGACGAACATGATGATCTCTCAAATCGATCTCTATTCCGATGGTGATTAACACAGATAGTCAGAAATTGAACAGCTTTATCATTATCCTTGCTTCTTATCCGAGCATATGATGAACCATCATCAAGAGCCTTTGTCTCTAAACGAGACTCGGAAATAAATGGTTGTCCAAGAATGATAGGATAACTGCAGGAATCTTGAACAAAGAAATGAAATTCATCTTTTACATTACCAATAGTAACTTGTACATAAGGACATGCTGCATAAAGATCGCCAGAAGATTTATTGACTGCCTTCATGCGCCATCCTGGGTCCACATCAATGGACCATCCACCATTCTCATAGAGACTTCTTGACATAACATTAATTTCCGAACCATGGTCTATAAGGGCAATGCATGGAGTTTCTTTTTCCACCGATTTTAACAACAGTTTCAGTAGTTGCCCTTGCACAATGGGTACGGGAATAGTGACTACTAGGAATAAAGTGAGTTTCACTTTCTTCTTGCATGTTGTGAAGAAGAGTCTCATTCTTATGTATGGGCTGCACTTTAGATTGAGAAGTTCCCACCATTATGGCTTCTTCAGCTTCTGCTTCAAAAATGTCTTCATCTTTGGCTTCAATGGCTGCAATCAATTCTTTGATTGCCTCCAATCGAATCCCTTCAGTTTTCAGCTTCTCTTCTTCCTGCAAATACACGTGAAGTACTTGCAAAAAATCATGTATAGATTCTTCAGTTTCTTCACCAACATATTGTCTTTTTCGTTTAATTACATCAATTATTACATCATGAAATCCTCGTTCTGCAATACCGAAAATTTCACCTAATGTAAATTCAATTCTACTTCCAAGAATCCTTTCTTCTAGGATCCGTTTAAGATCCGTTGCAGTCTCTATGTCAGACTGCAACTTGTAACTAGGATGTTTACTTTTTCTTTTTCCTTATGTCTTCTTTGCTTTAGGGGCATCTCCCATGTCAAATTCTGGTGGTGGCAGATTTTCAACAGCCTTCTGTTGGTCCGGTTTACTTCTTGTTATGCGTTTAGTCAGTCCTGAAGAAGAAGGACCAGCAACATCTTCTTCTCTTTTCTTCGATCATGGCTTCTTGATTATTAATTTTAGCTAATCGGGCAAAAGCTGAAAATGAATCCATAGGCTCGGACCATCCGGTTCTCCCTCAAATACATTGACTGGCAATGGTTAAATCATCCTTAGTTGCCTTGCCTTGCTCCATGCGTTCCAAGGCCTGCATCCACACTTTAGATTTTGCATTAGTTTTACATGCTTTAACAATTTCATTAGTTGGCTCAATTTGCAACCCATAAGTTACAGCATCAACAACTGCATAGGCCATTCTTGTTGCCAAATCCTCCAATCTTTTCTTCATGCCACCGTTGCCGAAGTTTGGCTCAAGAGGAAGCTCGGTTTCGGTTGCATGAATTTTTCCATCCTTCCAAAAGACTAATTTTTGTGCTTCAGCTTCACAGAATGCACCGCACTCCCTCTTGTCATGCTGAAGGCTATCATACCAAATGCAGCGTCTTTTGAAGCCTTCTCGTGTAGGCCTTTGGGCAGTTGACCGACCTCTTTCTTCTACTTTTACATCAAGCCTTTTCTACTTTAGAATTAATTTATGTTAAATTAAGATGGAGATCCCGCATGCTTTTAATTAGCTCGTCCATGACATCCTTCTTTGGAGAAGGAACAGCAGAATTTCTTGATTGCTCGGTCATAGAGACAGGAGGACGAGAAACTGGAACAGGATCCTTCATAGATTCAGTTGTTGCGTGGGTTGATCCCCATCTTAGACGCAATCTCTCTCTTCGAGCAATCATATTAACTGCTTCAATGACATCACTCCAAGCAGTCTTCAATCCGGACTCAAAGTCAGGGTCTTCAAGTCGGTCAGTCAATTTCTCCTGAAGAGAAGAATCTGCAGCCTTTAAAAATAATTCAATCTTTTGACTTTCCATACCTTGTTGGTCATCAGGATCTAGTTGGGCAAATTTGCTTTCAAATTCTCGATGAAGAGCAGTAGCGGTTAGACCCTTATTGGGCCTTTCGACCCATTCGGTAAAGACTTTCTTTGTCCTAAGGCCAGAATCTTCAAGGAAAATTTCTTCTCAAAGAGCCTTCTTGAACACAGTCCATCCAGCATCTTTTTGGAAAAGACCATGAATTCGGTCCTGGAGACCATGCACAGCCAGGCGGGCAAAGTAACGGCTCTAGGCATGTTGAGGAACTCCAAAGAAGACCATCTAGTCAGTGTAGAGGCGGATAAAAGAGGACACATTTTTCCCATTAAATTGCTTAAGCTCATGCCCAACTGCTTCTAAGGCCTTAATGGCAGCAGCATCAATCCGCTCTTCTTCTTGTCTCCATTGTTGTTGCAATTGCAACTGCTACTGAAATTGCAGTTGTTGTTGTTGGCTCTCTTGCATTAGATGAACCAACTGTTGTAAAGCATCTCCTCCCGAACTTGATGATTCTCCCATTGGACTTCTTCTTCCGCAGCGGACCTTCACATCGGGTTCACCACTGTCGTCGCGTTAAGAGTTGGTCTACCACCGGGGCTTTTAGTGCAGAAGAAGAGTTTAGGATTCAAGATTCGAGAAGGGAAAATAGATTGGGGTTTAATAAGATCCGGGATTTAGAAATGGTTTAGGTACAGAAGAAGAGTCCGAGCCTTTTCACTATGTACTTAGCATACATGATCAGAAGGAATAAGGCTATCTTGATTACATCAAATGCCTCTGGATACATACATCATATCATAAAGGATATTTTTAGATTCTCAATTCATTTATGAATGTCAAATGCAAGCTCTAATGGCATTTATTTCAAGTACATAGATGGATTTCAACCCTTTGGATCAAGTATATTGATGATAGATTCAAATGCATCCAAGATTTGGGCCAAAGATACATGAAATGAATTGAAAAAGTATAATTTTAGCTTTAGCCCTGTTTTAAAACAGAAAATTCCAGCCCATAATCAAGTTCAAAATGAGTGCATAAACTCAAGAAGATGCACTTCTGATCATCTATGAACAATGTCTTGAAGAAAAGAGGTCATTTCCTTCCATTACAACCATAAAAATCCCATTTTCGCTCATAAAAATGGACCATAACAATGGGCCGCCCTATTTATGACTAGTTATTTCAGCCCATAATAGCCCATAAGTCTTCAATATCCTCACCCTTTGCTTGCCCCAAAGTCACTCAAGTACTTGGGTACAAGTCGAGCTTCATTGGACCAAGAATAAGGTAAACAAAATGAGAGAAGTCGTGCATAAGAGTAGGCTGAATACTCTTCTCTCAGTTTTCCCTCTTTTATAGACTGTTTCAGCATGCATTTTCGTCAAACCAAAGAGGCAGAGAAGTGGAGCTCTCACCATATTTACATCTTCAGAAGTTGGGCATGTTGATCTTCAGTTTGCATGCTCCATTTCATGCACCATAGCTCCAGCTCTCTCCAGTTTTCCTCAGACAGTGCAGTCCGCATTTCGTGCTGAAAAATGCAGGCTGCTCCCTGCTCAGTTCCCTAGTCACTTCTTGACCAGCCTAGGTCACTTGCTGGTCACTTAAGTATGTTACTCTAGGTCCCATGTGGACCTAGTGGACTTTTGGCAGTTTTTGGCATCTTTCTTGGGTTCTGACCATATTTTGTACCTGAATTAATGTGATTTATCCTGCAGACTATCACTTTCTTCCAGATGACCAAGTTGTAGGTTCCCATAGACTTATTTTCCATAAGTATACATGGTATAACTGAAATTTATATGCTAAATACAAAAGAACTTGTATAACTAAGGTGGTTATTGGATAACAATGTCTGAATTTTGTATGCAAATTTCTCATATAACTTCCAGTGAAGCTCTTCTATGTTCATAAGATTCCCATGATTTATATTATGAATAGTAAACTCTTTGACAACGGACTAGGGTGACAGAGGCCGACTGGCGCAGCGACTCAGCTCTTCCCTCTCTCACCCTCTCAGTTTCAGCACAGCGTCTCCGTCAGCAACATGGAGACTTCACTCCTCGAGGCACAGCAGGCGGCAGTACTCTCTTCCCTCACGATGCCCAGCGTCCCGACTATCTTTCCTTTTCTGCTTCCTCATAGGCACTGATTTTTATAGGTGGAGGGGAGGGGGGATCCTCCCTCTCTTATGTGTCGTCTTGCATGGCTTCAGAGGTGAGCAAGCTCCAGCAAGGAGCTTGCTGGACATTCTATTCCCCTCTCCCCCTCTAGCACGACCATCGGGGCTGGGGGGGGATAAGTGAAAAAAAATTCATTATCCTTAGTAATTTTTTAAAAATTGCTATATCATTATCCTCATTTCCTATAAGAGGTAGTTCATGCGAAGAAAAATTAGAACATTACAGACAATGTGAGGAAACATTGAAGTTTTTTAATCAAATTTAATATGAGGATTACCCTCCATGTGTAAATATCTTAATATGGTAATACACCCTTGAATGCCTAATTATTATTACTTCAAGCCATCTAGAATCAGCATCTCTCCCTTGTTATAATTCATGCGTGATGTAGCTCCTTTGATGCCTCTACCAAGGGTACATCTACAACACGCAATGAAGAATCAACCATTCATCAACCTTTTGCTAATCTTGTTGGTTGTCTTCAATTTATTGGTTTAAACACAAGACCAGATATTTTATTTGCAGGTAACTTTTTGGGATAGTATCTTTCTTCCCCTTCCACTATTTATTGGAGCGCTACAAAACATATTCTTAAGTACCTCAAGGGTACTAAGGAGTTTGGTCTTATTTATCGTCATCGAGAGGATTCTTCTTTATTTTCTTCAACTTCTCTTGACCTTATTCGATATACAGATGTTGATTGGGCAAGTTCACATTTATCCATGAGATATACAAGTGGGAATTGTTTCTTTGTAAATGGAGGTTTGATTTCTTGGTCCAGCAAGAAACAACGATGTGTTGCGGTTTCTACAACTGAGGCCGAATATGTTGCTGCATCATTAGCAGCTCGCGAGCTAGTTTGGCTTCAACAACTACTTGCAGATTTGGAACATCCTTCATCATCTAGTACATCCCTTCAATGCGACAACCAAAGTGCTATTAGTCTTACCAAAGACTATATCCAACATAGTAAATAAAATCATATTGCTATTCATTATCATTATGTTAGACATGAAGTCAAGAAAGGTTCCATTATGGTGGAGCATTATCCTAGTGATCAAATGGTTGCATCTTCACAAAAGCTCTTAGTGAAGCTCGCTTTAGTTATTAAGACATGCACTTGGTATTGTTCCAAGTGAGACAACCCCATGTTCCCTACCCACACTATCTAGAGGATGGTGCTAGTTAGTGGAGGGCCTTTTAGCTACTTCCTACCTATCAATGAGGTCTAAGCAAGGTCTACATCATGTGGAAATTTGATTTAGTATACTCCTAATACTAAAATATGACTCTAGAGAAGCCACCTAACAAGAAACAAATAAGAGAGGAGGGAGATGAAACACTCAATAGCACACACACAAATACGTAATTAATGGAGACTTAAGAACACAGAGAGATAGGGCTGAAATCTTCTTCTTATTATTTCTTCCTATTTCACACAAAATAACTAAGTCTTCAACATGATAAAAGACTAATATGAAAGTGCCACAATGTATGTACATGCGGTCACTAAGTGTGAATATGCTAAGAAGAAAGAGGTGGCTTAATAAATGTGCCACAACCAAGGATGGATTATGTGGGTGTAGTCCAACTGTAGATTCACTACGTATCCTCATGTTAGTCACCTAACACACTAGTGAATAATATCATGCCACATCACCAAGGTAAGTAGTGGATGCTAGCTCATGTAGAGCTCAAAATCTCAATACTCCCCTTGAGCTCAACGTGAGCTCATGAACTCTAAGCATAGTCATGAAGCATCAAAGATTTTCATCCCCCAAGGCCTTAGTAAAAATATTAGTAGTTTGAAACCAAGTGAATATCACCTGCTAGAGCTCGCTCCTGAAGGAAATGGTAATGGAACTCTATGTGTTTGGTCCATGCATGATAGATTGGGTTCCTAGCCAATTGAATGTAGCTAAGGTTATCACAATAGATGATAACCTTCTTATCCACAAAGATATAGAGATAGGCTTGCAATTAGTCATACCATACTTCTTCAACTTATCCAATGCATACTCTCTCTATGACAACCATATACCCTCAAGAGTCCTAATAATCTCTTTACCAAGAAATACAATAGCTCTCCTAAATTCCTCATATCAAATTAGCCTTGTGAAGACCCTTTATATTGTCAATCTCCATCTCAGTATCACACGCACAATGATCAAATCATCCACATATATAGTAATGACCACAATACCTACATCATTCTCACATACATAGAGTGAGTGATCAACCTGTGCTCTACGAAATCTAATGATGACAAGGTATTTTGCAATCTTGTCATGCCATGCCATAGGTTTTTGCTTCAACCCATGCAAGGGCTTACGAAGCTTGCATACATAATCTGTATGATTCTCATTCACATAACTAGGTGGCTGCTCCACGTAAACTTCCTCTTGCAACTCCCCATACAAGGCATTCTTAACATCCAATTAATGCATGATCCAACCTTTTGACGTAGCCCACTGCTATGATAGCCCTTATAGTGGCCATTTTAGCCACTAGAGCAAAGGTCTCCTCACAATTAATACCATTATTCTGTGCATATCCTTTGGCAATAAATTGTGCCTTATAGTGCTCAATATATCCAATCCATTTATGACTGGCCTTGTAAACCCATTTTCAACCAATAGCTTTCTTTCCTTCAGGTAAGGGCACTAAATCCCATATATCATTATAACTGCGGCCATTTCTTCATCCATAGCATGATTCCAATACTCATTATCCATTACATTCTCAAAACAAGTGGGTTTCACATCCTTCACAACCTTAGCCATGTACGCATAATGATGAGTTACATAGCTAT
This sequence comes from Lygodium microphyllum, assembly GCF_053477565.2. NCBI lineage: Eukaryota > Viridiplantae > Streptophyta > Polypodiopsida > Schizaeales > Lygodiaceae > Lygodium > Lygodium microphyllum. Next base: position 119,981,560 of record NC_141139.1, read on the forward strand.
CATATGTCAATAATTGCATTGCATTTCTCACTCTACTTGCCCTGCATGGACCTAGATCACTACCACATGCCTTAGCATCCTCTTGTTCCTTTTGCATATGAGGTATTTTAATAGATGGAATTCCAAACTCCTCATCCAAGCTCTACATAGAGCCATCTAAATCAGCATCAACATGAGAGAATCCTGATTGTACATCTATCATGATAGGTGATTTTCCAACCTTCTCTTTATCGTTTCTTGACATCTTTGATGTACTTGGTGGCATAACCGTCACCTCAATCTGCCACTCCAAGGTTTATCAACATAACCATGACTAGGGGACTCTTGTGGTCCACTCAATGTCTATTATTTTTTACCTATTTTCTACGAAGACACACTCTCATGCTCATCAACCCCAATTTCATTCTATACATTACTATACCAGCTACTCATTTCATTAAAAACAACATCCCTGGTAACTTTCAAATCATATATAACAGGGTTGTTATGTCTATATCCTTTCTACTCAAGAGAATATCCAACTACACATTTTTCTACTTTGGGATCCACTTAACTATGTAACTCATCAGGAATATGCACATAAACAATACATCCAAATATCTTCATATGGAACATATTTGGCTTTCTACCTATAAATTTCTCTTTAGGTACCATACCATATATAGCAGCGGTGGGTGTATTCATAGTGTATATAGTAGTAGCAATTGCTTTAGCCCAATAGTAATGGGGAAATTTCTTTTTGACATCAATGCAGGAGCCACCTCTATAATGTGCCTATTTTTTTTGCTCAGTAAATCCATTTTGATGTGGAGTATATCTATATACATATTGCCTATGTATACCATTTCTCTGCAAAAAATTAGAAATCTCATCAAAGAGATATTCTTTCCCTTCATCCAACCTTAGGCATTCAATATGAAGCCTTGTATACTTCTCAACTAAAGCCTTAAAGATTTTAAAGTGAGCAAACATCTCACTTTTCTCATGCTTGAAGTTAACCTATACTTTGCGAGTATGATCATCAATGAAGGAAATATAATACCTACAATCACTCAAAGTTGCAGTCTTCAATTCAAGTGGCTTCTTGCATACACGCTTTTCATGTGGGGATGTGTGCTTTGCTTGCTTTCCAAGTTGACATGCTTCACATACTTTGTGCATTCCATCATCTCTTAACTTAGGCAAGTCATCCACAATTTGTTTTGATCGCATGTCTTTCAACAATTGCACATTCACATGACCAATTCTCTTATACCAAATTTCAATATCAACTATAATTTACACTTGAATCTTGTGCGAACATGATAGTATCCATTTAAAGAAGATTAATATCAAGAGTAAACAATCCATCAATATGTTTCCCTTTTGTAATCAACATGCAATCATTTTTTAGATATTCTATATAGCAACCAACCATCATATGTGAATCAGACCTGCAATCCCTGTTCTACCATATCTAACCAATAAAAACTACTTTTTTGGTAATATTTGGTACATGTAGTACATCTGTGAAGTACTTAGTTTTGCTATCCTACATACTCAAAGGAATATTTTCAACATGAGAAATGGGGTGAGCTATATCATCCCCTATCTCCACATAGCTTAGAGACTCTCAACTATGCATCTCTTTGAACCACTCTCTGTGAGAAGTCATGTGGTTAGAGACACCTAAATTCACATACTATATATCATTCTTTGATGAACCATTAGGAGCCATAGTATTCATAAAGTATTGTATAACAAGCAACTGTTCACTTCTATCATCATTTTTTATGCCTTACTAAATGAATAGTTACCTTGTTGCTTTTTTCTATTTCTAATTTTAGCCTCCTTTTTAAAGAAATCTTTAGAAATATAGTCTTTTTTACCACAATGCCAACATTCTTTGTTTTACCAAAATTTTACATCCTATTAGAATTTGCAACTTGTCCTCTTTGACTCCCCTTCCTCGAGACTATCTTCCTCTATTTTGATGTGCATCACAACCTTAGCCACAACCTCCACTTTGGCCTTTACTAGTAAAACACATGTTTAAACTTGTTCTTGTTGAGAAGAAGAGGAATCCAAGCCAAGATTCTTCTCCTCCAGTATCATCATAGAAATCAACTCTACAAAATCAGCCATATTATCCCTTGTATTCATAGATGACCTAAAGCTCTTGTATTCATCTCCAAGTCCATCTAAGCATGCATGCACAACATCATCATCATCAACTACCATACTGATAGATCCAAAATCTTCCATAATACTTTTGATCTTCAAGGCATAACCTTAATGGACATGTTCTCTCTTTTTACTTAGCTCATCTCTAACTTGAGTTACAACTTTCTGGTTTTTGCATTTACTTTAAACAGTCTTGACAAATTCTTCCATGCAATACCAAGGGTTTCAAATTCCTAAAAATATCCCATCATGCTATCTATAATACTGATAGATAGTTAATACATGACTCTACTCTGTGTTTGCTCCCAATCTTTCTTGTTCGAAATCTCCGATCTATGTATCTGTAAATGGTAGACATAGGAGAAACTATAGTATACCTAGAAACTACTATTGGTATTAGTTGCAGATCCAAAATAGAGGCCAAAATGACCTCAGATGCCAAAAATCATAGCGAGCAAGCCTAATGGGCTTATTTGCAATATACACACTATTCTTCTTTCCCACAAAATTTCATTGCAATTGGAGATTGCAGCCATGCCAGCTTTATGAGCCTCCTATAACTATAACCTAAGGCAAATCAAGCAAGATGAAAGAGCTTTTTACCCATTTTCTTGCTTGCTTTTGTGATTCCATGCCTTTACCTTAGCCTTCAATTGAGTTTTGCGCAGCCATGGAACGGCTCTGATACCATGAAAACAAACAAGAGAGGAGGGAGATGAAGCACTGAAAAAGCACATACACACACACAATCAATGGAGACTTGAGAACATAGAGAGATAGGGCTAAAATCTTCTTCTTCTTTCTTCTTCTTTCACACAAAAGAACTAAGTCTACAACATGATAAAAGACTAATATGAAAGTGCCACAATATATGTACACATGGTCACTAAGTGTGAACATGCTAGGAAGGAAGAGGTGGAATAATAAATGTGCCATAACCAAGGAATTCGATGGAATACCTAGGTGTCATCCCGCTCTAGAATCATTGGCATATCCTCATATTGATCACCTAACACACTTATCTTTGATTCTTCCATTGCACTTTTTTGTTTAGATATCTTCAACTACTATAGATATACCAATGTTTTTATATTAGGTTGGCCACCTTGTTTTCCCACCCCATTGCATCTTCTCGAAGTGTTGATGCTACTAGGTGAAATTGGTGACTGACCTATAATACTTCCAATCTCACACCACCGGAGAAAATTTCAAGGATCTTCAAGTCTTGGAAAAAATTCAAAGCCTAAACCCAATGGCAATCCTAGAAGGCTTAGAATCCAACTACAAAGTCCACAAGTACTGAACTCTATTCATAAAAGGCAATTGTCTTTGCACAGACAATCCCAAATCCACTTAGAACTATTTGTACATAGGTTGGATTGGACTCTAGAAGTCATCAAGAGAAATTGATATCAAGTTCTAAGAGTAGGTATCCCAAATTTAGTTATGTGTAGATTACTTTCTAGAATTATTGCATGTTGTCTATTGTAGATATTGACCTTCTAGCATCTTCTTTAATCACAAGATTAAGGAAAGGGCCAAAAACGCTTCAAAAAAAGCACTTTTGTTAATCATGAGATTAAGGAAAGGGTCAAAGGGAGTTTGCCATGTGTACAAGAATATGGTATTCTTGTCTTCTCCGTTTTGGAGATAGTACAACCCACTTCGTAATTCTCTCCTTCTTTTTAGCCAAAATCTCCAAAGTCTAACATATTTTGGTGGTCCCAAAGTCCTTATTTACTTCAAATATTTGATAAACCATATGATAAAGATGTTATGAAGTTTAATGACTTTTTTTAAAACGAAGAGCTTTTTGGCACCCAATATATTTTCATCAGTCTTTTTAACATTCCTTTTTAGTCTGTTCGCCTTTATTGGTGAGCTTATTTCTCTCCTTATTTGTCTTTCTTGGTGAGCTTCTTTCTCTATGAATTCAATCTAAAAATGACATCTACAAGGTGCCCTTCTCATTTAGTAAACTCCTAAACTGTCTAGCCAAGGAATTGATGGAAATTGGGAACCCAAAAGCTTTTGCATAAATGATTGGGTTACCAATGCTGCCTTCTTTGCAAGGGCTCTAACAAGGTGAAAAGAAGAAAATGAGAGGATATAAAACATCACTAGACGAGACATATCATTTCTTTTAAAATTATGCATGAAAGGTGGTTTGTCAAAGTGCAACATGTTTACATGGCTAAGGATATGCACTTGCCTCCAAACGAACATGTTTTCGAAGAAGGCACATTGTAAGTCTTGAGTTGATAATATATGTGATATTTTTTTCATTTAAGTACTAATATCAAATTCTTGGTTGTAGATATATGACCAGCAACAAGTACTGAATGGAAACCTGTGCAGAGCTTATGTGGGACCTTCCATGTGATTCATAAGGCATTTAATATAGACATTATCTATGTTGATGAGACTATGGGTTCTTTTAGTGAGAGAAGGGTTTTTATATATTATGCATAGTATGTGGTTCTCTCGAGAGAAGGTACATATGGACATATCAAGGGTTTGTAGTTGCCAAGTCTTTCATCTCTAAATTGGGAGATTCCTGATAAGGCAATGATGCACAATTTTTGTAACGTGTCCACTAGTATCATCCAGGACACGTCTTTAGCAGTCCATCGGAAAGGATGTCTAGAAAGCTTCACCAGCACTCCCATGGAATGTTATGGGGTTTGCGATCTAGGGCTTTCCGCGTCTACCACGTAGCAGAAGTATTCCGGCTGTTTCCACTTAGGATCAACCTGAATTAGGGTTTTTCCTGATTGGTCATTTTCTAATAGCCACTAGCATCGAACCCAAGCGAACTACTTTACGTAGAAATGCCAGGTCCGAAGCGGATTCCCACTGCACTTGGTTCAAGGAGAATGGGAAATGAGAGGGATGCAAAGCTCAACCTCTCTGCCATAAGGCATAGTCCCATTCCGTTCCCCTAAAACAGCGTAAATCGGGTTAAGTCATAACTCTAGGTCAACGCTTTTGTTGTTCATGTCCTTTGACGATCATCCTATTGTTCCTCATGATTTGAGAAAAGTTCATGGCCAATCGGGACCACCCATCCATAGGATGGACTTATGGCCCATCCTTTGCACTTTCCTCGGGTTGTTTTAGCTATTTACTTATCTAACACATTAGTTGGACATGTAACAACCAGCTTCTTTAATTAACCCGTTAGGCACTAGTTCCTTCACGTAATCTTATCACTTGACATAGAAAAACAATATCAGATAAGTTCTTTATTAACAAGTCATCATATTTATCTTTGAAATATAAAGAGTTCCGCCCGTAGGCTTATCCACAATCCGCCCGAAGGCTATCCAGCAATCCACAGGGATCACTATTCCAAGTTTCCGCTCGTAGACTAGTATGTGGGCCTCGAGATCCAATCCCAAGTCACGTTAGCCTCTTGTGCTAGACCCGGAAGGCGAGGGATTTACGGCCAAAGCCCCCCTGGCACCCAAGCTTCCTCCTACTCCAAGTAGCGCTCAACGGAGAGACCTCTCACGGCGGGTTTGGTCCATGTTGCCGGCGTGGTCAACAACCCCCTTGGTTAGGGATAGGCAGGCAGTCAGGGGTAACTGAAGCTGCCACTCCCTTTAGGACTTCAACCTGAAGTATAGATATCCATTTATCCTTTAATTTATTGATCAAACAAAGCCAAACAGTGCTCTAAAATCTATAGCAAACACAAACATTTCCATTGATTGTTTTTTTTGTTGGAAAACTACTAAGGAATGAATCCTTCCTTTCAAATGCGTCCAGCACTCGATTCGGGATGACTTGCAACTTGGCAAGATCCCCTATATCCTGGGTTAGGGCGTACCCTATTAACCCAGTTTGGTCAAACCTTAAGTTCATTGGTTACTTCCGTCTATCGGCTGGTCTTTAGTTTCTAAACAATCTTCCTTACTCAACAAGGATACTAAAGTATTCATCCTCTTGAAAGATAGCTTGCGTAAGGATCCACCATCCTTGTCGTGAGAATTTGGCCTTTTTCTTATGATCCAATCACAAGACTATATGATTCCGCACTTGCGGCGCAAGTATCGCATCTTATTATGCGACAATGGAGTCACGAAACAATTGGTTTCAGGTTTTTTAGATTGATGTCGTTAGACCTAGGGTTTCCAAGTTTCATCTTTGTAAGATTCCTAGGGACAAACCCTAGTTCATTTTACAATTACAATTCACTATCCCTACATTCAATGAATGTGGGCAAGTATTTAAGGTATAAGTGTTTCCTGGAATTTAACTTATTCCGAATAAGTATTCTGCGGCTTGGGTGTTAAGGTTTTATGCCAATTTGGTTAACTCTAGAAGATAATTTCAAGATTACTTCCACATGATTCGTTGACTATGCGTAAATTGATTTTTCAATCCTTAACTTATCGGTTTGAGGTCAGGCAAGGTTAATTTCAACTAATCTTTTCTTTTCTTTGCGAACAAAAATTCATGCTAAATAAGTAACCTTTTCTTTGCTAATTTATGCAATTAACAATGATAATTTCATAGAGTTTATGCATCATAAGAATCATTTCATTATTTGCACTTTCCATGATGATTCATTGCAAAAAGAATAGGGTTTAATAGTGCGAGATGCAGTTTTATACCTTTAGGCTTAACCGAAGTATACTATTTTAATGGGTAACAATCTAGCTCATAATTCATTTCAATGCATAAAGCTATTTGTTAAAAATATGTTTATGCTTTATTTATTTTTCATGTTCCATTAAATGTATTAATGACTAAATTCCTTTGTCGTGAACAACTAGGACAAAATATATCCTATTTCTAACAATTCATCTTGCATGATTGAATTACAACGATATAAAATTAAGAAGGAAAAACTTGGGTTTGGGGTGAGATATCCACATGGATATCGGGAGATGACACTTCTATGGCTGCGCCTTGGATTTTCTTAGGAGGCATCGCAATTGTAGTCCTTCGGACGTGGAAGCAGCTTTACACTCCTTTTCCGAATTCCACCGTTGCTCCCTTGCACCTCAATACTTTTCTTCTCTTTTTTCAAGTAAGGGAAAAAATCAAAGTCCCAAGGGTATTTTGGAACGGGTAAGGAACGACTAAGGGTTTTAACCACAGGAGAAATGGGGAGTAATCCCTAAGTCTAAGAGAAAGGCTTAAGGAATTTTATAAAGCACGCGGTTTTTAAAGCCCACGGGAAACATGGGAAGGCTAAGGAAAAAAGAAACCTTATTAGCTTTAACATGAGGGGGTCTTCAATATGTCACAAGGGAAGGGAGATAAGGGATTTTACACATGGGGGTTTTCAATATGTCACGGACAGGGGCTTAAGGGTTTAGACATGGGTTCCAACACTCATGAGAGAAGGGCAAATAATGCTTTAGACACGGGGGTGTTTTTGGCTTAAGGGATAAGAGGGGTGATAAGACCTTTAAAGCCTAAAGGTTTAAAGGATAAGGGGGATGATAAGACACGGGGGGAAGGGGGGGGGAGCGTGGTTTCAAAATGGATAAAAAAGGGGCCTTGGAAAGTTTTGGGGCACGGGCGTGAAAGGGGGCTTAAGGCCCTTAGAAGCTTCCCCCCCCCCCAGGAAGCTTCTAAAGCTTCCACGTGGAAGGGGGGGTGAAAGGGCTCTCTAGTCGACGGCTCCTCCCTAGGCACTCGGGACGTGGCAGCTGAACAATAGCCTCCCCCTCTTTCTCTTTCGACTTCAGCTCCTCCGTCAGGCGTCGAGGCAGCATACTCCCTTCCTCCTCCTTCTCACGGCAGTGGTACTACATGGTGATGTCCTGGCAATGTCGTCCTCTCCCTCCTCCCTGGCCTTCCCTTGAGTGGGGGTTTTTATAGGGAGAGGGAAGGGAATCCTCCCTCTCTTCGTGTCATCGTGTATGGTGGCTGGAAGTGCCAAGCTCCACCAAGGAGCTTTGTCATTCATTCTATTCCCCTCCCCTTCCAGCACGACAGTCGGCTGGGGAGGGGAATAATAATAAAAAATTACCATTATTTATTTTAAAAGAATTATCTCCATAATTATCCTACCCTTAAGAGGGTTTCCTATGTGAATGGTATTTCCATCCTTTTTGGAGTTGTTACATTCTCTCCCCCTTCGAGGAATCAAGATGTCCTCATCTCAAGATAAATAGGGGATATTGACTGAGTGTGCCTTCATCTATCCAAGTGGCATCCTCTTCAGGATAATCCTTCCATTGGACGAGGCATTCTCTTAGGGTTCTAGATCTTAATTGTCTCTCCCTAACATCTAAGATCCTATCAGGGCTTAGTTCAAGGATCCCTTGACTAGGCATTACAATTTGTTGATCGTCAAGTACATGGTTAGGATTAGGTACATACTTTTTCAATAGGCTAATGTGGAATACATTGTGAACCTTTACGTTCTCAGGAAGTTGCAATTTATAAGCATTAGGTTCCAGGCATTTGAGGATTTTTTACGGCCCACAATACCTTGGACTTTGCTTCTTGCAATCTCCTAAGGATAGGAAACTCTTTTTAGGGCGTACGCGAATGAAGACCATGTCTCCTTCTTCAAAGACTCTATCTTGGCACTTCAAATCCACGTATGCCTTCTGTCTATCCTTGGCCACTTGGATGTCTTGTCTTATTGACTTTATTTGGTTATCCATCTCTTCCAACATCTGTCTTGAAGCTTCAACCCTTAAGGTTGGATCTGAGAAGTTTAAGGGACTTCAACAGTCATGACCATACAATGCTTGGAAAGGGGTCATCTGAACGCTTTGCTGGTAAGAAGCATTGTATGCAAATTCAACCAAAGGTAAGTATTGAATCCACCTCTTCGGGTCACGACAGCAGTATGCCCTAAGCATATCCTCGATGACTTGATTTACTCGCTCTACATCCATTTGGGGATGGTGGCGGTGCTAAAACAGAGTTGAGTCCCAATAGCTTCAAAGATAGCTCTCCAGAAGTGTGATGTGAAGAGAGAATCACGATCACTAATGATTCTCTAGGTAAACCATGTAGCCTGAATATCTCCTTGATAAACAATCTTGCAATGTCTGAGGCTTTATAGTTTGTCTTTATTGGAATAAGGTGTGCAACCTTAGTAAGCATGTCAACCACAACCGTGATGGAGTTGTATCCTCCCTGGACTTGGGGTAGGCCTACAACAAAATCCATACTGATGAATTCCCATTTCATTTGGGGGATGTCAAGCAGTTGCAGTTTCCCTGGCATCATGACATGTTCGGCTTTGATACGTTGGCAAGACAAACACTCGGTGACATATTTGAGAATGTCACCTTTGAGCCTCTCCCAATGGTAACTCTTCCTAACTGCATTAAGAGTCTTAGCATAGCTAGGATGTCCTGCAAAAGGAGAATCATGAGCTTCCCACAGTATCTTCTACTTAAGTGACTGGCTTGCTGGTATACACAGCCTTGTTCTATAGTAGACAAGTCCACTATTGATAGAAATTTCATGATACTTAGCCTGTAGTTTTTGATTCTGATCCTTGATAGAGATCTCCCTTAGCATTGTTTGGTAGGCTGGATCATGGCATGCATCCTCTCTAGCTAACTCAAGTATAGGGTTGTTTGGCATAGATACTTTTGTAGCTAGAGATCTGGCTGTTGATGGCTTCTGCAAGATTAGGGAATTTAGGAATGCCTTGCGACTAAGTGCATCGGCAACTACATTCTCTTTCCCTAGTCGGTACTTGATTTCAAAGTCATATTCCTCCAACACTTCAATCCACCGACGTTGCCTCATGTTGAGCTCGTTCTAGGTAAAGATCCATTTGAGACTCTTATGGTCAATTTCTAGAGTAAACTTGTTACCCAACAGGTAGTGTCTCCAAAGCTTTAGAGCATGGATGACAGCTAGCAATTCCAGATCATGTGTAGCATAATTCTTTTCATGACTCTTCAATTTCCTCGAAGACTATGCTACTAGATGACCTTTCTGCATAAGTACACACCCCAAGGCAAGAATGCTAGCATCAATTACTACCTCAAAATCCTTATTGAGGTCTGGAAGTTTTAGAATAGGTGCTGATACCAAACTTTGCTTCAATCTGTCGAAGCTATTTTGTTCAGGAGTTGACCATGCAATGGAAGTTTGCTTCTTCAGTAAGTCCGTTAAAGGTGCTACAATCAAAGCATAGTTTTTTATGAAGACCCTATACCATCCTGTCAATCCAAGAAAGCTACGTATCTCTTTGACGGATACTGGTATTGGCCACTCAAGCACATCTCTGACCTTGGCTCGGTCCACTGAGATTCCTTCTGCTGATACTATGAATCCCAGATATTTAATCTGACGCTTGAAGAATGCACACTTCTTCATTTTAGCATGCAGCTTATGTGACCTCATTGTCTCAAGGACAATCCGAAGTTGGGGTTCATGATCTTCTTCCTATTTAGAATAGACTAAAGTGTCATCGAAGAAGACAAGCACGAAATCATTAAGATATGGCCTAAAGATATCCTGCATTAACCTATTGAAGGTGGCAGGTGCATTCGTAAGCCCGAATGACATAACTAGGAACTCAAAGTGCCCATATATTGTATTGAGGCCGTCTTTGGGATATCTTCTTCCTTAATCCTTATCTGATAGTAACCTGACCTGAGATCAATCTTGGAGAAGATCTTCGCACCCTGAAGACGATCAAGAAGCTCATCTATTCTAGGAATAGGATACTTGTTCTTGACTGTTGATTGATTCAACCCTCGGTAATCGATACATAGTTGAAGTGTCCCATCTTTTTTTTTCTCGAATAGTACTGGAGCTCCCCATGGTGAACTGCTAGGATGGATGTAGCCCTGATCTAGCAGTTGCTTGAGTTGTTCCTTCAGCTCAATTGCTTCTGGTATGGACATTCTATAAGGTCTCTTTGCAATTGGCGCAGCTCCTGGTACTAACCTAATTTCATGATCCACTTCTCTTTGAGGCGGAAGTTCAGTCAACTCTTCAGGGAATACGTCCGCGTATTTCTTTAGCCAAGAATGTCCTTCATGAAACTCTTGCTTTTGATCTAATTTGTTGAGTTTGATCAAGTAAACAGGTAATCATTTTCTGACTCCTTTTATGATCCGAGATACTTTGGCCAATTGGATTCTTGGCACTCCTGCCTCACCTTGAGTTGTGACTAATTCCCTTTCAGAGTTTCGAAAGGAAACTTGACCCTTTCCACAGTGAATGTGGGCGTCGTTAGGCTTAAGCCAATCCATTCCGAGTAGACACTCATGGATACCTAAATTCATGACTCTGAATTTGATCGAAGTTTTCTTTCCTCCTGGGAAGAATTCCACCTTAGCATTTTTCCTGGTATAAGTAACCTCACCACCATTTGCCAATTCCACAAGCAGGGTAGATGCTTCTACTGTGGCTATTCCTAATCTTTTTGCACATGTTGGTGAGATAAAGGAATGTGTACTACCACAATCAATCAAGGTCTTGAAACCTTTACCTTGATAGTCCGACGATGTCTGAATCACCGAGAATTGGCAATTTGGCCCTTTCTTGTGTAAAGCGGCATGGACTGTCGCCCTTTCGAATTCTGCTTCCATGGTCGGATCTTCCTCTTCTTCTTCTTCGCACATTTGCCTACTAGCAATGCAAGCGGTTCTCCCTCTTCCTCGGGTAGCAGCTCCTTGACCACGGCCTAATCCTTGGAAAGGCACTTGGCGATGTCCTCCACCAAGCTTGGGACATTGCCTCTTGAAGTGACCGAGTTCGTTGCAGTGGAAACAACGGAGGTTTCGGCCATTACTTTGAGTAGGAACAAAGTTGTTGACATTATTTGTCCTTGCTTTCTTTCTTTGTCCCTGGTTATGACCTTGAACTCTCTTTATTTGAGGTCTGAATGCTCCTCTGTTCGAGTCATTATAAGACCAAGTTTTGTTACCCCTTGGTCTAGCTTGCACCTCCTGAATTATAGGCGCCGCTCGAATGAGTGTGTCCTGAAGATCTGATGGACGCATAGATTCGAGAGGGATATTGATTGGTGGATTTAATCCCGCACAAAATTTAGACACCTGCTGTGTCATGTCCATCTGCGGTGCATACTTAAGAAGTGAGACAAATTTAGAGTAGTATGCATCAAGCGTGAGCTTCAGCTGTTTTAGTTCGTAGAATGCATTCATTTTTTGTGTGCAATAAGCAGGTGGTAAATATCTTCCTTGCACAGCTTTCTTCAGCTTTTCCGAGGTAACGAATCCCTCTGTGATCCCTTGATCCTTGCACCATTGCTTCCACCAAAGCCTGGCTTCACCGGTGAGCTTTATCTTGGCGAGCATAGCTTGATTGGCAGGTGCAGTATCGGCTGCTTCAAAGTAATCCTCCATGGATTCAATCCAAATTTCAGCATCAGCTTGGATGAATCTGCCTCTCTCATCAAACTCGGGTTGCTTAATTTGCTTGAGAAGGAACTTCTTCTCCTGGATCACAGGAGTACTTGATGTAGGAGGTGAATTAGGAACCTGTACTTGGGGTTGTGCCTGAATAAAGATTTTCTTAACGTTATTATATAATAATCGTCGTTAATTTATATTACATCTTCAATTCCGCTATCATGTAACCAATGTAGCTACTTAACTTTTTATCAACTCTTATGCACAATCAGACATTGATAAAAAGAAGTCTTTATTTGTATTTATATGGCCATAGCCCTTTCGAATACAACATTTCATGCGATGATAAGCCAACTATTACATTTAGTTTGGGGAGAACAACGTTGTATTACATTTATCTACAAGAACTATATAATAGTAAGGTTTCAGGTCATGGATCTTCAGGAATTGGTAAGTCATTGGAAGTTCAAGATATCCTTCCCATTGGAATCCATACTTCTCATGGTGGCCCAACACTTTAATCCTGTCGGCGGGGATTACAGGGGTTACTTCCTCATATAGATATGAGTTCATCTCAACCCTCCGACCTCGAATATGTAAAGTTGACTTTACGTGAGCTTCCACAAAAATGAACAGCTTCACGACTTTTAGGTCTTCCAACCACTTGATCCTCTTTAGGTTGGTCTGTAGATAAGCAAACCAGTGGGTGGCTATATAGTAGATTCCTGAAGCACCCGTCCATCTTCGTTCCATGTACAAAGGTGATGGATTATAGATCTGCTCCAGGATATTCATCATCCCAATCCTTTGTCTATAAAGCGGAGAATGCATTGCAATCATAAACATGACTTGAAATACCAAGAACTTGTTCCATGCTTCGTAATTTTGCAAGATAGCATTGAAGGTAAGGAAATGTTTGGACAGCAACATTTGCTTTACTTCATCTTATTAAGATTTCATAAAAACAATTCCGTTGTTGGTCGGCTCTGATACCAACTGTAACGTGTCCACTAGTATCATCCAGGACACATCTTTAGCAGTCCATCGGAAAGGATGTCTAGAAAGCTCCGCCGGCACTCCCATGGAATGTTACGGGATTTGCAATCTAGGGCTTTCCGTGTTTTCCACGTAGCGGAAGTATTCCGGACGTCCCCAGTTAGGATCGACCTGAATTAGGGTTTTACCTGATTCGTCATTTCCTAACAGCCACTAGCGTCGAACCCAAGTTAACTACTTTACGCAGAAACGCCATGTCCAAAGCGGATTCATGCTGCACTTAGTTCAAGGAGAATGGGAAACGAGAGGGATGCAAAGCTCAACCTCTCTGCCATAAGGCATAGTCCCGTTCCATTCCCCTAAAACAGTGTAAATCGGGTTAAGTCATAACTCTAGGTCGATGCTTTTGTTGTTCGTGCCCTTTGACGATCATCCTGCTGGTCCTCGTGATTTGAGAAAAGTTTCCGGCCAACCGGAACCACCCATCTATAGGACGGTGGACCTATGGTCCATCCTCCTCACTTTCCTCGGGTTGTTTTAGTTATTTACTTATCTAACACATTAGTTGGACATGTAACAACCAGCTTCTTTAATTAACCCGTTAGGCACTGGTTCCTTCACGTAATCTTATCACTTGACATAGAAAAACAATATCAGACAAGTTCTTTATTAACAGGTCATCATAATTATCTTTGAAATACAAAGAGTTCTGCCCGTAGGCTTATCCACAATCCGCCCGAAGGCTATCCAACAATCCACAGGGAGGATCACTATTCCAAGTTTTCGCTCGTAGACTAGTATGCGGGCCTCGAGATCCAATCCCGAGTCACGTTAGCCTCTTGTGCAGGACACAGAAGGTGAGGGATTTATGGCCAGAGCCCCCCTGGCACCCAAGCGTCCTCCTGCTCCCAGTAGTGCTCAACGGAGAGATCTCTCACGGCGAGTTCAGTCCACGTTCCCGGCATGGTCAAGAATACCCTTGGTTAGGGACAGGCAGGTAGTCGGGGGTAACTGAAGCTGCCACTCCCTTCCGGACTTCAACCTGAAGTATAGATATCCATTTATCCTTTGATTTATTGATCAAACAAAGCAAAACAGTGCTCTAAAATCTATAGCAAGCACAAACATTTCCATTGATCGTTTTTGTTGTTGGCAAACTACTAAGGAATGAATCCTTCCTTTCGAATGCATCCAGCACTCGATCCGGGATGACTTGCAACTTGGCAAGATCCCCTATATCCTGGGTTAGGGCATACCCTATTAACCCAGTTTGGTCAAACCTTGAGTTCATTGGTTACTTCCGTCTATCGGCTGGTCTTTAGTTCTAAACAATCTTCCTTACTCAAGAAGGATACTAAAGTATTCATCCTCTTGCAAGATAGCTTGCGTAAGGATCTTCCATCCTCGTCACGAGATTTTGGCCTTTTTATTGTGATCCAATCACAAGACTATATGATTCTGCACTTGTGACACAAGTATCGCATCTTATTATGCGACAATGGAGACACAAAACAATTGGTTTCATGTTCTTTAGAGTGATGTCGTTAGACCTAGGGTTTCCAAGTTTCATCTTTGTAAGATTCCTAGGGACAAACCCTAGTTCATTTTACGATTACAATTCACTATCCCTACATTCAGTGAATGTGGGCAAGTATTTAAGGTATAAGTGTTTCCTAGAATTTAACTTATTCCGAATAAGTATTCTGCAGCTTGAGTGTTTTATGCCAATTTGGTTAACTCTAGAAGATAATTTCAAGATTACTTCCACATGATTCGTTGACTATGCGTAAATTGATTTTTCAATCCTTAACTTATCGGTTTGAGGTCAGGCAAGGTTAATTTCAACTAATCTTTTCTTTTCTTTGCAAATAAAAATTCATGCTAAATAAGTAACATTTTCTTTGCTAATTTATGCAATTAACAATTATAATTTCATAGAGTTTATGCATTGTAAGAGTCATTTCATTATTTGCACTTTCCATGATAATTCATTACAAAAAGAATAGGGTTTAATAGTGCGAGATGTAGTTTTATACCTTTAGGCTTAACCGAAGTATACTATTTTAATGGGTAACAATCTAGCTCATAATTCATTTCAATGCATAAAGCTATTTGTTAAAAATACGTTTATGCTTTATTTATTTTGCATGTTCCATTAAATGTATTAATGACTAAATTCCTTCATCGTGAACAACTAGGACAAAATATATCCTATTTCTAACAATTGATCTTGCATGATTGAATTACAATGATATAAAATTAAGAAGGAAAAACTTGGGTTTGGGGTGAGATATCCACATGGATACCGGGTGATGACCCTTCTGCGGCTGCGCCTTGGATTTTCTTAGGAGGCATCGCAATTGTAGTCCTTCGTACATGGAATCAGCTTTACACTCCTTTTCGGAATTCCACCGTTGCTCCCTTGCACCTCAATACTTTTCTTCTCTTTTTTTGAGTAAGGGAAAAAATCAAAGTCCCAAGGGTATTTTGGAAAGGGTAAGGAACGGCTAAGGGTTTTAACCACGGGAGAATTGGGGAGTAATCCCTAAGTCCAAGAGAAAGGCTTAAGGAATTTTATAAAGCACGCGGGTTTTAAAGCCCACGGGAAACATGGGAACGCTAAGGAAAAAAGAAACCTTATGACAAAACATGAGGGGGTCTTCAATATGTCACAAGGGAAGGTAGATAAGGGATTTTACACATGGGGGTTTTCAATATGTCACGGACAGGGGCTTAAGGGTTTAGACACGGGTTCCAACACTCATGAGAGAAGGGCAAATAATGCTTTAGACACGGGGGTGTTTTGGGCTTAAGGGATAAGAGGGGTGATAAGACCTTTAAAGCCTAAAGGTTTAAAGGATAAGGGGGATGATAAGACACAAAGGGGGGGGGGGGTGTTTCAAAATGCATAAAAAAGGGGGGCTTGGGAGGTTTTGGGATACGGGAATACAATATTAGTGAGTTTGGGAATCTCCCAATTCCCATTTTTTGAATGCAAAACAGGTGGCACCTGGATAACATGCCCATAAGTTTCTCAAAACCATATAATATGACCTATCATTGGAAAGTACTTGAAAAATGGAATCTATTGAGCTATAGAGCACTCGATTTGGAGTTATAGTGTACAAGTTATGAAAAATTTAAAGATTTGACCACTTGTCCCAAACTTATGGAAAATTTCCATATTCCCCAATATGGTGTTACGGGGGTGAAAGGGGGCTTAAGGCCCTTAGAAGCTTCCCCCCCCAGGAAGCTTCTAAAGCTTCCACGTGGAAGGGGGGATGAAAGGGCTCTCTAGTCGCCGACGGCTCCTCCCTGGGCACTCGGGACGTGGCAGCCGAACGACAGCCTCCCCCTCTTTCTCTTTCGACTTCACCTCCTTTGTCAGGCATCGAGGCAGCGTACTCCCTTACTCCTCCTTCTCACGGCAGCGGTACTGCACGGTGATGTCCTGGCAACGTCGTCCTCTCCCTCCTCCCTGGCCTTCCCTTGAGTAGGGGTTTTTATAGGGAGAGGGAAGGGAATCCTCCCTCTCTTCGTGTCGTCGTGCATGGCCGCTGGAAGCACCGAGCTCCACCAAGGAGCTTTGTCATTCATTCTATTCCCCTCCCCTTCCAACACGACAGTCGGCTGGGGAGGGGAATAATAATAAAAAATTGCCATTATTTCTTTTAAAGGAATTATCCCTGTAATTATCCTACCCTTAAGAGGGTTTCCTATGTGAATGGTATTTTCATCCTTTTTGGAGTTGTTACAATTTTAAACTCAAAATATCTCGAGATATACAAAGGTCCATGACAACTAGAAGGATCTCAAGAAGAATACACCTATCACAGTTTATACCCTGGCATATCTTTGTGGCCTACTTAAAAATAGAAAATTTACAAACGACAAAGGTATCTTGGCTAAGTAGAAATTTTGCAAAAGAGGAACTAGACAACATTATATGAAGGCTTTGCAAATCTAGAGATTATAACCATAAGGGTGATACCATCAGGTGTATTATATGCCCCCGATCCTTGTCTTTGTGTTATAACATCACACAACAAACTCTTTCTTTGGGCTTCTATTGTAGGAGATACAAAATTAAACTAGGCATTTGGATTCCCTTGGATTCTGATACAGATTGCATACCTTTAAAACTTAAGGTGCAAGTTATAGCATATGAAGAAGAAAATGAGGTAAATATTACTTCCAACTGGAGACTGATGTAAGGAATACATTGGAGCTGCTAAATAGTACATTCCCTAGATATAAGTTCAAATTCAATTGTAAAACAAATGAAAAAAGAGTTCAATGCTCTTTCTCTTGTATGAATTGCTTATATGAAAACATTTATTACATTAACATAGGATAAAAAGCTTTTGATTGAATCAAGAATTACAAAATTGAAGTGAAAATATACAAGGATGCAAAGTAACAATGGAGATTTGCATCTATTTGTCTTCTTTTGGCTTTGTTCTTTCTACAAAGATCTCTAGTCTCCTTACAATGGCTTTTTTTTTTTGTTGCTAAAAGAATTTGACTTTGACAAGGGCCCTCTTCTCTTCAGGTGCATTGAAGAGGAGATGTATGAGACTCCATAGGTGAAAGTGTTGACATTCCTTTCTTTTTGAAGTTCACATTACTAGTCTTTCCATATGACTTTCCCTTGCCCTTACTCTTAGTTGAGAATTTTTGTGGAGGGGAGTTGGGGTCGACTGGTGTGATTGCCCTATCCAAAATCAACTCAATGCATCACTCCCTTATCCACCACATGTATCAATCGAGGTAATCTTGGCACTACGAGAGAAAATGTAAAATTTTGAAAAACTCAAAGAAAGGTTTCTCGAAAAACAATCAATATGAAAAATACTTACATTCACCCCATCTATCTTGAGTATCTTTGAATCTATTGTCCTGCAAACATTTGAAATCACTCTTCATCCACAAGAATGTGTATCACTTTGCAAGAGTACTTCTTGTTGGAGAAAGCTATATGGTTTTTGAGGATAAACAATATCCTCATATAAGGTGTCCAAAAAGGTAGCCACGAGCCTGCTAGCACACTACAAGTGAAAACATGTTACTAAAATAGACAATCAAATAAAATAAACAATAAACCAAAAGGCAAGCAATATTCTATTCAACACACATTTTTTCTTTCCCATGGATACCATTAAGCGAGTTCATGAGGATAACTTCTCTGGTGAGTATATCAATACATATGAGGCTTCAATGTCATCTGCAAAGTGCAATGTTAATAAGTAATGAATACAACAAAGAAGTATACATTAACCCCTTTGTAAAATTGCATACCTTTCGATGTAAGGAAAAAAAATATGGTACTTTGTAATTGAATCAAAGGTTTTGAAAAATATTTCTATGTTTGAACTAGATCTCGAAAACAATTCCATTGATAACAGTGGATCAACAATGAATATACTTTTAGAGATTTCTTGGTTGAGAGAAGCAATCAACACCCTAAAACTAATAGAAAAAACAAAGGAGTGTTAATGAACATCACCATCATTCCATATAGTAAAATTTTTTAGAGTCAAAATGCCCTGCCTTATGCAACAAAAGACTACAAAATTTGACAATTGAATACCTTTTTTAAGAAGCATGGACCTGTCCTAAGGAGATATACTAAGATAGTCCTCTTCCTTAGAAGTGTAAGAAACATTGACAACCATTTGCACATATATCTCCCCCATTATCTTATAACTAACAAGGCCAAGGACATTGATTTTTCTCTTGCAAACTTCATCCTCAGACTATATAATCTCTTGTCATTTTTCTTGTTGGATAAACTCTTGTTGGGACACGGTCTTTGTTGGGTATAGATGTGTCACCTTCTCGATCTTTGGTTGTTTCACTCTCCTAATCAATTTTGGTGGAATGTTAATGATCTCAAAGAAATTTTTATCAGTACTAGTGGGCAAGGGCCTCAATACCTTGTCAAACCTATACCTAATTCTATTAACCATACTAAAGTCTTTATTCATCAAGGTCACCCTATGAGTATGAGCAACAACAATGCAAGCACCATTCATAAAGTCAATAACAAAGTCTTCAACTACCTCTTGAAGAAAAAGAATGGCTATAGGATACCATTTCTTTTGCATGCCAACTTCAGTGTGGACACCCTTGATAATCTATCAAAAATGTCTTTGATAACTCTGATAAATGCTCTCTTTGAAATGACATGCCATGTAGCTCTTTGTCCCTTCTTTATCTCACTAAAACACTTTTGAACATAATAAGATCTAGACATCTCTTTCTCTTAGTCTTCAAAGGCTCTCCTCCATTAATAGAAGAGGCTCTATCTTGCTCTATTTTTTGAATAGGTGCTAGAATAGGGGAGGTTGGAAACTTGGAAGTTATAGGAGAGGACTTTCCAGCAAGATCATACGATTGGTTGTCAACAACATGGAGCTTGGCATGGGTAAGAGGAGAACACACAGTCTCTGCACTATTGCTTTGATTGCATAATGGGAAGAGATTGAGGGAAACCATGGGTAGGAGGGATCTCAGGAGGGAAAGCTCAAGGAACCACTGATGGCCTTAGCTCTTCCTCACTATCCTTGCTATTTATATAGACAATCCTTGTATTTTGCTTTGTCCTTGCCATCACCTACTAGAAAATGACAGGTAGAACAATTGAAAAATAGAAACCACACAAGGTAAGATATGGTGTGAGAAAAGAAAATCATGATTCAAAAAAAGATGTATTTGCACTATATCATGGACTACAGATAAGGTGCAAGTGGAGAGATATGTGATCCTACAAAGACCTATTTGTGATGTATCATGGATTGCAAAGGCA
Source organism: Lygodium microphyllum (assembly GCF_053477565.2). Lineage (NCBI taxonomy): Eukaryota > Viridiplantae > Streptophyta > Polypodiopsida > Schizaeales > Lygodiaceae > Lygodium > Lygodium microphyllum. The sequence continues at coordinate 120,001,846 of NC_141139.1, forward strand.
TAAATAAGGGGCTACACATACGGCACGAAAGAAGAAAAATATGATCCCACTAATGACCTATTCACACCATATTGCGCACTGTAGATATGGTGCAACAAGGGGAAATCAAGATCCTTCAAACTACCTATTCGCGCCATATCATAGTCATATTCGCAATGGACCTATTCTTGACTGTAGATACGATGCAATAGTGGACTTCACTATGACATGATTGAAGACCCATTTGCACCGTATCATTGTTATTACCTTTGGCTTGAATCCTCTTGCCACCCAATATCTTGGAAAGTTGAGCAGTATAAGCATTGCTGGAGGTGGTCTCATCTTGTAACCTAAGTAATTGATACAGCGTGATAGTGGAAGAGCATTAGTAGAGTGCAAGAGGTCCCTCATTCTATATCGGTGTAATGCAATCAAGAAAGTGCAAAAGCAAAGCAGATATGGCCCGAAAGGCAAGAGAGTCAATCTGGGAGGGATTGTTGTTCGCATCGTTGTGGATGTAAAAATTGAGCCATGTAAGCCAACATCAATCTTTTATACTTGTGTGGTAGGTCACACATGGCACTGAATTATTTACTAGGATTTTCCACCGGCATCCACGTGGCTGTCGACATTGCTATCGACATGGAAAATCTCTCACCAAGTATATTTTGGATTTTTTGGTAAATTGTGCACTTGAATTGTTTTAGTCCAGCTAAGTTATTTTGTAGTTTCTCATGCTCTTTTGGGTGCAATTTCATCAATTGTGTGAATCACCATACAAAAGTAAGGATTGGTGTTTGTCAATCAGTGGAGTTTCTTTTTGCACCATATGAGCATCCAATTATATGGAACGAGAAGCCATTTTTTTTCTAGTCAGCTTTGTCTATTCATGCTATATCATGCATCCTATGATACAAAGCGAGCATGCATTCTCATGTTGAGAATCAATCTCGTGATCAGTATCATCGACATGACCGACCTTATCTAGACAACTATCATCTTAGCTATCACTCTCCATGTGTGTTGTAATAATTGAGACAGTGAGACTCAACCAGGGTTAGTGGTACGATCAATTATTAGTGACCTAGTGTTTTTTTAGTTATATGTGATTAGACTTTAGTAAGCATTATAGAATAATGAGAAGTAGAGAACAATGAGAGTTCACAACTTTCTGTTATAGCTCCATGTCTTTCTTTCTCTCCCTTTGAATCTTGAACATGATATCAAAGCCTGAATCCTAAAGCTTGGTGGTGGAATTGGCATCAGAATCGCAAGAGAGCTAGAGCCTAAAGCGAGGAGCTGCATTGTGACCTACAGAAGTTCATGTGTTGGCAGCCATTGGATCAATTGTTGGAAGTTATGTTTCTCATGGTTTATTAGCTCACAACCTATTGTGGCTTCCTAGAGGGGTTCTGTACCACTTGAATGAGCTTTGTTGCATGAGAATTGAGGGAAAAAAAAGAGTAGCAAGTTAAAAAACGTGACTTGCACAGATTGCGCCAATTTACTGGTCATTTTCTCCTGCTCCAACTCAGACATTAACAGCTATAAACACACTCCACTATTGATAAACAACTTGTTAGGGATTGAAGAAAGCTTCATAGCATTGGTATCTTAGTTCTCAGCTCGTTTGTGGGATGTTTGAATCAAATATTTGCTAGAAAATAGAGCAAGTTTGTTGTTAAGTATACAAGGATAGCATACATCTACTTGGTTATAGCTCATTGGGAGCTATATTTCCATGTACTAATATCTACTAATGCTTGGCAATGTATATGCCTTTAATCTCATGTATTTTGGCATGGCTTTGAAGAGTTCAACACTTATATTTAAATGGTAATAGTAGACTAAAAACTATCCAGAATGCAGGCTAAAATCTATCTTGGAATTTTCAACACTAAAACATGGCATTGTTTGATCAAGAAATGCTTGAGAATGATGCAAACAATCATGATGGACTCTTGGCAAGTGTTGTAGCAACACTTATGTATACATGGGCATGATATTGGAGTGTTAAACACTCATTTTTGGGGCTTATTTGCAAGATAGAAAAAGTGGACTGGTTGTTGTCCTGAATTTGGAAGCAGTATACCTATAGGATTGAAGTATCTATGATACTTTTTTGCTACTGACAAATCCTTGGATCATACCACTTGAGTGGTAGATGCTTCCTGGGATACTGTGAGTGCCGAAAGCCCAAATTTTGGACTAATTTTTTTATGTTTATACTAGGGTATTGACTAGTTATTGTCTGTAGGAAGGATAGCTATCATCTTCACTTGACATATATGCAATCTATTCTGACTGACTATTCGACATGTATCAATTCTTGCATAGATTGACAATTGTATGAGATGTTTTGGGGATATTTTGAGGTCTAAATACTCTTGTTTAGTAGAGAAAACACTATTGGTTATACATAGATTTCTAATACAAACAGCTTTCTATCATTGATTGTCATGAACACCTACATGTCTATTATGCAGACACATGTTATCTATATGGAATTCCACGACATCTAGATGTTTTGCCACATGACTAGGGATGTATTTGACATACATATGATCCAAAATACATTGTTTACTGCTTGTTTATATTGTGATAGGTTATTGAACTAAAACTTCCATAAACACTTGAGGGGTGTGCAAGGAGTTAGGCATTCAGTGAGCACTGAGTTTGTAGTTATGGAAAATGCTCAAGGCACCAATAACAACACTCAAATTTTCGATGAGAAGCTCGACAACAAAAACTTCACTCTATGGAAGTTTAGGATGCACAACTTTTTTATTGGTAGTGGTTATTCGGATTTGTGTATGGGGGTTTCAGCTGAACCTGAATTGCCTGAACAGAATTCAACACAAGAATAGCAGAGAGCCCATCAACAACAATTGAAAAGAGCTAGTAAAGTATTGCATTGGTTTTCCTTGTGCATCTCTAATGCAATGGCTATGCAGATTACCAGTTGCCGTTCCCCGAAGGATGCTTGGGATGCACTCATGAAGAATTATGGTAATGTCACGCATGTAAGGAAGATATAGGTGAAGCAAGAGTTCAACAACATATCTAGGAATGGTAGGAGTATTCAAGCATACACGATAGAAATAAAGACCATAGTTGACCAGCTGGCTACTATTGGATCTCATGTTTTAGAGGATGATATGATTGCAATGACGTTGAATGGGTTAGGCAAGGAGTATAAGGCATTTGATTCATCCATTTCTATGAGAGAAGAACCCCCTAATTGGGATGAGTTACTTCCACTAATACTGCATGAAGAAGTAAAGCTCTGCTTGAATACAGGTTCAAGCATGTATTAGGGTAGAGACACTGTTTTTTACTGTAGTCAGCAGGCTAGAGGTGGTAGAGCTTGTGGAGATTTTCGGGGTCAAGAATACACTCAAAACACACATGGAAAATAGCAGTAAATTGCTTGTCACAACTCAAATATGCAAGGACAACAAGGATCTTGAGCCTTTAGAGGCAGGGGGAGATCACCTAGAGGCAGAGGCGGCTCCTGGCAGTCGCATGAGGAGTCTAACAGGGATAAAGACTTTCATTATTGTGGAATATATGGGCATATCACAAAGGATTGCCATAAAAAGCAAGCTGATATAAAGGCAAAAGGCAGGCAACATGGACGTTATGCATCTTCCAGTGGTACTTCAGATGAACAAGGAGATAGACTATTTGTTATGCAGCATGTATCAAAGAATACGCCTAAGCAAGACGAAGATGAGAAATGGTACATATATTCAAGAGCATCCAATCATATGACTCCTCATGGGGAATGGTTTGATGAGTTAGTAACAGGGTCTCATGGATTTGTATGTATTGGGGGTGATACACATCATGATATTCAACATACAGGTGTGGTTCTATTACTCATGCCTGATGGTAGAAAGAAGAGCCTACATGATGTACTACATGTACCTTCTATTACCAAGAATTTACTATTGGTTGCATAGATGGCAGAACAGAATCTATAAGTCGGTTGGACAGATGTACTACATGTACCTTCTATTACCAAGAATTTATTGTCAGTTGGACAGATGGTAGAATTAGTAAGTCAGATTCAATAGGGATGGTTGTATTATTGAAGTATATAGCAATGGCTATAAATTGATTGCCAAAGGCAAAGAAATGGCAGAATATTTACCTTGGATGCATCTATACCAGAATTGAAGGCAACTATGTTTGCCCATGATAATGGGGGAGTTCGAGATGTAGAAACTTGGCACAAACACATCGGTCATGTTAATGTACAAAAGCTAAAAAATATGTAGTAGAAAGAGGTTGTACTTGGCTTGCCGAAGTTCAAGTACACTGGTCTTGGACATATATGCTCTGCTATTGTTAGTTTGGGAAACAAGCAAGATTCCTGTTCATGAGACATATCAAAAACAATTCTCGACCTTTGTAGTTAATACATTCAAATGTATGGGGTCCTACCCATAATGCGCTTTTTGGTGGTACCAGGTATTATGCATCCTTCATTGATGATTTCAGCCGATATACATGGCTTTACATTCTAAAGCACATGGATGAGGTGCTCAATGTCTTTAAGAACTTTAAGAAGCATGGTGAGAATGAACTTGGCTATTATATCTCATGTCTGAGATCTAATGGAGTTGAATATGTATCCAGAGAGTTTGACAGGTACTTTGCTAAATATGGCATAAAAAGCCACCTCACATGCATTTACACACCTCAGTAGAACGGTGTGGTAGAGATAAAAAATTGGGTGCTTATGGAAGCTCCCATGGCAATTATTAATAAAAAGAATTTGCCTAATGCTTATTGGCGTGAAGCAGTGGTTACTGCAATTTATGTGTTGAACCAAACACCTACAGTTGGGGTTCATGATTTGACTCCGTATGAGAAGCTATATGGACATAAGCCCGCCATTAGTCACCTAAAAGTATTTGGTTGCATTGCCTATGTGCATGTGTCTAATTAAAAGAGGAAGAAGTTAGACCTGAAAGCTATCAAAAGTGTTTTACTTGGCTATGCATATGAGAGAAAGGCTTACAAATGCTATGATCTATCCACTTGAGAGACCTTGATCCAGCAGAGATGTAGTTTTTGATTAGCTGGCCTCATGGTATGGTAATACGAATGCAGTGGTCTCTAATGGAACATCCAACCCCACTTATGCTTGTTGAGAGTGGAAATGATTGGTTTTTGGGCTGATGTTTTGTTGTTTTTGTTGCTGAATGGTTGTTTTTGGTGGTTGATTGTTTAAGTTTGAAGATGTTTTGAAGTGTTTGGAGTGGTTTGAGTATGTTTGAAAGGGTTTATGTTGGTTTTTGATGAAATTTGTTGTTCTGAAGAGTTCTGTAATTCTCTCTGTATGGTTCTATAAGGCCTGATTTTCTTCTATTTTGTTCTGTTTTGGTAGTTGAGATGGTTGAATGAATATTTTGAGAGATGATTGAAATGCGTGAAAAGGTTTATGAGAGATTGAATTGGTTTTGTTTTGGTTTTTATGGGTTTTGTTGATCTTCTGTAAAGTTTTATGCTTCTGTAGTTCTGTAGTTCTGTTTCTCTTTGGTTCTGTTCTGTTGTTTCTGTTGAGTGTTATGATGGATGTATGGATATTTCGGGAAGTGTTCTTGTCTTAGGAAAAGGATGAATGGAAGCTCAATTCAAGTCAAAAGATGTGAAGAAATAGCTGATGAAGATTTACAAAAGGTTACAGAAGAGAGTTATAGAAGACAGATCTCACAGGACACTATGAAGTCTCTGGTGCCCCTTCACATTTGACATACCTTTTGGGAGGTGTATCCACGACCTAATGAGGATTATTGTGAGTGATTATTGAGTGATTGTAGTGAGGATATGATGTAGTATTGAGAGTATAATATTGTGAGAGAGATCATATGCAAGAGATAGTCGATTCTATGTGAAACATTGTATCTTTCTATGAGGGTGAAGACTATGAAGACAATGAGGATGAATACTATGTGATTTCTTTCCATCAAAAGTTGTGTTCTCTTTGTCTATTAATGAATAATATGAAGAATATGAAGAACATGATCAAGTTTGTTAAAGATAAATCCATGGGAGATATCTACTATGATGTTGCATGAAGAATTGTTGTTTTCTTTGTTTTGATGATCAAAGGAATGAAATAAAAGCTTGTTGATGTTACAAGATAGATTTTCTTGCAAGAGAATTCCCTTTTCTTTGGTGTTCCTCTTGGGGCTCCATGTTTTTGGTGCACATCCGGGGAAACTTGCCATCAACAAGCACCAGAAGAGGATGAAAATGAAGGAAATGGCATTGCCAAGAAGAGGAGAATTCAATGGATGTTTGTAAAGTTCCTTCTTCCACTGAAGAGTTGGAATTTCTCATAATCAAAGCCACTTTCCACAAGAAGTTCATCCCACAATGGTGGAAACACATCACCATCATGATGCATGCTCTATGTGGTGGACTGTTTCCTCTTCCTGTTGAAGCAGCAAAAACTTGCATCTTGGTGGCAAACTATTTGGGAACAAACCAAAGAGCAAAAATAGAGACAATGACCATCCATGGAAGATTTGGCATTCATTGAGAAGTTTCGAGACATCATCAAGTGGGAGATTGTGAAGAAGCTTCAGTAGTCTTGGTCTGTGGAGGTTCACAAAAATAAGAAGGAACAGAGTTGGAATTTGTTCGTAGACGCTCAAGAGCAAGATACGTGGGATGCTTGGTGTTCTGACAATCTTTTGTTTGTCCAATTGGCAACCCACTGGAAGTTGGTAGACAGAGTGTTCTTTACAACGTACACTCTTGAAACCATCAGAAGCTAGCATTACTATGATGATGGCACCACCACAATGCTTAGATGTATGCATTTTGACACCTTCAGAACCAAATACCTTCCTCTGTGCAGTGGCATGAAAGCAGAATTCAGAGACGTTGAAAAGGAAGAAGTACAAAAAATGTTGGCAAGAGAGTCCTCCAGAGACTGAAGCCTTCTGTTATCCCTCTGTGGAGCACTAACAACATAGTGGAGCCAACCCCCTGATGAATGACGCAATAAAGAGGCAAGCTTTAGAGCGAGTCTAGAGGTACGTGAGAAGAGAGAAATCAAAAATAAAAGCCGAGAACGAGCCAGCAGGAGAAGCCGCTTTTGACGCCCTTGCGGAACTCTTTACAAAAGTCCCAATGGCACATCAAGCCCTTTCTCCTCCTGCTGGAGGTCCACTTCCAAGCCAGATCTGGTGCGCAGATCGGACGCAGTATGCTCACGTAGTGAATCCCGTAAGGTCCCCAAGAACAATGAACTCTACCTTTTTGCACAAAAAACAATGTAAAAGCATGCACGACAAGAAGCAAGAGACAAATTGGGTTCAATCTCCCCCCATGCCTTGTGTGACCGCTTCACAAAGCATGTATTTTATGTATTTTTCAATCTTCATGCTCAATAATAGCCCAATTTACAAAAATATGACAAGCTTTTAGCTTTTGAGTTTGCTTTCTACAAAAATAGGAAAATAAAGCTAATGGACGGTGTCCATAGAATCTGGCACGCCCAATCTCAATGTCCAAATAGAAATAACATATCTGGTGCGCAGATCGGACGCAGATAGCTCACGTGGTGAATCCCGGAAGGTCCCCAAGAACAAAGTACTCTACTTTTTAACACAAAAACCCATGTAAAAGCAAGCACGACATGAGGCAAAAGACAAATTGGGTTCAATCTCCCCCATGCCTTGTGTGAGCGCTTCACAAAGCATGTATTTAATGTATATTTCCAATCTTTATGCTCAAAAATAGCCCAATTACAAAAATATGACAAGCTTTTAGCTTTTGAGTTTGCTTTCTACCAAAAATAAGAAAATAAAGCTAATGGGCGGTGCCCATAGTGTCTGGCACGCCCAATCTCAATGTCCAAATAGAAATAACATATCCAGGCGCATAAGCGCATACAAAATAATAATAAATAATCGATGTCTCTATAGACAAAACAAAATATAGGCATGGCGCCTATCAAAATATAGTCGAAAAGTCGAAAACCCGCTAGACTCCAATGCTTTCCTCCGCCACTGCTGCTATCTCTACACATCAACTGAAGCATTCACAATCGTTAGTAAAATAACACAATTAAACCGACAAAAGTGAATACCTAGCAGTCTTCAGCTACATAAATAAATCAACTGGTTAGAAATAAATCCTAACCTTAATTTATTACGAGTGCGCACTCTAAACTCATAAACGCTTATTAATTTAATATGCATTTTGCGGAATCACCCGCTATGGAATCACCCATGTACACACTAAATTAATGAAACGCCCGAAAAGGACAGGCGTCCCCATCAACTTCTCGCACAAAGAATCCTCTTTGCGTATGAGCCCCGGTCATCTAAATTTACGGAATCCACCGTAAAACCTCACGGAATCCACCGTGGAATATGCCTCCTGGCATCATACCCCCGGAGTGGGATAGCAATTGACCTCAATTGCTATTAGCTCAATGTGGAGCTAACAGAGTGGGGAAAGCATTTAAGTCTCTAGCGTGCATCCATTGTGCTTCCTCTACAGGATGGTTCTTAAATTTGACTAGATATCTAGAATACCTTCGACTAGTTCTAGTGGTCATGTAGTCAGTGTCTATGATGGCTTCTGGTTCAAGTATTTCAGTCTGTTCTTCTAGTAAAGGTGGGTTTTCATAGACAGGGTGGATAGGTAATTGTCCTCTAAATGGTCTCAATAAACTAATATGAAATGTATTATGAATTTTCCAATGTGATGGCAATTCTAACTTGAATGCATTGTCATTAATCTTGTGAATGATTCTAAATGGTCCGTAGAATCTAGGAGCTAATTTGACTACTGGATGTCTTTCTACACTTTGCAGTCTACGCTTTTCTATTCTAAGCCAAACATAATCATCAACTTTGAAATTCATGGCTTGTCTTTTCTTGTTGGCTTGTTTGGTATATGATTGTTGGGCTTTAGCAATCATATCCTTTACTTCATCAAAAATAGTGTTATGCATAACAGCAATATCATCGGCACTTTGTATTCTATTAGACAAAGAGGCAACAGGTGTAGATAATCTATATCCATAAATAACTTCGAAAGGTGCTTTCTTTGTAGATGTGTGCGGTGTATTATTATATGCAAACTGTAATAAATGTAAATGAGTATCCCATGTCTGAGGTTTAGAGATAGTGTATGCACGTAAAAGATCTAGAATAGTGCTATTTGTGGCTTCTGTTTGTCCATTTGTTTCTGGATGAAATGCAGATGAGAAATCAATCTTTGTGCCTAGATTTGCAAACAGTGTAATCGAAAAATTATTACAAAATCTAGAATCTCTATCTGAAATAATCACTTTCGGCAATCCATGGTTAGTAAAAACAGTTTTCAAAAATAATTGTGCTGCTTGTGATGCTGTTAAAGTTTTCTTACATGCAATGAAATATGCTTGCTTACTAAATCTATCTACAATTGTCCAAATCATGTCATGGTTAGATTTAGTATTTGGTAAGCCAGTAATGAAATCCATAGATATATGTTCCCAAGGTTTAGATGGAATAGATAAAGGCATTAATAACCCATACTGTTTACCATGATGTCTTTTTATTCTTTGACAAATCAAACATTCAGAAACAAAATTAGATACATCTGCATCCATATGCGGCCAATAAAAATCTTCAGTTAACATGCGTAATGTAGAAATGATACCTCTATGACCTTGATATGGGGGACAATGAATTTCATTCAAAACAAAAGATCGGAATGGAATAGTAACACACAGTCTCTTTTCAAAGAACATGAATCCATCATTATATGACAATGAATCAACAGGAATGTAATTATTTTGAACTAATCTTTGCCAATCATAATGAAAAGTAATATCCTGGTGATATGTATCTTTCATAGCAATCAAAGAATCAAAAGATATGATAGAAATATTATGAATTGCAGGTCTTCTACTCAATGCATCAGCAACTACATTTTCTTTTCTAGGTTGGTATTGAATGATAGGATGGAAACTTTGAATGAATGAAGCCCATTTGATATGACGGTCAGAAATTTGGGGTTGGCTAAGTAGATGTCTAATGCTTTGCTGATCGGTCTTTATCATGAATTCTGAACCCATTAAATAATGCTTCCATTGTTTTAATGCTTGGACAACTGCTAAGAGTTCCTTGTCATAAGTGGAATATTTAAGTTCAGAGGGTTTCAGCTTAGAACTAGAATATGCTATTGGATGGTTGTCTTGCATTAGCACGGCTCCTATTCCTGATCCGCTAGCATCGGTCACAACTAGAAAGAATGGTCTATTAAAGTCAGGCAATTGTAGAACAGGGGCATTGGTCAATGCACGTTTGAGTAAATCAAAGGATTTCTGCTGATTTTCAGTCCATTGATAAACAATGCCTTTCTTAAGAAGTTTGGTCAATGGTAAAGCAAGTAATGAGAAATTACGTACAAACTTCCTATAGAAACTAGCAAGACCAAGGAATGAGCGTAATTCATGTACATTTTTAGGAACAGGCCATTGCAATATTGCGTCAATTTTCTTAGGATCAACTTTTATTCCTTCTTTTGATACAATATGACCTAGATATTCTATTTCTGTCTTAAAGAATTCACTCTTGTCAGGATTTGCAAACAATTGATTTTCTTTCAGTAATTGAAAAACTAATGATAAATGCTCATAATGCTCTTTTTCACTTTGACTGAACACTAAAATATCATCAAAGAAAACAATCACACAATATTGATATTTTAGAAAAATACGGTTCATCATTCTACTGAAAGTGGCAGGTGCATTAGTTAATCCAAATGGCATAACTAAGAATTCGTAATGGCCAAACTGTGTCCTGAATGCAGTCTTAAATATGTCGGATCTATCTAACCTCACCTGATGATATCCAGACTTAAGGTCAATTTTACTAAATATAGAAGATCCTTGCAGTTTGTCCATAAGGTCATCAACTCTAGGTATAGGATATCTATTCTTTACAGTGATCTTGTTTAATGATGGGTAGTCAATACACATCCGATAAGTATTATTCTTTTTCTTGACTAGGAGCACAGGTGCACCGAATGGAGAACTGCTAGGTCGAATTAAACCTCTATTTAGTAATTCTTCTACTTGACTCTGGATTTCTTTTTGCTCTATTTGATTATGCCTATATGGGGCTTTGCAAGGTGGTTGTGTGCCAGGTATTAGGTCAATCTTATGGTCTTCTGGACGTGATGGAGGTAATCCTAGTGGTAGGTCTTCTGCAAAACAGTCCTTAAAATATGCAAGAAATTCCTTATGCCTAGGGTGCATATGAGTTTCTTTTGCGTGCAATTCATTCACCCAAATGAGATATGATTTAGTATTCTTGCGTAGTGCACGTTTTGCTTGAGTATGCGAAAGCAGTGGAAACATATGAGATGCATGCATACCAAATAATGTAATAGATTTTCCTTGAAAATTTATATTCATTGTATGTGTGGAATAATCTATATTGGGATTATGTTGGTGTCTCCATGGCATTCCTAGAATAATGTCGCTAGACTGTAATGGGACAACTAAGAAATTTCTTCTTTCAATATATGGACCAATTTGAATTTCTAAATCTTGAACTTCTTGTGTGCCATTGTACCTAGTTCCTAAAAATGCAGCTTTTATGCGATAGTGCGTAGGTACTGTATGCAATTTCAATTCCTTTACCAATTTTGCTGAAATAAAGTCATGCGTACTACCGTCATCATGCAATATAGTTCTTTCTTTTCCATGCACCATACATTTCATAGTTAACAATGAATGTAAAGTAGGCATACCTGGTAAAGTGTCGGAAGTAGTAGTAGGATCATCTTCTTCTTCAGTGAAATTCGGCATATCCTCATGCTCGTCTTCGTCCATAGCTCCAAGGTAGTTGATATGTGCTGATGGCTTCTTTGAATGACAATTTGCTGCGAGATGGCCTGGCTGGTGACACTTGTAGCATACGATGGGCTTGGCTTTGGTCACATTATTTGCAATGGCTGGGAGTCTGGGTATATTTGGATTTGCTTGTTGAATAGGCTTAGGATTTGGATTGACAGTGGATGGTAATGCAAGTGGTTTAGGCCAATTCTTGCGGAAAGATGGTGATGAGAAACGACCTGGATTAAACCTTCTGAAATTTGAATTGAATTGTTTAGATCCATAATTACCGTTTGCTTGGAATGGTTGTGGTCGTCGATCTCTTCCACGTAACTTATCTTCAGTGTTGTGAGCTAAGGAGATGGCATCTTCAAGGGTAGCAGGCTTGAACATATTCACCTCAGCGTAGTAATGTCCAAGAAGTCCAGACATGTACTTCCGCTTATGTGTCGTCTCTAGTACGTCTTCAAGCATGCGTAACTGTAGGAGTGCATTCCAAAAACGCTCTGTATACTGTGGAATAAGCTCACGATCGCGCTGTTGAAGTAAATCCCATTGCTTGATTGCCTTCTCATGAAATTGCGGTGGAAGGAAATTTTGCATGAACTTCTTCTTGAAATCTTCCCATATAGCAGGACATTCTATACTCTTGCGGACTACAGTCCACCAAAGTGATGCTCTATCTATCAGATGATTAGTAATACACTTGATACCACTGGTGCGCAGATCGGTCGCAGATAGCTCACGTGGTGAATCCCGGAAGGTCCCCAAGAACAAAGTACTCTACTTTTTAGCACAAAAACCCATGTAAAAGCAAGCACGACATGAGACAAGAGACAAATTGGGTTCAATCTCCCCCATGCCTTGTGTGAGCGCTTCACAAAGCATGTATTTAATGTATATTTCCAATCTTTATGCTCAAAAATAGCCCAATTACAAAAATATGACAAGCTTTTAGCTTTTGAGTTTGCTTTCTACCAAAAATAGGAAAATAAAGCTAATGGACGGTGCCCATAGAGTCTGGCACGCCCAATCTCAATGTCCGAATAGAAATAACATATCCAGGCGCATAAGCGCATACAAAATAATAATAAATAATCGATGTCTCTATAGACATAACAAAATATAGGCATGGCGCCTATCAAAATATAGTCCAAAGGTCGAAAACCCGCTAGACTCCAATGCTTTCCTCCGCCACTGCTGCTATCTCTACACATCAACTGAAGCATTCACAATCGTTAGTAAAATAACACAATTAAACCGACAAAAGTGAATACCTAGCAGTCTTCAGCTACATAAATAAATCAACTGGTTAGAAATAAATCCTAACCTTAATTTATTACGAGTGCGCACTCTAAACTCATAAACGCTTATTATTTTAATATGCATTTTGCGGAATCACCCGCTATGGAATCACCCATGTACACACTAAATTAATGAAACGCCCGAAAAGGACAGGCGTCCCCATCAACTTCTCGCACAAAGAATCCTCTTTGCGTATGACCCCTGATACCAGTGGTGCGCAGATCGGACGCAGATAGCTCACGTGGTGAATCCCGGAAGGTCCCCAAGAACAAAGTACTCTACTTTTTAACACAAAAACCCATGTAAAAGCAAGCACGACATGAGGCAAAAGACAAATTGGGTTCAATCTCCCCCATGCCTTGTGTGAGCGCTTCACAAAGCATGTATTTAATGTATATTTCCAATCTTTATGCTCAAAAATAGCCCAATTACAAAAATATGACAAGCTTTTAGCTTTTGAGTTTGCTTTCTACCAAAAATAAGAAAATAAAGCTAATGGGCGGTGCCCATAGTGTCTGGCACGCCCAATCTCAATGTCCAAATAGAAATAACATATCCAGGCGCATAAGCGCATACAAAATAATAATAAATAATCGATGTCTCTATAGACATAACAAAATATAGGCGTGGCGCCTATCAAAATATAGTCGAAAAGTCGAAAACCCGCTAGACTCCAATGCTTTCCTCCACCACTGCTGCTATCTCTACACATCAACTGAAGCATTCACAATCGTTAGTAAAATAACACAATTAAACCGACAAAAGTGAATACCTAGCAGTCTTCAGCTACATAAATAAATCAACTGGTTAGAAATAAATCCTAACCTTAATTTATTACGAGTGCGCACTCTAAACTCATAAACGCTTATTAATTTAATATGCATTTTGCGGAATCACCCGCTATGGAATCACCCATGTACACACTAAATTAATGAAACGCCCGAAAAGGACAGGCGTCCCCATCAACTTCTCGCACAAAGAATCCTCTTTGCGTATGAGCCCCGGTCATCTAAATTTATGGAATCCACCGTAAAACCTCACGGAATCCACCGTGGAATATGCCTCCTGGCATCAATATCCGCGCGCATAGGCGCATACAAAATAATAATCAATAATCAATGTCTCGATAGACATAACAAAATATAGGCGTGGCGCCTATCAAAATATAATCCAAAGGTCGAATACTCTCTAAACTCCAATGCTTTCCTCCGCCACTGTTGCTATCTCTACACATCAACTGAAGCATTCACAATCGTTAGTAAAATAATACAATTAAACCGACAAAAGTGAATACCTAGCAGTCTTTAGCTACATAAATAAATCAACTGGTTAGAAATAAATCCTAACCTTAATTTATTACGAGTGCGCACTCTAAACTCATAAACGTTTATTAATTTAATATGCATTTTGCGGAATCACCCGCTATGGAATCACCCATGTACACACTAAATTAATGAAACACGCGAAAAGGACAGGCGTCCCCATCAACTTCTCGCACAAAGAATCCTCTTTGTGTATGAGCCCAGGTTATCTAAGTTTACGGAATCCACCGTAAAACCTCACGGAATCCACCGTGGCACGGAATCCACCGTGGCACGGAATCCACCGTGGAATATGCCTCCTGGCATCATACCCCGGGGGTGGGATACCAATTGACCTCAATTGCTATTAGCTCAATGTGGAGCTAACAGAGTGGGGAAAGCATTTAAGTCTCTAGTGTGCATCCATTGTGCTTCCTCTACAGGATGGTTCTTAAATTTTACTAGATATCTAGAATACGTTCGGCCAGTTCTAGTGGTCAGGTAGTCAGTGTCTATGATGGCTTCTAGTTCAAGTATTTCAATCTCTTCCTCTAATAAAGGTGGGTTTTCATAAACAGGGTGGATAGGTAATTGGCCTCTAAATGGTCGCAATAAACTAATGTGAAATGTATTGTGAATTTTCCAATCAAATGGTAATTCTAATTTGAATGCATTATCATTAATCTTGTGAATAATTCCAAATGGTCCATAGAATCTAGGGGCTAATTTGACAACTGGATGTCTATCTACACTTTGCAGTCTACATTTTTCTATTCTAAGCCAAACATAATCATCAACTTTGAAATTCATGGCTTGTCTTTTCTTGTTGGCTTGTTTGGTATATGATTGTTGGGCTTTAGCAATCATATCCTTAACCTCATCAAAAATACTATTATGCATAGTAGCAATATCATCAGCACTCTGAATTCTATTAGACAAAGATGCAACAGGTGTAGATAATCTATATCCATAAGTGACTTCAAAAGGTGCTTTCTTTGTAGATGTGTGCGGGGTATTGTTATATGCAAACTGTAATAAATGCAAATGAGTGTCCCATGTCTGAGGTTTAGAGATAGTATATGCACATAAAAGATCTAAAATGGTGCTATTTGTGGCTTCTGTTTGTCCATTTGTTTCTGGATGAAATGCAGATGAGAAATCAATCTTTGTGCCTAGATTAGCAAACAGGGTAATCCAAAAATTATTACAAAATCTAGAATCTCGATCGGAAATAATCACTTTTGGCAATCCATGGTTAGTAAAAACAGTTTTAAAAAATAACTGTGCTGCTTAAGATGCTGTTAAAGTTTTCTTACATGCAATGAAATATGCTTACTTACTAAATCTATCGACAATTGTCCAAATCATGTCATGGTTAGATTTAGTATTTGGTAAACCAGTAATGAAATCCACAGAAATATGTTCCCAAGGTTTAGATGGAATAGACAAAGGCATTAGTAATCCATACTGTTTACCATGATGTCTCTTTATTCTTTGACAAATCAAACATTCAGAAATGAAATCAGATACATCTGCATCCATATGCGGCCAATAAAAATCTTCAGTTAACATGCGTAATGTAGATATGATACCTCTATGACCTTGATATGGGGGACAATGAATTTCATTCAAAACAAAAGATCGGAATGGAATAGTAACACACAGTCTCTTTTCAAAAAACATAAATCCATCATTATATGACAATGAATCAACAGGAATGAAATTATTTTGAACTAATTTTTGCCAATCAGAATGAAAAGTAATATCCTGGTGATATGTATCTTTCATAACAATCAAAGAATCAAAAGATATGATAGAAATATTATGAATTGCAGGTCTTCTACTCAATGCATCAGCAACTACATTTTCTTTTCCAGGTTGGTATTGAATGATAGGATGAAAACTTTGAATGAAGGAAGCCCATTTGATATGACGGTCAGAGATTTGGGGTTGGCTAAGTAGATGTCTAATGCTTTGCTGGTCAGTCTTTATCATGAATTCTGAACCCATTAAATAGTGCTTCCCCTGTTTTAATGCTTGTACAACTGCTAATAGTTCTTTGTCATAAGTGGAATATTTGAGCTCAGAGGGTTTCAGCTTAGAACTAGAATATGCTATTGGATGATTGTCTTGCATTAGTACGGCTCCTATTCCTGATCCGCTAGCATCGGTCACAACTAGAAAGAATGGTCTATTAAAGTCAGGCAATTGTAGAATAGGGGCATTAGTTAATGCACGCTTCAGTAAGTCAAAGGATTTCTGCTGAGTTTCAGTCCATTGATAAACAATTCCTTTCTTAAGAAGTTTGGTTAATGGTAAAGCAAGTAATTAAAAATTACGTACAAACTTCCTATAGAAACTAGCAAGACCAAGGAATGAGCGTAACTCATGCACATTTTTAAGAACAGGCCAATGCAATATTGCATCAATTTTCTTAGGATCAACTTTAATTCCTTCTTTTGATACAATATGTCCTAAATATTCTATTTTTGTCTTAAATAATTCACTCTTTTCAGGATTTGCAAACAATTGATTTTCTTTCAGTAATTGAAAAACTAATGATAAATGCTCATAATGCTCTTTTTCACTTTGACTGAACACCAAAATATCATCAAAGAAAACAATCACACAATACTGATATTTTAGAAAGATACGGTTCATCATTCTACTGAAAGTAGCAGGTGCATTAGTCAATCCAAATGGCATGACTAAGAATTCGTAATGGCCAAACTATGTTCTGAATGCAGTCTTAAATATGTCAGATTTATCTAGCCTCACCTGATGATATCCAGACTTAAGGTCAATTTTACTAAATATAGAAGATCCTTGCAGTTTGTCCATAAGGTCATCAACTCTAGGTATAGGATACCTATTCTTTACAGTGATCTTATTTAATGCTCGGTAGTGAATACACATACGATAAGTATTATTCTTTTTCTTGACTAAGAGTACAGGTGCACCGAATGGAGAACTCCTAGGTCGAATTAAGCCTCTATTTAGTAATTCTTCAACTTGACTCTGGATTTCTTTTTGCTCTATTTGATTGTGCCTATATGGTGCTTTGCAAGGTGGTTGTGTGCCAGGAATTAAATCAATCTTATGGTCTTCTGAACGTGAAGGAGGTAAACCTGGTGGTAGGTCTTCTGCAAAACAATCCTTAAAATATGCAAGAAATTCCTTATGCCTAGGGTGCATATGATTTTCCTTTGCGTGCAATTCATTCACCCAAATGAGATATGATTTAGTATTTTTGCGTACTGCACGTTTTGCTTGAGTATGCGAAAGCAGTGGAAAAATATTAGATGCATGCATACCATATAATGTAATAGATTTTCCTTGAAAATTAATATTCATTGTGTGCATGGAATAATCTATATTTGGATTATGCTGGTGTCTCCAAGGCATTCCTAAAATAATGTCGCTTGACTGTAATGGGACAACTAAGAAATTTCTTCTTTCAATGTATGCACCAATTTGAATCTCTAAATCTTGTACTTCTTGTGTGCCATTGTACCTAGTGCCTAAAAATGTAGCTTTTATGCGATAATGCGTAGGCATTGTATGCAATTTTAATTCCTTTACCAATTTTGCTGAAATAAAGTCATGAGTACTACCGTCATCATGCAAGATAGTCATTTCCTTTCCATGTACCATACATTTCATAGTCAACAATGAATGTGGAGTAGGCATACCTGGTAAAGTGTCGGAAGTAGTAGTAGGATCATCCTCATCTTCAGTGAAATTCGGCATATCCTCATGCTCATCTTCGTCCATGGCTCCAAGATAGTTGATATGTGCTGGTGGCTTCTTTGAATGACAATTTGCTACGAGATGCCCTGGCTGGTGACACTTATAGCATACTATTGGCTTGGCTTTGGTTACATTATTTGCAATGGCTGGGAGTCTGGGTACATTTGGATTTGCTTGTGGAATAGGCTTAGGATTTGGATTGATAGTGGATGGTAATGCAGGTGGTTTAGGCCAATTCTTACGAAAAGATGGTGATGAGAAACGACCTGGATTAAACCTTCTAAAATTGGAATTGAATTGTTTAGATCCATAATTACCATTGGCTTGGAATTGCTGTGGTTGTCTGTCTCTTCCGCGTAACTTATCTTCAGTGTCGTGAGCTAGTGAGATGGCGTCTTCCAGGGTAGCAGGCTTGAACATGTTCACTTCAGCGTAGTAATGTCCAAGAAGTCTAGACATATACTTCCGCTTATGTGTCGTCTCTGGTACGTCTTCAAGCATGCGTAGCTGTAGGAGTGCATTCCAAAAACGCTCTGTATACTGTGGAATAGGCTCACGATCTCGTTGTTGAAGTAAATCCCATTGCTTGATAGCCTTCTCATGAAATTGCGGTGGAAGGAAATTCTGCATGAACTTCTTCTTGAAATCTTCCCAAGTAGCAGGACATTCTATGCTCTTGCGTACTACAGTCCACCAAAGTGATGCTCTGTCTATCAGATGATTAGTAACACACTTGATTTTATCTTTTTCTGGATAAGTTTCCTCATGGAAATAGTCATCAAACTGGATAATGAATGATAAAACTGTCTTTCCTTCTCGTATGCCATTGAAAGTGAGAAATTTGAAACTTCATTTACTTATCTTGGATTCCTTGCGAATGGTTTGTGCTTCAAGAGTGGCGTCGATGGTACGTCGAATCAAATCTTCAGCTTGAGGTTCTCCTTTGTCGGTAGACGCTCTTTGTAATTTTGTCAATTGCACTTGCAATGCTTGCCTAGCCCTTCGCTCTTCTTCCAGTTGTAGCATGATTAGATCCAGCTTTTGTTCCATGGTAGGCTCAGGTAAGTCGTCTTCAGCCATAGGATCATCCATGTGAGGAGTCTTCATCCTGTAAAACTCAATAAACCTTTCTCACTAAAAATCAGGTTAGCGGGATGAGCGTAGCTTAAATTTGGGATTACAAGGCTATGTATTTTTGGGTATTTCTTTGTCTATTTTCAGAAAATCTGCAATATTTTCGTCTCCGTTTGCTGAAAGTACTTCAACGAACTTGTAGATAGGTAGAACACCTTGCCACGAACAACTTTCCAGTTCAGAGTTTTTGCATAGGAACAAGCCTTCTAGGAGTTTTGAGCACTAGTCAGTTATGATTCTAGTTGACTAGTCTGACTTGCAGAGTTGCAAACTTAGCCGACTTGCAGAGTTGCAGACTTGCAGAACTTAGGCCGACTTGATGAACTTGCAGGACTTGATTCCAATCGACTTGCTGAACTTGACTTCTAGTGCGCAGGACCCGGAGTTTTGTGACTTGATTGTTCTGTGTGACTTGAGTAGCTTGGCTTGACTTAAGGAAGTTAAGCTTAAAAAAGCTTAATCAACAGACGTCTGATTTTCGTGGGGGGGGGGCTGTTTTTTCATCACGGCGCGAAAAACGCGGCCCTCCTCTGAGACCACGATGAGATTGAGAAGCTCTTAAGCTTCTTAAGCTTCTTCTAAGCTTTACTTAAGCTTAACTTATAAGAAATAAGAGATGAAGTTTTTTGTTTTCTCACTGTATAACCACGACTTCATGAAGGAGATGGATGCGTGGTCCTCCACTTACAGAGCCTGGTCCTTCGCGATCTGACAGTAGAAACAGGGGTTCTTGATCGCCAGAAGTCTGCCTGTATCGACGGTTCGCGATGAGATTGACTGTAGAGGCCGATCGTTCCTGGAGCTCCGCCTTCACCCGAGATTGGTAGCGATTGGAAGCTCTTAATCTCTGCTCCGCTCTGATACCACTAGTGCGCAGATCGGACGCAGTATGCTCACGTAGTGAATCCCGTAAGGTCCCCAAGAACAATGAACTCTACCTTTTTGCACAAAAAACAATGTAAAAGCATGCACGACAAGAAGCAAGAGACAAATTGGGTTCAATCTCCCCCCATGCCTTGTGTGAGCGCTTCACAAAGCATGTATTTTATGTATTTTTCAATCTTCATGCTCAATAATAGCCCAATTTACAAAAATATGACAAGCTTTTAGCTTTGAGTTTGCTTTCTACAAAAATAGGAAAATAAAGCTAATGGACGGTGCCCATAGAATCTGGCACGCCCAATCTCAATGTCCAAATAGAAATAACATATCCGTGCGCATAGGCGCATACAAAATAATAATCAATAATCAATGTCTCGATATACATAACAAAATATAGGTGTGGCGCCTATCAAAATATAATCCAAAGGTCGAATACTCGCTAAACTCCAATGCTTTCCTCCGCCACTGCTGCTATCTCTACACATCAACTGAAGCATTCACAATCGTTAGTAAAATAATACAATTAAACCGACAAAAGTGAATACCTAGCAGTCTTCAGCTACATAAATAAATCAACTGGTTAGAAATAAATCCTAACCTTAATTTATTACGAGTGCGCACTCTAAACTCATAAACGTTTATTAATTTAATATGCATTTTGCAGAATCACCCGCTATGGAATCACCCACGTACACACTAAATTAATGAAACGCCCGAAAAGGACAGGCATCCCCATCAACTTCTCGCACAAAGAATCCTCTTTGTGTATGAGCCCCGGTCATCTAAGTTTACAGAATCCACCGTAAAACCTCACGGAATCCACTGTGGCACGGAATCCACCGTGGAATATGCCTCCTGGCATCAAGATCTGTCCTGGAAATATTGATGGCAGGCCAGCGAATGTAGTCCCATTGCCAATTTTTAAGGGAGAGTACAATGAAGACCCTGATCTTCATGTAGCAGAGTTTATGGTAGCATGTGTGGCTAACAATGCCATAACCCCTGAGCATTGGTTAGCAATATTCCCCGCCACTTTCAAGGGCGCGGCGTTTCAATGGTATGAGAGACAAGCAGCAGGAACTTTTGGCACATGGGACGACCTGAAGTTGGCCTTCCTCACTAAATTCAGGCGTGAAGGTTTTGAAGAGCGGATGTGAGAGGAATTTATGAATTTAAGTCTGTCCTCTGGAGAAAGAGTAGAAGCTTATGTCTTATGAATGGAATCCGTCCTGAAGAGATAGACTAACCATAATCTAGATGATGGCATTCAAAAGGGAGTGTTTCTCAGAGGATTACAACTAGAAGTTCGTAAGCTTGTGGAGCTGCATAGACCAGCCACACTACAAGCTGCAACAGAAGGTGCAAGACTATACGATAAAGTGGAAGCTAGATTGGCGATGAATCCAGGAAGAGGAGTCCTACCTCCTCTGATGTTAGGAATGATGTACCCACCAAATGCAATCCTAGGGACTGTCCCCTACCCCTACCAACAGATGCCCCCAATATCACAGTATAGTGCACAAAATCCACAGTGGCCACAATCAATGCCTCAAATGATGGTTCAACCACAACAACAATGGTCCCAAACAATTCCCCCAATGCCAAATCAGCAGCAACAGTGGAACCCCACCAACTAGAGTCAACAGCCAATAGTTCAAAAAAGAGCTCTGAATCTGAATCAGAACAGAGACCCCTCTGCCAGCCCAACCTGTTTATGCAATGATTACAGAGACTCCTCAAAACCCTACTACCAGTGCCTCAGGAGGAGAAAGCTTGAAGGATTATTTATCCAACTCAGTTGCAAATATCAAAAAGGAGTTGATGGATGTGATTACAGAGCAGCTACAGACGCTGAAAGTGAATACCGCTAGCATATCCAACGTTGCAGGAGCCGGAAGAGATGTGATGCGGTCAAATACTTGGTGTGGTAATGTCATCAAGCAGGCCATTTAGCCACTAAATGTACATGAAAGCCAACCATTCCTGGAGCTTTCTGTTCCTACTGTTTGCAGAAGAACCATACAGAGGATATTTGCTCTCTGAAGGAGATGCATGATAGGAGAAGGAAGGAAGAAGATGCAAGATTCAACTTGCTGGAATCCAAAATGACAACACAGGATATTAGACCAAAGCCTAGGGAGTTTGGTCCTAATTTCGGACCCAGAATATTTCCATCTCAAAGTTGTAGAGGAAGACAGTCTGGTGGTGGTCAGAGATTAGAAGTGGAGTGTTACAGGTGCAGAGAAAAGGGACACATTTAACCAAATTGTCCAAATCCCAGAGGGTCAGTGGATTACAAGCCCTTATGCAGTCGATGCAAAGGAGAAGGCCACACTGCAAAAGATTGTCCAAGCCCAGCCCCAGTGAAAAATAGTGCTATTAATAATCCGTCCAAGGCCTAAGAGTCTACCTTCGATTTCGTGGAATTGGAAGTTGCTGCCATCACGCGTGCAAAGAAGCAGGAACCACCTGTCCAAAAAGAAAATAATCTTCCTGCCAGAACAATGAAGTTCAATCTTCCAACAAAAGAACAGAACAGAACAGAGCCTTACAGTGCCGTTAAGAGCACTACAGTGCCACAGAGAGTCACAGAGACAGTTCCAGAGACAGGACCAGAGGTCCAGGAGATAGAAGAGGAGGAAGTGCCACAAGTGGCAGAAGAAGGCCCCATGATGCCCCTGTTGGAAGGAAAAGGGAAAATGAAAATGGGTATTGCCCCATTCCCTAACCGGTTAGAGAAGCCAGTGGATCCTATTAAGGAATACGATCTGGTCAGAGATCTAGATACCTTTAAACCAAACCTCACATTCCGACAATTGTTGATGTTGTCTCCCAGTTTGCTGAAAAAGGTTCAAAAGTATACTGACAAGAAGACGTGGCTTAAGGATTGCTCCCTCAATAGCAACAAAGTTCAACAAAGCTCCAGAGCCAGTTAAAGAAGTGGATGTGGCTAACGCCTTCCTAGATCCGGGTACCTCAGAGACTGGTGTGTGGATAGAAGGTTGCTTTATTGCAAATGCACTGATTGATGGTGCCTCATCAGTGAACATTATGACGGATGTGACAATGAAGGATCTAAGCCTACAAGGTGTGCAACCAACCCAATGGCTCATCAGACTGGCGGATCAGAGCAGATCAAGCCTTTGGGCATTCTCCCATATGTGAAGACTACAGTGGCTAGAAAAGATTATTGGCTAACCTATCTGGTGGTGAAGCCAAACTCTTATGGTACATCCTACCCCATGTTACTGGGCAGACTATGGATTTTTAAAGCCAGAGCAAGGACGGATTGGTTCAAAGGAACCTTGACCTTGGGTAGAGGACCTAATAAAGTGGTGCTGAAGCTATATGGTGCTCAAAAGGGACATGGATCCACCTCCTTGGAATTATCTTCTGACTCCCCCAATGAGGCTACAGACGGAACATCAGCAGACGAAGATGCTGTCAAACAGATCCTTCCCAAGTTAACAGTGGCACATTCTCTAACAGTGGGTACTGTAAACCAACTCCTAAAAGGTTCAAAGTCATTATCAATGGGTGAATACTTCATGCCTGAACTAGGAACGATTTTCGAAATCACTTCTGACAATGAGATAGGAGCATGGATGTACTGCTCTGCCTGCTACATGGCCACAGCAGAGCCAGAGACAAAGGCATAAGATGAAACAAAGAACCTGTTCTTCTCTTACAAAGCTCCTACAGAGACAGAGACAAATACAACGACGACAGAGTCTAAAGAGGATGGAGATGATATGGAAGAAGAAGGTTATGAAAGCGAGATGGAAGAGTCTATCCCACCCGAAGAGGATATGTATGAAGAAGAAGTTCCAGAAGCATCAGAAGCAGACGAGCTCATGCTGTGGGACAGATTGGCGATGGTACCATTTGGTCTAGTAAATGGATTTTCTCATATGCAAAATCTTTATAAGAAATGGTTTAAGAAGAACAAGACATCTTTCAGCAGTGGTTCTTGTCGCACCCATCCACACTTGTCAAGAAAGGATGATGATGATGCTCCTTGTTAACAAGTACCAGTCCCAAGGCCACAACAGAATTCCGAGAGCCCCTATTTTGTAACATTCCTGGATGCACCCTCTGAAGAGGAGTCCTCAAGCTCTAAGGTAATTAACATTCAAACCAAAACCGAGACAACGCTGATCCCATTTCACCATTTCAAGGGGCAACCTAAGTCCTTACTGCAAGAAGACATTGGTTCTAGTGGAACATCAGATGAGGACACCACTCCCTTAAAGGAGTTGGATTTGTACCCAGAAGCGGTCCATGGGACCTTCGTCTGTGAAGTAGAAGGTGAAAGGCAGTTAACCTTTGTGGATGCAGATGGCTCTGAATGCCACCTGAAGGTGGGTAGTAGCCTGCCAGAAGAGGAACTACTGATCCTGCGTAACTTGTTGAAAGAGAATTTGGACGTGTTTGCATGGTCTTACAAAGACCTAAAGGGGATTGATCCCACAATATGTCAGCATCATATTGATTTGGAGCCGGATGCCAAGCTAGTACGGCAACGACAGAGGCGAATGAACCCAATTATTCCACATTGGTAAAAGCAGAGCTGTTGAAGCTTCTGGAAGCCGAGTTCATCTATCCAGTGGCAAATAGTGAATGGGTCTCACCCATCGTGGTTGTACCTAAGAAGAATGGCAAGCTTCGTATATGTGTGGATTTCCACAAGTTGAATTCCAAGATGAAGAAGGATCACTTTCCTATCCCTTTCATAGACCAACTGTTGGACACAGTGGCAAGACATGAGCTTTATTCCCTTCTGGATGGATTCAGTGGATACAACCAAGTGCAGATAGCAGAAGAAGATCAGTCCAAAACAACCTTCACCACAGAATGGGGGACCTAAGCTTACCGAATGATGCCGTTTGGACTCTGCAATGCCCTTGCTACTTTACAGTGAGTCATGATGGCCACATTCCAAAATCATCTGCACGACTTTATTGAGGTATATTTGGATGACTTCTGTGTCTATAGTTTGATCCGTGAACACTGGGGACATTTGGAACAATGCTTTGACCGATGCCGGGAGTATGGGATCTCCCTCAACCCCGACAAATGCATCTTTGGGGTCTCTTCTGGAGTTCTATTGGGCCACATTGTCTCTGCACAAGGGATATCAAAAGACTCTACAAAGATCAAGAAGATCACAGCTCTGACAGCACCCACCAACCTCAAACAGTTGAGGGGATTCCTAGGCCATGTGGGTTACTACAGAAGGTTCATAGCCCATTTTGCAACAAAGGAAATCTCCTTGCACAAGCTTCTAAGGAAAGATGCAGAGTTTATTTGGACGGAAGAATGTGACAAAGCCTTCAACACTCTGAAGCAGTGTCTGATTGAGGCACCCATTCTACAACCTCCTGATTGGACGAAGGAGTTTCATGTACACACTGATGCATCAGTTGAAGGGCTAGGTACTGTCCTATGTCAAAAGGGCCTTTCCAAATTAGATCAACCAATATATTATGCAAGTCGAAAAGTCACTGATAGGGAACGGAACTATACAGTGACAGAGCTGGAGTGCTTGGCAATGGTGTTTGCCCTAGAGAAGTTTCGCCACTACCTACTGTCTACCCATTTTAAATTTTATGTGGATCACGAGGCCCTTTCCTTCCTGATGAACAAAGCAGACGTGAAAGGACGAATGATGAGATCGCTCCTCCTATTCTAGGAGTTTGACTTTGAGGTAATTACCAAACCTGGTCATTCCCATGTTCTGGCTAATCATCTGTCGCATATCTCATAGACTGCAGACGAGGAGCAGGATGATCCAGACCTCCCTGATACTTCCCTATTCTTGGTAGAAATTGTAACCCCTTGGTACGCAGACATTGCCAATCTGCTGGCAACCCAATAGTACCCTCCTAGCATTTCTAGTCGGGAAAGGAAGAAGCTTATGTTAGAATCAGCCCCCTACACCCTGTTAGGCAGTGCACTATACAAGAAAGGCAAAGATGAAGTGCTTAGAAGATGTGTTGTAGGAGATGAGATTGTGACTCTTTTGAAGGCTTGCCATGACGAGCCGTGTGGAGGCCACTTTGCAAGAGAAGCTACAGCCAGGAAGGCTTTGCTAGCAGGTTACTGGTGGCCAACCATTCATAAGGATGCATATGATTACTGTAAAAGATGTGATCCCTGTCAGTGAATGGGAAAACCCACCAAAACAAGTGCTATGCCACTGCAACCCATCCTTCCTTTGAAGCCATTTGAGAATTGGGGCATCGACTTCATCGGCCCAATCGATCCTCCCACCAGAAGGAAACAAAACTGATACATCTTGGTATGTACGGATTATGTTACTAAGTGGTGTGAAGCCAAAGCTCTAAAGCAGGACGATGGTAACAACATGGCCCTGTTCATGTACGAGAATATCATCACCCATTTTGGCAGTCCTCTAGAGCTGGTAAGTGACAGAGGCACTCATTTCATTAATAAAGTCATGGAAGAGTTAACAGAGCAGTATAAGATCTACCATCGCAAGTCTATTCCTTACTACCCCAGAGCCAACGGCCAAGTCGAAGTCACCAATCGTATCCTCTGCTCGATCCTGACAAGGACAATTGCTGCACATCATCATGATTGGGATGATCGACTTACAGAGGCCCTTTGGGCGTACAGAACCTCCCATAAAGCAGCAACAGGGTAGACTCCTTTTCAACTAGTGTGTGGTACAGAAGCAGTTTTTCCTGTTGAACTAGAATTGCCCTCTTTGCGAGTGGCTATCACAAAGCACTTGGGGGACGATGATACGCCGTCTCCTGCACTTGGAATGTTTGGACAAAACTCGCAGGATGGCTCTACAGTGTATGGAAGCCACGCAAGCTCGACGTAAGGCTTACCATGACAGCTTCATCAAGCACAAGGAGTTCAAAGAAGGTGATTTGGTCCTAGCCTATGATTCATGATTGGGCAAGTCCTGGTAAGCTCCAATAGCAGTGGATGGGCCCATATAAGGTACTTGCTGTCAACCCTAATGGCTCTGTCCAAGTGCAAACCATTGATGCCTCTGATGATCCCTTCCTGATCAATGGATATCGCCAAAAGAAGTACTTCCCTCCTTGTGGATCTTGACAATCATGATCACCTGATCCTTTCCCCCATTGGCGTGGCATTGTAATTCTTATGATGCTACTTCTGATAGCCGTTCTTCAGCCACTCCTGATGAGGTGGACGCAACCCTCTATCCCCTCAGCCCCACCTTCTCGCCCCTGATCTCTTATCCTCTATTTTCCACCAGCAACAATGGG
This sequence comes from Lygodium microphyllum, assembly GCF_053477565.2. Lineage (NCBI taxonomy): Eukaryota > Viridiplantae > Streptophyta > Polypodiopsida > Schizaeales > Lygodiaceae > Lygodium > Lygodium microphyllum. The sequence goes on from NC_141139.1 coordinate 120,029,328, forward strand.
GAGGATGGTTCTGACAAATGGTATGTCTACCATTCCCTTGCTTAATTTGAAAAAGAAAAAATATATACATATCGGTCATGGGAGAAAAGGACTTCGGTCCCTGTCATGCCGACCTATTCTTCGAGAAAAGGTGGAGACAGCCTTGGGAATAGGAGAAAAAAAAACAAACAAGAAGAAAATAAAAAAAAGAAAAAAAAACAAGAAAAGAAGAAAAAAAACTGTTATGGGAGAAAATGAATAAATTCCTTGTCATAGCAGGCCTCGTTCCAAGAAAAGGTGTTTAACACCCTTGGGCGAGAAGCTGGCTGCGGAAAAGGTGGCAACACCCAGCAGCCCAGAAAGTGGATTCATCAATTGACATCCCCATGATCCAGTTCCGGTACGCTGTGTCCTGTGCCTTTCTACAGAGCGTTTGACAGTCCTCTAGCAGATGCCATGCCCTATGTAACACAATGTTCGATCTGATGGCTACCTCCCTGGGTATGTCTCTTCAACAACTGATGAAGCGATCTTCATCGACAAATAATTGAGTGACGCGAGCTTTCATCCTAACCGGATGGGAAAGTGAGTATGGTTCCCCTCTGTAACTATCAGCAGCGAGTGAGACACAGGGTGGGGCGAGTGACCAGTCTTTTCCCTTCAGATCAAATGAGAGGTGAGAAGTGTGAATGAAGTGTTGCACGCAAGGGATGGGCCTCTCAATGCACAAAGCACGATATGTTCCTATGCACTGCACCATAAGGCTCCCTGGCCTTCCTTTTCGCACCGTATGCCAGCACAGGGCGGGATGGACAGTTGCACCCTCAAATGCGCACAAGGCATACAACCTCTGCACAAGTGACGGTGAGAATAACATCAATGGGTTTTAGGAACGGGCTGCCCTCCTGTATCTATCAACAAAGTGTGAGACAGAGGGGGGGCTGAGTGTGAGTGGTGTTTCCTCAATCAATTCTCGAGAGGTGAGGATTGAGGGACGTTACAACCCCTGGCGCAAGGTATGTTCTCTTTTCCCTATACACCCACAGGGTGGGTTTCTGCCATCATTACAGGACACGTCACCCTGTTCTGTACACTGCACTGTAAGGCTCCCTTGTCTTCCTCCTTACACCTATGCCAGACGGGTTGGATGCACTGATGTACCATCAATTGTGCACCCTGGCATATTCCCTCTGCACCATTCCTTTGTCAATTCCTAAACCGGGTGTGAGATATGGGTTTCAATCATTATTCATCGGGTGATGTTCGTAATGGGGCGAGTGACTGTTCTCTCATCCCATCTGAGTGCTGTAAGTTGAGTGACTCTCCTTCGTCACAACACCGACTTGACACGATTCATCCACCAGCTACCTCCCTGAGTGCTACTGCGTGGTCCCTGCCACGAAGGACGTGTGTTGTGAAGATACCTTGGTACCTCCTGCAGCCAACAACGACAGTAGACTAGTCAACCTTGATTCTCGACAACATGGGCCAAGTGTTTCTAACTCTACACCTTGTTTTGTCAATGATGGTCATGTTTTAAGTGTGGGGACGTTAGTGGTTGGTCTGCTGTGTGGTATTAGGTCCCTGTTGCTCGGTCAACCCTACCCGTTCAAGTTTTAAGTGTGGGGACGCGTCCCTGCCCGTCTACCTTACATAGCATCCTGCATCTGCCTCACTTTGATCATGCATGTATGCCATGACTTTCTTTTATCCTCCTGGGTCCCTTCCCCACCCACCCGCCCACTGCCACCCCTCCCTTGGGGATGTTCCTCCTCCCTTTCTCTTTTTCCCTTATTTTGTTGTGTTTCCATGTGACCACACCCTACCTTCACCCAAATTCCAATCTAAACTTCTAGCCCTGTTCGTCCCTTCGAATTGTCAAATTTTCCTTTTTAGCTACCCCTGTTCCGATGCCCGGTTTTTGAGTTATTAATTTTTCAAGGATTTTGCGTACATTCGACGGTTTTCCATATGCACGTGCTTTTCTTGCTTCGGAACGGTGATCTGACGTCATAGCCCTGCCAATCACTTTCCCCCTGACATTTTTCATTTTTCCTCCGTGTCATTTCGATGCACGGTGTGTCCAATATTAATTTTGTGGTTTTTCGGGACCTTTTCGAGCGTCTTTTTGACATTTTTCCATGTGAACCTGCCTTGTTTGCCTCGGAATTCAAGTTTGACTTGATAGTCCTGTCCAGTCCACCTTTTCCCACCTTTTCCCACCTTTTTCCTTTTTTCTCCCCCCTATTTCGACTTTCGGATTTTTAATTATTAATTTTTCAAAGTGCTTTTTAGTCTCTTTTTGGTATTTTTTGCATGTAAACGCCTTCGAACCCTATTGGAACTGTGTTTTCACGTGACAGGCCTGTGAAATTCCGTCCCCCGCACATTTTGCGTTTTGACTACACTTCGTTCCGGTGCACAGATTGTTGCGTATTAATTTTATAATCCCTTTTTGGGTATGTTTTTCGTGTTTTTCCCATGTGAACGTGTCTTATATCAGTCGAAACGGTGTTTTGTCAAGATAGAGTTGTCGGGCACGTTTTTTTGCACATTTTTTCCTTTTCCTACACTTTGTTCCGATGCACGGATCTTCCGATATTAATTTTCGTTTGCGTTTTTGGACCCGTTTTTTGCATGAGAATGCCCTGTTTTCCCCCCCAGAACCCCTGTTGCACTTTTTCCCTATCTTCCCCCTGCCGTCCTGCACAATTTTTGTTTTTACGCCATTTCGTTTTGACGATCGGATTGTGAGATATTAATTTTTCTTTATTTTGACGTGTCTCGCGTGACTTGTTTCGCGCGTGAACGCGCCCGTTTTTGATTTTACGCGTCTCCACACGCCCCGATCGCGTATGCGTACCCCGTGTCAACGTCCTGACGCCATTCCAATCCCGCCACGGCATATTCACGCCTTTCTTTTACTTAATTTTTTTTAAAAACAAACAAATTTTATTTATTATTTTTTTAAAAAATAATTATATCTGCCCCTTCCCGCAGCTGTTACCTCTCCTCTCTCCTTCCCTCCTCTCTCTCTTTCTTTCTATCTCTCTTTTTCTTCTTCTTCTTCTTTCTCTCTCCCCGTAACCCCCTCTCTCTCTCTCCCCTCCTTCTGCTTCCCTCCCCTCCTCCCTCCCCTCCTCCTCTCCTCTTGCTCCTTCCTCCCTTCATCACCCTTCCCCTCCACCCTCCCTTCTTCTGCCCTCCCTCCCCACCGCCTTTTGGCGTTGCCCCGCCCGCTGACGCCGCCTTCCCCTGGGCCCTGCCGCCGCCCTGCGCACGCTGCCATCGCCCTCCCTCCCTCCTCCTCCTCCTTCACCCTCCTCCTCCCCTACTAATCCCCCACCTCCTTCCTCTGCCCTCCCACCCAGCCTCTGCCCTTCTTCCCTCCAATTCCCACCCCCACCCCCCTAAACCCCTATTCCTACCACCACTCCCAAACCCCCCCCCCCCCCCCCCCCCCCCCCCGCCCCAAGTCACACAAACCCCCCTCCAAGCCCCCATTCCCACCACCACTCCCAACCCCCCATTCACATACCCATTCCCACACACACAAACCCCCCTCCTACGCCTTTTTTTTTCCCCCCACCCACCCCCCTGAAGCGCAGACCACAACGAATTAATTTACAAACAACACAAACACACGTACCCCCTTCTAGGCCCCCTGTCACACGCAGGGTGTGCATGGGCGGAGTTGAATGTGCGTTGTTTGTGCGGGAGCGTCTTTTACCGGCCGTTCACGCGCGACGACGCGCTTCCGCCTTGTCCGTACGGTGGTGTGCTGCAACCAGCCGTTCACACGCAGTCCTTATCAGCTGTTCACACGCAGCCGGGTACTGCCCTTTTAATTTAAAATCCCGAAAAACACTAAAAACACATTTAAAAATTCAAAAATTCCTTAAAAATCAATTAAATATAAAAAAAATACACAAAATTTTCTTAAAATTTTCCAATATTTCTGCAAACAATTGATATATTTTTTCAAACTAAAATATTTTAAAAAATTATCCCAAAAAATAAAAAATTGAAATTCTTTTCAAAACCATGAAAAAAATGAAAAAATTTCCTTGAAAATTCATTAAAAATGCCAAAATAATGTCTTTTTTTTTTGGAAAATTCTACAAATTCTTTAGTACATTTTGCCAATATTTTCTCATTGAAAATGCTTTCCTTAATTGGCAAACGTATTAATTGGAGCCAAAACCCTAATGTTTTTAATTTGAAAAAAAATCAATGGAAAAAATCATTTTTAATCCCAAAAATGAGTTGAAAACAATGACTTAAATCCGATCACCTTCTTTACACTTGATGCTCATGATTGGTTGCTGAAATTTCATGTCCACATCACTTTTTTTTAAAAAAAACAAGCAAACAAACAAATAATACAATCAAAACACACTTTTAAAAAAACAAAAAACAAAAACAAAAACAACCCACAAAACCAAAAAATCATAATCTTAAATTCCAATCAATCCAAACCCCCAACATCTCAATTTTTTTTCTTTGGTCACACATCACATTTGTTTTATTATGTCTTTTTGGTCAATGTGTTAGTTGTTTTTTAGTTTTCCTATACGACAAGACGACTAATCTTAGTCGGCCTTTTGTCAGTTTTGTGGATTATCGGTGGATTGCGTCTCTCCCTTTTCGAGGCCGTCGTCTCAGACTTTGCAGATAGACCCACACATTGCCAGGTTTTTTCTCTTTTTCCCTCTTTCACGTTGCACCATAACACACATTTAAATTGTAATTAAAATCAATTGACCGTTGCACATACACAAAATTAACAGACTGCACTTCATAAAATTGTAATAAAACGAATCCGAACGTTAATTGTAAAAGGAACCCCGTCGTTGCATGAGCACCTTTGCACCATAACCCACTTAATTTTTGTAAATTAAAACCCATTCACCAATGCACACGCACACGTGTTACAGACACCTTTAACTTGTAATAAAATGAACCCCCCGAAGTCATGCATGCATGCACTCAAGTGCCACAGATCATGTAATTATAACAATGAACTACATTAGTAGAGACCCAGTCAAGTAACGTCGTGTCAAGTCTGAGAGGGGCTGGGCTACGTTTCCGACTCACCATGCATTAACGGATTAAACATTAATAATGAACTATGCTTAATTGATTATTTAAACAAAATGAGTCGTTAGTTTCACCCATCCACTTCACCGCACTATAGAACCCTGAACGTTTACGAGGATTGGGTTTTCTTAGTCAAATATGTCGGTCATATCTGTTCATGTCTATTTTACTAGTCCGAGTCTGTGATTCTGTTTAGAGTCTGGTCAATGTCTAGGTTACAGTATGTGTGACACTTTTATTTTATTTTGTGTGCTTGATTACAGGGTTTTGGGTGCCTGTTTGTACTGCATATTCACCAAGCTTTCAGTCGCATATGTGCGTAGGTCATGTCGAATTTTCGGTAGGATGTGGTTTGCTTGGGGTGGTTTAGTCCAGTCAGTCTTGTCCTAAATCTTTCTCCTGTTGATGGTCTCAGAGGTGGTTTTGTTTGTGGGTTTTGCAGGTTTTCTCTTTGATTCCTAGTTTGTGAGTGTGGTTTTTGCTATAGTCTGAATGGCATCATCTTCTTCTTCTTCCCCTCCGATTGTGGTACAGCATGTTCCCCTCGCAGTCCATGATTATTCTCTCCTTCTAGAGGTGGATTGCATCCGACGTGCAGGCCTCAGACCATTTGTTGCCCTCACATTGCCGTCGGTAGATGAGAAGCTTTGCTACTCCTTCTTGGCTTCTTATAAAAACCAGTCTGGCCTGGTTTATAACCGTACCTTCTGCTTATATATAGCTAATATCCATGAAGCACTATGCTTGCCCCTTTCTGCTTCCTTTGTGCTCAGCGGTAACCAGCGGTAACCAGTTACTTACTGCTGAAGAGATAGTTACGCTCTTGAAGAAGGAAACTTCTACCCCCTTGTTTCTCAATCAACTTATTAACAGTTTAGGGGTCTCTATCGCTCCTATCTCTTCTTCAGTATGGAAGCAGTTATGTCAGCTCCTCTAGGACCAATTTATGATGTGTAAGTCAGCTTCTAAGTATCTTTCCAAGGAACTGTTCACAGCTTCTGTGAAGATCCTAGAGGGTGCTAGGTTCAACTGGGCAAGCTTCTTACTATCCAAGATGGATCAACATTTCCAGCGTGTACGCAAGGGTCAGATCATTAAGGTTTCCTATGGTGCTTTCTTACAGCGCATTATCACTTTTGCACCTCCTCCTGGTAGTGTGCCAGTGCTTGATTCTGTTCCTTTACTGCCACAGCCTCCACCATCAGTCCCTTCCCCTCTACCTATGCAACCAAATTCAGAACATGAGGAGTCCCCTGTTATATTTTCTTGCAAGAAACACCTTCATACAAAGGGTCCTTCCAGCCCTCTTGTACTTGCTTCCCCTGTACCCGCACCTGTTCTTGTTGTGTCTGGTAGTGCCCTTCCTTCTTTCCTCTCTTGTCCTAATTTATTTTCAGTCCAAAAGGGAGGACAAATTGATCAACGGATGCCTTCATCCTTACATACTATATTATCTGGACCTATGCTTTCATAGCTAGTTTCAAATGTCTAGTCCACTCTGGAAACTTCCCTTACCTCTTGTTTTCAGACAATGTATACCAGTGTTTATACTTCCTTGCAAGACAAGGTGGATTCCTCGACTAGTTAGTTGACCAAGGCACTGGAGGATTTGTCTGTAGAAAGGGCTACACTCGGTGATATTAATACTCAAATGTTTGTTGCCACATCCTTAATGGATTCCCAGAAGGCAACTATCCAGGAGCTAGAATCTAAGGTTGCTAAGTTGGAAGAGGAGAATGCATCCTTGCAGCTTGAGAAAAATTCTACCCTTGAGGAAATGGTCACTTTGGCTAGTAAACTTGGTACTAGTGAAGGTCAGTTGCAGCACTCTCAGGACATTGTAGAGTCCCAACAGAAAGTTATTGAAGAACTTAACCAAAAAGTGGTTGTTCTTTCTGTTCCTCCTCCAACTCCTATTGTCTCTTCAGTCATATCTTCCAAAGGAGAGCTTGATCAGTTGCACCATAAAGCTAAATTATGTGATGGGTTTTCCGCTAAAGTGGAACACCTTCAGCAGAGGATGAACTGTGTGCAGGAAGATTTTATCCGCTATTCTGAATTGGTGTCACCTCCTCCATCCTTTTGGATCAAATATAATCAACAGAGGTTTGCCCTGTACATCTCCTTAAGCAATGTGGATTTGGAACCTCCAGAGGATGGGTGGTCAAATCTTTGGTCTGCGGGTCTCTTGAGAGTAGTTTTTGATAGATTTGTGGATGAGTTGGTTTCCCATGAGGTTCAATTATTATCTTTCATGTATCTTGTCGGACATCTGCAAATTCCTGATGAAGAGGACTTGAATGTTTATGTGGGGGATGTGATCTTACAGGCAGTCATGTATGTGCACTCAGTTGAGCTCCTGTTAGCAGATAGTTTGAAGTATTATCATGAGTAGACGTCTTGGTGTAAGGGACATGCTTAGCATCCACCTTTGGAGGCTGATGCTTTGGAACCTCGTTGTCTTCGGAGTGTCTTTCATAAATCTGATATCTAGCCATTACAATCTCAGTTGTTGAGCTTTATTGCTGATCATCTATTATTTACTGATTCCTTTTTCCAGGACCTTAATTTTCAGTTGTTCTATCTATCCTTTGGATCCTAGTGATCTCCTTCCTTATTCTCTTATGGCGTATCGTTTCCCTTTTTATATTTCCCTTCTTTCCTCAAGTCCTGATACCATTCTGCTTTTATCTTTTACCCCTTCTAGATTTCCTCATATCCTTGTTTTTACTACATGTCCTTTTATTGCTGATCCTACATCATCACCTACCCCTTCTGACCCTCCACCTTCTATTCCTCCTATTCCTTCTGTTTTCTCAGTGGATTCCCTTTGTACCTTTTTGTTGAATTCTCCATCTTTGCCATCTTCCTTATCCCTTCATTTGCCTTCCTTTTACGATTTATCTTATCCTCCTTTACAATGTTCTCCTCTTATTCCATTGCCCCCTTCATCTGATTATATCAATCTTCCTCCCCAGTCCGTGTTGGATACTCTAGGATATGACAATGACATACTCTGTCGAAGACAATGGACGCTACATGATTGTGTGATAGGACCGGTATTTAACTTGCCTCTCATTCCAGGGTCTTGGGATACATCTGCAGCATGTTTGAATTTTTCTTCATTTTGCCAAAGTGCATGCTACTTCTGAGGATACCACTGTTTGCCTTGTAGCTTATTTTTGTTGGTATCTTGCTTTCATGCATCAGCAAGTCAAAGCTGAATACTCGAAAGAGTATCCCTCGGTTGCTCATCAATCCAAATGTAGATGTGACTGTTGCTCACATGGATGTTCTGTACTACTTTGCACAGGCCTTCCCTACCAGATTCCTCATCTTACTGGAAAGGATGTGTTGCTTATAGTTCCTCCAGAATGTGCCTCAGCATTTTGTTGATGAGAGTAAAGCTTTGGAGCGTTTAAAGCTTAGTATGCAATTTAAGAAGAAATACCTTCATCCTACTTAGCATTGGAGCTTTTTCCTCATTGTATCATTCCTCCTTTATTAATGGAAAATTTCTTTTTGCTCTCCAATTTTTGGGGATCCATGCCATTCAGACTATATTTGTATATGGGTATTTTTTTTGTATTGGGTGATGTTTTTTTTCAATTGAGTGGAGCGGATGAAGATGAAGCTGTGAAGATTGATACAGTTGGTTATCACATGGTTACAGTTGCAGATTTGGATGCAGAACTTTTATATCCTTTAAATAGTTTGAGTTATTTTGGTTTTTTAAATATTGGAATGATTTTTTTTTTGTGTTATTGGTTTTCCTTTCATATGTGTTTCAGATCTAGGTTATGAAGCTGATATGTTGGGGTTGTAATCAAAGTGGGTGATTTATGCTGAATTGAAGATTCTTTTTAGCAGATCATAGAGCTTTTATTCTTCCATTTTCTTAGGTCACGAGGATGCTTCCTTATTAAGTGTGGGGATATGTTGAGTGTGGAAATGATTGGTTTTTGGGCTGATTTTTTGTTGTTTTTGTTGCTGAATGGTTGTTTTTGGTGGTTGATTGTTTGAGTTTGAAGATGTTTTGAAGTTTTTGGAGTGGTTTGAGTATGTTTGAAAGGGTTTATGTTGGTTTTTGATGAAATATGTTGTTCTGAAGAGTTCTGTAATTCTCTCTGTATGGTTCTATAAGGCTTGATTTTCTTCTATTTTGTTCTGTTTTGGTAGTTGAGATGGTTGAATGAATATTTTGAGAGATGATTGAAATGTGTGAAAAGGTTTATGAGAGATTGAATTGGTTTTTTTTTGTTTTTATGGGTTTTGTTAATCTTCTATAAAGTTCTGTGCTTCTGTAGTTCTGTAGTTCTGTTGCTCTGTGGTTCTGTTCTGTTGTTTCTGTTGAGTGTTATGATGGATGTATGGATATTTCGGGAAGTGTTCTTGTCTTAGGAAAAGGATGAATGGAAGCTCTATTCAAGTCAAAAGATGTGAAGAAGTAGCTGATGAAGATTTACAAAAGGTTACGGAAGAGAGTTACAGAAGACAGATCTCACAGAACACTATGAAGTCTCTGGTGCCCCTTCACATTTGACATACCTTTTGGGAGGTGTATCCACGACCTAATGAGGATTATTGTGAGTGATTATTGAGTGATTTTAGTGAGGATATGATGTAGTATTGAGAGTATACTATTGTGAGAGAGATCATATGCAAGAGATAGTCGATTCTATGTGAAACATTGTATCTTTCTATGAGGGAGAAGACTATGAAGACAATGAGGATGAATACTATGTGATTTCTTTCCATCAAAAGTTGTGTTCTCTTTGTCTATTAATGAAGAATATGAAGAACATGATCAAGTTTGTTAAAGATAAATCCGTGAGAGATATCTACTATGATGCTGCGTGAAGAATTGTTGTTTTCTTTGTTTTGATGATCAAAGGAATGAAATAAAAGCTTGTTGATGTTACAAGATAGATTTTCTTGCAAGAGAATTCCCTTTTCCTTTTTGTTCTTCTTAGGGCTCCATTTCTAAAAATTATCCTTCAACTAGTACCTCTATGAGGACCAAACGGCGATGGTGGATAGGATGACTCCACAATCATGCTACTACATCCACTCACATGCATATATCAGTGAGGGGAAGATTGGATAAAGGAAAAGAAAAGATGTTTGAAGATGTGATTGGCCTACTTACAATTGGATATGAGTCACCTAGAAGTGATAGTCTTGATAATGAATTGGGCATACCATCAGTTAATGATGCTTGGTGTAAGGCAAAGCAGGTATGTGCCACCTCATGAGAGGCAAGCCCAGAGTGCACCGCGATTGAGGAGGTTTGAAAGGATCAAAAAACCTATTGATAAGCTAACATACAGTGGGTATTTAGCTAGACATTATGCATATATGACCAAAGTCTCAGGCTATAAAGAGCCTACGAAGTTCAATGAGGTAGTTATTACATATGAGAATTTGTGTGCTGCCATGGATGAGGAATACACAACATTAGCTGAAAAATGAGACTTGGGAACTGGTATGTTTGCCTGAAGGAAAAGTACTCATTAGCTACAAATGGGTTTATAAAGTGAAATGTGTTGGAAACTACGAGGAAGACGAGAGACGAAAGGAAGAGAGGAGAGAAGAGAGATAGGAGACACCAGAAGTGGAACCCCAGAAGTGTGTCAATTGAGCACACATGATAGGAATATATAGAGGGGACCTAGGGCGCTAGTGGAACCCCAGAAGTGTGTCAATTGAGCACACATGATAGGAATATATAGAGGGGACCTGGGGCGCTATATATAGACAGACTATATATAGCTAACAAAATGCAAGTTAGATGGTTTGTTAGAAAGGTATAAACCCGGCTAGTTGCAAAGGGATATGCACAACTGGCCATGGTGAGAATAAGCATTGCTTTAGCATCTTCTAAGTACTCAAAATTATGGCACATGGATGTCAAAAATGCATTCTTAAATGGTGAATTGGTTGAAGAGGTTTATATTGAGCAACTTGAGGGTTATGTACACCCTAACTATCTAACATATGTGTGTAAGCTGAAAAAGGCCTTGTATGGGCTAAAACAAGCACCAAGAGCATGGAATGCTCACATAAGCACTTATTTACAGTAGCTTGGTTTTCAAATAGGTCATGCAGATCATAGTCTATTTACAGAAGAAGACAGAGCATGGTTATGTTTTTTTGGTGGTTTATGTTGATGATTTAATCATTAATAGAGATAATGATCATGGGATTGCTGAAATTAAAACAATGTTACAAGTTGAATTCAAAGTTAAGGATCTCGGTGAGCAGAAGTACTTTCTTGGAATTGAGATTGTGTCTACACCTCAAGGTATATGGCTATTGCAAAAATAGTTTACTTATGATATGTTGTTGAAATATGGCATGATGGAGTGTAATGCCATGGAAACACCGTTGAATCAGAATGTCAAACTTGTAGTTGATGTTGGGACTAAGAGTGAGAATGTCACTATGTACAGACAGATGGTGGGTGGCCTGATTTACCTTACTATTACTTGTCATGACTTGAGTTATGCAGTGGGGCTGATTATCCAGTTTATGCAGAAACCTCATAAGCCACACTTAGATGCAATCAAAAGGATTATGTGGTACATGAAGGGTACTATTGATTATGGGCTATTTTATGAGCATGGGAAATCATTCAACTTGACAGGTTAAACGGATGTTGATTGGGCTAATTGTTTCTATGACGGGAGGCCAACCAATGGTTATGCTTTGAGTTTGGGCAAGAGTACGATTAGTTGGAGTAGTAAGAAGCAGCCCACCGTTGCTTTATCTACTATAGAGGTAGAATACAAGGGTGCAATCTTAGTGGCATGAGAAGCAGTTTGGCTTGTGAAAGTGCTACATGACTTGGGTATACAGTCGGACATCAAAGTCACATTGCATTGTGACAATCTCAGTAATGTGATGCTAGCTAGCAACCCCTCTGTCATGCTATATCCAAACACATAGAAGTTCATTACCATTTTATCAGGGAGATGGTACTTGCTGGAAAGATTTATCTACTCCATGTGAAGACAAAAGGCCAAGTAACATATATGTTTACCTCAATCTTAGGGAGGATTATTGTTTAGCGATTACTATAGAGGCAAATCATGCTATAAATGGCATTGTTGATATTGAAAATAAATCGAAAAAAGAGTTACTTAAATTGGATACTGAAATCATAGATGAAAAGCTTGTTGATGGAGGGGATGCCATTTCTCTTTGTTTCAACAAGGCAAAGGATGTTGAGAAAGAGTATGGGATTACTGATGAGGAGTTCAACCGCCTTCAAGATCGACTTGGAATTTCCAATTTTGGAAGAGAGGAGTTAGAGTATATTAAATAATTGAAAGATACTAGAGGCACAATCATTAATTAATATATGGAATCCAACTAAGCTAGAGAATGATGAAAATCTATTAGTAATATTATCTCCAATTTCATAAGATACATTAATATGTTTGATTTCAACATTCATTTGACATCCATCTTCTTTACAGTTGGAGATTGAAGATTTTGATAAATTCTTGGGATGGGAGAAAGGATCGAGAGCTAGAATTAGTTATTCAAGGATTTTACACTTGGCCATTACTTAGCAAGGATTGATCCCCATGTTTTCTTGGTTTCATGACATCTTCTCAGAGGAAGCAACATGGCCTGTATTATGTATCAAGGCACTTATAAGGCTACTTGGTTTCTTTGGGTTATAGTATAATGCACACAATGTGATATTTTTGAAGAAGATAGTAGCAATTAGGATTTTTGGTTATGGTCCTAGTTTCTCTGCTTCTAGAACAAGATACTTTCTGGACCTCTCATCTTATGCTTTGGCAGAAAATCAAACTTTCAATAGTTGGCTACAAGAGAAGAAAATTTCTACATTATAGAGGAAAAATCCAAGAGGAGGAAGATGTAAAGACTCTTGAGAGCTAGCTTTGTACTTTTCCATCTTGAAAAATATTATGAATTATCAAGTTTCATTGTCATCTTTAGTATTCATTCTTTAAAACAGTCGTCGAAAAAACCAATTGAATAGCTCCTCAAGAGCATTGCTTTTTATAACTCTTCATCCATGTCTTGTGCTTTGAAAAAAACTTGTATGTGCTTGATAGTGAGATTTCTCCATGCCTTGGCTGTTATAAGTTGCTAGAGGGCCTTGCTCCTCCACAAAGTAAGGCCGATGGATATGAAGGATATGCTTCAAATACAAGAGAGTAATAATGCTTTTACACCGTTGGAAATTTTATCAAAGAAAGCTTGGATTAAATATTCTCTCTTACCAAATAAAATGTGATATTCTTTCCTCCCCATGTCCCCTTTATTTCTTTAACAAGATTTGTAATCGAACATTGGAACTCTTCTGATATGTGTAGGCTGTCTTTTATTGCTTAAGGAGCATTAGGAAGACATCGAGATGTCTCCAAATCTTCATCCTCCTTAGAAATTCAAGTCATGGTGTGCTTGCAAAATTTGTCGTTATCCCACTCAACTCTCTCCAATGCTCCCAAGTAATGCTCACCTATTTTCCTATATGGTTTCCCAAAAAGCATTTGACTTTTGAGCCTCCCAATGAGACATCAGCCAAGGCATCTCTTGTTTTCCCTTAAAGTGTTGGATATTTTCTTACGTGAACTTGACCTCCATGAAAACCCATTTTGGAGAGTAATGCCTCACATTTGTCAATACACTCATCCGATAAAGACAAGGGCTTAATCGAATATGCATAGTTGAGATGCAACCATAGAAGTTTGTCAATTATTCTAATCTCTGCATTTAAAGTACATATATGAACATTTGTAAGAGGACATGAAATAATGGGATCACATATATCTTCTTTGTTTTTAAATTTACTCAGATCTATAGAGTCTCTAGTTGAGGCTCTTCTTGTGGGACGCAAGTTATTCCAATCTTTAGACCCAACACTTTCCCTGCAAAAAATACAAGGATATTTTATATTTTCCCCATTACATATTCCAAGCATATATTTGATAGTTTTTAAGTCAATGCTCATGTGCCATTTCACATTAAAATTACCAACCTCATCAACCACTAACATTTTTTATTCACATTGAGACTTAATAATGTTTTGAATACCTATATGAGTGAACAAATATTTCAGTGTTGTTTGATGATTCTCAATTGGTACTTAAGCTGCACCAACCCACCAAATCTGCATCTCCTTACATAGGAACTTATGCACTAGTGCTTGACCTCCACCATTGCTATAGTTTGATACCCTATTCATGATGCAAATGCTCACTCTTTTCATATTTTTTCCTTTTTGAATATGTGCTTCATCTAACTTCAAGGCAAACTTCAAAACACCTTGGCATTTCTCTAATGTGAGTCTATACATGTGAACCATTGCAATCTACCCTCTTTTTGGATCAATCCATATTTTATTAAATGCATTTATTCAAAACTGGATTTTCTTTTTGTCTTTTCATATGGCATAGGTGCTTCAATATGAATGTATTTCCCAAAAACATGTGGAATCTTATTATTCATGGTAGTCCTTGCAACCGATGCTACAAGGGCTCGAGGCAACTCAAATGCAGTTATTCTATTACATTTAAGATTTTTAGACCTTAATCTAGAGATATCATGATAACTTTTTTGATTAATACCCATAATATCACATGTCTCTACAATTTTCTTTGGTTTCACTGTGTCCTTTACGTCCTTTACCAATTCTTGTGAGAGTTGGGCCTCTCAAATCCACGTTTTGAGGTGACTTAAGAATCCTCAAACTATAATTCTTATTCATGGTCTCTTTTAAAATACTGATTCTCTCCTCACTCTCTCGAATAATAATGCCCGATATATTAGAGACATATTTCTTTGCAAGATTCAATCATCTTTTCTTTACTCTCTTACACAAGCTAGTTATATTTTTTAATGGTCTCTTTCTCTCTTTGAATCCTATTGGAGTTTCCTGTAAGTGTGCTAGCTTGGTTGTCTTGTAATGAATTATTAGCATTTTTCATGACGTCAATCTTATTTGTAAGCTTAGAAATGCTTGTCTATGCAATTAATAATACTTTTTTCATTTCATTCATTTGAGTCATATATGTGTAAGATACAGAGTATAACCTTGTACAATAGCCAAGCATCCCATTATAACCTTCCCCAACATATCCCACATAGTCATGAATATTAAAAAAATTATGAGGATTACCTATGGAAGGATCCTTGGGATCAATATTTCCATTCATCGACAAATCTATATGTTTCTTTCCTTGAGTTCACAATCTGTTAGCCTCCATCTCATCTATTAGTACTTGACAATGTATGCTTCTCCAAGATGAATAAATTAGATCTAGTTGGATAATAAGTTTGTACTTACATGTGCCTGTATGTGTGTTACTTGCAGAGGTATTGCTAAACATTTTGGTATATCAATGACAAATGAATCTAATAGTGATAAGAAAGTGAGCACAAAGAAGAGAATATCAAAAGGCCTAAATATGGTAATGCACCCCTCAATGCCTAATTAGTATCACTTCAATCCTTCATGTTACTACCTACACTATCTAGAGGATGGTGCTAGTTAGTGGAGGGTGTGGGAGCTCACACTACTTGACTGCCCAAACCCACAAACCACTTATTGTTCCCAGCGTTTCAAGTGGAATACTAATTGCTATCTCTGGCCTAGCCATGCATGCTCTCAAGCCTATGAGTGTAGTAAGCTTGCTTCCATGCTCAATCAGCTACCTCCTCTCTCAAGCACTCCAATAGCTCTATGATACAAGTGCAAGCTTTAACTAAGCTCGATCCTCAAGATCCAAGCTCCATGCTCCATTTACTCACACTCAAGTCAGCACAAGAGAAGAGAAGAGAATATGAAGAGCTTCTCCACCATGGTTCCTAACCCTCACACACTCACTCCCTCACACTCTCACACTCCCTATCTCATGCACAAGCACAAGGAAGCAAGAGCAAGAAGAAAAAGAGGAGGAGCATAGCTTGTTTTAGCCACACCTTGTCCTCTGACACCTCAAGACCACGAATCGAGAGTCCACACCAGTCATCCGACTCCTTTGCGAGTCACCCCACGAGTGTCACACATGCCCAACAACCCAAGCACCGGCCACCACCACCGGAGGTATCACCCAACCAACCCGGCCCGCAACCCAGCAACCCTGTCGACCGCACCAGCATAGCCCCTAAGATCAAACCTGACCCATCCATCCGACCAACTCCCGAGTTGCTGACTCAAACAGGCCCCCAGCTCTGCAGCTCTGTACCGATAGAACCTCCAGCTCTAGCAAACCTCAACCACCCGCCGGCCTTAAGCCTTCCTATGAACGGAAGTCATTCCTAATGCTGGCCGCTGACCTCGCCGAGGACACGGGGGATGACGTTGTGGACTGCATCAAACAGCTCGATGCCACCTTTGTGGCACTAGCCCTCAGCTATGACTGCCTAGACTTAGACTTGGGACTGTTAGCGGAACCCCTTGCAACGGACGTGCGCACCATGCCTTGCTCTTGGGAGACTTTTGAATTCGCCTTCGCACAAGTTTCACGCTCTGCCGCTGAGCTACTCGCTCGTGAGGTCTCCAAAGAGCAAGCCATTAAGCAACGCCTCATCCCATCATTTGACCCGTGCACGACGTCCGGCCTCACTAGCCAAGAAACAACAAGGTTGTCCCACCTGGCGGACACCGAATCTCCCTTCTTGAAGCAGTGGTACACTCTTCGATTAAAATGGGCAGTGGAAGGATGCCGCATAATGACCAACGGCGAACAACGCTGAGCCATCAAGACAGTCGAGTATGATCCCACATACGTCGCGCCCACCTCGTATCGAGTGTTAACCACTCTTCGAGGTCGAACCATGGACGATCATATCTTAGGGCACCCTTATCTTGATCGCATCCTAACAGAAGAAGAGCTCCACATCGCAAGTCATGTCAACTCCGGAGATTTCCTCACTGATGTCCTCACATACATCACCCACGTAGGCATCCGACCCTGTGACCTGGACTACTCTGCACACCTCGAATATAACCCCAACTTCTACGATTGGCTCCTCCACAAAACAACCTGAACGCCTTGGACCCACACCCTCCAATCCTGGGACGGATTTTTCTTTTCCACAAAGGGGATGGGGC
This sequence comes from Lygodium microphyllum, assembly GCF_053477565.2. Taxonomy (NCBI): domain Eukaryota; kingdom Viridiplantae; phylum Streptophyta; class Polypodiopsida; order Schizaeales; family Lygodiaceae; genus Lygodium; species Lygodium microphyllum. The sequence goes on from NC_141139.1 coordinate 120,046,504, forward strand.
AGTAAAACTAAAAAGCAAACCAAGCATGAAAGTTAAAACTAAAAAGTGAACCAAGCATGAAAAGGCTCCAAATTAAAATGCCATGAAGAAATAGGTGATAGAAGTTTGAAAGGAAAAAATCATAGTTATAAATGATAAAATCTGTTGTGGTCGTCCTACGAATTGGTTGCCAAAAACACTAAGAAGTGAATTGACTGAATGTACAGGTGGTGACCATGGTAGGTCAAGACAAAGTTGGCAAACTCCCTTTCTCGGAGGAAGAACATGTGCGGTACGGCCTCACAGTGGAAACCAGAGCATTCAATCAGCTGAAGTTCCGCCACATATTCAACTTGGAAGATGTGGTTATTGAGGAACCAGCGGTACGACGAATCATGGAGCAATGCCACTTACAACGGTATCTGGAAGCAGTGGGCCAGAGGATAAACTATACCCTGTGCGCCGAGTTCCTACGCACCTTCAACAAAAACAGGGGCACCATCACAGTGCAGGACGCGGAAGCCACCAAACAGGTGCAGGTTGAACTGACCCCTGAACTGATAGAAAGAGCACTGGGGCTTCTGAACAAGGTGGAGAAGAAGCCGAAAAGGGACGTCTACGCCATGTTGGGAATGGACAAAGTGAAAGTCCACACCAACAACGGAGTCAACTTGGCAGACATCCATGATCCAGAGATTCAGCTGCAGGCAAAAATGATGCATACCCTATTTTTGAGTCAACGGTACAATAGCATCATGTCCAGGATCAATGTGCCTTTACTCGAAAGCATCGCGGCTCAGGCACTGGATGAGGTGAACCTCAACGGGTTCGTGAGAAGGACGATTGAGGCCTCAGCAAAGGCCCTGGCAATAGGAGGAAGGGCCGTAGCAGGAGAAGCCCCCTCACCTCGATCAACCCTCAAGGCCTCATTCTCCAAGGCCTCCACCGTAGGTTTTGGAGGTGCCCTCACTGCGATCCTCCACGAGGCAATAGGGCAAGGACGTGCGGGAGAGGACAAACAGGGAGATGGCGGAAAAGGTGGCCAATCGCCGTCGCAGTCCCAGCCCCAGGCAGAGGAACAGTCGGATGAAACAAAAACGGACACTGACGAGGAGGGAGAACGCCAGGATGCACCAGAAAGGAAAGCGGAGCAACGGATCAAAGCCCTGCACGGAAAGAGAGAGGAGGAGCGAAGGAGAAAAGAGAGGGAGGAGCTCGAATGGGCCCGAAGAGAGTCGGTGAGAGAAGAGGAGGAAAGAAGAAAGAGGGCTGAGGAAGAGTTGAGGAGGAGGGAAGAAGAAGAATTGGAGCTGGCGACGCGTCGCTCCATCGAGGAACAACGAAGGAAAGACGTGGAAGGAGCGGGCATACCATACCAACCTGAAGCACCCGGCCCCAACACTGGTATGCCGGAACCTGTGCCGCTGCCTCTTACAGAAGGGAAAGGAAAAGACCCAGTCAGACCCGTCTCCCCTCTCCTCGTACCACCCATGCAAGCCACTCCCCTCAAGGTGATGCCCCCTACCACAGCCGCCCTGATGCACACCCCAAAGATCGATGAAAGCAATGTAGTCACCTGGTTGCAATTCTTGGTGGAAAGAGAGTTGGCAAGGGAAGCAGCCGGGGCCACCCCAGTCTCAGGTGCCAAAAGAGCAGCGATGGCAGCCAGGGCCAGAAGTGAAAAGACAAAAAGTGGAGGAGCTTGCCACCACTACGATCATGTCCCACTCTTCACCTCCAACAGGCCACTATGATGACTATGTAAAGGAGCTGCTTGCGCAGTTGCAAACGGCCAGGCAAGAAAGAAGGGTGGCGGTGGAGGATCTAGCAGCAGAGCGCGAATCACAAGCTGCCCTGCAACTGGATAGAGCAAGGCAAATAACAGAATATCAAAAGGAAATCGCTGTGCTTAGGGAGGAGGCCAGCACCAAGGAGGCGGAGGAGCTGAAAACCCTGAAGGAGCGTGACGCTACCTGGGAGGGATGAAGGAAAATCCTAATGGAGCGTCTCACCAGGGAGAGGGAGACAAATGCCCACCTTCAGCGCAGGAATGACCAGCTATCTGCAACCAACTTGGAGGCGCAGAGTCAGCTTGAGAAAATTAGACAAGACGTTGCAGAGCTGGATGGGTTAAGGGCAGAACAGGTGCGCAAGTTGTAGGCGATGCGGGACCAACTCAAGGAGCAGATCGGAGAGGAGCACGGAGAGCAGTCCCACTTGTGCCATGAGCTCGAAGCCCAGCAACAACAATTTATGGCGATGACCCTCCGACAGGGGAAAAGCCTGGAAGACATGGAGAGGCGGGCAAAGGAATGGTCAAATCATAACGAGCAGAGAGTGCGGGACTTAGCATGCCGGTTGGCCAAGGCTGAGGGAGACAAAGTGATGGCTGAAAACCAGGCAAAAGCAGCCCAGCTTGCTATGATAGCTCAGTAGTGCACTTTTATCAACACACTGCTCCACACCACCCACTCAGAAACAGATGAGGCCAATGATCAGTTGTTGTAGAGAAAGCTAACCATTGTGCGCAGGGCCGTCACGGCAAGCCTGCACGTACCACTGCAGCTAGGAGGCCCACCGTAGAGCCTAGAGGAACAAAGAAAATATCTGGCACAAGTAGGACTGACAACACAGGAGATGGAGGACCTTGGGTTCACTGAGGAGAAAACACAGGAGGAGGAGCAAGCAGAAGGGGGTGAGCCAGAGCTTGACCTAGGGCCTCAAGGAGAGGAATATGTCCTGCCACCCCCTCAACCCCAACAAACCGAAGTGCCACCCCATGACACATCTGCCGAGCGAAGAGCAGCCCACACCACTCGAAGGAAGGAAATGGTGGAGAAGGCAAGAAGAAAACTGAAGGCCAGACCTGCCCCAAAACAGCCTGCCCCTTTCCCGCTGTGCACCCAAGACTCCCCCGCTGAGTACCACGCTAAAAGGATTATCTGGGAGCAGCAAGAGTATAGCCGAGACCCCTTCAACCTACACTTCAAGTTTCCCACCGCCTTGAATAGGGTGCTGCCCATTCAGTTACTGGAGGATGTCATCGCCATGGGGGCCCGGCTCAAGGCTAAATGGTTAGAAGAGCGTGAGGCCCCCCAATTTCTTGGGGGGCCGAGGACCACGAATTTTGGCAAGACAAAGTCCTCCAAGTACCTCGCACAGTGGAAGGCTATAGTTGCCAACCCACCTAGAGGCAGCGCATTTTTGACGTCAACCTGGAGGCGTGGATGGCATTTTACAACACCCTCCCTTCGAAAAGGAACGACCCCGCCTTTATGCCTTATCCTCGAAGGGTAGGAGTGGATTTTAACACGTCCATCCACGGCAGGTTTGACTTCCCCGTCATTTATAATGCCAATACCACTTCCCATAGGAACGCTCTTCTCTTCACCCTGCCCGACTTGTACAGCTCTATAAATAAATTCCTTAACGAATTCACCTCCTGCCCTGACCCAGCATTCATCACCACCTGTAACTACCTTAGGTTAATTAGAATCCTAGTACACCAGGAACCTGCACCCCAAGAGTGCCACCTTCCACCCCTCTATTTTGACCCCAATGCCATAGACAGCACCACCATGACTCGTCTCATGATGCGTGCTGCTCTTTTGCCATCCTTATGTGGTGCACTGCTGGAAGACATGAATGACAGCAAATTCACACAGTGCAACCACCCCTTTCTCTCCACCACCACCCTCAAAACCCGCCTCCACACTAAAGGCTACTTGCTAAGCCGTAAATTCCTTAACAAGGCCCCCCGCCCTCCGCCCACCCTTTCCCACCATTCAGATGATGAGGAGTAGAACTCCCGTTATCCCTTGTACTGCTGCCTTCATGTAACCACGGTAAAAAAAAAAAAGGAAAAGAAAGCAAGCTTCGACCACAATGGCACACCCCTAACGACGCCTCCAAACAAGAGTCAAAGGTGTACTTCATCTCCCCATTACCACAATTCTGCTCCACACAGCCCCCGCTGCCCAGTCTTCTAGCTACGTAATATTTAAGTATGCACACGCACGGCACTCATATAATACCTACACAGAACTAATTCACAGTTTGGGTCCTCAAGTGCAGGACAACACTCTCAGCTTGCTTAGAGTTCGACCTGTCTCCCAAACTAAGTCTTGTGCACAATACAGAGACTAGCACTACCCCTAGGGAGAGACTACCTGACAGGTTTTCAATTGCAGGTGTTGACAACCAAAGCCCAAGTGGCATTCGTTCTTCATCAACGTCCAATGCTAATTGCCCACCCAGCATCCGACAAGTCGGAAAAATCATCCTACGCGGCATCCCCAACCAACCCCCACGTAACCGGTCACCAGTGCAGGCTCCAAGCCCCTGTCCCCCCGAAGTCTTCAGTGCATACTACCACTTTCTCCCTACGCCAGTAAGTGCCATGGGACTGGCAATCGTCTAGGAGGGGGTAATGTTAACCCCAACACGAAGAGAGCGAAAGAAAGTGGAAAAGACGCAGGGCAAAGGCGGAAAAAAGGTAACCCGATGAAAGGAAAAGAAGGAGAAAATGCCAAAAGTGCAAGGACAACCGTTAAAGGCCAAGGCAACCACAAAAAGGGAAAGGCGCATAAAAAGCACACCCTAAAATCTTGTAAAAGAGTGCCGGGCTCTCACCCGTGCGATTTGTAAATATAGAAGGGTAGTGAAAAGGAAGCAAGGAAGATAAAAGGACAATGGAAAATAGGGCTTGGGCTATGACCGGCCATGTAAAAAAGGGAAAAAGGGGATGACCGCCCAAAAGGGAAGTAGGGTTTTGTATATAAAGTTGAAAAGTGAATGAAGAGCTCATTCTTTGGTGTGGCAAAACTAGTCTTCTTCTTCCTCTCTTCTTCTCTCCTTCTTGCTTGTGTATGCTCTTGAGAGAGGGAGTGTGAGAGTGTGAGGGAGTGAGTGTGTAAGAGAGTGAGGAATCAAGAGGGTGAAGCTCTCCACCATCTCCTCTCCCCTTCTCCTCTTCTCTTTTCTTCTCTTCTCTTGCGCGCGCGGCTATGGAGGATGAGGCTTGGAGATGGAGGAGGCTTGAGGATGCTTGAGCTAGCATCAAGAATCGTGGAGCTATCGAAGTGTGAGAGAGAGGAGGGTACTCGATCAAGCATCAAGGTAAGTTCACTGCATTCGTAGGATCGACGGCGCGTCGGCTAGGTGAGAGATAGCCATGAGAGCTCGCTTGGAATGCTTGAAACAATAAGCGGTCCGTGGGTATTGGCGGTTGAGCGAAAGCTCCCACAACAGCTATCCTTATCTACTCTAGTTTGTGGCTCAGTTAGTATGCCACCTTAGTTACTTAAGGTTTGGTTTGAAACCCATATATAGGGTTCTTCTATTTCTTTTGTACTTGAGTTCTTTTTGGCTTACACAACTAAGAAGAGGAAAACTGTTTTCAGCCTCCACCCTTGTGTGTATTCCCCCATTATGCAAGCAAGAAAGCTACAAGTGAGACTCCTCCTTCTCTCCCACAATCTTGACATGAGTGGGGTAGTAGAGATGAAAGGATGGTTATATTTCAAGAACCTAGTATCACTCATATCTTCTAAGAGACTCATGTAAAATGCTGGCAAAAGAGAGTGGCCCTCAATATGAGGTGAGTCATTGCATAGCTATCTATTCCAACATTGACGTCAAAGTAGAGTGTTGTGGCAGGCACTCTTCTTATGGTATTGGCTTCTATTTTAATAGGATTCACAAGAGACAGAGATAATTATAGGTGGTAAGGAAGGGGAGATTAAGGCATGTTGTGAACTCATCTAGGATGTGAATGATGGAAGGTCTGAGGTCTTGAGCTTTGAAAATGAGGCACTCTTCAAAGTTGGAGGTATTGACATTATAGATCAAAGGGAAGTCATACCTAGCATGCTTCCCTTCGTCAAAATCTACATCGTGGCACCTCCAGTAAGCCATGTAGGTGGGGTCATGTAGGTGGGGTGTCCTTTCATATTGGAGAGTATTACAAAAGGCCATCCATGCCTCAAAATTGTCATCCTAGATCTTTCAATGCCATTTAGGCTGGGACTTGTAGCCTTTAACTTTTCTTGGATCTTCCATCACCTTATCCTCCCAATATTATTAGGTAGGTTCTCTCCTCCACAATGTGGGATTTTTTACTCTCTCATCTTGCCACCTCTTTCCTAGCCTATTGTAGATCTGTATGGCCCCTTCAACCACTTGTGGAGGTAGTACCTTATTCAGAGCATCAAGGTAGAAGAATTCAAGTTCAAATGGTGTGCACGTGTTCTCCCACTGCACCCATTGATTCAAATCCCATGCCCAGTTGATTGGCAATTGCTCCTCAATTTGCAACATTTTTACATCGGGTGTTGCTTGTCCTGGTGCACTAAATTTTCTCCTTGTGAGATCGGTCAATTCCATACATTTTATTTTTGCCTTGATTAGTCTTTCCATGGAGGTTGGGTCTTCTTCTTGGTCCTCTACTTCTGTTTATGGAGGCAAGGGTGGGCTCTATTAAGAAAACTGCCCTTCAGGTTCATCAAATGGCTCCAAATTAGGACCTTATTGCATTGGTGGTTTTTCTTGGGTGGTTGTGATTAGTTGTTCTTATTGTCCTTGGCCTCCAATTCCCAGATGCTCTAAGTCTTCTCTAGAGAGCCTTTCTTGCAACACAATTTTCCTCTTTTGTTCTAGAATTGGGCTTGAGCTAGTTCTAGGGGTGTATTCTTGGAGCTCATACTTTATGGCTCTTTGTGTGATTTCCAATTTCTTCTTTAGGCCTTCTACATTGTCCTCATCTATTGCCTGAGTTACATGAATCACAATATTTAGGAAGGCTTGTTGTTGGACCTCTAGCCTCACCTCCATTGCTTCGTCCCTTGCCTCTTCCATGATCCTTCCATGTTCTGCTAGAGCAAGGTGTTTAGCCAGGTCTCTGACCCTCCCAAGATTTCTCTCTTCCCAAGCCTTGGCCTTCTCCTCCATCCTTCCTTGACTATTACCCATAGCTCTCTTGATAACGTTGCCATCACTTCTTCTTGTTCTTTCTAGATGTCAAGCATTTTTTCCTTATCTTGTTTATGGTGACTTAGCTCTTCTTGTAGTCTTTCCTACTCTTGGAGAGTCTTGAGGAGCTAGTTCTCCACCTCTAGCAACTTTTTGGTTGACTTCTTATCCTTTTGGGCCTTAGCCTCTGCAAGTCCTTGGGCAGCTGTTCCTTTTGCCTTCTCTCTTTATGATAGTGTGCATGAACTTGATTCTTTGCTCTTTTCACCTCCTCTGTGAGCTCATCTATTGTCTTCTTAAGTTTCTCAAGGATCTCTTGCATATCCTTTTGTCCCTACATGAGACTTAAAAATCCATTTCCAAGCTTGTTTCATCATTCACCTTCACCTCCACCTCCTTCTTTGCTTCTAACTCCTTCTTCGAGTCATTCAACTACCTTTGATAAATAGTCATCTGCTTTGTCTTCTCAAGATTGTAGGCAGCAAATGCCTCTTTTTCAATCTCAAACTCTACCATATCGGCCTTTTTTTCCTCTTTCATCTTTTGCAGCTATCCTTGGAGCTCCTATGTATATTCATCATAATTAGCCCTTGCTGGCAAGGCTAGCGGCATGGATGTCATTAATGTTTCTACTTTGAGTTTTTTTCGGTTATTTCTAGATTTAGCATCCCCTATACGGCCGCCCTCTTTGTCCTTATCACAGGAGCTCCACCATTGGTGGTGGGAATTGGGCCTAACTGCTTTGAGCTCAGCAAGTACTATACCCAGGATACCATGTTACTTTGGTCCACTTGGAATTTTGAGGTCTCTTGAGTGGTGGCATGGAGATGGTGGGTACAATGAGTTTTTGGGCCCTCTCTGCTGTAGCAGCAATGCTTGATTCTAGTTCTTTCCTTGGGCTTCTCTCTATTATTTCTCAATAGCAAAATGCCTCCTCAATTGACAGCTTCATGGCCAAGGCTAGCCGCTAATTATCTTCTATTTTCAACCTCTCCTCCTCCTCTAGTTCCTTACTCTTTCTTGCAGCTTGCTCAGTTTCTTCTCTTTGAACCCTTGCTGCTTCTTTGTCTCCTAGTTTTCTTATGGAAAAGGAGACTAGATTTTGCATCTATCTTGGTGATTCAGCTGGTAATTCATGGGCAGGAGGGGAGTGCTCTAGAGTCTCTTCCACTACTTCAAGTTTTTTCAGGTCTCCCATAACTTCCTGGATAATTGTGACGAGCATGCCTCAAAATCTTATGCTTGATGCCTTGGCCAATGGTTTCTTCCATGCCTTCCCCACTATGGAAGCCGGGTACTCTCCACCTACTAGTCTTGCATCTGTGCCTAGTGCCTTTATTGAGGCTTCAATGGTTTTCTGCACATAGTCATTCCAATGTTCATCTAAGGACTTAGTCATGAGGCTCTCTAGCAATGGTACTTCAATCTTGCTCATTAAAGAGTTGTACCTTTGACTAGAGAAGAACATGGATTGTCTTTGCCTATAGCCTAACCTCACGAACTCGAATGTCAGCTAGGCTGACTCCATTGTTGGTGCAGGGACTAGAGCCTTGTCCATTCCTATCATGATTTAGATATCTCTTCTAGGCCACCTGTCAAATTTTGACCAAGCCCAGCACTCTTTCAACCATTTCAAGGCTCAGTTAAACTTCAACACTATGGGTTTCTTCTCCTTGTCTCACCGTTATAGTGATGCGGTTCCTGTTAGCATCAAAAGTTTGTAGGAATTCCATACACTTGCTGTAATCCATAGCTTATCTAACCGTCTCTACATACTTACTCAAGTTGGATAGGTTAACAATATGCTTCACAGCCTGCTCTTTCATGGCCACATCTTTTGATGGATGATTTTTAATGCCGAGAAGTGCTTAAAAATAGCTAAAAATTCCAAATTTCAAGGGAAAAATAGACTTCATCGAAGGCGGTGATTGCAATCTGTACGATTTTAAGCAGTAATGTCCGAAAGTGCTTAAAAGACCCACTGGACGATAGTTGCTGAATTTTCATAATTTTATGGTGTGTCAAACGAGACCCTGGGAGATCACGAATTGCCTGGGAGGCCAAGGCCAAAGGCCAAGTGTAAATAGGATTTAGGGGGCCCAAAGGGTATGCCTTTTGGGGGCTCCCCATGGAGCCCAAAAAAAATCAAATTTCAAATGGGGGGGGGGGGGCGTCCGTTTTTTCTGTGTAGGCAGGAAGAAGGCACCATTATTCGATTAGTGGAGAGGGGGGCTATGGCACTTGAAAGCAAACCCCCCAACTGGTTGGATGCCTGGGATGCACTCTATCTTCGCTCCCTATTGCTTGCTTGTGCGCGTGGAATGGTTGCCCGAATGGCTTGATCAGAATTTAGTATTTCTCTCTCCTCTTTCTCTCTCTCCTGCATAGAGGCACTTCATGTGGCAAGAATCAAGAAGAGAATCGGGAGATGGATGCTTGTCCAGGAGGCACCGGATTGTTCCAAGAGGCTGAGGAGGCTGAAGGCTAAAGATCTATGTTGAAATCCATGGGTGGTTGGTCAATACACAGCCCCAATTAAATATTCAAAAAACGTGAAACACGCAAAAAGGCGATATGCTCTATTTTATGAAAGATTTTTGCTTGTTTTCTATCGTTAATGGTCTAAATGGTGTGCACATGGCTAAAATTATATTTGAATATTCCTTGCATTATGTTTGAGGGCTGCAATCATTATTATGCAAAACCCATTGACATATGATTTTTAATGACGAGAAGTGCTTAAAAATAGCCAAAAATTCTGAATTTCAGGGGAAAAATAGACTACGTCGAAGGCGGCGGTTGCAATCAGTACGATTTTAAGCAGCAAGTCCTTAAAGCGCTAGTGCTTATTTTCATGGAAAATCAAATAGTGGCGGATGGCCAAGTTGGAGTTTTTCTAGATGTAAAACAACGTCAAGAATCCAACGCAAGTCTTGGATCTCCATTCCGAGGTCATTTGATCCCCCATTTAGTCCCTGCAAGGTTTGGGGTTGTGAAGCGGCTAGATCCAGAAGCCGGAAAGAGTGTGATGGGCCCCAGCTTTGTAGATTTCGATGTCACAGAACCACCCATCCAGACGGATCTCAATTCCGATGTCGTTTGCCCCCTCAAAACTGAAAAAACCACTTATTGGAAGTGTGAAACCAACAAGCCATGAACTAGATATTTGGTTTAAAGCTTAAAAGCTCTTAACAAAGAGCTTAATAACAAGAAATGAAATGCCATGGGGGCGGGGGTGGGGGGGAGGGGGGGCGCATTTCTTTTTGCGCCTCCCATCTTGGCAATGATTGGCCATTTTCTGATACAAAGAGAGAGAGAGAGAGAGAGAGAGAGAGAGAGAGAGAGAGAGAGAGAGAGAGAGAGAGAGAGAGAGAGAGAGAGAGAGAGAGAGAGAGAGAGAGAATCCTCTTGGGCGGCCTGAGATGCCTCTATTCTTTGCCCTCCATCACCAGAATTTGATCAAGAATTGATGCACTGAGCAAAGAGATAAAAACCCAGTCTTTCTCTCTCCTACATAGAGGCACTTCATGTGGCAAGAATCAAGAAGAGAATCGAAAGATGGATGCTTTTCTGAGAGGCACCGGATTGGTCCAAGAGGCTGAGAAGGCTGAAGGCTGAAGATCTATGCTGAAATCCATGGCTGCTTGGTTGATAGATAGCCTCAATTAAATATTAAAAGACTCGAAACACACAAAAAGCCGGTATGCTCTATTTTATGAAAGAATTTTGCTTGTTTTTTATCGTTCATGGTCTAAATGGTGTGCACATGAGCTAAAATTTTATTTGAATGTTCCTTGCATTATCTTTGAGGGCTGCAATCACTCTTCTGCAGAACCTGTATTGATTTACAATAATTAAAATTTTTCAAAACCCGAAAGAACACTAATTTTGATGGAAATTGATAGTTTCTTTGATTTTGAGTGGAAAAAAATGAGTGGACTTGGAAAAAATAAGAAAAAATACTAAGTTTTAGTTTCAATAATCAGCCATTGAAAAAAAACCAGAAAATACCTATTTTCTATTAAAAATAAATAGGAAAAATAGAGAAAAATGGGTTTCTTGTGTTTGAAAAAAAAGAAAAAATGATATTTTTATGTATGTGAATGTTTGACGGGGCTAAATCATGAGGTTAAGCCTTAGTTTGGCCCTTTTTCTTTGTGTTAAAGTGCATATTTATTGCTTTTACATACAAAAAATGATATAAAAGATGTGTATGTGTGTGTGTGTGCGTGTGCGTGCATTTGTCTCACTAATCATTCATCTCACAATTGCATTACAATCATAATGCAATTGTGAGATGAATACATGGATGTGTGCAAGTATTATGATCACATATAGCATGTAATCTAATCTCCTATTACTATTTATAAATACGTAAATGCCATAAATAGATAAATTTAACCATTTTGAAAAAGCGGCTATTTTGACAAGCTTGTAGATTTGTATACCCTAGGAGAAGGTTTTTGTTGTGTTGATGTAATTACTTTCAGGGGTTGCATAGTTGCAATATTTCCTACATGAATTGGGCTTCAATATCCAGGTGCAGCTTAGTAGCGTCGCTTTAGCAGACATTCACACTGCTATTACCCAAGCAGGAGTAGAGCCGTGCTTGCAAGCGGCTTATACAATAAATTGGAATGGTAATACTTTCTCCTTGACCAATGGGAGTCAAGTTGATCCCATGCCAAATGTGAATGGAAGAGGGAGTATCATGCCGAATTCGCCTATGTTACCAGCCCCTCCTAGTATAACTATGCTCATGGCTAGTTAAGCGGCCTCACTAAATAGTGGTGGAAGCCAAAAGATGAATCCTAATGTTGTCTCAGTAGTTCAGCGACCAATTCCTAATCAAGTGGTTAGGCGAATGGGACGACAAATAGATGATCACGACTATGAGTCGAGTGCGCTAATGTCCTTGGCGAAGTTAAGGACATGATGAAGCACTATACCGATATGATTTCTGAACAATACAAAAAAATAGCTTTGGATATCAATTTTCTTAAGAAGCAGTAGAATTTGATAAGGAGTCGATGCCCTGAAGAGGGTGTCCCCTCAAGATTTAGTTGTAAGTGGTGTGGTTGCCAACATTTCCCTAGGAATTGTCCAAATGTCAAATGCGATATTTGCAAAAAGTCTGGCCACTTAGCTGCTACCTATTGGAGTAAGATCAGTTCTCTTCAACAAGGGAGTAAACAACCAGGTCTAGTTAACCATCATGCACAAGGGAATAATCTCCAGCAAGATGAGGGACCAAGACAAATATTCACTCCTAGAGAAATTTTAATCAATTGTAGGAGATTTACATCTTGTTTGACTTCGCAAAGGAAACTTTCTAGGTCAAAGTCATGGTAGTTAGCCAAAGTTCTCTTCTCGTGCCAAACCATTCTCTCCTTTGGTCTTTCAATCAGCTTTGGTGCCTCTTTTTTAAACTTTACCTTCTTTCTTGGCAATCCTTTATCCTTCTCAGGATCAAATTTACTACCAACAGGTCTTAAAGGTCCACCTTCCATATCAGGATTTAGGACTCTCTTTTCCCTAGCGTCTTGCTTAGGGCTTCCCTCGATAGGTTTTACAATTCCTTTGTCACCCCCTTGATCTTTTGACCTCTTATTCCAGCTCGTAGACTAGACGTTTCAGGATCATTGACATGCATGGCCTCAATAAGGCTGACTCTATTGTCATGAGGCAACTCCTCTACAGTAGCCTTTCCTCATTGCAGTATTTGTCTTGGTCCCTCATCTTGCTAGAGAGTATTCCCTTGTGCACGATGGTTAACTGGACTTGGTTGTTTACTCCCTTGTTGGAGAGAACTGATATTACTCCAATAGGTAGCAACTAAGTGGCTAGACTTTTCACAAATATCACATTTAACATTCAGGAAATTCCCAGGGAAATGTTGGCTACCACACCACTTATAGCTGAGTCTTGAGGGGGACACCCTCTTCAAGCATTGACTCCCTATCAAATTCCATTACTTCTTAAGAAAATTGATGTCCACACCTATTTGTCTATATTGTTCAGAAATCATATCGGTATAGTGCTTCATCATGTCCTTAACTTCACCATAGACATTAGAGGCACTTGACTCATAGCCGCGACCATCTATCTGTCATCCCGTCGGCCTAACCACTTGATTAGGAATTGGCTGCTGACCTACTGGGACAACATTAGAATTCATGGTTTGGCTTCCACCACTTAACCAAGGACATCATGTCCTTAACTTCACCAAGGACATTAGAGGCACTTGACTCATAGCCGTGATCATCTATTTGTCATCCCGTCGGCCTAACCACTTGATTAGGAATTGGCCGCTAACCTACTGGGACAACATTAGAATTCATGGTTTGGCTTCCACCACTTAGTGGGCCTGTCTGACTAGCCAGAGGCATAGTTATACTAGGAGGAACTGGTAACATAGGCAAATTCGGCATGGTACTCCCTCTCCCATTCGTGTTTGACATGGGGTCCCCTTGGCTCCCATTGGTCAAGGCTAAAGTATTACCATTCCAATTTTTCATTGTTGCATAAGCCGGTTGCAAGCATGACTCTACTCCTTCTACTTGGGTAATAGCAGTATCAATGTCGGCCAATGTAACACTACTAAGCTGCACCTAGATATTGAAATCCAATCCATGTAGGAAATATTGCAGCTGTGCAGTCGCTGGAATGGGGATATAAGTGTTAAGTTTGCGAAGAACTTGCTTTAGTTTCTTGGCATAGGCCTGGACATTCTCATTTGGCTCTTGACGTGTTACATTCAAGACACAACCAATACTGTCCACCCTTCTCATGAGAAAACTCTCTATGGAAAGCCATAAAGAATTGGGCACTGCTAGTTATGGTTCCGACTTCTAGACCGTGGTAAAACACTGTCGCGCTTCCTTTTAACATCATGTTGAAGAACATCATTAAGTGTCCTTTGTCTTGGATCTGATAGTTGAACATGAGTATTTGGAACTCCTTAATATGGAGTTCTCCATCTTCTTCTACTAACCCATGGAAAATGTGCAAAGGTGCTCCTAATGCTGGTAAATCCGGTGTCCGTGCTGGATTTGCAATGGGTTGTGGCATGGCTACAACTGGATTGACAATGGGAGTTTGTGTAAGTGCAACTACACCCCCACTTGTTGTGGATTGATTAACTAGAAGAAGGGAAGTACCACTACTTCCACTTGCACACAAAGGGCTACTTGTGACACTTAGGTTACTAGAACAACTACCGCTTATGTGTAATAGGCTGCTCCTTTGAGGAGAATAGCATCTTACAATCTCCAACCGCCGTCTAGCCCTCGCAGCACGTTCGGCTTTTTGTATTTTGGCTTGATGATCCTTGTTAGAGGACATAAACCAACTATTTGGTCCCTAGAAACTCTAGATTTGGAACCACCACTTATTGGCAGCTCCCGATAGATGGAATACTGATGGGACCTAACATGGGCCGGCCTTGGCTATAGTACTAGTCAGACCTCTGACATGCACAAGAAAACCCCACGGTCCCGCGGCAAGGAGCGTCTACAGGACACATTGCCCTGCCATCGTACGTACATTTTGCGTTTGTATTGTGTTTGTAGTCTAACCCTTAATCTTCTCAGGCTCCTCAGAGGGAGACCCTACACATTTTGGTGTAATTCACCACGTAGAACAACATAGGAGGCACCCCTCCAGCTGATTGTTGCGGCCCCACTGCAACCCTCCTACACCTTAGGGATTGGCCCCTCGATGCGTCGCTAATACATATAACACATATGAAACAGACTCCCCTCTTAGTACCAATATTATATCATTCCAGGAATGTATTAGTCCTCACTTACTTGTCCCCTTTGACCCACCGTCTAGGCCTACAGCTTGGGTGCCTTACTCTCTCTAGCACGGGCAATTTATAATTTAGTTAATTGTTATGCATGCTAGGAATAGATACCATGTCTATGATTCATGTAATAGTGTATGCCTTATTGTGCACAACCAGTTATGGTTTGAAATCAGTCTATGTGTCGTGCAAAAACAGTCCTTTTAATGAATTTCCGCTAATACACAATGCTTCGTTGCAGGAACCTAGCACCAAGGCAAACCTTGTGCTGCTAGATCCATTATTTTCAAATAAACCGCATCCTAAATGTGATGCATAAAGAGAACAATCGGACTTTGTATTATTTCAGCATTTAAACTATTGTATAACATCATCTTTTCCCTCAGCGTTTAAATTTTGCTGCAGTGCATAAGTGTAGAGGCTCTTTTATATCATTTTTTGTATGTAAAAGCAATAAATACACACTTTAACACAAAGGAAAAGGGCCAAACTAAGGCTTAATCTCATGCTTTAGCCCCATCAAACATTCACATACATACATATCATTTTTTTTTCAAATGTAAGAAACCCATTTTTCTCTATTTTTCCTATTTATTTTAAATAGAAAATAGGGATTTTTGGGTTTTTTTTTATGGCTGATCATTAAAACTGAAACTCAATACTTTTCTTTATTTTATCCTATGTTCACTCATTTTTTCCCTCTCAAAATCAAAGAAACTATCAATTTCCATCAAAATTAGTATTTTTTCAGATTTTAAAAATTTATAATTGTTGTAAATCAATATCGGTTCTGCATAAGAGTGATTGTAGCCCTCAAACATCATACAAGGAACATTCAAATAAAATTTTAGCTCATGTGCACACCATTTAGACAATGAACGATAAAAAACAAGCAAAATTCTTTCATAAAATAGAGCATACCGCCTTTTTGCGTGTTTCAGGTTTTTTGAATATTTGATTGAGGCTGTGTATCAACCAACCAACCATGGATTTCAGCATAAATCTTCAGCCTTCAACCTCCTCAGCCTCTTGGAACAATCTGGTGCCTCCCGGACAAGCATCCATCTCCCGATTCTCTCCTTGATTCTTGCCACATGAAGTGCCTCTATGGAGGAGAGAGAAAGGCTGGTTTTTTCTCTTTGCATAGTGCATCAATTCTTGATCAAATTCTGGCAATGGAGAGTGAAGAATAGAGGCATCTCAGGCCCAAGTGGATTCTCTCTCTCTATGTAGATCAGAAAATGGCCAATCATTGCCAAGATGGGAGGTGCAAAAAATAATGCGTTCCCTCCCCGCCCATGGTGTTTCATTTCTTTTCATTAAGCTCTCTTTGTTAAGAGCTTTTAAGATTTAAACCAAATATCTAGTTCATGGCTTGTTGATTTCACACTTCCGGTAAAAGTGGTTTTTTGAGGGGGCAAACGACATCGGAATTGAGATTCGTCTAGACGGGTAGTTTCATGACGTCGAAATCTACAAAGCTGGGCCCTGTCTCGCTCTTCCCGGCTTCGAGATCTAGTGGCCACTTCATAAACCCGAACCTTGCGAGGATTAAATGGGGGATCAAACGACCTCGGTATGGAGATCCGAGGCTTGTGTTGGATTCCTGACGTCGTTTTGCATCTAGGAAAACTCCAACTGGGCCATCCGCCATCGTTTGATTTTCCATGAAAATAAGCACTAGCGCTCTAGGGACTTGTCGCTTAAAATCATATTGATTGCAACCGCCGTCTTCGACGAAGTCTATTTTTCCCCTGAAACTCAAAATTTTTGGCTATTTTTAAGCATTTATCGGCATCAAAAATCATCTGTCATTGGCGACCAAGGGATAGAGTGACTCAACTCGTCGAATCCCACGAATAAATCTGCACATAAAGACAACCACAAAGAGCATCAAGTTGACACAAAATAGATACACAACAAAACACATCTCAACTCTCATCCTACCCCTATCAAAACCAAGGCATGATTCCACGAGGAGTAGGTCTAGCATAATCTAACAGAAAGTCTAAAGCTAATCACTAACCAACTGCTGCAATATAACCAAGCTAAAAAGAACTATCAAAGAGGTCATCCTAAGTGGTGGTCTAAACTACCTACCTAACTAAGGACAACTCAAATAGGAGCTCCTACTAGACGAGAACTCCTATAGCCTGATCAACAAATAGTTTCTTTTAGCAGATTGGGTCTTTTAGCCTCTTATTTTTCATACTCGGGCATGTAAAAAGGAGGGAGCTGAGCGTAGTGACCCAAGGAGAATAGGGCATCGGCCTCAGATCCCCTATCTCCATACCCAAGAACCTACCAAGCCCTCGCAAGGCGACACTTAATCCTTTTCTAACGCTCACTTTTATTTTCACTCCAACCTTCTTGTATTTTTTGTTTTTCAGCTAGATGTCACCCCTCGAAACACAAGGCATCGGCCCTGGGTCTTGTCTCATCCCCAAGAACCTACCAGGTCCCCGCAAGGTGATAAAAAACAGTTCAAGGATTTTTCTTTCTTTCCCTTTTTATTTTTATAGGGGTTAGAACCCCTTTTTACACACCTCTGTATATTCATATATTGTCTTTCAGATATTTAGGGTTTTGCATCTTTCCATAATTATTTTAGTAGGCTTCTCTAACTACCTCACAACTAAGAGGAACTTCTAGAATGGCCACCTAGAAGGTCAACAAAACAGGGTCACTAGAATTACTTTCTAAAACCGTTCTTCCAATGCCTGCCTTGGCAGGAGGCAATGACTACTCAAACCTTTTTCGGACATATAGAGCCTAAATGTGGAACTTCATACCTCAAGTGCCGGTCCCCAACAAACAAAAGAGAGTAACCCTTACAGGTACATATATCATTAATTGCTTAAGGGAAAAGACTCGGAAAGGTGACAAAACCACCTGGAATGGCCACAAGAAGCTCCTTTGTAGCAAAAGCTCCCTCCAGTGACTTCATCAACTTGTACGATACAATCAATACAACAAAAAAACCATTATCTGTACCCACACCAAACAGACAACAGGCCCTCTTGGCCTAAAGAAATAGCACATTTCATTGCAAACTAGCTGGCCCTCTTGGCCTAAAGAAATAGCACATTTCAATGCAAACTAGGTAGCCCTCTTGGCCTAAAGAAATCAAACATGACACGACAAAACTAACTGGCCCTCCTAGTCTAAGGAAATAGATCATTAAATCCTTAAAACAACGGGCCCTCTTGGCCTAAAGAAATCAAGCAAACTAGCTCATATAAATCCCTCCTTAGAAGAAGCAGATATACGAATATAAGCTTCATTCTAGCAGGGGGAAAAATAGGGTTCTCAACTCTAAACTAAATGCATCAAGCTGTGACCCATACCTCCTGCATATATAGCAAGAGGCATACACATAACATATCGTCTAATCACCTAATGGGTCCAGAATAATAGTGGTAGATGGGTCTCTGCCACTCTTCACATTACCCATATCACCCATTGCCTGCCATATAACGTGTGGTCTGATAGCATTCCCCACAAAGAGACTAGGTCCCGTCTCGTTATCAAGAGCGACATCCAGACTCAAACCACAGTTGAAGAACAGGTCCTCTTTGTAAGAAAAATTAGCTAAGGAATTCGCAAATTGATTCCAATAACGTGGAATGAGCTAAAGAGATACACTTTCAAATTCGTCAAGTAGGCTGATAGCATTGCGATGATACATATGAAGGATGGGATTTCGAACTATATATGTCCCATTGAGTTGATTTAAGATTAGCTGGGAATCCCCCTTTACCAACAACCGCTGAATACCACCTTTCTCGGCAATATTCAGTCCCATAATCAAGGCTTTATACTCTGCCATGTTGTTAGTGAATCCTACCCCGAGATAAACAGCTAATTTCATTGCAACCCTATGTCGGGGATCTCCGATGACTACTCCAACACTCCCTTTTTTATTAGGCCCCCGAGATGCTCCATCAAAGTATAACGTGTACGTCCATAATGGGTTTACACAGCCAGCCATAAAGAACTCCCCTATTCGTAATTATGATAGTCAAATTTCAACATATTTAGAGGATGAAATGACGGCTCCATCCCACCTTCTTCATTAAACTCAACAGGGAAGCTTGTCAAAATCTGCAAACAATGATAGCAAAAAACTTTGATCTCCCACACAAAGGTACTAACTTCTTGCTCAATCACTTTGTATCCTTTGCTCCACCAAATAAGCTTCCCCTGATGATATCTTTGCTCAAGATATGGATGCTCCAAATAAGGGATTAACCACCCCATCAACTAGTTTAAGCTCTCTTGCAGGTCTCAAATCAACCCCAACATAAACCTACAATGCATTTAGCACATTAGTATATCTTATGATTGATTGCAAATCTTATGGTCTCAATTTCTAAGGGCAAGACACACTCCTCCCCATAAACTAATTTGAATGGGATGTGGCTAGTGGCTCGATTAAACGTCGTGTTATACGCCCAAACCGCCACATATAATTTTGTATCCTAGTCTCACTTCTTTTCGAAGACTATTTTGGATTGGATACCCACAAGCTGTTTATTGGTACTCTCAACTTGTCCATTTGCTTGTGGATTATAGGGGGCCGTTTTGTTATGTTTAATTTTCCATGCTTCAGTCAGGCTTTGAATTACCTTGTTCAAAAAACGGGTTTTACGGTCCGATACTATTTCCTTTGGCAGACCAAAACAGCAAATGATCTGCTCAAGTAGGAAACTGGCAATCTCTTTTGCATTATCCTATCTCATTGCTCGTGCTTCTGAACACTTTGTAAAGTAATCAGTTGCTACTATAGTGTATCTTTTCTGAGTAGTAAACAATGGGTAATAGGTCCCACAAAATCGATGCCCCTCTTCTCAAACGGAAGGGTAGCCATAATCGGTGTAAGTAGATGCTTTCTATTCTCTCTATTGTCATGTCTTTGACATGTATCACATCTCTTGACATATTCAAATGAATCCTCGAAGATGGACGGTCACCACCAATACCTAGCTCTTAAAGCCTTATATGCCGTTAACCACCCAGCAAAGTGCCCTCCACAAGCGGAGTCATGGCACTCTTCCACTATAAATGGAACCTCATCCGGCATCAGACATCGGCAATAGATATCATCAACACCCTACCGATAGTGTTCCTACGATCAAGGAAATTTTCAATGCCTTGCTGTTTAATTTTCCTCTTCTTCGATTTTGATAAAGTAGATCTAATCTCTAACGTAGAAATATAGTGCATTATAGCAACATACTGACACATGATTTTTTATGCCAAGAAGTACTTAAAAATAACCAAAAATTACGAATATCTAGGGAAAAACAAACTTCGCCGAAGGCAGTGGTGGCAATCAGTACGATTTTAAGCGGCAAGTCCCTAAAGTGCTAGTGCTAATTTTCATGGGAAATCAAATGATGGCGGATGGCCGAGCTGGAGTTTTCCTAGATGCAAAAAGACATCAAGAATCCAATGCAAGTCTCAGATCTCAATTCTGAGGTCGTTTGATCCCCCATTTAATCCCCGCAAGGTTCGGGGTTGTGAAGCAGCTATTGGATCTAGAAGATGAGAGGAGCATGATGGGGCTCAGCTTTGTAGATTTTGATGCCATAGAGCCACCCGTCCAAACGGATCTCGATTCCGATGTCGTTTGCCTCTCCAAAAGTGAAAAAACCACTTGTCGGAAGTGTGAAAGCAAAATGCACGAACTAGATAATTGGGGTTTTTAGCTTAAGCTCTAATTAAGAGCAATCAAGAAGTCACGATTTGAAATGTTGGGGGGGCATTAGTTTTTTGCGCCCCATTCCCCCCCCCCCCCCTTCATCATGCATTTTTTGAACGGTGGAGGCAGGAGGAATCCTCTTGGCCCTAAAATACTTCTATCCTTCGCCCTCCATCACCACAAACGGATCAAGGAATGATGCACTGAGCAAAGAGATGAAAAACTAGTCTTTCTCTCTCCTCCCTCTCTCTCCTTCATCCGGCTGTGATCGGATTGCTTGAAGATGAAGAGGAGGCTAAGGAAAGAGGTTCAGCACTGAAGAATAGTTGCTGGTCGGTCTGTGGGCTGCCCAAAATAATTATTTAAAAAACCCGCAACACACAAGACACGCGGTATGCTCCAATTTTATGAAGAAATTTGCTTGTTTTTGTTGTTTTATGGTCCAAATGTTGTTCATATGCGATGAATTTTTTTTTGAACCTTGTTTGCATCATTTTTGAGGGCTGTAACTATAGAAATACAAAACCCGTAATGATTTAGAGTCGTTATTAATTCTTTAAAACCCGCAAAATGTCATTTTCAATAGAAATTAGTGGTTTTTTTCGATTTTGAGTTGGGGAAAAGGGGTGGAAATGGAATAAAATCAGAGAAAATGTTAAGTTTCAGTCAAAATAATAAGCCAATATAAATAAATAAAAAAATATTTATTTTCTATGAATAATAAAAAGGGAAAAATAGCAAAAAATAGAGAAAATTGGGGTTTTCGCGCTCAGAAAATATGGAAAAATAAGATTTATGTGCGTGAATGTTTGGCGAGGTTAAAGCATGAGTTTAAGCCTCAATTTGGCCTCATCCTTTGTGTTATAGTATGTGTTTATTGTTTTTTACATACAAAAATGATACAAAACAACCATTTACATCTATGCAATGCAACAACACCTAAACGGTTGGGGGGGGGGGGGGGGGGGGGAGGGATGAAGTTTGTGTGATGATCTAATGGCTGAAAAGACCAAAATTTTGATTTTCCTCTTTGTGCATAGCATTTAGGAATCGTTCCATAATTAAATATAGGTGACTAGTAGCACAGAAGTTCCGCTAGTCCCTAAAGTAGCGCAGCACGTAACGCTTAGTTAGAATTCATGAAAGGGCTGTTTTTCGCACCTCACATGGCTGGTTTTTTAATCATAAAATGGTTGTGCACAATTGTTATACACCTTGCATCAAGCATGCCACGTGCTATCTCCTGGAATGCATTGCAATTGATTGATAAAATTTGGCCAATGCTAAGAGGACAGGAAACCTAAGCTGTAGGTTTAGACGGGTGCTTCCGTTGGGGAAAGTTTTGTGAGGCAAATCAAAATCTCCTGGAATGCTGAATTATGAAAGAGTGGAGTTTGTGCGAATGTTATATGTGTTAGCGATGCATCTTAGGGCTATTCCTCGAGATGTAGGAGAGTCGCACTGGAGCCGTGGCAATCAACCGAGAGATGCTTCCCTATGTGTGTATTACGAGACATTATGCCTATATGTTATGGGATCTCCCTCTAAGGAGAAGGAAAGGTGAACGTTGGACTAAATATTGGAAACAAACGCAAAATCTTCATAAGCATTTAGTGCAAAGTGAGTTTTAAATGCTCCTGGCCTGCGAGGCCGTGTGGTGGGGTTGTCTGTCGTATACATGAGGTCCAGCTAGTGCCACAGCCAGTGCCGGCCCATTTTAGGTCCCATCAGTGGTGCGTTTGCCGGGAGCCACCTATAAGTGGTGGTTTCCGAATCTTGGTCTTATAAGGGACCTGTTAGCTTTATTATATAGTTGATAGCCAGTGGTGGATGCTAAAATAGGTGGATTAAAGTTTCAGCCATGAGGATGATGATGAAACCAAGGAATCCCCGTAACCCTAAAGATACCTTGTCCATTCTAAATGGTTTAGTGGGATCTTTGGCTAGAAATGTGGCCGATGACTTTACCCTTTTTCCTAACAGTGACACCATGCTGGAGTTTGGGTCACTATGGGAAAATACCCATGGAGCAATCATGAGAGATAGTCCATGGGAGCTAAGGAAAGATTAAGGAGTAAAAGTGATGTTAGGATGGCACAGTCATTTGTGATCCTCAAAAAGCAATAAGTTTTTGAAGGAAAAGACCATGATGCCATTAGTCAAAGTAATATATGCCTATGAGCAGGAGATACCTCCGATGCTAGGCCCTGATGCAATTGGATTCCAAAGCGTAATTTTGCAGATCCATAAAGCATTGGACGATATCTACATATGTGAAAAACCCTTATTAGAAAGGAAGGTTCTATTAGGACCTACCTCGGAAACAATAGCAAATGAGGATAGAATTACTAAAACACCAACATCAAGCGATGGAGTAGACTCCTTATTGCGTAGCATAGGACTCCCTAGACCACTCTATGAGTTGGCAGAAAGGGATAGCAAGGATGATATTAACCTCCCTACACCAGTAAAGGTGGAAATGGAAGAGGTTGAAGATCCTACGTCACTAGGGTTAGGCCATGATTATGAGGATTTTAATGGCCCAGTGCTAATCCCGAAGGAAATGACTAAATCCCCTCCTCCTTATAGAGATCTCCCAGTGTTTCATGGGCTAGTTAGTGAGGATCCAATGGTGCATTTATGAGAATACGGCCTAACTTGCCTTGCAAGTGGATTCAATGATATTCATCGAATGCTCGTATCCGCAAGTACCCTAAAGGGAGAGGCTAGAAAATGGTATTGGAGCCTCCCAAGGGGGTCTATTAAATCCTTTGAGGGGTTGAGTGATCGATTTTTAGATGAATATGAGAAGAAGGTGCCTATGACCTAAGTTTTAGGGCAGCTGATGCAGATTAGGCAAGAGTCCTATCCTTTTGTTAAAGAATACGCTAGAGCCTTTGATGATATTCTGAGGCTTTGGCCAAGAAGAGCTACTGCATTGCCAAATAATGTGCTATGTGAGGTCTTTCAGTGAGTGGCTTAGAGATTAACATGCAAATCCAAGTGGGACTGCGGAATCCAAAGTCATTAAGGGAAGCAAAAGTGTATGCCATTGATTATGAGGGACATATTTAGAGATGTTGGGAAAACTTTTGGAGTTTTCCTCGCTCAGTACAAGTGTATCCTAGCTTCCACAACCATTTCTACAAGGAGATAGCTCACTTGTTGATACCAAGGCAGCCTATGAGAGAGGAACCTTGGTAGCCAAAATCTTCAAGCAGAAAATGGCAATAGTAGGGATAATATACCCCCTCGGGATAAAAAGATTCCAATCCCAGTAAGTCTCATCAAGGCTTGCAACACTTCCATGAGAGGTAGTTGTGATGGTGGAATTGATAGAACCATTAGGTCTACAAGCTTAGATGAGCATTCTATGAGTGGTTCTAGTTGTGCTCCTAGTAAGGCTCTTGAGAGACCTTTCCAATTTATAGATGAATCATGCTTTGGAGTAGATGCTTTTCATTTTAGTAAAAGCATGGTTCCTATGGCTAAGCAGTTGTTGCAGAGTGGACAAAGGCAAGTAAAGACATCTCGTGTAGAGAAGATGCGGTATGCCAAAGGTCCACTTGTACTAAATAGAAGCCATAAGGCTGTGAGGCCATTTGGTAATGGTGATAAATCCACAGTGAATCCTTTGGACCAATGTGGACAGATGAGGCAGTCCAAGAATATGAAAAGAAATATGAGATGGGTTTGGAGGCCCAAAACCCCTAAAAATTACTGTTGGTGTGTAAGATAAAGGGCCAGTAATTGCATGTGGACATGCTTTGATGGATTCCCAAGAGGATGCGACTAAAGGCCATCATGCAACATCTAACAAATTTATGTGATGGGTCTAGGCTTGAAGCTCTGTCTAGTTTGGATCGTATCATTTACATATGGAGTGGTCCAATTAGAGAAGAGTTGAATGATCATAAATCCATGATTCTCCCTATAGGAGGAGTTATTGGAAAGTTGGGACAAGCGATCAGTTTGAATGACGACCAAGGGGATGAGATATATCAACCTAATGATGTCATTCATTTAGCTCATAGTACCCAAGAAGAGATGGCCATTATTACTGAGATATCAGTAGAAAGGCTTGGGCTAATGAATCTACAAAGAGCGTAGATCAAGCTTTTAGCTGACTTGCATGAGTAGCATGAGGCTAGTCCTCCTATTTTATGCTATCCTTGGTATCTTGATTAGTTTGATAGGATGTGCTATATATGCCAAGGAGATCATATATTGCATGGATTAGAATGAACTATCCATTTTAGGCCAAGAGGGCCAGTTAGTTTGAAGTGAAATGCTTTATTTCTTTAGGCCAAGAGGGCCAGTTGTCTATTTAGTACGGGTGCAGTTAATGGTTTCTTGTTTTAGTCCTGTGCTAGACACGTTCAAAGAAGAGCTTCGAAGGAGCCTTTGTCGCATGGAAGCTTCTCATGGCACTATCCAGGTGATATCTCTCCTTTACGAGTGCCTGTTCTTTCATGTTATATGTATATGTGTACTTGAAGGGGGTTTTCTTTATTGTTGGGGACTTGCACTTGAGGCATGAAGTCCCAAGTTTAGGTTCGGTATGTTTGAGGGAGGTCTGAGTAGTCCTTGCCTCTTGCAAGGCATTGTCAAGCATTGAAATACCTGTTTTAGATGGGAGTTTTAGTGACCCTGTTCTGTTGACCTGCTAGGTGGTCGTTCTAGGAGTTCCTGTTAGTTGTGAGGCAGTTAGAGAAGCCTGCTAAAATAATGATGGAAATAGACCAAACCCTAAATATCTGAAAGAAAGTATATATATACAAAGGTGTATAAAAAGGGGTTGTAACCCCTATAAAAATAGAAAAGGAAAGCAAGAAAAATCCTTGAGCTATTGTTTATCGCCTTGCGAAGGCCTTGTAGGTTCTTGGGGAGAAGTAAGACCCGGGGCCGATACCTTGCCTTCCTTGGGGTGACATGTTGCCATAAAATAAAGAAAATAAAAGAAGGCTGGAGTGAAAATAAAAGTGAGCGTTAGAAAAGAATTAAGTGTCACCTTGCGAGGGCTTGGTAGGTTCTTGGGTTCCGAGACAGGACCTGAGGCCGATGCCCTGTTCTCCTTGGGTCACTACACTCAGCTTTCTCCTTTTTACATGCCCGAGTATGGAAAATAAGATGCTAAAAGAGAAATGTGGTAAAAGAAACTATTTATTGATCAGGCTATAGGAGTTCTCGCCTAGGAGGAGCTCCTAGTTGAGTTCTCCTTAGTTAGGTAGGTAGTCCAAACCACCACTTAGGGCGACCTCTTTGATAGCTCTTTTTAGTTTAGTCGTGTTGCAGCAGTTGGTTAGTGACTAGCTTCGGACTTTCTTTCACATTGTGATGGGCCTACTCCTCGTGGATTTCATGCCTTGGTTTTGTCAGGG
Source organism: Lygodium microphyllum (assembly GCF_053477565.2). Lineage (NCBI taxonomy): Eukaryota > Viridiplantae > Streptophyta > Polypodiopsida > Schizaeales > Lygodiaceae > Lygodium > Lygodium microphyllum. The sequence continues at coordinate 120,072,344 of NC_141139.1, forward strand.
GGTAGGATATGAACTATGATGTGATGTGTTGTGTTGTGTATTTTTTGTCAACTTGATGATCCTTTTTGTTGTTTATGTGCATATCTATTCGTGGGATTCAATGGGCTGAGTCGCCCTATCCCGTGATTGCCAACGACAGATGATTTTTTATGCCGAGAAGTGCTTAAAAATAGCCAAAAAATACGAATATCCGGGGAAAAATAGAATTTGTCGAAGGCGGCAGTGGCAATCAATACGATTTTAAGCAGCAAGTCCCTAAAGCGCTAGTGCTAATTTTCATGGGAAATCAAATGATGGTGGATGGCCAAGCTGGAGTTTTCCTAGATGCAAAACGATGTCAGGAATCCAATGGAAGTCTCAGATCTCAATTCCGAGGTCATTTGATCCCCCATCTAATCCCCGCAAGGTTCGGGGTTGTGAAACAGCTACTAGATCTAGAAGTTAAGAGGAGCATGACGGGGCCCAATTTTGTAGATTTCAATGCCACCGAACCACCCATCCAGACGGATCTCGATTCCAATGTCGTTTGCCCCTCCAAAAGCGAAAAAACCACTTGCCAGAAGTTTGAAAGCAAAATGCATGAACTAGATAATTGGGGTTTTTAGCTTAAGCTCTAATTAAGAGAAATCGAGAAGTCACGATTTGAAATGTTTGGGGGGGGGGGGGGGGGGGGCCATGAGTCTTTTGCGCCCCATTTCCCTCCCTCCCCCTTCATCATGCATTTTCTAATCGGTGGAGGCAGGAGGAATCCTCTTGGCCCTAAAATGCTTCTATCCTTCGCCCTCCATCTCCACAAACGGATCAAGGAATGATGCACTGAGCAAAGAGATGAAAAAGTAGTATTTCTCTCTTCTCCCTCTCTCTCCTTCATAGAGGCAATTCATGTGCAAGGAATCAAGAAGAGGAGGGGCTGAAGGATGCTTGTCCGGCTGTGATCGGATTGCTTGAAGATGAAGAGAAGGCTGAGGAAAGAGGTTGAGCACTGAAGAATAGTTGCTAGTTGGTCTGTGGGCTGCCCAAAATAATTATTAAAAAACCCACAACACGCAAGACACGCGGTATGCTCCAATTTTATGAAGATATTTTCTTGTTTTTGTTGTTTTATGGTCCAAATGTTGTTCATATGCGATGAATTTTTGTTTAAATCTTTTTGGCATCATGTTTGAGGGTTGTAACTATAGAAATACAGAACCCATAATGATTTAGAGTCATTATTAATTCTTTAAAACCCGCAAAATGTCATTTTTAATAGAAATTAGTGATTTTTTTCGATTTTGAGTTGGGAAAAAGGGGTGGAAATGGAATAAAATCAGAGAAAATGTTAATTTTCAGTCAAAATAATAAGCCAATACAAATAAATAAAAAAATATCTATTTTTCATGAATAATAAATAGGAAAAAATAGCAAAAAATAGAGAAAATTGGGATTTTCGTGCTAAAAAAATATGGAAAAATAAGATTTATGTGCGTGAATGTTTGGCAAGATTAAAGCATGAGATTAAGCCTCAGTTTGGCCTCGTCCTTTGTGTTATAGTATGTGTTTATTGTTTTTTACATACAAAAATGATACAAAACAACCATTTACACCTATGCAACACAGCAACACCTAAACGGTGGGAGGGATGAAGTTTGTACGACGATGTAATTGTTGAAAAGATACAAATTTTGATTTTCCTCTTTGTGCATATCATTTAGGAATCGTTCCATAATTAAATATAGGTGACTAGTAGCACGGAAGTTCAAGTGCTAGTCCCTAAAGCAGCGCAACATGTAACACTTAGTTAGAATTCATGAAAGTGCTATTTTTCGCACCTCACATGGCTGGTTTTTTAATCATAAAATGATTGTGCAAAATTTTCATACACCTTGCATCAAGTATGTCACGTGGTATCTCCTAGATTGCATTGCAATTGATTGATAAACTTTAACCAACGCTGAGAGGACAGGAAACCTAAGCTGTAGGTTTAGACGAGTGCTTCCGTTGGGAAAAGTTTTGTGAGGCAAATCAAAATCTCTTGGAACGCTGAATTACGAAAGAGTGGAGTTTGTGTGAATGTTATATGTGTTAGTGACACATCTTGGGGCTAATCCCCAAGGTGTAGGAGAGTCACAGTGGAGCCGTGGCAATCAGCCAAGAGGTGCTTCCCTATGTGTGTATTACAAGGCATTATGCCTATATGTTATGGGATCTTCCTCTAAGGAGAAGGGAAGGTGAACGTTGAACTATATATTGGAAACAAACGCAAAATTGTCATAAGCATTTAGTGCAAAGTGAGTTTTAGACGCTCTTGGCCCGTGAGGCCATGTGGTGGGATGTTTGTGTATGCATGAGGTCCGGCTAGTGCCATAGCCAGTGCTGGCCCATTTTAGGTCCCATCACGTACTAGGAGGGAATAGACATCGTATCAATTTTGAACAAAGTTTCTAGATCACTTTCTTCTGCCGAGACCTCTTTTGGTTCTCCGAAATCCACAAGACACTCTACAATGCCCTGAAGCTTTGGCGGCTTGCTGTTAATCTCATAATCAAATTCTTGCAAAGTGATTAACCACTTTGCTAAACGATCAGGCAGTTGTAACCTATTCAACAATAATCAAAGCCCTTCTGCCTTTGTATAAAAAACCAGCTTCTCATAAAGAACGTAGTGCCTAAACTTTTTGGTTGCAAATACCATTGCGAGGCACAACTTCTCCATGTAGGTATACTTAAATTTCGATATGCCCAACTTCCGACTAGCAATGGCTATCGGATGGTACCCCTTCTCCTCCCAAATTTAGGATAAGTAGCAGACAGCTGATACTATACATGGTTGCTACTGAAAATATATAGAACATTTGGTCCCTTTTAGGTGCTTATAAAATAGGTGCTTTGGCAAGCTTCTGCTTCACATCGTCAAAAGATACTTTGCAAGCATCACTCCATGCGAATTGACAATTAAAGGACAGTATGTTCATCAATGGCAACGTTCTTTTTGCTAGGGCATTGATAAACCTCCGATAATACCCTACCGATGACAAAAATCTATGCACTTCCTTTGGAGTACATGGTGGACTCATGGCAACTATGACCTTAATCTTTTCATGGTTAGTCACAATCCCTACCGAACTGACCACATGCCCTAACAATAGCCCATAAGGCACTCTAAAGACGCACTTTCATGGGTTGAGACCTATGCAAAATTGTCTGCAACACTCGAAACACTTTCGCAAAATAATCAACTGGCTTTCTCTTACGGTGGCTGCACCCAGGTCATCAATGAATACTTTCAACTCCTCTGGGGAAATGTCACCAAAGGTCTTGTTGTGGCTGTTCTTTGCCACAAACCAGGTTCATTACATAACCCAAATGCTATCAAATGGTATGCAAAGGTACCGAAGATAGTGATAAATGTCATTTTCAACTTGTCTTACTCAGCAATCGCCAGTTGGTTATACCCTGCAAAGTAATCCATGAACGAATATATTTCCCTACCCGCCAATTGATCCAAAATTTGGTCAATAAATGGCAGCGGGTAGTAATCTTTAACAGTATGTTTATTTAGCTCTCTAAATTCTACACAAAGATAGATTTGATTATTATTATTCTTTCTAATCACAATTGGCGAACACCATTCAGTATGCTGAATGGGGAAGATCAAACCCACTTTCTGCAACTTTTGAAGCTCCTCAAATAGCCAATCCCTTAATTCAAAATGCATACGCCCTACTTTCTAACGTACAGGGCGAGTATCTTCCTTTACAGGAATTGTATGCATAGCCAGACTAGGAGGAATACCCCTAAGTTAGCAAAGATATCGCAGAACTCTTGAATCAGGGACACATAGTCCTCTCTCTCTCTTCGAATTGAGCATGGAGCCTAATTTAATTGGCCGCAAATCATTAGGCATGCCAAGGTCCAACTCAATAACATATGCATCTCTTATTTTCTCTTGAGGCTCTATCGACTCATTCAAGGTTATTTGATAAATGTCTTTTGTAGTGGACCCTTCCTTAGATCCATCGCTCGATGATGTCTCACTACCAGATGGATCATCTACTATTTCTAGTTCAGTAGAGGATATAGGAGCTCTCTCACTCTGAGGAGACTCTGGATAAGCATCCACTATTACACGATGGGCATCTTGACCAGAATCACTCGACAATCGTGTATATCGATTTGATAGTCTATCCGTAGAATCCATGGCCTACCTAGCAAAAATCGATAACTAGGATGTCCTGCAAATCTTATCACCCTAAAGTCTAGATAGCATTCCACGCTCACAACTGTAACATGGACTTTAGTGATGCAACCTTTCGGTTGTCTTAGACTATCATCAGCCATCCTAAGAAGTGTGGAGCCATCTTTTTGGATCTCTAGACCTAACCTCTCTATCAAATCTGAACTCATGATATTGATAGAGGATCCAATGTCCACAAGAGCATGCTCCACTAGTATTCCATCCACATATGCTGGAACCCAAGGGCAATGATGTTCAGAATGATCGAACAAATCTTCTCCCACTCTAGTTATGCCTAAAGGTTCTACAATATACCCTATATATATGATTTTCTTGAATTCCTTGCGTACTCCTAGAGAAAGTTTAATCAAGTGTATGAGATTTACATCTGGTTTAACTCCGCAAAGAGAACTTGCTAGGTCGAAGTCGTGGTAGTTACCTAAAGTTCTCTTCTCGCACCAAACCATTCTCTCCTTTGATCTTTCAATCAGCTTTGGTGCCTCTTTTTTAGCCTTTACCTTCTTTCTTGGCAATCCTTTATCCTTCTCGGAATCAACTTTACTACCAACAGGTATTAAAGGTTCACCTTCCATATCAGGATTCAAGACTCCCTTTTCCCTGGCATATTGCTTAGGGATTTCCTTGACAAGTTTTACAATTCCTTTATCACCCTCTTTGATCTTTTGACCTCTTGTTACGGCTCATAGATTAGAAGTTTCTGCATCATTGACACATACGGCCTCAATAAGACTGACTTCACTGCCGTGAGGCAACTCCTCTACAGTAGCCTTTCCTTGTTGATGCAAGGAATTCAAGAAAATCCTGCATATAGGGTATATTGTAGAACCTTTGGGCATAGCTAGAGTGGGAGAAGATTGATGGATTATGTTGAAAAGCATTGCCCTAGGGTTCTAGCATATGTGGATGGAATATTAGTGGAGCACTCTATCATCTACACTAGATCCTTCGTCAATATCATGACTTCAGATTTGATGGAGAGGTTAGGTCTAGAGATCCAAAAAGATGACTCCACACTTCTTAGGATTTCTAATGTTGATAGTCTAAGACAACCAAAAGGTTAAATCACTAAATTCCACGTTACACTTGCGAGCGTGGAATGGTATCTGGTCTTTAGGGTGATAAGGTTTGCAGGACGTCCTAGCTATCGAGTTTTGCTAGGCAGGCCATGGATCTTATGGACAGACTATCAAGTCGATATACCCACTGGTCGAGTGATTCTAGGTCGAGGTGCCCATCGTGTAATAGTGGATTCTTATCAAGAGTCTCCTCAGAGTGAGAGAGCTCCTATATCCTCTACTGAACTAGAAACAATAAAATGATCCATCTAGTAGTGAGACATCATCAAGTGATGGATCTAAGGAAGGGTCCAATATAGAAGACATTTATCAAATAACATTGAATGAGCCGATAGATCCTCATGATCGAATAAGAGATGCGGGCATTAAAGAGTTGGACCTTGGCACGCCTAATGATTTGTAGACAATCAAATTAGGTTTCCTGCTCAGTTCGGAAGAGAGAGAGGACTGTGTCCCTAATTCAGGAGTTCTGCGACATCTTTGCTTGGAGCTATGACAAAATTAGGGGTATTCCTCCCAATCTGGCTGTGCATACCATTCCTATAAAAGAAGATACCTACCCTGTATGTTAGAAAGTAAGGTGTATGCCTTTTGAACTAAGGGACGGGTTGTTTGAAGAGCTTCAGAAGTTGCAGAAGGCGGGTTTGATCTTCCCAGTTCAGCATACTGAAAGGTGTTCTCCACTTGTGATTAGAAAGAAGAAGAATAATCAAATCTGTCTTTGTGTAGACTTTAGAGAGCTAAATAAACAGACTGTTGAAGATTACTACCCGTTTCTGTTTATTGACCAAATTTTAGATCAATTGGCAAGTAGGGAAATATATTCATTCATGGATTGCTTTGCAGGGTATAACCAAATGGTGATTGCTAAGCAAGACAAGTTGAAAACAACATTTATCACTCTTCGGTACCTTTGCGTACCATGTGATGGCATTTGGTCTGTGCAATGCACTGGGTTCGTGGTAAAGAACAGTAGACAAGTCCTTTGGTGACATCTCCCCGGAGCAGTTGAAAGTATTCATTGATGACCTGGGGGCAGCCACCCACAGTAAGAGAAAGCCAGTTGATTATTTTGCAGAAGTGTTTCGAGCATTGCAGACAATTTTGCATAGCTCTCAAGCTGCAGAAGTGCGTCTTTGGAGTGCCTTATGGGCTATTGTTAGACCATGTGGTCAATTTGGTAGGGATTGTGACTAACCCTGAAAAGATCAAGGTCATAGTCGCCATGATTCCATCACATACTCCAAAGGAAGTGCATAGCTTTCTGTCATCGGTAGGGTATTATCGGAGTTTTATCAATGCCCTGGCAGAAAGAACGTTGGCATTGACAAACTTATTGTCCTTAACTGTCAGTTTGCATGGAGTGATGCTTGCAAAGTATCTTTTGATGATGTGAAGCAGGAGCTTGCCAAAGCACCTAAAAGGGGCAAAATATTATATATATTTTCAGCAACAACCATGTATAGTAGCAGCTGCTGCTTATCCAAAATTTGGGAGGAAAAGTGGTACCATGCGATAGCCTTTGCTAATCAGAAGTTGGACATATAAAAAATTAACTATATCTACATGGAGAAGTTGTGCCTTGCGATGGTATTTGAGACCAAAAAAATCAGTCATTACATTCTTTATGAGAAGGTGTTTTTTTATACGAAGGCGGAAGGGCTTCGATTGTTGTTGAATAACTAACAGCTGCTTGATCGTTTAGCAAAGGTTAATTTAAATGAATCTTCCGTGTTGCACTAAGTTACTCATGGAAGTATGCATACATTCTAAAAATGTTTCTAGGTAATCCAAATAGGTAGAGCCAGAAATCCAGCGTTGAAACTATAAGCTTAGTTCAATGGGACAAAATGAAAACATTCTCCTTGTTTACCTTAAATACGTAACCTAATAAAATGCTCTCCAAACTAGGCCAGATAGTTTCCTTTCACTCGGTTCACTGACCTAAACTCTCATCACCATGAGTTTAGACATTCGAACCACAATTAAAGATCATGATGCCATAGACAAAAACTTGACTTGTTACACAGGTGAATTGGGTTCCAACTTCCAAGATTGAGACTTGGACTCATAAACACAATCTTGTGTATAAGATTGACAATGACCAAGACACTAATTGAAATGGGATAGCATCATGATATTACATTCATCATATATGAAAGTGATAAGAAAGTACAATGCTTTATAGGAAAGTCTAGGCAGCACATCCTCCTACGGTGCTTATGGGATTCTTGTCCTGAGCCCTCACTGCTCCTTCCAAAGAGACTAAAGTAGGTGTGATTGCAAATATCTCAACATGGTTGTGTGCCTACATCAGTTGCTAAAGGCTCTTCTAGGAGACCTAATTCCAACTTCTCATAGCTTCTAGCAAGCATAGTGAAGGTGGTATTCAAACGTCTAAAACAAGTGACTAAGTCATCCCCCATGTTCTTAGCTAAATCTAAGGTTAAATTTATAATAGATCAACACTGATAAGAGGGTCTAAGGCTTGTAAAAGGCTGGGATTCGATTGGGGCTAGATAACTCAGTAACAATCGATGCCTTGTGTGTGGATTTATTAGTAGAGTTCCCATCAACTACTTGTGTGAGGGGCTTGTCTTGGGGCTTCAAGGTTGCACTGCTTCCTACTTGTGGGGATAGCAAGGACACTGGGAGTGTCAAGTTACATTAGTTTAGGGGAAACTGGATGTAGTTTTTGTTGATAGATCCATTAAGGCTCTATGGGTTTGGTGGCTTTTAGTTCAAGCAACTTCTCAGTTCTAGGTAGCTTAGAAGATTTTGGAGATAGGCTAGGAGTTGGCAACTGAGGGGCACACTACATGCCACTCATAATATTAGGCAACCAAATCTAGTTTTTGTGTTTATAATAGCCTTGAACACACAATAAGGATTTAGGCACCCATTGTGGCTTTGCCGTTCATTTAGTTCTATATTGTCAACTTTGACTCCTAGGCTTAGGGCATGATGTTCAGGAATTATGGGTCGATGCAAGTTGGCCTTTAGGTGGCCGCCATGATTATCCATTTGAGATGTGTTGGGTTTGGGCCATGTATTTTTTGGGTTGTAGTCAGTTTGTCTTGGTGGGGCGGGATAAGTCAAGACCTTCCTCCTAGGTTCCCGTACTGATGGCTCTGCAGGCTTAGATAGATCTATGCTGCCTTTGCTAAAAGCTATCACTATGGGAATACTACAAAGAGCAAGGTGAATGTGTTATGAGTTGTAGTAAACATTGCAATGGGCTTGCTTCTTAAATGTGTGACCAAGCAGCGACTCCGTGCCAATTCCCTTAGTGTTAGGTAACACACATAAAAGATCATAAGGAGGCTTTAGTCGCGATAGAGACCACTACTTTGCACTTTCCTAGCAGTGGGTAGGAGTGTCCTCCAAGTGTGTTGAGTTTAGCATTAGTAGGCTGCAATTGGGGCTGATCGATGAGGGTCCAATGATCGTGCATAATGACATTATAGTCAGCTCCCTCATCAATGAGTGTGTCAAAGATGTGTGCCTTTCGGGCAGTCACTGATATGTAGAGGTAGGCAGGTACCACTGCTTCCATACCTCATCCTCTATCTAAGTGATGGTGGCTACTCTTATTTTTTCAATCACTTGGCCATCCATATTGTACTCTATTGTACTCTATCTAAGTGATGGTGGCTACTCTTATTTTTTCAATCACTTAGCCATCCATATCATACTGTATTGTATTAGCCTCTTCCTCACTTTCCTCATTTGTAGAATAGCTCTCTTCATACTCATCATTTGGATCCTCATTTTGACTACTCATCGTCTTCTAGGCTACTAGGCTCAACTCTCTTTTCGTTTGTGATCAATGCCCAATTGTACATCAGGTTCAAGTTGTGCACTTGGGTCCACTACCACTTCGGCTCATGCATGAGAACCTTGAGGGGTTTGAGATTGGTAGCTCTATTACTTGCCAACCCTTTTGTCAAGTACTCAAGAATCCCTTGGAGCTCAAGTCTATTAGAAGGAATATGGAAAGGGGGAGGAGTTTATCATTTGCTAGGACTTTTGGTGGCCATCATGCAAACTAGCACTACGAGACTAGTGGTGGCTTTACGAGACTCACCTGTTGTGGTGGCTTTACGAGACTCACCTGTTGTCCTTGTTGCAGCCTGCTTATAATCCTTTTCTTCTTATAAAAATGACAGGTGGATGGTATCTAGCACATGTATCCAATCTCGCTCATCTTCAAGACAAGGAATATAATTTGTTAATGGCGCATACGAATTCTTACCCTGTAAGCGTCCCTTCAAGATAGAGGAGATGGCATCCAAGTCCTCCGCGTGGTCTTCTAGGTGTCCATCTCCACTCTTACTTCCTCTGACCTATTACCTAGGAATATAAGGCCATTACTCCAGTCTTTGATTACTCGTGCATTCCACATCTAGGGTCAGCCTAGCAAAATGTCATAGTCTACTCCATTCATAACTATAAAGTTCATTGAGAATTGGACACCCGCTATTTTCAAGGGCCAGTCCTTCAGCACTTTGAATGTCCTAACTTTCATGCCATTAGCCAGCGTGATGTTAAACCTTGTGGTCTCTATTGATAGGTTACCCCATGCCTCAGGGAAGTTACTATATATATATCTTCTACATCACGTGCATTCAAGGCCTATTTCTAAATATCCTTGTCTGTGAATTTTTCTTAAATAAAACATAACCCTTTCCTATTTAATTTGTAAATAAGCCCTTTATATTACACCCTTATGTATGTAAAAAATATATAAAAATGGTATTTTAAAAATACATTATTTTAAACTCACGTGATGCACACATATATTCATGAGTAACTTACCCGAGCCACATGCCTATAGGACTACATGGCTAAGCACATTAACTCCCACTCCTGTGTCTATGATCCCCTTTCTTGTGACGTGGATCCCCAAGAGGAACATCAAGGAAAAGGGGATTCTACTACAATAAAATCTATATTGTAACATCAACAAGCTTTTATTTCATCCTTTTGATGACCAAAATAAGGAAAACAACAAATCCTCATGTAGCATCATATAGATATCCCCCACGGATTTGATAGAATCAATCATAATCTTCAACATCTTTATAAAGTCCATCAATATAACAAGAAACATAGAAGAATACACCATTTTTTGATGGAAATCAATTACATAGTATTCATCTTCAATGTCTTCATAGCTTTCTCTCTCAATCTCTCATAGTAGATACATTGTTTTGATAGAATTGGCTATCTCTGGCTCTCTCTCTCTCTCTCTCTCTCTCTCTTTCTCTATCAAGAGTACATCATCTCCTCCCTAAAATACTCCATAATGACTCTCAATAATCCTTCTTAGGTGGTGGATGCACCTCCCAAGAGGTATGTCTGTGTTGAAGAGGCACTAGAGCCACTACAGTGTCTCTTCATAGCTCACTTCTGTCTCTCTGTCACTCCAGTCTCTCTTTAGTCTTTAGCAGCTACTTCTTCCATTTGTTTCTCTTTTGAACTTAGATTCATCCTTTCCAAAAGTTAGAAAACTTTTTCAAAGTCACACATATATTCTACATAACACTTAATAGAATATCTACAAAACAAAACAGAACATGAACATAGCAGAGACAGAATAGAGACAGAGGCTCTAGAGAAGATTTACAGATGGTTATAGAAGGTCATCAGAAAACATCAAATCCTCATAACTCATACTAAACAATTCCAAACTATCAAAAACTATTCAATAAGCTTTTAAAAGATTTCAACCTTCATCAATTATCAATCCATGCTTCATACAGAAGAAAATCATAACAAAACAGAAGCTAAAGAGAAGGTATCAGAACCTCAACGGAACTTATCACAACATCTAAGAGCCTCATATTTCTACTAAGAATCATTATGAACTTCCAAAACATAATCAATATCATCCAAAAAACTGTCAAACACTTCCATTAACAACCATACATTACTCTAAATCCATCAAAAATCAACCATTCAGACCTCAAGAACAACAAAAATCAATCAAAACTTCAGTCTTTTCCACTCTCAACATATCCCCACACTTAGAAAGGAAGCGTCCTCGTGACCTAAGGAAAAGAAGAATATAAGTTCAGTAAAGAGATCAATTTGATCTTCTTTAGTATCTTCAGCAACAATCACTCTACCACGACCCCAACTTATCACCCATATCTCTAGAAAAATACTACAACGAAAGGAAAACACCCTTTTGGATATTATCTCCATTTTTAAAAAATTGTTAACAATCACAAAATCATAAAGGATATAAGAGTTTTCTTTGAATCATCATCATCTTCTGCTAGCTTGTAGTCCAACATCTTCTTCATCAATTCATCTTCAACTTCAGCTCCATCCAACAAAGATAAACAATATATACATACCACATATACAACTCACACAAACACAACACCATGTAAGTTGAATGGCACATGCCCCCAAAAAATGGAGAGCACAGAAAAAGATTTTCATTAAAGAAAAAGAAGTGATACATCCCAAAAGAACTCCACTGCTAAGCAGGATGCAAACACTTCTTCTTAAAGTGCATGCTAGACTTGAGACGCTCCAGAGTTTTACTCTCATCTACAAAATGCAAAGGCACATTTTTGAAGGAACTGTATACAAAACACATCATTTCCAACAAAATAAGAAACCTAGTAGGGAAATCTTGTGCAAAGTAATACAGAATATCCATCTGAGTAGCAGTCACATCCACATTGGGATTGATGATCAAATAGGGAATACACTTGCGAGTGTTTAGATTAGACTGCTGATGCATAAAAGTAAGGTACCAACAAAAATGAGCTGCAAGACATACAGAGGTATCCTCAAAATGAGCATGCACCCGAGCAAAATGAAGGTAAGAGTTCGAACATGCTACGGAGGTATCCTAGGACCCTGGAATGAAAGGCCAATTAAACACCAGTCTTGTCACAGAATTATGCAGTGTCCATTGTCATTGATGAAGTATGTCACTATCATACCCTAGTGTATTTAGCACTGTCTGAGGAGGAAGGTTAATGTAATCGGAAGGAGAGGGGAATGAAATAAGAGGATAGCATTGTAAAGGAGGATAGGATAGATCATAAAAAGAAGGGAAATGAAGAGATACGGAAGATGGAAGAGATGGAAAATTCAGCAAAAACTTATGAAGGGAATCTGCTGAGAAAATAGAAGGAACATGAGGAACTACATGAGGAGGTTCAGAAGGGGTAGGTGATGATGTTGGATTGGCAATGAAAGGATAAAAAGTAAAAACAAGAATGTGAGGGGAACTAGGAGTAAAAGATAACAGAGGAATAGTGTTAGGGTTGGAAGTGAGGAGGGAAATATACAACGAAAAACGATAGGACATAAGAGAATAAGACAAAAAATCAGTGGAATCTAATGGATAAAAAGAACAACGATAAGTAAGATCTTGGAAAAAAGAATTAGTGAATAATGGATGATCATCAATATGACGCAACAGTTGAGTTTGCAAAGGCTAGATATCAGATTTGTGGAATACACCCTTGAGACGATGAGGCTCCAAAGCAACATCCTCCAAAGGTAGATGCCAAGCATGTCCCCTACACCAAGATGTTTGCTCATGATAATGCTTCAAATTATCTGCTAGCAGGAGCTCAACTGAGTGCACATACATCACTGCTTGAAGATGACATGTCCCACATACACATTCAAATCCTCCTCATCATCAAGAATTTGCAAATGCCCCGTAAGATACATGAAAGATAGTAATTGTACTTCATGTGAGATCAGATCATCAACAAATCTGTCAAACACAGACTTCAGCAAATTTGCAGACCACTAATTCTGCCACCCATCCTTTGGAGGTTGTAAATCCACATTACTCAAAGAGATATACAAGGAAAAACACTACTGATTATACTTGATCCAGAAAGACGATGGAGGTGACACTAGCTCAGCATAACTAGTAAAATCATCCTACACACAGTTAATTCATTGTTGAAGGCATTCGACCTTAGTAGAAAAACCATTACACAACTTTCCCTTCTACTGTAACTGGTCAAGCTCCTCATTGGAAGATACTACAGAAGAAACCACAGGAGGTGGAGGAATAGAAATAGTAATAATCTTCTAATTAAGCTCTGCAATCATCTTCTTCTGTGATCAACAGTTTCTTGAGAAGACTCTAGTTGACCCTCACAAGTACCCAGCCTACTAGCTAAGTCGATCATCTCCTCAAGGGCATAATTCTTCTCTTTAGTCAAAGACACATTATTTTTCTTTCAGGGTAACTATTTGAGCTTCTATCTTCTAAATAACACAATATTGGTGAGTTCAGGAATCTCCCAATTCCCATTTTTTGAATACTAAAATGGTGGCACCTAGATAACATACCCATAACTTTCTCAAAACCATATGATGTGACCTATCATTGGAAAGCGCTTGAAAAATGGAATCTATTGAGCCATAGAGCACTCAGTTTGGAGTTATAGTGTTCAAATTATGACAAATCCAAAGATTTGACCACGTGTCCCAAACTTATGGGAAATTCCCATATTTCCCAATATGGTGTTGAATGGTGGCCTTTTGGGAATCCATCAGGAAAGTAGCTTCAGTCATTTGTTTATGAATATCCATGAGGGCGACTTTCTCAGATGCTAAATCCTCCAAAGCCTTTCTCAATTGACTAGTCAGGGAATCCACTTTGTCCTACAAGGAAGTACACACCCCTGTGTAAATGAACTAAAGACAAGTCATCAGTGAAGTCTCCAATGTAGCCTAGATACCAAAAACTAGCTGAGGAAGCGCTAACATTGTTTGTAAGGAAGCATGGATCTGTTTATCCAACTGCCCATCCCTTTGTGATGCAAATGGATTAGGACATGACAAGAATGAAGGGAGAGAACTGGTAGAAACAGGAGGAATGGAGTCCTGTGCAAGAGAATCAGAAATAGAAATAGAAACATGACTAAGAGGCCCTTTAGTACGTAATTTTTTCCGCGAGAGAATCTGGCAGGGGGCTCATCCTCCGAATCAGAATTGGACTATAATGGAGGAGGAGTTGGAACAGAAGGTGGAGGCTGCTTCGGAAGAGAAGCATGATCAAGAACTGGCACACCACGAGGAGGAGGTGCAAGGGAGATAATCTTTTGAAGAAAAACACCGTAGGAGACATTACTACCCTGACCTTTCCGAACTCTCTAAAAATGATGATCCATCTTCGCAAGCATGAATGTTGGGCAAATGAACTTGGATCCCTCTAGGATCCTAACAAAAGCAGTAAATAGCTCCTTGGAGAGACATTTGGAAGAAGGCTTCCCTGACATGAACCTGTCTTGTAGAAACTGGCAAAGTTGTTTCCATACCAGGGAGGAGATGTGAGCTACAGAAACCCTAGAACTGGTGATAACTTTATTGGATACCAAAGGGGTAGAGGTTTCTTTCTACAAGAGAGAAAGGATCTCCTTAGCTGTCAATAATTGATTTCCACTAGGGATGAAAGATGCTGAAAGGGGCAAACATAACACATAATTGATATTGGCTGTGGATAAGCAAAAGTGTCGGTTATAAACCAAGCCAGACTGGTTCTTGTAGGATGCCAGGAAGGAGTAGCAAATCGTGTTGTCCACTGGCGGAAACTTCAAAGCCACAAAAGGACGAAGACCATCATGACGAATCTAGGAGAAGAGCATAGTCATGCACCGGCAACAGCACATGCTGGATGATAATAGGAGGAATAGAGGTAGATGCCATTCAAACTACAAAAAAAAAACCCACACACACAACCAAGGAAAAAGGCGAAAAATTTCCTGCAAAACCAGACAAATCATCATTGAGAAGAATATCAAAACAAAGGACTGACGACCACACCTGAATGGACCAGACATCCCCAAACAATCCACATCCTACGGAAAAATTTTGGCATGACCTACGCACTCGTGTGACCGAAAGCTTCATGCTATGCAATAAGGAGGCACCCTGATCTAGCATAATCAAGCAATCAATTAAAAAAAACTCAAACACACCATACCCCAGGAAATAACCAGACTCAAATAGAATCTAAGACTTGAATCAACAGAATAAAGAGAGATAAACAAAACCGACATCTTGGACTTAACAAATCCCAATCCTCGTAAAAGCATTGTGTAAACCTATGGTGCAGTGAACGTGGATGGGTGAACACTATCGAATTCATTTTAACCATGTACAAATAAGATTGTAGTTCGTTATTAATTAACCATTAATGCATAGTGAGTCGATTCCGCAATCCCAAACCCTACTTAGATTGACTTGATTGACTAGGGGTCTCTAAAAATGCAATTCACTGTTATAACTTACGTGATATGTGGCGTAAAATGCATGCATGCGTGACGGTGGGGGTTCATTTTAATTACAAATAAATTATGTCTGTAGCACGTGTGCACGTGCACTGTGGATTTATTTTAGAAAATTATGTGGGTTATTGTGCCATATGCTCGTGCAACGGCAGGGTTCCTTTTACAATTAAATGTCAGGTTCCTTTTAAATTAAAAATTAATGAAGTGCATTCTGTTTATTTGGTGGGTGCAATGGTCGGTTGATTTTATTACAATTACATGTGTGTTACGATGCAATGTGAGAGATGGAAAAAGAGAAAAATCTGGCAATGGGTGGGGCCATCTGCAAAGTCTAATACCACGTCCTAAAAAAAAAGGAAAGGTGCAATCCACAAATATTCCACTCAACGGACAAAAGATCGACTAAAACTAGTCGTCATATCGTACAGAAAAATGAAAAAAACAACTAACACATTAACCAAAACAAATAATGAAACAAATGATATGTATGACCAAAACAAAAAGATGGGTCTGTTGGGATGTTGAATTGATTGGGATTTATGGTTATGATTTTTTTTAAATAATATGTTTTGGTGTTTTATTTTTTAAAGAATGTGAACATGAAATTTCAGCAAACCAATCATGAGCATCAAGTGTCAAAAAGGTAATCACATTTAATTCACATTTTCCAGCTCATTGTTGAGATTTAAAATGAATTTTACATGAATTTCGGCATCAAAATCAGGGTTTTGTCTTCAAATAATATTTGGCCACCTAGGGAAGCATTTTCAATTGATCAAATATTCTCCAAATGTACAAGGGAGTTTATGGATTTTTTTTTTTGAAATTATGTCAATATTTTTATCAAATTTCAATGAATTTTGGCCATTTTTTATGTTTTTGAATTTTTTTTTGAGTTTTCTGTAAATTTTTTTCTGAGATTTCTAGTTTGAAAAATATTTCAAGTGTTTGTAGAAATATGAGAGATTTTTAAAGAACTTTATTGTAATTTTTTGGATTTTAATTGAATTTTAATGAATATTTAAATTTTGTATGTGTTTTTAAAGATTTCGGGATTTGAAGTACTCGTGGCTGCATATGAACGACTGCTAATGACTATGACTACGTACGAATGGCTGCAAGACCCTACCGCACGATCAAGGCAGACATGCGTCCTTGCGCTTGAACGCATGAGAACATCCACTGACACCAAAAGGTCGACCGCAACGCACGAAGGGGGGGCAAACACGTTAAAAGGGTAAAGGATGGAGGTAGGGGGTGGGACAGGGGGCTTAGGTGGGAGGTACGGTAAATTAAGAGAAGGGGAGGGGTAAATGTAGGGAGGGGGTCAAATTGAGGGGAAGGGGGTTAAATTTGGAGTGGAGGGTCAAATTAGGGAAGGAGGGGTTAAATGTAGGGAGGGGGTCAAATTGAGGGGAAGGGGGTTAAATTTGGAGTGGAGGGTCTAATTAGGGAAGGAGGGGTTAAATGTGGGGGAAAGGGGGTGAAATTTAGGGGGAAGGGTTTAAATTGGGGGGGGGGGGGGGGTCAGAAATGGGGGGCAGGGGTCAGAATAGGGGGGGTTTTCAAAAAAGGGGGGGTTTAATTTTTTTTGGGGGGGGGGGGGGGGGGGTTTCAAAAAGAGGGGGGTTTTGAAAATGAGCGGGGGAAATGGGGGGGGAAGGAGGAGGATGAAGGGGGTGGTGGAGGAGGAGGAGTAGGAGGTGGGAGAGGAGGAAGGGATGGGAGGGAGAGGAGGGCGCGGGCAGAGCAGCAGCGACAGGGCGGAGCGGCGTGCGGCAGTAGAGTGGCGGCGTGCGGCAGTAGGGGTTAGAATAGGGGGGGTTTAATTTTTTTCGGGGGGGGGGGGGGGGTTTCAAAAAAAGAGGGGGTTTGAAAATGGGCGGGGGAAATGGGGGGGGGGAGGGGGGGAAGGAGGAGGATGAAGGGGGTGGTGGAGGAGGAGGAGGAGCAGGAGGTGGGAGAGGAGGAAGGGGTGGGAGAGAGAGGAGGGCGCGGGCAAAGCAGTAACGACAGGGCGGCGAACGCAGGCGGAGCGGTGTGCGGCAGCAGGGTGGTGGCGTCTAGCAGCAGCAAGGAGGGGAAGGGGGGGAAGAAGAGGAAGAGAGGGAAGAGGAGGGGAGGGAGGCGGGAGAAGAAGAGGGAGGGGGAAGGAGGAGAGCAGGGGAGGAGGAGAAGGGAAGAAGAGGGAGGGAGGAGGAGGAGAGGAAAGAATGGAGGAGAGGGAGAGGGAGGAAGGAGGAGGAGAAGAAGAAAGAAGGAGAAGGGAGGAGGGAGGAAGAATGGAGGAGGGGGAGAGGGAGGAAGAAAGAAGGAGAAGGGAGGAGGGAGGAAGAATGGTAGGAGGAGAAGAACGGGGAGAGAGAAAGGCACGAAGAGAGAGAAAGAAGAAGAGAAGGAAGAAGGGAGGGAAGGCAAACCGTAGGGGGGGAGTTTTTTTTCTTTTGTTTTTTTCTTTATTTTTTATTTTTTTATCTTTTCTTTTTTTTGGTTAATATTTTTTATTTATTTATGTTGTTTAAATGTTTGTCTTTTTGAATGTGTGCTTTTCTTTGTGTTGTTTTTTTTTTTGTTTCGGGTGGGGGGTTGTGTTATAGTGGTGTTTGTTTTTTTTAAAAGTAAATGTTTTTTGTTGTTTTATTTTTTTTAAAATAAAAAATTTGTTTAAAAAAAGAAAGAATGGAGAGCCGATCTCGGCCCGTGTGCATATGCGGGGCGGGGTTAAAAAATTTTGAAGGGATGGGAAATGAAAAGGGCTAGGGATGGGAAACAAAAGGGCGTGAAGAGAACGAGGCATGTCGAGGCGCATAAATTCAAAAACGTGTGCATTCACGTGCAAGGCAAGGTGCATGGGGATGTGGCAAAACAAAAAAAATTTAATAACTCGCAAATCGTTCGTCGGAACACAATGCGATAAAAAGAAAAATTGGGCCGCAAGGTAAGGGGGAGACTTTGAAAAAGTACAATGGGGTGGCCGGGATCAAATCAGAGCATTCCCCTGGGAAAAACACGAAAAACGACGCCAAAAATACATATAGGGATTAATATTGGAAAATCAACACGCCAGAATGGGGGACAGAAAGAAGAAAAATTGTGCCAAATAACATGCCTGACAAATCTATCACGTCAAAACAATGTTCTCATCGAGAAAGGACTCATTCACATGGAAAAAACAAAAAAAACAGACTTGAAAATGGGCTCAAAGATGAATAAAAAAATAACCGAGCAGCGAAATGAAGGGCAGTAAAAAGGAAAAATGTCCGCGAGAAGGGGATGCGCAGGGCTATCATGTCAAAAAGCACTTCCGGTGGAGTTAGAAGGGGCTGACATGTGAAAAACACACTAAACAGAATCAAAAATATTTAGAAAAATTAATAACGAAAAATACAACGGTATGCATCATAGATGCGCGGGGATACGTCCCTACACTTAAAACCTTAACGGGAAGGGTTAGATACAACAATATGACCTAGGACTCGTCAATCGACTAGAGTCTAGTCTCCCCACACTTAAAACATGACGTACACTTACAATCATAAGAATAGGGTTAGAAAGACTTGGCCCGGTTCGCGTATGGTCAAAGGAACCGTCATTGCTATAGAAGGGTTGAAGTCGGCTTGCAGGAGGTACCACAACTCGCTCCAATGTTCAACCAGCATGGCAGGGACCATGCAGCAGTACCCAGGGAGATAGCTGGTTGATGAAGCCCATCAGGGTAGGTGTCGTTGACGAAGGATAGTCACTCAACTCAAGGGCACTCAAATGGAATGAGAGAACAGTCACTCGCCCCATAACTTACATCACTCAAGGTAATATTGATGGAAACCCAGATCTCACATCCGATTTAGGAATCAACAAGGGGGTGGGGTAGAGGGAGTATGCCAAGGTGCACAGTTGATGGTGCATTAGTGCATCCAACCCGTATGGCATAGGTGCAAGTAGGAATGCCAGGGAGCCTTGTAGTGCAGTGCCCAGATTAGAGTGGTGTGTCATGTGATGATGGCAGAGACCCATCCCATGGGTGCATAGGGAAACAAAAACATACCTAACTCCAATGGTCTTAACGTTCCTCAATCCTCCATAGTTAGCTTCTCGCCCAAGGGTGCTTTCACCTTTTCTTGGAACGAGGCCTGTTATGATAGAGAATTTCTTCCTTTTCTCCCATAACAGTTTTGTCTGTTTTGTTTTTTTTTCTTTAATCTTTTTTCCTTATTTTTTCTTTTTTTGTTAAGAAAGAGAATGGTAGAAATACCATGTGTCAGGACCAACCTCTCGCCACCGTTGTTGGATCAGATGAGAAGAGAACAAGGTCAGGTTGAGAGGTATTTGTGAGGGGCTAGTAGAATGAGACCGCCTCATAAGGAGAATCATAAGGGCTATCAGAAGAACCAAGAGAATGACAGTGTGATGCCCAAAAGGGAGAGGGTAGGTCGACTGTGATTGTCAAGATCCCCAAGGAGGGAAGTACTTTTTCAGGCGATAGCCATTTATCAGAAAAGGATCATTAGAGGAATCAAGGGTCTGCATCTAAACAGAGCCATTAGGATTGATAGCAAGTACCTTGTATAGGCCCATCCATCGTTGTTGAAGCTTGCCAAGAAACTTGCCAAATCTCAAATCATAGGCCAGGACAAGATCACCTTCTTTGAACTCCTTGTGCTTGATGAAGCTGTCATGATAGGCCTTGCGTCGCACTTGAGTAGTTTCCATACACTATAGGGCCATCTGCCGAATCTCATCCAAACATTCCAAGTGTAGGAGGCGGCGTTGCAGTGACTCATCGTCTCCCAAGTGTTCTTTAATTGCGGCAATTCCAGTTCAATAGGGAAGACGGCTTCTGTACCATACACTAGCTGGAAAGGGTTCTGTCTTGTAACTACCTTATGGGAGGTTTTGTATGCCCAGAGGGCCTCTGTAAGTCAATTGTCCCAGTCTCGACGATGTGCAGCAATCATTCTTGTCAGGATCGAGAAAAGAATGTGATTTGTGACTTCAATTTGGCCGTTGGCTCTGGGATACTAAGGAGTGGACTTGCGATGGCAGATCTTATATAGCTTTGTCAGCTCCTCCATGATTTTGTTAAGGAAATGAGTACCTTTGTCACTTATCAGCTCAAGGGACTGCCAAAACGGGTGATAATATTTTCGTACATGAACAAAGCTACACTATTACCATCGTTCTGCTTCAGGGCTTTAGCTTCACACCACTTTGTGACATAATCTATACATACCACGATATATCTGTTTTGTTTCCGTTTGGTGGGTGGATCAATGGGACTCACAAAATCAATCCCCCACTTCTCGAATGGCTTCAAGGGAAGAATAGGTTGTAGTGGCATGGCACTTGTTTTGGTGGGTTTCCCCATTCGCTGACAAGCATCACATCTCTTGTAGTAGTCATGTGCATCCTTGAGGAGGGTCGGCCACCAATATCCTGCTAACAGAGCCTTCCTGGCTATCGCTTCTCTTGCAAAGTGTCCACCACATGGTTCATCATGGCATGCTTTTAATACTATGCCGATTTCATCTCCTGCAACACATCTTCGTAATAATTCATCTTTGCCTTACTTGTATAGTGCACTGCTGCCTAGCAAAGTGTAGGGGGCTGATTCTAATAGAAGCTTCTTCTTCTCACGGCTTGAGATGCCAAGAGGATACTGTTGAGTTTCCATGAGGTTGGCTATGTCTACATACCAGGGAATAACTGTTTCAACTAGAAACAAGGAAGCATGAGGAAGGTCTGGATCATCTTGTTTCTCTTCTGTAGTTTGTGGAATCCATGATAGATGATCGGCTGACATGGGAACGGCCAGGCTTAGTGACCACTTCAAAATCAAAATCCTCAAATAGGAGCAACCATCTCATCAGCCGTCCTTTGACATCTGCTTTGTTCATTAGGAAGGACAGGGCTTCATGATCCATGTAGAACTTGAAATGCGTTGACAATAGATAGTGTCGAAACTTCTCCAGTGCAAACACCATTGCTAAGCACTCAAGCTCTGTTACTGTGTAGTTTCGCTCACGGTCAGTGACCTTTCGGCTTGTATAATATATTGGTTGATCTGATTTAGAGGGGCCCTCTAGACATAGGATAGCACCTATCCCTTCAACTGATGCATCTGTGTGCACATGGAACTCCTTCGTCCAGCTAGGAGGCTGCAAGATAAGTGCTTAAATAAGGCACTATTTTAAGATATTAAAAGATTCTTCACAGTCATCAGTCCAAAGGAAATCCATATCTTTCCTAGGTGCTTGTATAGAGGGGCTACCTTTGTTGCAAAATGTGCAGAAGAAACATTGATTACCTCTTGATAAATTTGTGCCATTAGGATTCGATGGATAGACATGTTACAAATATATATATGCACCTAGATATGACTATAGTCTTTAGATTTGCAAGGCCATGCACTCTCTAGAATTTGGATGAAATGGGATCAATTTGTACACACCTTAGATTGACTTTATGAGCTTTCTCCATCATGAAGGCTGTTCTTTATGGCTTGAAGCAAGAACCTAGGAAACGGTATCATAAGCTTGATGCCTTTATGCAATCACAGGGCTACAGTCATAGTGCTATGGATGGTTCTTTTCTTATTTTGGTAATTTATGTGGATGACATGCAATTAGTAGGGAAAGCTCATGATGAGCTATATGCTCTTAAGGACTAGCTCAAGAAAAGCTTTGAGATGAAGGATTTGGGAAAGGCCTCTCACATACTTGGTATGCGGATATGGAATGGCATGTATTACTTTATCAATGCCAATCATCTTCCCTATATTAGAATCAACCTTAAGTACATATAGTGGATTGAAAAATTAAAAGTTATTAAATGTCTATTTTGAAGAAATGTAGGGTTTGTTAGCAGAGTATTTGTCAGCTCATGTGTGAGTCTGAGCTTGATCTGGGTTGGGCATTTTTATTAGGTATTTTAGGTATTTTTTTGGTATGGCATTTTATGTCATTGGGGCATTTTATGCACCAGTCGGCCAACATTAAATGCTGTCCGACCAGCATTATTGCTCCCCACTTTTTAGCCTATTTATACTCAGTGGCTCCTCCTCAGTCAGTCACTTCATCTTCACCATTTGCAGACTCTGTGGAGAGAGGAGCCAGTGCCAGTGCCCACGCAGCCAGTGACTCACTGTTGTATGCGACTGTCTCGTGTTCAGATATATGGATTCCATTTCCCGTGCATACATCTGAGTTCTCATCTGTATCGTGTTCTTTTCTTTTCTCTTTTTGTCTTGTGTCTCAGCAGTTTATTTCAGCACATGTTTATGCTTCCACGGCTGCTCCACTTCTGACATGGTATCAGTTTTCAGGATTTGTGTTTCTGCTGTGTTTTCTTGCTGATTTCAGGACTGTTTTGTACCCCTACTGATCAGACGACTGCTGTCGCAGCCAGGCGACCTGTTTTGGGGCTATTTTCAGCCTGCATTTTTTACAGTTTTGCCATCGCCTGCTGCCTCCGCACCCTCTGCTGCCTGCGTTTTTCATTTGCAGCTGCTGGCAACAGTTTTCTACCTGTTTTTCTCCAGTTTACAGCCTGCGTTTTGCTGATTCAGCATCTCTCGTGGCTGGGTGACTGTTCCTTCAGGCCGTTTTCTCTGTTTTTGACAGTTTTTGATTGATTTTTTGACTTTCTGCAGCAGCTTTTGTCTTCTATTGATCAGATTTTGGGTTCTATTGCATGTGAACTCTCATTTTCTGTAGTCTGTGCTTGTGTTTTGGCTGTGTTTCCTCTCTAAATTCCATATATTCTCTACTTCTCTTCTTATCCTCTCCATATGGCTCCTCTGTGCACTTCCACTAAAGATAAGTTACATGGACCTGATTATCTCACATGGAGTGCTGTCATGAAAGCTTGGTTTGTGCAGAAGCGGTTATGGTACATCGTCTGTGGAGCTACTCCTCGTCCTCTCCATCCTTTTCCTCTTCCTGAAGACTTTGATGAGGACAACCATGAGACATCCTTGAGATTACAGGGGCGGCTTCCGGCACATTATGGAGGTGAGGCTTATGTAGCTTCAGAGAGGGGTGACGGGAAGAAGAAGTCGAAGGCCCAGTGTTACCACTGTGGCAAGAAGGGACATTTGCGGAAGGACTGCAAGAAGTTAGCGGCTTCCAGGAAGAAGGAGCAGAAGACGAAGCGAGATGTTGACTCTACCGACGAGTCCTCTCCTTCATCAGACTCCAACTCCGATCCTCCGACCAAGGTTGAAGTCCAAGGCGCGGAAGGGATCCTCTTCTTCGGATTGCGGGAAGGGCTTGATGGCCCCTTCCTTGGCTGCTTTCTAGTGGTGGTGATGAGGTCATCCCTCACGGCTCTCTTGTGCTAGAGAGGGAGTGTGAGCGGGTGTTCAGATGGGGCAGCCGCGCCTCATCTATATTTTTATACAGGTGCACAGGTTCCAGAGAGGGACGTCCCTGACGCATCGACTTCAGTCTGGCAGAATCAAATCCTGGAGCTGGGATTGACATCCAGGTTCATGCTGAGCTGGTTATTTGACAGACAGCGGGAGGCTTTCATCTGGAGCTCATATGAGAGGACACTTTGGCGGTCTGGCCAAAGGCAGGGACTCCATGGTCACCTATGTTCAGGGGCATTTTTGACAGGATGGTCTTGTATGCTACTGAGAGTCATTGGTGATGGACACAGAGACATGCTATGATCTTCTCTATTTTCAGGTGTTTGGTACGATCGACATCGACATCAGGTTCTCTCCGAGGCACCTTGGTGGTCGCTTGATCACCCACTGCTTGGGTATCCATGGTTCTACTTGGTGGTTCTATGTTGTATAGTTTATGATCCCTTTTCATTGTACTATTGTATTGTATCAGATCACTCATGATCTGAGAGAGGGTGTTAGCAGAGTATTTGTCAGCTCATGTGTGAGTCTGAGCTTGATCTGGGTTGGGCATTTTTATTAGGTATTTTAGGTATTTTTCTGGTATGGCATTTTATGTCATTGGGGCATTTTATGCACTAGTCGGCCAACATTAAATGTTGTCCGACCAGCATTATTGCTCCCCACTTTTTCAGCCTATTTATACTCAGTGGCTCCTCCTCAGTCAGTCACTTCATCTTCACCATTTGCAGACTCTGTGGAGAGAGGAGCCAGTGCCAGTGTCCACGCAGCCAGTGACTCACTGTTGTATGCGACTGTCTCGTGTTCAGATATATGGATTCCATTTCCCGTGCATACATCTGAGTTCTCATCTGTATCGTGTTCTTTTCTTTTCTCTTTTTGTCTTGTGTTTTAGCAGTTTATTTCAGCACATGTTTATGCTTCCACCGCTGCTCCACTTCTGACAGGGTTAATCCTATTCTTTTTATAGAAGGACGAGAAATTAAACTAAATCGTTATAGTTGTTATGAAGTAACTAAAGTGATTCAAACTGATAGAGTTACCATTCTAGGTTGCTCTCGCTAGTAAAATTATTGTAAAGAAGTTTATCTCAAGACATTTCTTCCAAATACAAAATCCTAGAGTTTTTTTACCAAACCTCAATTATACCATACTGTTAATTATTCTAATTTCCATGGGTAAATCTTTATCATAGGATTCTTATCATGATGTAATGTCTCTTAAAATTTTTGTTAAAATGTAAGAAGGTTTATATGGAATCTTAATAATGTATATTAAACTAGTTCGTTATGTATTATAAACCTAGACGTTTTAGCTTATGTTAATTCTATTGAGTTGCAAGAGAAGAAATCCCTTCTTAAACAAATAAAATCCCTCGATGTTGCGACATATGCTAAACTTTGGATCAAATCCATGGAGGATTATTTTTGAGTTGCAAGGATGAGCACTCCTAACTCTTCCCTCTCTACTCTCACTTCTTCTCTCTTTACCTTTCCACTCGCACTAGATGCATCTCACTAAAATCAAAATCAAAGATGGGAGGGATAAAGAAACATTTATAAAAATAGAGGGGGTGTAATATATCAAATACTGGAAATTCACCCATGAACCTCCTATTAAGGTTAATGGAAATTTTTTCTTTTTCTTCCCATCGACGACGGTTGTGCTGGAGGGGGAGAGGGAAATAGAAGGGCCAGCAAGCTCCTCGCTAGAGCTTGCTCAGCCTTAATGCCATGCACGCTGACACGAAGGAGAGGAATGATTTCCCCCTCCCCCCTATTTAACCAGAAGGGGGCCGTGCCGTGAGGGAGGAGGGTAGCAGGGTGTGGGCTACTGTGACACTAGACAGAGGGGCTGCCATTATCGATGTGGCCGTGTGAGAGAGGGAAAGCTGGGACGAGCACCGTCGAGACCTGTCACGGCCACCATTTGGCCCTGTCGCCAGCAAGCCGCTGCCTCCATTATGCTGTCGTCAAGGACGAAAGGAAGGAGGGAGGAGCCGCCTCCATTAAGCCGCCGTCGAGGACAAAAGGAAGGAGGGAGGAGCTGCCTCCATTAAGCCGTCATCGGACGGTTATATACCCCCCCCCCCCCCCCCCATTTTAGCTTCTGGAAGCTTAGAAGCTTCCAAAGGGGGGGGGCTTCTTAGCCCCCATTCCCTTGGCTTTATAAGACCCCTTTGCCCCCCCCCCCCCCCCCCCCCACCTCGTGTTAAACTCATTAGCCCCTTTTGTCTTAGGCTTTATAAGCCCCCTTTGCCCCCAAAAAGAACTAAGGACTCAAAGGTCTTATTACATTTTCCCCCGTGTTTTAAACCCTTAAGCCCTTCCCATAGTTGAAAGCACACCTTCCCCCCCTAGTGTTTAAGCCCTTAAGGCCTTTCCCCTGGACCTTGGGATTACTCCTCACACCCCTGCCATGTTTTAAATTCCCTAGCCCCCTTCCCTTGGGCATCTTGAAACCACACCTTCCCCCTCGTGTTTAAACCCCCTTGGCCCTTTCCTTGGCCTATGCAAAATACCCTTGGGCTTTTTTTTTTTTCCCCACTCAAAAAAGGAAAGAGAGTAGAGGGTCTTTTAACACCTCCCTTTTCCACTCAAAAACCCTCATAAGGGATTCCACACTTTACTTATTTCCCCGTTTGTGCGAGTCATTATAAGGCCATTAAGCCTTCACCATGGCTTCAATGGGTCTTAGTCGTGAGAAATTTTAAAGCACCCACTTCCGAAATCCATACTTCAAGGAGAGAGCCTTCTAAAACTACTTTCGACGAACGGTGCAAGGGAGCGACGGTGGAATTCCAAAGAGGAGTTGTAAAGCTGCTTCCACGTCTGAAAGACTACAACTGCGATGCCTCCTAAGAAAGTCCAAGGCGCAGCCACCGCGGGAGGGTCATCTCCGGGCATCCACGTGGATATCTCACCCCAAGCCCAGGTTTTCCTTCTTAATTTTTATTTGATATTGTTGTAATTCAATCATGCAAGGTTAATTGTTAGAAATAGGATATATTTTCGTCCTAATTGTTCACGATGAAGGAACTTAGTCATTAATACTTTCAAATGAAACATGTGAATTAAGAAAGCATAAACACATTTTTAGCAAATAGCTTATGCATTGAAATGAATTATAAGACTAGATTATTATCCATTAAAATAGTATACTTCGGTTAAGCTTAGAAGTATAAACTGCATCTCGCACTATTAACCCATATTGCAATGAATCATCATGGAAAGTGCAAAGCATGAAATGATTCTTACGATGCATAAAATCTATGAAATTATCATTGTCAACTGCATAAATTAGCAAGAAAAAGGTTGCTTATTTAGCATGAACTTTGTTCGCAAAGAAAGGGGAAGATTAGTTGAAATTAACCTGGACCTCAAACCGATAAGTTAGGGTTGAAAAATCAATTTATGCATGGTCAAAAAATCATGTGGAAGTAATCTCGAAATTATCTTCTAGAGTTAATCAAATTGGCATAAACCTAAAACACCTAAGCCGCGGAGTACTCGTTCGGAATAAGTTAAATTCCAAGAAACACTTGCACCCTAAATACTTGCCCACATTCACTGAATGTAGGGACAGTGAAATGTAATCGTAAAGTGAGCTAGGGTTTGTCCCTAAGAATCTTACAAGATGAAACTTGGAAACCCTAGGTCTAACGACACCAGCCTAGTAACCTAAAATAGATTGTTTCGTGACTCCGTTGTCTCATAGTTCGAAGCAACACGTGCGCAACAAGTGCGGAGTCATATGATCTTGTGATTGGATCACAAGGGAATGGCCAAGTTCTTGCAATGAAGTTGGCATGTCCTTACGCAAGTTATCTTGCAAGAGGATGAGTAATCATCCTAATTTAGTATCTTCTTGACTAAAGAAGATTGATTGGAAACTAAAGACCAGCCGATAAATTGGAGTAACCAATGAACTTAAGGTTTGACCAAGTTGGGTTAATGGGGTACACCCTAACCCAGGATATAGGAAATCTTGCCAAGTTGCAAGTAATCCCGGATCGAGTGCTAGATGTATTCGAAATGAAGGATTCATTCCTTAGCAGTTTGCCAACAAAAATTATCAATGGAAATGTTTGTGCTTGCTATAGATTTTAGAGCACTATTTGGCTTTATTTGATTAATGAATTCAAAGGTAAATGGATATCTATACTTCAAGTTGAATTCCTGAAGGGAGAGGCAGCTTCAGTTACCCCTGACTGCTTTCCTAACCCTAACCAAGGGGGTTGTTGACCGTGTCGGGAAAGTGGACCGAACCTGCTGCGAGAGGTCTCTCCGTTGAGCGCTACTGGGAGCAGGAGGACGCTTGGGTGCCAGGGGGGGCTGTGGCTGTAAATCCTTGGCCTTTCAGGCCGTGCACAAGAGGCTAACGTGACTTGGGATTGGATCTCGAGGCCCGCATACTAGTCCATGGGTGGAAACTTGGATTAGTGATCCCTGTGGATTGCTGGATAACCTTCGGGCGGATTGTGGATAAGCCTACGGGTTGGACTCTTTGTATTTCAAAGATAAATATTATAACCTGTTAATAAGGAACTTGTCTGATATTATTTTTCTATGTCAAGTGATAAGATTACGTGAAGGAACCAATGCCTAACGGGTTAATTAAAGAAGCTGGTTGTTACAAGTCCAACTAATGTGTTAGGTAATTAAATAACTAAAACAACCCGAGGAAAGTGCGGAGGATGGGCCATAGGTCCGTCCTACGGATGGGTGGTCCTGGTTGGCTGAGAACTTTTCTCAAATCATGTTGGACAATAGTAAGATCGTCAAAGAACATGAACAACAAAAGCGTTGACCTAGAGTTATGATTGAACCCAATTTACGCTGTTTTAGGGGAATGGAATGGGACTATGCCTTATGGCAGAGAGGTTGAGCTTTGTATCCCTCTCGTTTCCCATTCTCCTTGAACCAAGTGCAGTGAGAATCCGCTTCGGACCTGGCGTTTCTGCGTAAAGTAGTTCGTTTGGGTCCGACGCTAGTTGCCATTAGGAAATGACCAATAAGGAAAACACTAATTCAGGTCGATCCTAAGTGGGAATGGCCAAAATACTTCCGCTTCGTGGCAAATGCGGAAAGCCCTAGATCGCAAACTCTGTAACATTCCATAGGAGTGCCGGGCAGAGCTTTCTAGACATCCTTTTCAATGGACTGCTAAGACGTGTCCTGAAGATACAAGTGGACACGTTACTGTTGGTATCAGAGCCAACCAACAACGGAATTGTTTTTATGAAATCTTAATTAGATGAAGTAAAGCGAATGTTGCTGTCCAAATGTTTCCTTACCT
Organism: Lygodium microphyllum; assembly: GCF_053477565.2. Taxonomy (NCBI): domain Eukaryota; kingdom Viridiplantae; phylum Streptophyta; class Polypodiopsida; order Schizaeales; family Lygodiaceae; genus Lygodium; species Lygodium microphyllum. The sequence goes on from NC_141139.1 coordinate 120,101,608, forward strand.
TTAATGCTGTCTTGCAGAATTATGAAGCATGGAACAAGTTTCTAGTATTTTGAATCTTGTTTATGACTACAATGCATTCTCCGCATTATAGACAAAGGATTGAGATGATGAACATCCTGGAGCAAATCTATAATCCATCACCCTTGTACATGGAACAAAGATGGATGGGTGCTTCAGGAATCTACTATATAGCCGCCCACCGGTTTGCTTACCTACAAACCAACTTAAAAAGGAGCAAGTGGTTGGAAGACCTGAAAGTCGTGAAGCTGTTCATTTTTGTGAAAGCTCACGTAAACTCAACTTTACATATTCGAGGTCGGAGGGTTGAGATGAAATCATATGTATATGAGGAAGTAACCCGTGTAATCCTCGCCAACAGGATTAAAGTGTTGGGCCCCCATGAGAAGAATGGATTCCAATGGAAAGGATATCGTGAACTTCCAATGATTTACCAATTCCTGAAGATCCATGACCCGAAACCATACTACTTTACAGTTCCTGTAGATAAATGTAATACAACGTTATTCTCCCCAAACTAAATGTAACATTTGGCTTATCATCGCAAGAAATGTTGTATTTCGAAAGGGCTATGCCCATATAAATACAAATAAGACTTCTTTTTATCAATGTCTGATTGTGCATGAGAATTGATAAAAAGTTAAGTAGCTACATTGCGTACGTGATAACAGAATTGAATATGTAAAAAAAATCAATAACGATTATCGTATAATAACGTTAAGAAATCTTTATCCAGGCACAACCCCAGGTGCAGGTTCCTAGTTCGCCTCCTACATCAAGTACTACGGTAATCCAGGAGAAGAAGTTTCTTCTCAAGCAGATTAAGCCGCCCGAGTTTGACGGGAGAGACAGGTTCGTTCAAGTTGATGCTGAAATTTGGATTGAATCCATGGAGGATTACTTCAAAGCAGTCGGTACTGCACCCGCCAATCAGGCTATGCTCGCCAAGCTAAAGCTCATTGGCGAAGCCAGGCTTTGGTGGAAGCAATGGTGCAGGGATCAAGGGATCGCAGAGGGATCTGTCACCTGGGAGAAACTGAAGAAAGCCGTGCAAGGAAGATACCTACCACCTGCATATCACACGCAGAAAATGAATGAGTTCTACGAGCTAAAATAGCTGGGGCTCACGCTTGACGCATACTATTCTAAATTTGTCTCACTTCTTAAGTATGCACCACAGATGGACATAACACAGCAGGTGTACAAATGTTGTGCTGGTTTAAATCCACCAGTAAATACCCATCTTGAATCTATGCATCCATCAGATCTTTAGGACGCACTCATTCGAGCGGCGCCTGTAATTCAAGAGGTATAGGCTAGACCAAGGGGTAACAAAACTTGGTCTTATAATGACCCGAATAGAGGAGCATTCAGACCTCAGATAAAGAGAGTTCAAGGTCATATTCAGGGACAAAGAAAGAAAGCAAGGACTAATAACGTCAACAACTTTGTTCCTACTCAAGGCAATGGCCGAAACCTCCGTTGTTTCCACTACAACAAACCCGATCACTTCAAGAGGCAATGTCCCAAGCTTGGTGGAGGACATCGCCAAGCACCTTTCCAAGGAACGAGCCGTGGTCAAGGAGCCGCTACTCGAGGCAGATGAAGAACCGCTTGCGTTGCCAATAGGCAAATGTGCGAAGAAGAAGAAGAAGAAGAAGGTGTTCTACAAGATCAATATTTTGAGGGAAATTAATCCATGGTCCTTCCCATGGATTGGTCTACAATGTGTTTCAAGATGAAGGTGGTTCTCTTTCCTTCTTTGCTAAAGATTGTGGGCAGATTTGTGCTCTTTTGGAGGGTGTTTTGCCTTGTGCTCTTTTCAAAGTGAAAGTGGAAGGTTTTGCAAATGTTGGTGTGAAGAAAAAGTTAGAGATGAGATTTGAAGTGGAAGTGTGAAGAAGCATGGTGTTTTTGGACGGGTACCGATTGAGGTGGTCCAATTTGAAGTGAAGTGAAGTAAAGAGATGTAGTTTCTTCATCAACATGATGTGCTTATTCCAAGGCAAAGTGTCTTTTCAAAGTGTTCACGAGGACGCTCACAAGATTGGAAGAGGAGGAATGATAACCCAAAATTTATGCAAGAAAAAGGCACAAAATGTGGTCTACATCGGCAAAAAGAAAATTCAAGCAGCTATCATTGATAATATTCTTTGTAATTTTCCATAGCATTTTAGTGGGTCGGCATTGTAAAGCCATGAGCATGAGAAGTAGTGTGTGCGTTTGCAAAATTTGAAATGTTTTAATGTTTCAATGTTCATAGACCTCCTTTCTAAGGTCTAAGAATGCTCATGTAAAACAAACCCTTAAAGGAATATGAAAAGGTGGAAATGAAGAGCCATGCAATTTGTGGAAAAAGGTTGTTTGGGGAGTTACAACTTCTCTTCCTCTCCTTTATCTAGCTTCTTGCACGTATCTTCTTTTCTCTCTTGCATTGGCACAACTCTTGCTCTCTTTCCTTTCTTGTGCTTTCTTGCTTTATCTCTTCCATGGAAGGAGAGAGTGAGGATGAAGATGATGGTCTTATCTCTACAGTTAGGAAGAGCTACCATTGGGAGAGACTCAAAGGTGACGTTCTTAAATATGTCACCAAGTGTTTGTCTTGTCAACGTATCAAAGCCGAATATGTCAAGATGCCATGAAAACTGCAACAACTTGACATTCCCCAAATGAAATGGGAATTCATCAGTATGGATTTTGTTGTAGGCCTACCCCAAGTCCAGGGAGGATACAACTCCATCATGGTTGTGGTTGACATGCTTACTAAGGTTGCATATCTTATTCCAGTAAAGAAAAACTATAAAGCCTCAGACATTGCAAGATTGTTTATCAAGGAGATATTCAAGCTACATGGTTTACCTAGAAGAATCATTAGTGATCATGATTCTCTCTTCATGTCACACTTCTGGAGAGCTGTCTTTGAAGCTATTGGGACTCAACTCTGTTTTAGCACCGCTTACCATCCCCAAATGGATGGCCAAACAGAGCAAGTAAATCAAGTCGTCGAGGATATGCTTAGGGCATACTGCTGTCATGAACCGAAGAGGTGGATTCAATATTTGCCTTTGGTTGAGTTTGCCTACAATGCTTCTTACCAGCAAAGCATTCAGATGACCCCTTTCCAAGCATTGTATGATCATGACTGTCAAAGTCCCCTAAACTTTTCAGATCCAACCTTAAGGGTTGAAGCTTCGAGGCAGATATTGGAAGAGATGGATGACCAAATAAAGTCAATAAGACAAGACATCCAAGCGGCCAATGATAGATAGAAGGCATACGAGGATTTGAAACGTCAAGATAGAATCTTCAAAGAAGGAGACATGGTCTTCATTCACGTATGCCCAAAGAAGAGTTCCCTATCCTTAGGAGATTACAAGAAGCTAAGTCCAAGGTATTGCAGACCGTACAAGATCCTCAAATGCCTAGGACCTAATGCTTGTAAACTGCAACTCCCTGAGAACCTAAAGGTTCACAATGTATTCCATATCAGCCTATTGAAGAAATATGTACCTAATCCTAAACATGTACTCGATGACCAACAAGTTGTAATGCCCAGTCAAGGAGTCCTTGAACTAAGGCCTAACAGGATCTTAGATGTTAGGGAAAGACAATTAAGATCCAGAACCTTGAGAGAATGCCTCGTCCAGTGAAAAGATTATCCCGAAGAGGATGCCACTTGGATAGATGAGGACACACTCAACCATCAATATCAACAGTTTATCTCGAGACGAGGACATCTCGATTCCTCTAAGGGGGAGAGAATGTAATATATCAAATACTGGAAATTCACACATGAACCTCCAATTAAGAATAATGGGAAATTTTTCTTTTTCTTCCCATCGACGACGGTCGTGTTGGAGGGGGAGAGGGAAATAGAAGGGCCAGCAAGCTCCTCGCTGGAGCTTGCTCACCCTTAATGCCATGCGCGCTGACACGAAGGAGAGGAATCCTTCCCCCCTCCCCCTATTTAACCAGAAGGGGGCCGCTACCATGAGGGAGGAGGGTAGCAGGGTGTGGGCTGCCGTGACGCTAGACGGAGGGGTTGCCATTATCGACGTGGCCGTGTGAGAGAGGGAAAGCTGGGAGGAGCACTGCCGAGACCCGTCACGACCACCATTTGGCCGTGCCGCCAGCAAGCCGCCGCCTCCATTATGCTACCGTCCAGGATGAAAGGAAGGAGGGAAGAGCCGCCTCCATTAAGCCGCCGTCGAGGATGAAAGGAAGGAGGGAGGAGCCGCCTCCATTAAGCCGTTGTCGGACGGTTATATATCCCCCCCCCCCCCCCCCCCCACATTTTAGCTTCTGGAAGCTTAGAAGCTTCCAAAGGGGGGTGCCTTCTTAGCCCCCATTCCCTTGGCTTTATAAGCCCCCCCCCCCCCCCCCCCCCCCCCCCCCCCCCCCGTGTTAAACTCATTAGCCCCTTTTGTCTTGGGCTTTCTAAGCCCCCTTTCCCCCCCAAAAGAACTAAGGCGTCAAAGGTCTTATTACCTTTTCCCCCATGTTTTAAACCCTTAAGCCCTTCCCATAATTGAAATCACACCTTCCCCCCCTCGTGTTTAAGCCCTTAAGGTCTTTCCCCTGGACCTTGGGATTACTTCCCACACCCCCCCCATGTTTCAAATTCCCTTAGCCCCCTTCCCTTGGGCATCTTGAAACCACACCTCCCCCCTTGTGTTTAAACCCCCTTGGCACTTTCCTTGGCCTATGCAAAATACCCTTGGGCTTTGTTGTTTTTCCCCACTCGAAAAAGGAAAGAGAGTAGAGGGTCTTTTAACACCTCCCTTTCCCACTCAAAAACCCTCATAAGGGATTCCACACTTTACTTATTCCCCCGTTTGTGTGAGTCATTATAAGGCCATTAAGCCTTCCCCATGGCTTCAATGTGTCTTAGTCGTGAGAAATTTTGAAGCACCCCCTTCCGAAATCCCTACTTCAAGGAGAGCCTTCTAAAACTACTTTCGATGGACAGTGCAAGGGAGCGACGATGGAATTCCAAAGAGGAGTTGTAAAGCTGCTTCCACGTCTGAAAGACTACAACTCTGATACCTCCTAAGAAAGTCCAAGGCGCAGCCGCGGGAGGGTCATCTCTGGGTATCCACATAGATATCTCACCCCAAGCCCAGGTTTTCCTTCTTAATTTTTATTTGATATTGTTGTAATTCAATCATGCAAGGTTAATTGTTAGAAATAGGATATATTTTTGTCCTACTTGTTCATGATGAAGGAACTTAGTCATCAATAGTTTTAAATGAAACATGCAAATTAAGAAAGCATAAATGCATTTCTAGCAAATAGCTTATGCATTGAAATGAATTATAAGACTAGATTATTATCCATTAAAATAGTACACTTCGGTTAAGCTTAGAACTCGCACTATTAACCCATATCACAATGAATCATCATGGAAAGTGCAAAGCATGAAATGATTCTTACGATGCATAAACTCTATGAAATTATCGTTGTCAACTGCATAAATTAGCAAGAAAAAGGTTGCTTATTTAGCATAAACTTTGTTCGCAAAGAAACGGGAAGATTAGTTGAAATTAACCTAACCTATGCCTAACCTCAAACCGATAAGTTAGGGTTGAAAAATCAATTTACGCATAGTCAACGAATCATGTGGAAGTAATCTCGAAATTATCTTCTAGAGTTAACCAAATTGGCATAAACCTAAAACACGTAAGCTGCGGAGTACTTGTTCGGAATAAGTTAAATTCCAAGAAACACCTACGCCCTAAATACTTGCCCACATTCACTGAATGTAGGGACATTGAAATGTAATCGTAAAGTGAGCTAGGGTTTGTCCCTAAGAATCTTACAAGATGAAACTTGGAAACCCTAGGTCTAACGACACCAGCCTAGTAACTTGAAATAGATTGTTTCGTGACTCCGTTGTCTCATAGTTCGAAGCGACACTTGCGCAACAAGTGCGGAGTCAAATGATCTTGTGATTGGATCACAAGGGAATGGCCAAGTTCTTGCAATGAATTTGGCATGTCCTTACGCAAGTTATCTTGCAAGAGGATGAGTAATCATCCTAATTTAGTATCTTGATTAAAGAAGATTGATTGGAAACTAAAGACCAGCCGATAAATTGGAGTAACCAATGAACTTAAGGTTTGACCAAGTTGGGTTAATGGGGTACGCCCTAACCTAGGATATAGGAAATCTTGCCAAGTTGCAAGTCATCTCGGATTGAGTGTTGGATGCATTCGAAAGGAAGGATTCATTCCTTAGCAGTTTGCCAACAAAAATTATCAATGGAAATGTTTGTGCTTGCTATAGATTTTAGAGCACTATTTGGCTTTATTTGATTAATGAATTAAAATGTAAATGGATATCTATACTTCAGGTTGAAGTCCTGAAGAGAGAGGCATCTTCAGCTACCCCCGACTGCTTGCCTGACCCTAACCAAGGGGGTTGTTGACCGCGCCGGGAAAGTGGACCGAACCCGCCGCAAGAGGTCTCTCTGTTGAGCGCTACTTGGAGCAGGAGGATGCTTGGGTGCCAAGGGGGGCTCTGGCTATAACCTGCACAAGAGGCTAACGTGACTCGGGATTGGATCTCGAGGCCCGCATACTAGTCTACGGGTGGAAACTTGGATTAGTGATCCCTGTGGATTGCTCGATAGCCTTCGGGCGGATTGTGGATAAGCCTATGGACTGAAATCTTTGTATTTCAAAGATAAATATAATAACATGTTAATAAGGAACTCATCTAATATTGTTTTTCTATGTCAAGTGATAAGATTACGTGAAGGAACTAATGCTTGACGGGTTAATTAAAGAAGCTGGTTGTTACAAGTCCAACTAATGTGTTAGGTAATTAAATAATTAAAACAACCCGAGGAAAGTGCGGAGGATGGGCCGTAGGTCCATCCTACGGATGGGTGGTCCCAGTTGGCCAGGAACTTTTCTCAAATCATGTTGGACAGTAGTAAGATCGTCAAAGAACACGAACAACAAAAGCGTTGACCTAGAGTTATGATTGAACCCGATTTACGCTGTTTTAGGGGAATGGAATGGGACTATGCCTTATGGCAGAGAGGTTGAGCTTTGCATCCCTCTCATTTCCCATTCTCCTTGAACCAAATGCAGCGTGAACCCGCTTCGGACCTGGCGTTTCTGCGTAAAGTAGTTCGCTTGGGTCCGATGCTAGTTGCAGTTAGGAAATGACCAATAAGGAAAACCCTAATTTAGGTCGATCCTAAATGGGAATGGCCGAAATACTTCCACTACGTGGCAGACGTGGAAATCCCTAGATCGTAAACCCCGTAACATTCCATGGGAGTGTCAGGCGGAGCTTTCTAGAGATTCTTTCCGATGGACTGCTAAGACGTGTCCTGAAGATACAAGTGGACACGTTACAGGGGGAGAGAGAAGCAAAGAAGGATGACACGAGGCAAATAAAAAAAGAAAAAGAGAATGAGAAAAAAAACCTATTATTTGTCGTAACATAGACAAAATGGAAAATGATGATGGTCGTGATGTCCAAGATCACAAGGCGTATCTTAATCAGCATGTCCTATATCATTACTCTTCTCAATGCAAGTTGACAATCAGATGAAAACATCTCTTCTCTATAGAACATGTACGATGCTTTGGCGAGTTTCAATCGGAGATCATTGATCAAGAGATCTCAGACTTTGAGTGAATGGTAAGAAAAGTGTATATCAATCATGCCTTACATTTGTAAACTAATTGAAATTCATATACAAAAACATTAGACGTGGTTGCAAAATTTATACAAGGAGGTGACGTCTCATCCCAAGGAGGAATGCACCTATTGCAACCAAATAGAAGATTTTGTGGGTGTGCGATGAATGGAGTGCCTAAGCCAATCCACCACTTGGGAGGCACGACTCTTTCTATATTGTCAATACCACAGGAGATATGTAGCCTTTCGAAAATTCCTCCAATCTTCGAGCCAGAGATGGAGGCAATGATTGATGCATTGATGCATTGATGCCCATGGATGCCAAGGCATTTGATCCACTAAGAGAGGAAGCATCCATACCATTATATGATGGGTACCGAGTATCTCGCCCTAAAGAGACTGCTTGCACTCCTAAGTGTACAAGCAAAATACAAGTGGAGGAATGAGAGTGTGATCGAGTTTGATGATTGAATAGGAAACATTGGAGTCTCATATTATACAATATGCACATAAATATAAGTTACTTTACAAATACTACTAGTAGAGGCTCCCATGACAAAGTTGGATAGTAAGTATCTATATCTCTCCTTTTAGATGAGTTTGTGCTCTTTGAATGTATTGTTGAGAATATACTTAGGGGCCATGTATGTAGGGCCACAATGGAAGCTTGTTAGCTACATAGAGGGCCTTATTGCTAATCAGGAGGACCTTGTGGATAACATGAATAGATGGATTGTACAAGTCTCATAATAGCCTGATCAAGACATTAGTTGTGGGTGGAGAATGTGCCTCACTCATTTCTTATCCTAAGCACTATATTTGATATTCTAAATGTGAGTGGTTTCCACAATGCTATCTTATTTTTTCCAATCGAAGCTCGCATTTTGTAACTTTATTTTTGGTGTAGGATATTAATATGCAAAGATACTTCAATTTTAATGTTAAAAAATTCATGATTATTGCCCTTCAATTCCTTTTAGCTTGCATTTCCCAACACTTCGAGGAGGGGGTGATTTGCAGATAAGAATCAGATATGGAGAGAGTACAAAGGCAGTGGCAAGTTGAAGAGGCTCAGTTAGAGGCCATACATGACTATGAATGGACCAAATTGCAATTTGAAGCCGATATGGAAAAAGTCAAATAATGGGTATCATCAAGGGTAGTTGTGGAGAGTGTAAAATATTACACGGCGCAGCGAACAGAATCTGAGAAAGAGATAGAGAGTACACAACAGATAAGAGGAGAATCAGTAAATTCTTTAACTTCAAACAACTGATACAAAGATGGCTCTGTCCACCCGTGCGCTTCCACTGTGTGAAGCTTAGATGGCGATCTAGACAGAAGATAGGTGAAGAGCTTAAGGCTAGTTGGAACAACAACTTTGACTGGGTGAAAGATGGCTGCGAAGGGGTTTAGCTTTTATAGCCCGCGAAGGTCGTTAGGTCGGCCTGCTGACCGACCTACCATATGAGCCTCCACTAGCTGACCGACCTACCATATGAGCCCCTTTTAACTCCCTTACCACGCAACTCAATGCAATGTGCCTCGAGTTGCTACCAGCTTAACCACTCTGTCTAACCCAAAGATTAGACCCACAATGGTCACCTTTTTGCCATCCGGTCACATAGACCTCATCTGATATACAAGTCAAGACTCCACCAATGTCCGAGCTCACACTTGGCTTCTCCTCATAATGGGGGCCTTACAACTTTGAGCACCATGGATCATTGGTAGTACCTAATGAGGGTGGGGCATTGATCATATCTAACACCCCCCCTCAATGTCCACCCATAGGTGAACTATCTCCTCGGCCCAATGCCGAGTCTCTGAAGATGAACTTGAAGCAGATCCTTCGTAAGTGCTTTGGTGAAGATATCTGCTCCATTCTCCTCTGTTGGACAGTAGACCAGTTCCACTATCCCATCCTCCATCAAATCACGCACATAGTGATACTGGATCTCTATATGTTTGGTGCGTGCATGAAACACTGGATTTTTGGCGATGGCGATGCAACTCTGATTGTCACATCTCAGCACAGTTGGTTCTTCATCCTGCACTCCCATATGCCATAGAATCCTTCTCAACCATACAGCCTCACATGCAGCAAAACAAGCTGCCTTGTACTCTGCTTCGGTAGAAGACAATGCCACTGTTGGTTGCTTCTTACTAATCCAAGAAAAAATTCCTGAACCCAAAGAGAAACAATAACCAGAAACTGACTTCCTGGAATCAATGTCTCCTGCCCAATCTGAGTCACAGTTCCCCACAAGAGAAGTTCCGAAACTGTATGTGATACCATAGTCAAGAGTTCTCTTCAAGTATCTGAGCACCCGCGTCCCAGCCTTCCAATGACTCTCATGAGGTTTGTTTGAGAACCTGCTCAAAACACCAACAGCAAAACTGATATCTGGTCTGGTGTTACACAAGTAGATCAGACTGCCGACCAACCTCCTATACCTCCCAATGTCTGCTAGTGCTGATGTATCCTCAACGGATAACTTTACATTCACCTCCATAGGTGTAGCTATCTCCTTGCACTCGGTCATGCCAAATGCCTTCAAGATCTCCCATGCATACTTCTTCTGAGAGATGAAGATCTTTCCTGGCTCTTGCCAGACTTCAATCCCCAAACAATAGTGCAGCAAGCCCAAGTCTGTCATTTCAAACTCAGAACTCAAAGCCTTTCGAGTTTGGTTGATCATATCTTCATAGTCACCTGTAATAAGAAGGTCGTCCACATATAGGACAATCACTACAGACTTTTTACCATCCCTGTAAACATACAAGTTAGCATCTGAGGCACATCTTTTGAAGTTTAGGTTTAAAAAGAACCTATCTATCCGCTGGTACCATGCTCTGGGGGCTTGTTTCAGCCCATACAATGCCTTCTTCAGTTTACACACTTTGTTCTCAGAATGGGGGGCCTCAAACCCTGGTGGCTGAGCCACGTACACCTCCTCCTTGAGGTCACCATTTAAGAACGCTGACTTAACATCCATTTGGTACACTGGCCACTTCTTGTGGGCAGCCACTGCAAGTACCGTGCGAATAGTGGTCATTCTGGCAGTTGGGGCAAATGACTCTTGAAAATCAAACCCTTCAACTTGTGAAAATCCTTGGGCAACCAGTCTAGCTTTGTACTTTTCTAATGTACCATCAGCCTTGTACTTTACCTTCCAGATCCACTTGGTGCCAATAATCTTCCGCTTTGCTGGCCGATCCACTAGCTCCCAAGTGTCATTCTTCATTATGCTGTCATACTCCGCCTGCATAGCAGCCTTCCATGATGGATCTGCAAGTGCTTCTTCTAAGTCAGTTGGCTCCTTTACTTCTCTCATAATCTCAACCATCAAGGCCATGTTGACTATGTGAGCAGAAGCCCTCCTTTGCTCCTCTATTCTCTGAGACCTCCTTGGTCCGTCTGCCTTCTCCTCAACAGATGCAGGCATAGGATTATTGTGGTCATAGAGCTGCTTCACCCAGCGCGGCAATGGCTTTTCCGGTGGGGTGATATCAGGTTGGTGAACTTTTTCCTCATCATCTGAAGATGATGCTTCCTCCTCCTTAAGGATAGGGATAGCTCTCGGGACAGGTTCATAGTGGACTACTTCTTCGCTTGATGATAAAGTGGAAGACCTTGCCTTCTCCTCCTCCACTGTATGCGGCTCCTCCTTGAACACCACATCACGGCTCGCGATGATCTTCTTTGCCTCTTGGTCATATAACTTGTAAGCCTTCTGCTCATCACTATAACCCAAGAAGATACATTTTCTGCTTTTTGGTTGTAACTTGTTTCTCTTCTCATCTGGAACATGTGCATAACATTCACATCCAAAAATTCTGAAATGTGAAACATATGGTTTCTTACCAGTGTAAGCCTCATGAGGTGTTTTTCCCTTGAGAGCCTTTGTGTAGCTCCGATTTAGAATGTAGACTGTAGTATTAACAGCTTCAGCCCAAAAATGGTTAGGCAATCCCTTGCCCTTTAGCATGCATCTTGCCATCTCCACAATGGTACGATTCCTGCGTTCCACAACACCATTCTGCTGAGGTGTGTGAGGCGTCGTCAATTGACGCTTGATCCCTTTGCTCTTGCAAAAGCCTTCAAACTCCTTTGAGTTGAACTCACCACCACCATCTGTTCTAAATTTCTTCACACTTTTCCCTGTTTCATTCTCAACAAGTATTAGCCATTCTTTAAACTTACCAAAAGCTTGAGCCTTATCACGAAGGAAGTACACCCACATCTTCCTACTGTAGTCGTCGACAATCAACATAAAATAAGAAGATCCCCCCAAGGCCTGTGTAGGCATCTTACCACACAAGTCAGCATGCACCAACTCTAGAGGAGCATGTGCTCTATTCTTGCTTTCTTGTGGAAATGCCTTTCTCTGTTGCTTGCCCATCATACAAGCTTCACATGGTTCCTTCAATTCAGTTATTGTAGGTAGGTGAGCAACCATACCTTGCTTTTGCATCTCCTTCAATACTGCAAATCCGATGTGTCCAAACCTTTCATGCCAAAGCTTACTTGTGCCCACTCCAGCGGTGGCTGTAAGAGCACTTAGCTCATACAGGTTGTTCCTTCTTTCTCCTTTGCCAACAATTGTGCCAGCACTATCAAAAATTTCTGCACCTGTCTTCTTGAACCTCACTTCATGACCAAGATCAGTTATGGCAGCAACTGATAAGAGATTTCTCCTGATTTCGGGAACATACAACACATTTGAAAGCTTTTTGACTTCACCATTTGCAGCAACAAAAGAAATAGTACCTGTGCCCACAGCAGGGCATTTAGCATCATTTCCAACCGTCACAGTGATGGATTCTTGTAGAGGCTGCATAGAACTGTATAGACCTTTCTTGTTGGTCATGTGACGGGAGGCCCCACTATCCAACACCCAAGAGTCAGTGGTAGATTCTTCTTGCGCCGAGGAGCACACTTCCTCAATGGTCGCCATGAATAATTCCAACTCTGCTTCAGCCGTATTGGCTGTCTCTTTCCCTTTAGTTTTAAGGGTACCATTCTTTTCATCTGCCTTCTTGACACAACAATCTGCAATTGCATGTCCTTTCTTCTTATAGTAGAAGCATTCTCCTTGAAACTTCTTCTTGCCGCCCTTTTTCTTTTTGTCACCATCATTTTTGGTGGAGGAAACACCTTTGCCTTTTGCATTGGCAGAGAATGCAGCATCTCCATTGTTGCTTCCTTCTCGGGCTTTCAACCTCAACTCCTCCTCCATTAATAATGCACAAAACTCCTCAAAAATCAAAGCTTGAGGTCTCACCTGAGTATTAAGGGCAGTTACTAGTCCATCAAACTTTTGTGGACAAATCCGAAGACACCTCCGAGCTAGCTCTTCGCTAGTCTTTTGTATCCCAGCGCCAGCCATCTGGTCGCGCAGATTCTTAATCCGAGTGATGAATGCTTCAACCGTCTCTCCTTCAGCAAACTTCTCCGTTGCTAGTTGATTCTCCAAGTTTTGAATCCTTGTTTGGTTTCGTGTTTCATACTGACTCCTTAGTACATTCCAAGCCTCTGACGCTTTGGTTGTATGCTGAATCAGAGTCAAAACACTGTCAGAACAGCTTGTAACTAAGGCACACAATGCATCTGCATTCCTTCGTTTCCAAGCTCGTAGAAGATCTGCATTCGGAGGAATCATCACACTAGGATTTGATGGGTCGGGGATAGGCTGTGGTTCTGCGTCAGTCCCCAGCACAGTCTCCAGAAGCTCATAAGAATCAAGGATAGTTGTAATTTTGAACTTCCACAACGTGTAGTTTGTACCATCTAACTTGCCTTCGCTGAAGGTTGGTGGACGAATCCTCAGTGTTTGAATAGCCGGTACAGCAGCACCACCTCTTGCACCGCTTCCTGATGCGCCAGAACTGCTTCCCGGAGTCGACATCGTTTCTCTTTGCTGTTGAAGCCTTTGCCTCTTGCACGCTCTCCGATCTCTAGAGCCCCCTGGGCTCTGATACCATGTAAAATATTACAAGGCGCAGCGAACAGAATCTGAGAAAGAGATAGAGAGTACACAACAGATAAGAGGAGAATCAGTAAATTCTTTAACTTCAAACAACTGATACAAAGATGACTCTGTCCACCCGTGCGCTTCCACTGTGTGAAGCTTAGATGGCGATCTAGACAGAAGATAGGTGAAGAGCTTAAGGCTAGCTGGAACAACAACTCTGACTGGGTGAAAGATGAGTGAAAGATGGCTGCGAAGGGGTTTAGCTTTTATAGCCAGCGAAGGTCGTTAGGTCGGCCTGCTGACCGACCTACCATATGAGCCTCCACTAGTCGGCCAGGGAATATTCCAGGGAATATTCTGCGGCCCCCGGACCCCACAATAGGGGCCCCTTTTAACTCCCTTACCACGCAACTCAATGCAATGTGCCTCGAGTTGCTACCAGCTTAACCACTCTGTCTAACCCAAAGATTAGACCCACAATGGTCACCTTTTTGCCATCCGATCACATAGACCTCATCTGATATACAAGTCAGGACTCCACCAATGTCCGAGCTCACACTTGGCTTCTCCTCATAATGGGGGCCTTACAACTTTGAGCACCATGGATCATTGGTAGTACCTAATGAGGGTGGGGCATTGATCATATCTAACAGAGAGTGGGTAACTAACACCATATTAGAGAATTTGGAAATCTTCCAAGTCCCACTTTCAAATAAGGGGTAAAGATTTGGCCACATGGCTAAATCTTAACCCATGCTTCAAAGTGGGACTTGGAAAGACAGCCTATATAGTAATTAGGGTAGACTCCACTTTCAAGTAAGAGGACAAGATTTGACCATGTGGCCAAATATTAACTATATTGAGAACTCCCAAACTATATGAGAGTTCCCAAATTCCCTAATATACTTTTGGTTGCAATCATTGAATGAATGGCCATAGGGGATGGAGTAGGGGGGACCAAGATTTGAAGCTTTATGGCATGATATGGAGGATGCCTCCATTTCAAAACCAATCTCAATCTCATCATCAATCCCAATCCTAACCTCACCTCCAATCTGAGACCCCATCCCCTTCACCCACGACAATCCTATTGTGCAAGTTGTAGGTGCCTTGTGTTTGATTTTTTGGCCCTACCTTTGAGGGGACATATAATTTTGCAATGGCCCATCTAGTCATCACATTGTATTAATTTCACACTATAATGAGAAAATGAAAATGCAAAAGAGGATTATCATTTCATATTGCTAGACTTATTGATTACAATTTTTTGGTAATATTGCCTTCGTTGTGTCCAAAAGACACCTAACATATTTGTGTTTCTTATGTGGAAAAGGCATGTGTAATGGCTTGTACTAATATAGGTGTGTAAGAAAAACTAATGGCTTTCTAACATAGATGTATGACATTATTTGTTATCTCTTTACATTTAGTGTCATTTTCTTTCTTGTTAGAACATGGCAGACATCAAAAGAGAGTAATTACAGATAATGTGATGCAAAAAAATCATTTGGTTGTTTGAATGTAAAGCATAATTCAAATAATAATGCACCATTTTATCAACATAGAAGTTGAATGAAGTAGGAAGTTGGATGTCTTAATTGTGCAGGTCCCTCCTTAATTATCATAATGCCCATATTGATCCTAGCTTCATAAAATCAATAGTTCACAATTTAACCAAACATCAATGTCTAGTATTCAATTTCTAGAAAGCTCCGTCATATCTTGGTCTAGTGGCACCAACTTCTTGCAACATGGTGACATCTTCTATACAAGAATGTTGTAATGAAGTTTTCATGGCAATCATATACTTGTAGACAACAAAATCTAGTTGCACCTTGTAGGAGATTCCATCTTGTAGCTGTTGTATCCCAACTTGCATTCACAAACTCTAGCATGCTATCTACATCTAGGCACTTCACTAAGAACATGGTTCTTGAGGTCTAGACTTTAGTACTAGACAAGAAGTTCACAAAAATGGCTATAGGTATAAAAGTAGATATAGTACTTTTCTACTTGAAATCTTGGGCTTTAGACATTTCTGCATCTCATGAAAAATTTTGCACCTATAACTCTCACTTATCCTTGAATCTGTTAGCGGTCACTCTTTACTCCTAAAATCTAGAAAGGGAAGGGTAGAGAAGGTTCCCAATTGCTCATTGGAGGGAGGTGGTATATAAAATGATCATAAAAGAATATGCTCCTCTCAACTAGTGTCACTTTGGTCTTCCCCTTGTTGTAAAACTTGTTTTAGTAATGGAGGCATGGATGATATCTAGAACATTTATGACACATTCCACCAACTTTCACTCCTCGAGGCTTGATGGATACAAGTTTATTAACATCATGTGGTTTTATCAATTACAAGATGAATAAGAAACATGAACCTTCATTCATACTAAAAAGCAAACATAACCAAATTGTACTAACAATTGGGTCTCTAGAGAGGGAGATTAGAGGCATTGGGCTCAAGGAGAAGCTTCTTATGTATGAAAACATACTATATGTGTACATATTTGATGGTCCTTTTGGAGCCACTGAGCTTAAAATTTGTTACCTTGCCCTTCCACTATGATAAGAAAGGGTTGGCTCTATTGAGGATATGTTATTCTTTTTTTGCTACATGATTATCCAACTTCCCTTTGTTATGGTCAAGGGAACCTACCTATCTTGCTCATTGAGTGTATTATAAGTAACTATGGACTCAATGGAAGCATAGTTTTCTCGGAACCAAGTAGATGTCTCCCTAAAGTAGGAAGATGGAGAATAGAAATGTGTGGCAAAGTAGAGAGAAAATAAAGAGGAACTCCAAGGGCTCTTGAGTGGAGGGAAGAGAGGAGAAAATGAACATCAAAAATTTCAAAAAGGAGGATTGTACCATCTTCTTTTTGCCTCAATAAGAAAAATAGCTGAAATGTGATGGAAAAATATTACTATTGGAAAATGACAATCACTTCAAAACATCTTAGGTGAAATTGACGATTGATCCACTTTACTACCAGAAAAGTAACCATTACATGAGTTGTTTCAATAAAACTAACAATTTCAAAAATGCCAAAATCATTTTCCAAAAAATATCAAAATAATTTTCAAAAAATACCAAAATGATTTTTGGCAAAAAAGTTTGAGACAAGATTTTTAAAGCTCATTTTAAGCACAGAAAGACGTCAAGAGGTGTAAAAGAGCAAATTTTCATGCAAAATGAAATGGTTTGTTGCGGATCATCAAAGAGTTGGAGTTTTCCTAAATGCATTTCGATGCCAAGAACCCAACATAAGTCTCCATTTGCCAATCAGAGATTTGAGCCCCCTGAGAGCAGAATTTTGGTGCCGAGAAGTGCTTAAAAATAGCTAAAAATTATGAATATCAAGGGAAAAATATTCACCGTCAAAGGCGCCGGCTTGATCTAGGACGATTTTAAGCGCCAAAGTGCTTTAAAGGCGTCCGAGCGACACTTGCTGATTTTTCATAATTTTTCAGACAGTCGTGCGGGTTGACACAAGCTACTGGCCAATGCGGGATGCTAAGCCGGACGCCCAGGATTTTTCAGAGCTCGATTCCGAGTCTGGACGGGGAAATGGCCAAGAAACTGGTCAAGATGAGAAGGGGTGGACAAAGTTTGGCCAAAGTGGGCATGACCCTTGGGAGCCCAATTTTTAATGTAGCATGAAAGTTTCATGCACTTGATGAAGAGAAAATCGTGGAGAAGAAGGCGCCATATTGCGCCCGATTTTTTCGCCATGATGATGGAGGAGCCATCTCCTGCCTGTGAGCAACCCCCCCAATCGACATTGGGCATTGATTCCCCTCTGAACCCTGACTCTATCGCCGCCCTTCGCTCGCGCAATGATGCCCTCTTTGAAGATCTCTGATTTCAATATTTCTCTCTCATCCCTCTCTCTCTTCTAAAGGCAAGTTCATGTGGGAAGAATAAGGAATGATGGAGGCTTGCCCGTGGATCGGATTGCTCCACGGGTTGGAAATGGTGATTTGTGATTGTGCTGGACATGAAGTGCTACTGATTTTCAGATTTGCAGCCATGGACATGAAACCCGAAACACGCAAATAAGTGGTAATTCAAAATTTTCAAAGGAAATTTGAGATTTCATGGCTTTTGATTGATAAAATGTTGTTCATGTGGGCTAAAAATTGTTTATGTTACTGTTTTCCATGAGTTCTTGCTGGTCATAATCAGAAAATCAGAAAAATATGCATCTTGTGGTTCAAAATAATACACTAAAACATGTAAAATATGGAAAATCAAGGGAAAATGATGGTTTTGGGCATAAAAATGGGAAAATGAATAGGAACACCAACTAAATTTTCATTTTTGCTGCAAGAAGGAACTAAGGGCCACAGCCCATAAACTATCTTGAATTTTCAGTAATTAAGTAATGCAGAAAATAAGGGAAAATAGAGAAAAACCATGAAAAATAGGGAAAAAATGCATTTTGGGTACGGAAAATTAGTGATAAATAAGAGCAATGTTTGTGAATGTTTGTGGGGACTGAAGCATGAGGATTTGCCTCAGTTCAACCCCACCTTCTTGTTCTAGTGTGGTTTTTCCCGCTTTTTACACATAAAATGATGGCAAAATGCCCTATAAACCTATACAACAATGCAACATTTGATCGATGGGAGGGTAGAGTGGTTGAAATATGTCTAAATGCCGTATGAGATGATGGAAAAGTTGCTAATTTCTATGCATAGCATTTAGGACGGATAATAATTATAAAATAAGAGCCTAGTAGCACGAGGGTTCCCTTGGTGCTAGGTTTGTGCAACGCCGCATAAGAACGGTAGTTGAAAGTCATTGAAAGGATGTTTTCCACATGTGCACAATATTTATTTCATAATTGTTTGAGCACTTGGCATCCACACTATGCATAAATCATGGAAATATTTAAAGGTATCAGAAATCCTGGATGCACAGCAATTGTTTTCATTAGGACATTGACCTACGTTGAGTGAGAGACAGGACACCCTAAGCCATAGGCTAGTCGTGGGGTCTAGGGGAAAGAGAAGTAAGGACAATGGTACATTCCTGTATACAATTAAATGGTACCTTGAGTGGATTTTGTGCGAAATGTTTATATGTTGAGCGACGCATTGAGGGGCCAATCCCCGAGGTGTAGGAGAGTCGCAGAGGGTTGACGGCATTCAGCCGTAGGAGGAACCCCATGTGTATGTGATTCGAGCCTTTTGGCTATGTGCAAGGGACTCCCTCTGAGGAGTAGTGGGTGAGAGAAGAGTGGACTACAAATGACATATTACAAACGCAATGTTTAGGAAGGCAGAGATTTTGATAGACGCTCCTGGCCGCGAGGCCGAGGGGTTGTCTTGTGCGTAGTGCCGAGGCCCGGCTAGTGCATGAGCCAGTGCCGGCCCGTTTTTAGGTCCATCACCCCCATTTAATCCCTACAAGGTTTGGTGTTATGAAGCAACTACCAGATTTGGTACCACGAAGCCAATCGCCCAATCCGTTGTTGCGATTCTGAGCTCGTTTGGTCCTCCGTCTAGGTGCAAATCACTTCTGAGAAGTGTGAGCATGCAAAATTTGAACTGGATAACTTCTAAAGTTAATGATTAAGCTAAGGGCTTAGTAAAAAACCGTTTTTTAAAAGCGTGAAGAGGGGGGAGGGATGCAAAATTTTTTGCACCCCCTCAAATCCGTCAATTACAATCTATTGACAATCTCCTCCTATTGTATGAATAGTTTGGAGCTCTATACACTCTACAATCTCCTCCTATTGACAATCTCCTCCTATTGGACTATGGCTTCAGGCTGATCTAGTCGGTATTTCGCTATTTAAGCTATCCCCTTGGAGTTGATAAGTCTAAGATTGAAGCTAAGATTTTCAAATAGGCCAAAGTGCAAGCTAGTGGTAGTTAAATCAAATGTGTTCATGGCCAAGTTGCTTCCCTTTTACAAATTCTCCTAGGAATAGGTAGGAAGATTGTTTAGAGAGTTCATTTGTTCCAAAGGTGAGAACCGATACCTTGCAGAAATCCCATTGATTGCTTTGACTATTGATAGGAAGGATGGGGGACATGGGGTAGAGCCTCTCCAACTAAAAGAAACTAGACCCATCTTGGAGCCCTTAATAGAATTCAAAAAGATTAGCCTTGGTGTGTTCCAATAGCCATTGGTTGCAAATAGCAAGTATCAAAGGTGGCTATTGTTGGAAGGAGCTTTGTTGGTTTGACATGCTATTTAGGACCCTCCTTATCAAAATTGCTCAGTTAGTGAGGCTTATGTTAAGGCTTGGAATTCAATCATCAAGGACTGCCACTAGCCGCAAAAATCGGTCTTATCATAGGGGACCCTTCTCTCTATCTAAGTGTTTGGCTCTCCCCCTTCCCTTATAAGAAACCCCCCACCCCATCCCCTACCCCCCTATTCCTCAAGTTTGTGAAAGCCCAAGCTATCACCGAAGCTATCCAAAGAAATTAATGACAAAGGACTAAGGCACTGAATTGATATATGGGACTTAGCCTCTTGCACTTTCATAGATATGCAATTGATTACTAATTAGTTTAGGCTTAATAAGATCTTTTGTAAAAGCTAAAGTCTTGTAACTAGGAGTGTCTCCTAGTGGATTACTCAATGATTTATCTTTCTACTTACTTTCTTACTACTCGCTATTATACATTTCACATTAAACATTGTATTTTGGAAACTAAATTTGTCAACTTTGAACAAGGTAGAAAATTCATAATCAAATTTTTAGAACCAAGAGTGCCCCTTTTGTAAGTATTCTTTGTATGCCTACCCTTTTTAGAGATGTAACATTTTGAATGATGTGTGAAAAATTAAATGGTTGGTTAGACAAAGCTTTTCTTCTAGTACATTAAACAAATCATGTAGGAAGCTTTTAAAAGCAAGATGATTAACTAGAAGTTTGTATCTAATACATTAGATAATAATGTTTGTAAATGAGCACTTAAAAAAGAAAGCTTGTTGTACTTAAGTACTTATCCTCATGCTATAAATGAGAAATTTTATTTAAATATTTATATAACAATAAACTACAATATGATACCTCATTTCAATTAGGCATATTAAAATTGTGTCTTTAACATTGAGTTATTGTATGATACTGACATGGAAAACACATAATAAAGACCTAATCTTGCAACGCTCCACATACAAAACCAAGTCTTTCAAATTGCAAAATACAAAGATATAGTAATATCTAATAAGATGTAGCAACATCAAATATATTTGAGGATAATCATCTAAACCATAATATGATGATTATTTTTAAAAAATATAATCAAACTTAATCAACAAAAGTAATGTATATTAATTATATTTAACATTCATAGTTGATAAATAAAATATCACTTAATACCATAAAATACACATTAAAAAATCATGCAAAAATATAAAACAAAAAGAAACATTTTTCTAGTAATCAAACATTGAAACACAATGTCCATACAAAAAGTTCACATTTTATACAATTCATGTTTACAAAAATGCTAAAAATAATAATTCATAATATTATGAATTTAACATTTTTAAAATTAAATTAATAATTAAACTATCTTAAATAGCACGAGAATAATTTTTATTAGTTAAATTTACATTTAAACTATAGACACATCGACAAATACTAATAACGTCCTAATAGAAAAAAAAACAAATGAAACAAAGAATATAGAAAGATATGAAATCATTGAAGTAAAAATAAAAATAGATTTACGTTATATATTGATAAATTTTCAATAAATTAGTTAAAAGTTAATATACAATTATTGTAGTTGGCATACTATTGCTATTAACTATATTAATATTTTAAAGATAAAAGGTGTAAAGGAATAATATCACACACACACACACACACACACACACACACACACACACACACACACACTCTCTCTCTCTCTCTCTCTCTCTCTCTCTCTCTCTCTCTCTCTCTCTCTCTCTCTCTCTCTCTCTCTCTCTCTCTCTCTCTCTCTCTCTCTCTCTCTCTCTCTCTCTTTGTTGTTAGATCTACATTTGTAGAAGCCAAATGTCAAGATGATGAAGAGAAAACATAGTTCTATATTCTTAAGCTCAAATTTAGAAACTCTTTGGAAGTGCCACATTTAGGATTTTATAGAGAACTACGTATTCAATCCCTCCCCTCAAAAACACGGAGGGCTTAAAGCGTGTGCACACACGCATGCATGCACACACGCACGCATGCACGCACGCCCGCACGCACGCACACACCCACACACTCACTCACTCACTCACTCACACACACACACACACACTCTCTCTCTCTCTCTCTCTCTCTCTCTCTCTCTCTCTCTCTCTCTCTCTCTCTCTCTCTCTCTCTCTCTCTCTCTATCTATTCTAAAATAAAAGTCATATTGACATCTTAGTTTGGACCATTTCTACAAAGCGAAACCAAAAGGTCATACTCTCTTCTTCTTAGTTTGGAAGATGTGTAGCTCCTCATCTCACTATGATTAGGGAAGGTATATATGTGCCATACAAAAATTCGTACAAAAAAAAGATTATCTTACAAGATTGAATTTATCACTCTTGACAACTTTTGGGCTTGAAAGGTATAGCCAATGTATATATGTGAGGATGTGTGTGTATATATGTGTACATACATATATAGCCTTGAAGGGTATGTCCGATGTATATATGTGAAGACATATGTGTATATATGCATACAAAAATATATACCAATGTATATATGTGAGGATGTGTGTGTATATTTGTGTACTATACACAAATACAAAAATACACAATTATATAGGGCTAGGGATAGATACACATATGGGTTCCGTGATATTCTTGTACTGTTAATTAAGAGAACCATAGAGACTTGTGCATCTCTGGTAGGGTCTCGTGTGACTTGTCTCTCAGTTCCCCCCTGCCTAGTCCTCATGCAGAGTCTAGCAGACCATCTTCTCTATTCCCTGTCATCAATGATTCTGTAGGTAGGTTTACACAACAAATTTGGGGATGGAGGCGTCCCACTCAATAGCATTAAATCACCACCATATATATATATATATATATATCATAGTAAGGAGACTCCATTCATGGTCTCTTACTGTGCTTTTCAACAACACTACATTTCTCTTTATTCCCCAACTTATCCCCCCTTCTTTATCACCTTCTTTTCTGGCTTTCATAAAATATATCTTCCACCTCCTTATCCTTAGATTCCAAAAGTCCCTCAAATTGTTGAAGGGCATAGACAAGATGAGGCGGTTTTCATTGGTAGCCTCAACTCCCACATTCGTGTCTACATTCATTGGTAGCTCCATGATGCAATTGAACATGTGTTATTGCTTAAGATTTGAGCCTGCATTGGTCCCCCCCTCTATTTAGATAATGTCATTGTGCACCCACCCACATCGAGTAGTTGTCCGTGACCTCTTGAGCCACTTCTGCCTGCAAGTGTTGTCTACATGTGACTCAAGCTCTACCTATGTGTTGTCATTGTAGAGATGTGGGTTTGTGCACGACCTATCGAGTTGTGTAGTATTGTAGTCACCAAGTCCATTTGGGTTGTTGAGGTCGATTCTTCGTCTTGTGATTAGTCATCGAGTTGCTACACCCTGCTATTGTCATTGAGGCAATGGGGACCACTGTCACTTTCACAATTCACCTTGTCTATTCCCATAGGTATCTATCATTGAGTTTGTCCCTACTACCAAGTGGTCATTGTTACCTTGCTCATGTAACCTGTTGCTAATGTCAAGCTTGAGCCCCTAGCCCAGCATCATGACATCGAGTTCCACCCATCATCATAGTTTGTGCTTGGCCATCAATTTCATGAGATGTCATTATCATCATAGTCACCAAGTCTCTTATGCAAAGCATGGGTCACTTAGGCATAGCATAACTCACTTTAGTTGCTTCAATCATAACTAGTTGTTTGGGTGTGGGTTCATGTGTTGAGACACACTCTGCATACCAACATGTGTGCAACATGCTGATGTGGAAGGTGTAAGAAAAAGATGGCGTGGGGAGATATTGTTGCCTCACTCACCATTATAATTTATTGATTCAATATCACTTGAGGAAAGTAGAAAAATGTCAATGAAGCACATATCCACTATGTAAACAATTTGATAGGAAAGCAAAATTGTTAAAGGCAATCCAAACAAAATATGTTGAAGCGGAAAACATACTAATTTATGATATATAATGAACAAATTAGACAAAAGAACTATAATGAAAACATATTTAGAGTTTGTGAAATATAGACATGGAACCTATCCTACTTTTAAAAAAGACTAAAAAATGTTAAAGAGAGTACAACAACATGCTAGATGTTAAGCATATGTAGGTGATAAATATGTATCCTCTTGCGAAAGGTTGAGAGTATCATAGCATAAGTCCAATCGGCTTTAAAATCTTATAACAATTATTGTATTTCAAAATTTCAAAAGTTGTATAAATAACATATAGTCAAAATAATTGTACTTTTTGATACAATAGAGAAGTGATTGAGAAACTCTCCATATTGCTAGTGGTATGCTTTCACTCTAGATACAATATAATATAGATATTTACTATCCATGGCTAGCTTGAGTCATATGTTATTGGAGCTACCTCTATTTCAAAGATGAAATGGAGTTTGACTTCAATCTACGGTAGATAGAATAGAATGTTGTAACTTTGTATTACTTTAACATAAAAATCTTCCTCTATTTCAAAAATAAAATGGGATTTAACTTCAATCTTGGTATAACTTTAATTAGAAAATATATAAAGTGATTGGATCATATGTTATGCTTGCCATATCAACATTTTTCTTTTGTTTTGTGAATAGAAGTTATCGCATATGGATCCAAGCTTCCAAGTACAATGCTGAGTTGTAGGTCCATTTGATGCTTCAGCTTTGATTTGGACCGTAAAGGTTGATCCTAGCCGATTATACCACACTCTTCCATATGCATTTGGAATGTGTCTTTGATTTCATTGCTTGCAAGAGTAAGATATCAACTACACCTACAAATTTCAAGATTTAATCTAGCAAGAAGAACCAATATGGTAGCATTTCCAATCCAACTGAGCAATCTTAGTTGGAGCAATTGGTTTTAGACAAAATGTTACAACTATAGTCTCTTTCTTGAAACAAGCAAAGAGTATTCTTAATCACTTTGTAAACTTTATGCGATGTTCATAGCCTTGCCAAATTTAAAAGTATGAGAAACACTAAGCTATGGTACACTATTCATAATACTAATTGTGAGTGGGTAAATTGTAATTGTGACTAGGCAATGAAAGGAAATTTGTGCAAGCATCAAATCAAGGTTATGATGGTAGCTAATATTGATGTCAATACCATTGTCACTAAGTCCATGGGCATGTACCATACGAATATAGATGGTAACTTTGTGATTTCTATAATTTAGTATGTATCTAGTTTCAAAGATAATAACGCAACATTGTTTCTTTTAGGGAATCATGGTCATACTTTCACCTTCATTCCTCACTTACCTACAAAAAATATGGAGAATGACATCATACAAGAGGAGGAGATTCACATTGGAGTCCATAGTGTTGACGCTCCACAATCACATGGTAAGATATTTTATTGGCTATAATATTTGAATAATATTGCCATGCAAATGTTTCACATTTTTCTAAATGAGAACATGGTTTTGACATTTTCTAATGACCCATGATGTGCTCATTTGATTTTAGGAAATACAATGCAAGTTATATACGAGAGATTGCAAGACGTTATGCTTTTGGTACATATATATAACATACAAGTGTGAATACTTTGCATATAATATATTCATTTTGTTTGAGTGATTTATGTGTTTGCAACTTGTGTAAAGGAAGACCCTGCTTTGAAACCACATCTTGAATGATTTCAAACTCAATCACTTGCAACCTTGAAACAAATCAAAGGAAGATTACAAGAGACTAGACCACATCCATGTAATGAGTGGAAGTCAATAAATGATGGTTGTGGTACTTCCTTAAAGGGTGCAAAACCCCTTGTTGAAAATATGCTTTCAACTACTAGGAAACAACCACATTCATCCAATGTACATGAATTTCCAATTCAAAAAAAGAAAAAAAAGGTTTCTATACAAGAACTTGTACAATGAGATTGGATGCCATGAAGATATTAGTAAGACAAAAGTTTGATGTATTCAACTCCTCTTCTATCTTGACTATATGCTATCAACTTGGTTCAATTCCTATTCAAGCTTGTATATGGTCTTATTCATGCTCGATTCGATTTTTATCTAAGGGGGTGTCTTTGCAATCCTTGTGCAAACATGATGGCATCTTCAAATTGGTAACTCCGATTATTTCTTTCTGACTTGTGAATAGTTTGTAAGATATGCACAATGCCCCACCCTCATAAGCTATCACCAATGATCCATAGTGCTCCAAGTTGTAAGGTCCCCATTATGAGGAGAAGCCATGTGTGAGCAATGACATTACTTGGGTCCTAACTTATACTTTAGATGAGATCTAGGTGACTAGATAACAAAAAGGTGACCCTTGTGGATCTAGCCTTTGGATTAGATAGAGTAGTTATGCTGGAAGCAACTCAAGGCACAATGCATTGATTTGTGGGGTGTGGGGGTTATCATGGATAGGGATCCAGGGGTAGTGCCCTCGGCTTGACGGTAAAGGGAATATTTCCTACCTAACTAGGAAATCTTCATAATATAGTTGGATAGGTTGAATAGACTACCTTCCTTAGCTATAAAAGAAAGACTCCTCCAAAGCCATCATCAATCCCATCTTTCACCCAGTCAGAGTTCTTCTACTTACCCTTAAGCTCTTTCCCCATCATTTCTCGCCATCTAAGCTTCATAGTGGAAGTACACTGGTGGATAGAGCCATCTTTGTATCAGTTCGTTTCAAATTAAAGTAGTTTCTATTCTTCTCATATTTATTTTATGTTCTCTACTCCTTGCTCAGATTCTATTTGCTATGCCGTCTAATTTCTATATGGTATCAAAGCCCAGGGGGGTTTGAGGAGTGAAGAGTACACAAGAGGTAAGGACTTCGATAGCAAAGAGAAGAAATGTTGGCTACTACATTAGGTAGTAGTGCTGGCACATCAAGTGGTGGTGCTATGGTAGTGACAATTCAAACACCAAGGTTTCATCGCCATCAACCTTCAGAGAAGGCAAGCTAGACGATACAAACTAAACTTTGTGGAAGTTTAAAATTACAAGTATCCTTGATTCTTATGGGCTTCTGGAGATGATGCTTCTATTAGTAGTGCACAAAATTCCTATGAGCTTCTATAATTGATCTTGGCCATGAGCTGAGATTCACTAAGATAGGTGTAGATATTATTGAGAGTGCTGGCAAAGGTGTTGGAAAAGGAGAAAGAATGAACAACCTATATAAGCTAAGTGCTCTTATAACCACCACTAGGGTGGGCAAAAGTAAACTTTGTCATGAAAGATTTGGTCACATTGGTTTTTTAGTATTAAAGAAGATGCATAAGTGAGGTATGGTTACTCACCTACCTACAATAAAACTGAAATGAAGGAACCATAAGAAGCTTGTATGATGGGCAAGCAAAATGGCTAGTTTACCAAATGAATATTAAACCAATATCCTTGAATAGAGACCTCAAGGAGAAGGTATACGTGGCTCAGCCATTGGGGTTTGAGGCCCCCCATTCTAAGAACTAAGTT
The DNA here is from genome assembly GCF_053477565.2 of Lygodium microphyllum. NCBI lineage: Eukaryota > Viridiplantae > Streptophyta > Polypodiopsida > Schizaeales > Lygodiaceae > Lygodium > Lygodium microphyllum. Next base: position 120,128,904 of record NC_141139.1, read on the forward strand.
TGTAAGCTGAAGAAGGCATTATATGGGTTGAAACAAGCCCCTAAAGCATGGTATTAGTGAATAGATAAAATCTTTTTAGGCTTGAATTTCAAAAGATGTGTCTTAGATGCTAAATTTTATGTTTATAGGGATGGTGAAAAACTTGTAATGATTGTCCTATATATGGGATGACCTTCTTACTATAAGTGACTATGAAGATATAATCCACCACACTTGAAAGGCTTTGAGCTCTCTCATATTGGCCACATGACAATGATTTCACGAAATCATTTTTTGGATATTGCTTCTCTTTAGGTTCAAGAATCTTCTCTTGGATCAGTAAGAAGCAAGCAAATATGGCATTGTCTGAAGGTAGCTTACTTTGCTGCAAGTGAAGCAGTATGGTTAAGGAGGATTCTATGGCATATGGAAGTATAGGGTGAAGATCCAACAGTGCTAAGATGTGATAATAAGAGTTACATTTCCATTGCAAAAAATCTAGTTTTTCATGCATGCACCGAACACATTGAAATCCAGTACCACTATATGTGTGACTTGATCAAGGATGGGATAGTAGAGCTGCCAATGGAGTGTTGAGATATTGAGCTCCACTCGCGATATGCCAGGGTGACCGTTGTGCATTTATGTCACCGACTTCTTAGCTGCAGATGCGGTTGATACACCGCCCATGAATAATAGCTAGATGACAGCTATCCTTATCTACTCTAGTTCATGGCTCAGCTAGTATGCCACCTTAGTTAGTTGAGTTTGGTTTGAGACCCATATATAGGGTTCTTCTATTTCTTTGTACTAGAGTTCTTTTGGCTTACACAACTAAGAAGAGGAAAACTGTTTTCAGGCTCCACCTGTGTGTGTATTCCCCCATTGTGCAAGCAAGAAAGCTACAAGTGAGACTCCTTCCTTCTCTCCCATAATCTTGACATGGTATCAAAGCCTTGTTCGTGGTAAGGAGCTCAAGAAAGCAAACCAAGTTCGCGGTGTTCTGGTAAGAGGACTAGTGTTACTTTCATTTTTCGAGTTTGGGAGCAAGTCTCTGCAGGTAGCACAGTCGGAAAGTGCAAGAGTGCATTGTCTCAGATTGAGAGACCCTTCGTGGTGTAGCAAGAGGGTAGTATATGCTCCGGGTAAGGGCTTTGGCCCTTGGTTGCCCTGTTTTTTTGATTCGAGGCCATTTCGGTGCCTATTTTGGAGGTGGAAGTTTTCCGCACGCACTTAGGAAAAGGCCCTGTTTTTTGCTGCGCGACTACTGTTCTACAGGTCGATGAAAAGTTACTATAGAAATTGCATCGTATGCCTATGTGCAAAGACTTTGGGAGTTACAAAATCATCCTTGTTGCCTGTTGATGCAAAATCGTCACTAGGAAGTGACTCTGTGGTCAAATACCGCTTTCTTCAGTTTTGCAGATTTGCCCTTGTGAGGCTGAAGCTGTGTTTTTTGCAGTGAAATACCACTTTCTTCAGTTTTGCAGATTTGCCCTTGTGAGGCTGAAGCTGTGTTTTTTGTAGTGACAGAATTTTTTGCAGTGTTCTGTAATGGCGTCTGATTCTCTTTCACAGATTGTCACTGAAAAGCTTGACAAGAACAACTTCCAAGCATGGAAGTTTAGAATGACGAATTTTCTTATGGGAAAAGGATATTGGGAATTCGTTGCAGGAAATGAAGAAGAATCAGTTCTTCCTGATGTTCCCAATCAACAGCAAATGCAGGCATTTAAAAGATGGCATGAGAGAGCCATGAAAGCTATGTACTGGCTGTCTATCAGCATTTCAGACTCTATGATTGTGCATATTCAGGATGCAAGTACGCCAAAGGAGGCATGGGATACTTTGTCAAAAATGTATAGCACAAATACGCAAGCCAAGAAAATGCATCTCAAGCTAGATTTGCACAATGTGCAAAGAGAAAGTATGAACATCAATGACTACCACATGAAGGTGAAAAAGATTGCAGATGCACTTGCTTCCATTGGGTCGCCAGTGGAAGATGATGATTTAGTTTCTATGACCTTCAATGGTCTAGGAAAGGATTATGCACAGTTTCGAACATCGATTTCCGTTTGTGAAAGATTTCCTGATTTTGAGGAGTTGATTGCTCTTCTAATTTCTGAGGAGCAGAGAAATGGTGGTGCATCTTCTTCAGGAGGAACTTCAAAAGAAGCTGTCTTCTACTCAAATGCTGGAAGAGGTAGAGGTAGAGGTAGAGGAGGCCGATCTGGAGGCCGTGGTAGAAATCAGAATATGTAGTAAACTCAAGAAAACCAGTCCTATGGAGGAGAACGTGGTAACTCTAGAGGCAGGGGGAGCCAAAGAGGTCGTGGTGGATGGCAAAGAGGCCAAAATGCAAACAACAATGTTGAATGCTACTACTGTGGTAAAATGGGTCATATCGCTAAAGACGGCTATAAAAAGTAGAATGGCATCATGAATGGAAAATTGCAACAAGGGAATTATGCATCTTCCAGTAGACAGGGTGATGATAGAAATGAGCATTTGTTTATGGTGCAGCACATGACCAATTCTATGACAAGTGCAGAAGAAAGCAACGATGTGTGGTATGTTGACTCAGGTGTATCAAACCACATGACAGGTCATGCAGAATGGATGCAGGATGCAAGGAAAATGGAAAAACCAGGATTTGTGGAGACTGGTGATGATACTGCACATCCTATTGTGTAGATTGGAAAAATTCATTTGTCTATGCAGGATGGGAAAAAGAAATACATGTCGGATGTATTTCATGTCCCGAATATCACCAAGAACCTGGTTTCTATTGGTCAAATGGTTGAGCAAGGCTTGCAGGTCAGATTTAATTCTCATGGATGCTTTATTGAGGATATGAAAAATAAAGGTCGCTTGATAGCAAAAGGAAAGAAGAAGGGTAGAATGTTTACATTGGATGCAAACATACCTGAATTGAGTGCAGCAATGTTTGCACATGGGACCGGTGTAGTTGCAGATATTGATATCTGGCATAAACGCATTGGTCATGTTAATGTACAACGTCTTAAATCAATGCAAGCCCAAAATATTATTGCACGATTGCCTAAATTCAAGGTTGCAGAAATGCATAAGGTATGTGAAGCCTATCAATTTGGAAAACAAGCAAGGAAACCATTTCCTAGACATGTTCAAGAGAGTAAGAAGCCATTGGAATTAATCCACTCTGATGTGTGGACTACTAAAGCTGCATCTATTGGAGGCTGTCACTTTTATTGATGACTGTAGCAAAAAAGTTTGGGTGTGTTTTATGAAAAAGAAAAGTGAAGTGTTTGGGCATTTCAAAACTTTTAAAGCTATGGTTGAAAAAGAAACAAGCCTGCAAATAAAATGCCTAAGGTCAGATGGAGGGGGAGAGTACCTCTCAAATGAGTTTGCAAGGTTCTTGCAGGAGCATGGCATAAAGGAGCAATATTCATGCAGTCATACCCCACAACAAAATGGAATTGCAAAAAGGAAAAACATGCATATTGGAGAGGTATCTCATGCCATGCTCAACGAAAAAGACTTGCCATATTTTTACTGGGTTGAAGCAGTTGCTACAGCAGTCTACATAATGAATAGGACTCCCACTACAGCAATACATGGGATGACTCCAGAGGAGAGGTATACTGGTAAGAAACCAGATATTTCTCATTTAAAAATTTTTGGTTGCATTACCTATGTTCATGTGCCAAATGGGTTGAGATCCAAGTTGGATCCAAAAGCTGAGAAGTGCATCTTTATTGGTTACTCTCTGCAGCAAAAAGGGTATAGATGCTATAACCCTTCTACTCATAAGTTTACAGTGAGCAGAGATGTTGTTTTTGATGAGATGAGTGGTTGGTATAAACCAGTAAATGTGATTGATAATGTAGATGCACAAAATGGTAATGTTGCACAGAATTCACAGCAGCAGCACAAGATATTAGTGGACTTGGAGCGTCCTCTAGCAGTGGTTCACATTCTTCGCCATGGACAAGCAGATTGAGATCAGGAGAATCTTCTCAAAGCAATGCAGATAGTGATATGCAGGTATCACAAAAAAGGAAAAGAGAAGGTAGACGAGCCCATGTTTGATGTGAATGCATATCACTCTTATGTGGATGGTGAATCCAATGGCTCAGAACAGAGCATTGATGATGAGTTGGGTATTCCTTCTATTGTTACACCTGGAGTAAGGAAGACCACGGATGTTTTGAGAGCACCTGGGAGTGAACCTACTTTGCGCAAGTCTACCAGAGCTAGTTATCCTATGGATAGGCTGAAATATGATGGATTTACAACCATTCACTATGCTTATATGGTCAAAGTGATACATGAACCAGAACCCACTTCTTTTGAGCAAGCCATGGGAAACAAAAAATGGGAGAAAGCCATGGATAAACAAATGGATGCCTTGGAAGCAAATACTACATGGGAATTGGTACCTTTATTTAAAGATAAGAATGCAATTGGTTGTAAGTGGGTTTATAAGGTGAAACACAATGCAGATGGTTTTGTGAATAGATACAAGGCAAGATTAGTAGTCAAGGGGTATGCACAAACATATGGCATTGATTATGAAGAAACATTCAGTCTGGTTGCAAGGATGGCAACCATAAGAGCAGTCATAGCTATGGCTGCATCAAAGGGATGGTCTTTACATAAGATGGATGTAAAGAATGCCTTCTTGCATGGTGATTTGCAAGAAGAGTTCTATATGGAGCAGGCACCAGGTTATGTGCATGCTGTTCATCTTGAGTTTGTTTGCAGGTTGAAGAAAGCCTTGTATGGCTTGAAGCTAGCACCTAGAGCATGGTCTGACAAGATAGGATAGTATCTTGTCACTATTGGCTTTCAGATTTCCAAGGCAAATTTCTCACTTTATGTGAGAAAAACAGAGAAAGGTATTATGCTCCTTGTCATGTATGTTGATGATTTGATTATGACAGGGATAGTGATGAAGATATTCTTCATGTGAAAATGCTATTGAAGCAGAAGTTTGAGATGAAGGATTTGGGAGAGCTGAGTTATTTCTTGGGCATTGAGGTGATTAGATCACCAAGTGGGATACGGCTCTTGCAAAGGTAGTATGGATTGGACATGCTGTCCAAATATGGGATGACAGGCTGTAAGCCTATTTCAATTCCCTTGGAGCAGAATGTGAAGCTGAGCGCAGATGCATGTGAGCTTCTGGAAGACCCTACTATGTACATACGCATAGTAGGAAGTTTGATTTATATGACTATTACCAGGCCAAATTTGAGCTATATTGTTGGATTGGTAAGTCAATTTATGCAAGCTCCAAGGAAACCGCCTTTGGATGCGGCTAGATGCATACTCAGGTATGTGAAGTCCACATTGCAGTATGGACTCTTTTATGAGACTGGGGTTCAAATACAGTTGCATGGATACACTGATGCTGATTGGGCTAGAAGTAGTTCTGATAGACGATCTACCAGTGGATATGTGTTCTCTTTTGGGAGTGCTGCAGTCACTTGGAGCAGCAAGAAATAGCCTACAGTTGCCTTGTCGAGCACAGAGGCTGAGTACGGGGTGCAGCAATGGTTGCATGTGAGGTATCTTGGTTGCATAAGCTACTTTATGATATGCATCAGCCTACAGGTGGGCCAGTTGTCATTTATTGTGACAACATGAGTAGTATACACTTGGCAAATAACCTAGTCTATCATGCTAGAACAAAGCACATTGAGGTGCATTATCACTATGTGCGAGAGAGGGTTTTACTAGGTCTTATTGATCTAGTTTATGTCAGCACAGAGGATCAAGTAGCTGACATATTTACGAAGGCATTGGGCGCAGAGAAGCTGCGCAAGTTCAGAGACCTGCTTGGTGTGCAAGAATTGGGATTGAGCTCAAGGGAGAGTGTTGAGATATCGAGCTCCACTCGTGATATGCCAGGGTGACCGTTGTGCATTTATGTCACCGACTTGTTAGCTGCAGATGCGGTTGGTACACCGCCCATGAATAATAGCTAGATGGCAGCTATCCTTATCTACTCTAGTTCGTGGCTCAGTTAGTATGCCACCTTAGTTAGTTGAGTTTGGTTTGAGACCCATATATAGAGTTCTTCTATTTCTTTGTACTAGAGTTCTTTTGGCTTACATAACTAAGAAGAGAAAAATTGTTTTCAGCCTCCACCTGTGTGTGTATTCCCCCATTGTGTAAGCAAGAAAGCTACAAGTGAGACTCCTTCCTTCTCTCCCACAATCTTGACATGGAGGAGAATGGAGCAGATATTTTTACCAAAGCTCTTACAAAGGATCTACTTCGAATTCATCTTAGAGACTTGGTGTTGGGCCGAGGATGTAGTTCACCTATGGACATTGAGAGGGGGTGTTAGATATGCTAAATACCCACCCTTGTAAGGTACCACCAATGATCCATAGTACTCTAAGTTATAAGGCCTCCATTATAAGGATAAGCCATGTGTGAGCCCGTTGCTTGGATCCTAACTTGTATGTCAAATGAGGTTTATGTGATCAGATGGCAAAAAGGTAACCTTTGTGGATCTAGCCTTTAGGTTAGATAGAGTAGTTATGCTAGTAGTCACTTGAGGAGCAATGCATCAAATTGCGAGGTGTGGGAGTTATCTAGGGACAGGGGTCCCAATAATGGGCCCTAACAATAAAAGAAATATTTCCTAGAATGTTCCTTGACTGATTAAGGAAGGTTCATAGCATAGTTGGACAAGCTGACTAGACTACTTTCCTAGGCTATAAAAGAAAGACTTGTCCAAAGCCATCATCAATCTATCTTTCCCCTAGTCAGATTTCTTCAAGCTATCCTTAACCCATCTAAGCTTCTAGTTGAAAGTACACGGGTGGACAACATCTTTGTATCAGCCCATTTGAAATTAAAGCAATTTCTATTCTTCTCATATTTGATGTGTGTTCTCTACTCTTGTTGTTGTACTATATAATTTCTACATAGTTTACTTTGCATCACTGTTAGGGATCAAAAAGCTTCCCCTAAATTAACCCAAAACAGACATCTCTCTGATATAAAACAGATTCATATTGCGACTATTATTGGCATTTTTGTCTTTGTCAGAACACACCATTGAACATCACTTCAACATATAGACCAATTTTCCACTAAACAAAAGTCATTTCACAATTCAGATAATCGATTACTCAAAGCAGTTAATTGTTTCGAATACAAAGAGAAACATGTGCAAAGAAATATGTTCTATTCTTTTCATTACTTTCTGAATAACCATATCGATTACAGATTCATCTATTCTCTTCACGCAAAAAATAGGCACGAACAGATCTCACGACTCCTCCTTCAAACTTCCCCAAAGAGACTCATAATCTACTTATGAATTTTCACACATGATCATTTACAAAGGTTTAAAACTACTTACTAGACCCCTAGGTTATGCCTTAATCATTCCTTTAACATTGGCACACCTGGTGGTTACTATTTTCCCAAAATAGTAGACCTGAACCCACAAAATCCCTTGATTTCATTTCAGTCCTGAGAATTTCATACTTGCATTCCTGATTGTCAATTCTGATTTGCCTAAATATCAGTTAAAACTTATTGAATTGATTTCTCAACCTCTGCATAATTTTGGTTTCCTCCTCACCTCTTGGAACAACTTCATCAATTTTCTGAACATCTTCTACATTGACATCACATTCACTTCTGTAAATTGAACATCTTAATAACATTCTCCTCTTGCACAAAAGTTTGCACTTCCACCAAATTCAAATTAGCATCTTGGAATTGAGTTTTAATTTGCTAGGATGCTTGCCTAATTTAGGGTTATACATTAAGACCAAATTTCCCTGTTTGAATTTGTTATTCTTCAAGTACTGATTCAGCCATGTAGATCTTCTATTTTGAATCATAGTAGCCACATAAGCACTATGAAATCTGTCTTCATCCAAAGACATCAACTGCTCTAATATCTGTTTAAGTGAATCCTCCTGTGTTAGTCTATTTGAAACTACCACCCTCAAAGATGGTACTATGAACTCCTTTCGCACCATAGCTTCCATGCCATAGACCAATCTAAGTGGTGTGAGTCATGTACTGACCTTAAAGGCTATTCTAAATGCCCACATTGCTGAATTCAATTTCAGATCCCAATCCTTCTTGTTTTCTGAAACAGTCCTTTTAAGAAATTTAACCAAAATCTTGTTACTGCTCTCAGCTAATCCATTGGCCCCTGTGGATGATATACTGAGAACATTTTATGGTTAATCATATGATTTTTAGTCAGAAATTTAATCACCATGTTAAGAAAATGGACTCCCTGATCTGATACAAGTTCCACTAGGCAGCCAAATCTAGTCATTATGTTATTATATGGGAAATAGACCACACTCCTTGCCTTATTATCCTTTAATGCAACAACTTCTACCCATTAGGTAGAATAATCTGGAGCAACCAAAATATATCTATTTCATCAAAGTTTTTCTGCTAGCTTTAATGGACCCACAAAATCCATTCGTCACTTCTCAAAAGGACGTAATGGCAAAACTGGATGCTGCCTCATTCTGTCCTAATTCCTTGGATATCCATCCCTTTGACATTTATCATAGGCCTTTGAATACTGATGTGAATCTTTGATTACTATTGGCCACCATAAACCACTTTGAAATATTTGTCTACTGGTTATGTCACCTGAAAAGTGACCTCCAAAACTTCTTGTATGAGCTTCAGTTAACACTGCCGCCTACTACTGCTGCTGACTGTCAGGAACACATCTCGTGATAATCTGATCCACTCCTCTCTTGTATAGATATCCTCCAATTACTGAATAGGTTGCACTTCTTAATACTAGCTTCCTCCTATGGTCTTTTGTCATTCCCTCAGGGAATATACATTCAGTAAGGTAATTAAGCATATGTTCATACCAATCATCTGACTTGGTTGCCTAGATGTGAAATAAGTCTGCATCAAGTAAATCATATCACTACAAGGGAATGGGGCAATAGTGACGCCGATTAGCGACGGCGAATGTCGGCGTTGCTATATGCGTCGCAATTGGCGTCGCTATATGCGTCGCTATTTGCGTCGCATTTGCGACGCCAATTGCGACGCCGCAGGGAAAAAAAGCGCGGCCGAAACCAGAGCGCCGTTTTCATTTTGTTTTCTTCGCCTTTTGAGAGCGAGAGCGAGGGAGAGAGCGAGGGAGAGAGCCAAGGCTTTGTGGGAGAAGAGGAGGAAGAGACTTGCCGCCGCCGCCGCCGCCGCCACCGCCACCGTCGTTGTTCGTGAAGGAGAGGAGGAGCCCTCGTTGCAAAGAGAAGCCGCCCACGCTCGCCATATCTCATTGGTGAGTCTCCCTCTCTCTTTCTTTTACTTGTTGAAGGTTTAAATCGTTCTCTTTTGTTTGTTTAGGAGAGGAAATGAAAGAGAAGGAGAGGGAGAGGGAGAGAGAGGGAGAGAAAGAGAGGGAGAGTGCATTCTCTCTCTCTCCCTTTTGCTTGTTTAATGTTTAAATTACTTTCTTCTTTGCTTGTTTAGGAGAGGAAACGAGAGAGTAAGAGAGAGGGAGAGGGAGAGGGAGAGGGAGAGAAAGAGAAAGAGAAATAGAGGGAGAGGGAGAGGGAGGGGGAGGAAATAGGAGAGGGAGAGAAAGAGAAAGAGAGGGAGAAGGAGGGAGAGTGCATTCTCTCTCTCCCTCCCTCTCCCTTTTGCTTGTTTAATGTTTGAATCACTTTATTTTTTACTTGTTTAGGAGAGGAAATGAGAGAGAAAGAGAGTGAGAGGGAGAGAAAGGGAAAGGAAATGAGAGAGGGATAGAAAGAGAAAGAGAGGGAGAGTGCATTGTATCTCTCCCTCTCCCTTTTGCTTGGAGGATGTTTAAATCACTTTATTTTTTGCTTGTTTAGGAAATGAGAGAGAAAGAGAGATAGAGAGGGAGAGGGAAAAAAAGAGAAAGAGAGGGAGAGGGAGAGGAAGAGGGAGAGGGAGGGGGAGGGGAAGGAAATGAGGGAGGGAGAGGGAGAGGGAGAGGGAGAGGGAGAGGGAGAAAGAGGGAGGGAGAGGGAGAGGGAGGGGGAGGGAGGAAATGAGAGAGGGAGAGAAAGAGAACGAGAGGGAGAGGGAGAGGGTGAGGGTGAGAGTTTTTCGGCACAAAGTTCTGGATCATTGGAGGAACATACCGGAGGGGAGCAAGGAGTACATAGTAGCATCCTTGCACGAGGAGTTCCCGGTGCCAGCCGCAATGGATAGATTCTCTACGGGCTGGATGATGGATTGCATGCGTGCATACATGTCACATAGACGATCCGACGCACGCAAGGCAATCAAGAGTGGGACTCCAAATCCCGAGTGGTTAGATGTAGACGACTGGCACCGACTGAGGGAGGAGGCTACAAATTCGCCAGGATGTTGGAGTCAGCAGCGGGAGGCAGCGAGGGCACGAATCGAGGCCGGATCGGTACATCATCTTGGGAGTAGCGGCCACAGGACATATTTGGAGGACTTTGTAAGATTCTCTTTTGTTTTGCTTATTTGTTTTTTTGAGATATTCTTTGTACTGACAATCATGTTTCTAACAGTTAGCATTTTGTTTTCTTTGTAGCACTCCATTACAAATCGCTATCCGCAAGGCCTTGAGACTCGATATGCGGAGAGGCACGGTCTCAGATCATTGATCGACCGATTGTATAGACGCGGCGGCCCAGTAAGTCACTCATCTTTCTTGTCCGTAGTTACCATGAGATATTTGAATGCATTATTGTATGGTGGATTGGTATGTTGTTTCTTTTTTTGCAGAATCCGTTTGATGCTCCTTTATAGCGGGAAGAGCTTTCGGGGGACGACGATTTGTAGCTCGCCCTTGGATCCTTAGAGCTCACATACCTTTAGTTTTTAGTCGCCCGATCTATGTAGACATTTTCTATGTATTAGTGATATTGTTTTATGATTGTACCAATCGCATTTTATGCGATATCATGTATTTATTTCATCCATCAGTTTTATGATTTCAGTATACATTCTTTTTGTTTGCAAACGCTTTGTATGAAGCAGTGCAGAAACTATTTTGTATGGCTCTCATACAGCACACAGTGCTATATGTGGCAGGGCAGCTTGCTGCCCTGCCACAAAATTTTTTTTTCTCTGTTACTGTCGCTATTTGTGTCGCAAATTTACTGCACGCGTCGCTATTGCCATCGCTATCAGCATCGCAAATTCTCTGTAATCGTCGCTATATGCGTCGCAAATAGCGACGCATATAGCGACGGTTATAGCGACGATTCTATGGCGTCGTCAATAACGACGCTTTTTGCGACGACGGGGGCAAATTTTGTTGTTTGTATTTTCGTCGCTTTAAACGTCGCTATAAGGTCTATATCTTGTAGTGTATGTTATCCCTTCATGAGGTTCTCCTTACTCCAATCTGCTTAAATAATCAATAATCAAGTGTTCTCTTCTAGGTCTATGCACAATGGAATAATCAAATTCCTATAATAGTAGAATCTGTCTAGCCAATCTTCCTATTGTTGTGGTTTATTCACCAAATAGATCAATGCATGATGATCCACATGAATTATGATTGAATTTCCTAACAAATAATATCTAAACTTTTTCAGTGCAAAGATAAATCCCAAGCACTCCCTCTTTCAGTAACAAAATAATTTCTTTATGCTCTTGTCATCACCTTGCTTGCATAATAAACTGGTCTAAACCAGCCTTTCTATTTTTCCTGCATTAACATAGCTCCCACTACAATATCAGAGGCATCTCCAAACACATGGAATGGTAAACTCCAATCAGGATGTTGCATTATTGGTGCTACTTGTAACATCTTCATTAGTAATCTGAATGATTTTTCTTGTTCTTTTTTCTAGACATACTTCACATCCTTCTTGGTCAATTTAGTCAATGGAACACAAACATGAGACAAATATTTCAAAAATCTGTTATGCCACTTGATCTGTCCAACAAATCTGCTCAATTTCTTGAAATTTGCTGGTGCCTTAGCCTTCTGAATAGTTGCCACTTTCCTAGGATCAACCTGCATTCCTTCTTCTAAAATGATATGCTCCAGTAAAATCCCTCTTTTAAAAGAAAAGGCACATTTGGCTGGATTAAGACTCAACCTAGCCATTTTTCATATTTCAAAGCATAATATGAGTTGATTAAGGTGATCCACAATCTTCCCAAAGACACTAAAATCATCTAGAAAGAATCTCATGAATGTTGTCAAGTATGGAGCAAAGACTTCCTGTACCCATTTCTAAAATGTAGGTAGAGCATTTTTCAAACCAAATACCATTACATTACTGGCATAGTAACAAAAGTAGTCTTCTCGTTGTCTTCTTCTGTCATCAATATTTGATTGTAACCACTAAATCCATCCAAGAAACTATACATCTGACGACTTGCAACTGCATCCAATAGAGTATCCTACAATGGTAATTGAAAAGAATCAGTTATAGTGGCTGCATTTAGTTTCCTATAGTCGACACAAATTCTGAGTTTGCCATTCTTGTTTGGCACCACCACTATAGGTGATAACCATGTCACCTTCTCCAAAGGATAAATAAATCCCACTTTCAGAAGTTTATCCAACTCCTCCTTAACAACCTTTGCATAATTTGGATTCATCCTGTATCTCTATGAAATAAAAGGAATTGCATCGTTTGTGAGGTTAATCCTATGCATACCAAACCTAGGATCCACTCCCTTCATATCAGTATAAGTCCATGCAAAAATATCTTTAAATTCTTGTAATAGCCGACTCAGATCTGTATTGCTGATAGAGTGTTTTTCACAACATACACTATTGAAACAATCAGAAGCTGGCATTATTATGATGATGGCACATCAACAATCCTAAGAATAATGAGTTTTGATACTTTCAGAACGGAATATCTCCCCCTCTGTAGTGGTTTGAAAGCCGAATTCAGAGATGTTGAAAAGAAGAAAGTAGAAGAGATGTTGGCCAGAGAATCCCCTAGAGATTGAAGTCCCTCTCTGATTCTATTATGTTGAGTACCAAACAGTTGGAGCCAAGCCCCTGATGAATGACGCAATCAAGAGGCAAGCATTAGAACAAGTTTAGAGGTATGTGAGAAGAGAGAAGGCAAGAATCAAGGCTGAGAACAAACTCACAGTAGAAGCCTCCTTTGATGCCCTAGAAGGGATGTTGGCCAGAGAATCCCCCAGAGATTGAAGTCCCTCTTTGATTCTATTCTATTGAGTACTAAACAACTAGTTGGAGCCAAGTCCCTGATGAATGACGCAATCAAGAGGCAAGCATTAGAACGAGTTCAGAGGTATGTGAGAAGAGAGAAGGCAAGAATTGAGGCTGAGAACAAACTCACAGTAGAAGCCTCCTTTGACGCCCCCAGATATTGAAGTCCCTCTCTGATTCTATTTTGTTGAGTACTGAACAACTAGTTGGAGCCAAGCCCCTGATGAATGACGCAATCAAGTGGCAAGTATTAGAACGAGTTCAGAGGTATGTGAGAAGAGAGAAGGCAAGAATCGAGGCTGAGAACAAACTCATAGTAGAAGCCTCCTTTGATGCCCTAAAAGCAATCTTTATAGAAGTCCCCATGATGACTAAAGGTCCCCTTCCTAGTCAAATTTGTCCTAGAAATATTGATGACATGGCAGTAAATGTAGTCCCGTTGCTAATTTTTAAGGGAGAGTACAATGAAGACCCTGATCTTCATGTAGCAGAATTTATGGTACTATGTGTGGCTAACAATGCCAAAACCCCTGAGCATTTGTTAGCAATATTCCCCGCCACTTTCAAAGGGGCGGCATTTGAGTGGTATGAGAGACAAGCAACAAGAACTTTTGGCACATGGATGGTGGCCTTCCTCACTAAATTTAGGCGTGAAGGTTTTGAAGAGTGGATGCGAGAGGAGTTCATGAACCTAAGTCGGTCCTATGGAGAAAGAGTAGAAGCTTATGTCTTGCGAATGGAATCCATCATGAAAAGATGGACTAACCATCATTTGGACAAAGGTATCCAGAAAGGAGTGTTTCTCAGAGGCCTACAACCAGAAGTTCACAAGTTTGTGGAATTGAGAAGACCAGTCAATCTGCAAGTCTGCAGTGGAAGGTGCAAGATTGTGTGATGAAGTTGAAGCAAGGTTGTCAATGACTCCAGGAAGAGAAGTCTTACCTTCTCCCATGTGAGGAATGGTATACTCACCAAATGCAGTCCGAGGGACAATTCCCTACCCCTATCCCTAGATGCAAACAGTGTCGTAGTATAGTGCACCTAACCCACTGTGCTCGCCACATACGACAGTGCCTCACATGAAAAATGATGGTTCAACCACAACAACAATGGCCTCAAACAGTTCCTCCAATGGCGACTCAACAACACTGGAACCCTACCAACTAGAATCAACAACCCCAAGTCTCTACAGGAGCTTTGAATCAGAACGAGAACAGAGGACCCTCTGGATCAACCCAACTAGTGTATGCAGTAATTACAAAAGCTTCCCAAAACCATACTACAAGTACTTTAGGAGGTGAAAATCTAAAGGACTACTTATCCAACTCAGTTGCAAGTATCAAGAAGAAAGAGCCTATGGATGTGATTATAGAGCAGCTACAAACGCTGAAGGTGAATACCGCCAATATATCCACCCCTACGGGAGGAGCTGGGAGAGATGTGATGCATTCTAATACATGGTGCAAAAAGTGTCATCAAGCGGGACAATTAGCCAGCACGGAATGTACCTGAAAACCAACCATTCCTGGAGCCTTATTTTCCTACTATTTGAGGAAGAACCATACAGAGGATATTTTCTCTCTAAAAGAGGTGCACGAGCGAAGACAGAAGGATGAAAATGAAAGATTCAACTTGCTAGAATCTAAAATGACCACATAGAATATTGGACCAAATCCTAGGGATTTTGGTACTAATTTTGGTCCAAGGAGGTTTCCCTCTCAAAGTTACAGAGGATGACAGTCTAGCGGTGGTTAGAGATCTGAGGTGGAATGTTATAGGTGTGGAGAAAAGGGTCATATCCCCCCGAATTTTCCAAACCTTGGATGATTTGTTGATTACAAGCCCTTATGCAGCCGATGCAAAGGAGAAGGCCACACTGCAAAGGACTCTCCAAGTCCAACCCCTGTCAAGGCCAATGCCACTGATAGCCAATAGAAGGTACAAGAGCCTACCTCCAAATTGGAAGAGTTGGAAGTTGTTGCTATCACGCGCGCCAAGAAGAAGGAACTAGTTGTCTAGAAAGAGAACAACTCTCCTAACAAGACTGTGAAGTTCAACCTGCCAATAGAGGGACAGAGCAGTACAAGACATAACAATGCAGTACATAGCACTGTAGTGCCATAGAGAGTCATAGAGACAGTCCCAAAAATAGGACCAGAGGTCCAGGAGATAGATGATACAGAAGCACCTTCAGAAGCAGAGGAAGATCTGATACTGCTATTGCTAGAAGAAAAAGGCAAGTTGAAAATGGGTGTAGCCCCATTCCCCAGTAGGCTGGAGGAGCCCATGGATCCTATCAAAGAATATGACTTTCAAACCAAACTTAACATTTCAACAATTGTTGATGCTGTCTCCCAGCTGCCAAAAGAAATTCAAAAGCATCTTGAAAAGAAGACGTGGACTAAGGATTGCTCCTTCAATAGCGACCAAGACCAATAAGGCCCCAGAGCCTGTAAAGGAAGTAGCTATGGCTAACGCCTTCTTAGATCCTAGAACGCGAAAGACTAGTTAGTGTATGGATAGAAGGATGCTTTATTTTAGATGCATTGATTGACGGAGGCTCATCAGTAAACATAATGATGGATGTGATAATGAAAGACTTAGGGTTGCAAGGAATTCAACCTATGCATTGGCTTATCAGATTGGCTGACCAAAGCAGAATTAAACCGTCAGGCATCCTCCCATACATAAAAACAACCCTTGCAAGAAGAGACTATTGGCTGACATATTTGATGGTCAAACCAAATTCTTATGGGACCTCATACCCTTCGTTGTTGGGAAGACCTTGGCTTTTTGAAGCGAGAGCGAGGATGAACTGGTTCAAAGGAACCATAACCCTAGGCAGAGAATCCAACAAAGTGGTGTTGAAATTGTATGGATCATAAAAAAGTAATGGATCCACATCCATCGAAGTCATAACTGACTCCTCCAACGAAGTAACAGATGGTACATAAGGAGATGAAGAGGTTGTTAAACAGATCTCTCCCAAGAAAACAAAGGCACAGCCCCTAATAGTGGGCAGTGTAAGCCAACTACCAAAGGAAGCCAAGTCCTTGTCCATGGGAGAATACCTCTTGCCTCAACTCGAATTGACTTCTGAAAGCACCTCTGACCGCGAGATAGAAGCATGGATGTATTGTTTTCCTTGTTACATGTCAGTCATAGAGATAGTAACAGGGACAGAGCCATAGATAGAATCAAAAGCAGAAGCAGATACACAGGTGGAGGATCTATTCTTCTCCTATATAGCCTCTACAAAAGCAAAGATAGAGCCTCTAGAGGAAGAGGATGAAAATGATGAGGAAGAAAATAAAGTAGGTGATGAAAGTGCAGTTGAAGGAGATCCTCTGATAGCGAATGATCTTGTTGACGTCCCTATAGAGACCTCAGGGCTAAAGATCTCGGGGTGTTGGAGGGAATGACCATGGTTCCATTTGGGTTGACCAATGGACCACAAGGTATGTAAAATCTGCATAAGCAATGGATCAAAGGCATAACAATTAATTTCACCAGTGGCTCCTATCACCCTGACAATTCATTTCGGAGAAAAGATGATGATGATACCCCCTGTCAATAGAAGCCAGAGCCATTAAAGCCACGACTTCTAGAAGGTCCCTGCTATGTGACATTCTTGGACACATCCTCTGAAGATGAATCCCTAAGTCCAGAAGAAATCATCACTCACACAGAAGAAAACAAAGCTCTGATACCCTTCCAACAATCTAAACAGATAAATGAGCCATCTGTTTAGAAGGAGGACATTGGTTCTAGTGGAGCATTTGACGAGGATGCGACTCCCTTGAAAGAGTCGGACCTCTATCCAGAAGCAATCCGTGGGACATTTATCCGCAAAGTGGAAGGTGAAAGACAAGTGACATTCTTGGATACTGACGGTATTGAACGTCACATGAAAGTGGGTCTCAATCTTCCAAAAGAAGAACTAGTGGTCCTACGAAACCTACTAAAGGAGAATTTAGATGTGTTTGCTTGGTTATATAAAGACCTAAAGGGGATTGATCCCACAGTATGCCAACATCACATTGACCTATAGCCTGATGCCAAACCTGTAAGGCAAAGACAAAGGTGTATGAATCCTTATTATTCTACTCTGGTGAAGGCTGAATTATTGAAACTTCTTGAAGCGGAGTTCATTTATCCCATGGCTAATAGTGAATAGGTTTTGCCCATTGTGGTTATACCCAAGAAGAACGAGAAACGTCGAATATGTGTGGACTTTTGAAAGCTGAACTCGAAGACGAAGAAGGATCATTTTCCTATCCCTTTTACAGAACAACTGTTGGACACAGTGGCTATTCTCTCTTGGATGAATTCAGCGAATATAACCAAGTTCGAATTGCAGAAGAGGACCAATCCAAAACAACCTTCACCATAGAATGAGAGACCTATGCCTATAGAGTGATGCCATTTGGGCTCTGTAATGCTCCTACCACCTTCTAGCAAGTAATGATGGCTATCTTTCAAAATCATCTTCATCATTTCATTGAGGTGTATCTTGATGACTTTTGTGTCTATATTTTAATCCGTGAGCACTGGGGACACCTAGAGCAATGCTTTGACAGATGCCAAGATTATGGGATTTCTCTCAACCTTGAGAAATGTATCTTTGGTATCTCATTGGGAGTTCTTTTGGGCCATATTGTCTCTACACAGGGGATTGCAAGAGACCCGGATCCCTTATAATAATCAAACTCCATTACCAAACTACTTAAGTCTACCTCGTAGGGAAAGTTCCACCTCAACCCCACAAGGATCAGCCTAAAGCAAGTCTAAATCGTGACTACAGTCTCCTACCATGATTATCTAACATTAGCTTAAGATAACTACTTTGCTATCATCTCTCAAACTTAAGTAAAACATTACATTGGTTTAAAGAGAGTGAGAAATAAGGGGGAGTGATATGCATCAACCACTTTATTAATAAGGTATAGTCTGAACTCAGCCCCCCTAAAAAAACATTGATTTGGATCTAGGATGACACACTAGGATAGTTGTCATTCAATCCTTCCTAACTTGACCTAATCTAGAATTTTCATTTTTTAATGGAATCCTTTGGGCTAACCAAGACCACTTTGTTGTATGAAAAATCCATGGGAAATTTAAACACCTGCTTCCAGCATCAAGGAGTAGCTTTAGTTTTCTAACAACCTAACACAATTTATCTACCTCTCTTTGTACTCTTCATTTCATGTTCTCTCCCCCTTCTCTTTCTTTCTCTCTTTCTCTTTCTCTTTCTTTGTTGCCCCTGTCTTTGTTTCTCTCCGTCCCCTAGGTGTTTTCTCACTCATTTTCCTCTTTCCCTCCCTTTTTCTCCCTCTTTCTCTATTTCTTTGTTATCTTTTATGTTTATTCTCTCTCTCTCTCTCTCTCTCTCTCTCTCTCTCTCTCTCTCTCTTTCTCTCTTCCTTTTCATTTCTTATTTTCCCTCTCTCATTTCCCCTCTTTCTCCCTTAATGCAGCTCATTCTCAAGAAAAACAAACAAAAGAAAAGAAGAAAGAAAAAGAACAAACCAAGAGGAGGAAATGTACTTACCGTAAAGGCCCGAGGATGGATTCTTCGTCTCCCCTTCGTGACGTTCCCTCTTTCTCCTTCATGCACTTCTTCCTCTTCTTTGCAAACGTGGTGGCGGCGATGGTGGCGGCAGTGAGAAGTTCTCCTTCTCTCTCTTTCTCTCTTCCTCTCCCTCTCCCTCCCAAAGCAACGATCTCTTTCGCCCTCTCTCAAACTCTTTGCAACAAAATGCCACACTTGAGTTTTCACCGCTTTTTTTTCTCAGAGTGGCATTACTATTGGCATTGATGCAAATAGGAATGCCACTAATTTGAATCATGTCACCATAGCCCCATCCTCTTGTAGTGATTCTAGTAGTTGGAAGGAATGACTCTTGAAAATAAAATCCTCTAATCTATGAAAATCCTTATACAACAAATTTGGTTTTGTACTTTTCTGAGTGGTCATTAGCCTTATACTTTACCTTTCGGACCCACTTGGTGCCGATAATCTTCCTCTTTTCTAGCTGATCCACTAGCTTCCAAGTGTCATTCTTCATTATATTGTTAAACTAAGCTTGCATAGTTACTTTCCCTGCTGGATTGACAAGTTCTTCTTTCAAGTCTATTGGCTCCTTTACCCCTGTCATAATCTTAGCCAATGCCATATTGACTATGTGAGTAGAAGTATTCCTTTGATCCTCTATTCTTTGAGACCTTCTTGGTCCATCTACCGTTTTCTCAATAGTGGTAGGCATAGAATTACTACGATCATAGAGCTATTTCACCCAATGGTAATGAATTTTCCAATGGCATGATTACAAGTTGGTGAACTTTCTCCTCATCATTCAAATACAATTCTTCCTCCTTCTTGAGTGTAGAGAGAACTCTTAGGATAGCTCTTGGGATAGGTTCAATGTGGACAACTTCTTCACTTGATAATAAAGTAACACAGGTTCCGAGTGCGTCACATGAATGAGTAGTTGAGTGTTTGGTTCTCAGCTTCAGTTTCCAGCCTCATACTCAGCTCAAAACCAGCTCAATGGACTTGGCATCAGCCCTTTTTTCTGTTTTTCAGCGTTCGCTTGTCTCTTCTTCTACTGTTTGTGTTCACCATGTGCATCCTTCTACTGGCCTTGTTCAACAGGTATGCAGTCCCTGCCATGTGGGTGGGCTAAGATACATATGGTTCAGTTTTCTGTGTTTGATAACCACAAGTTTCGAGCTGCCCTTTTGAAGCCTATAGGTGTGGTTTCTCTAAACTTTTAGCTAGCTAGTTCCTGCCATAAAGAAAGCCATGCTCACCTCTCTCAAAGAGAAATTAGGTCCTGTAAATAAGTTCCCCAAATATGTGCAAGAGTCAACATACTCCACCAACTACTATCCATAGGTAAAGCTCAGTACTGATTTCCTGACCCACGGTGATGTAGTGTTAAACACTATAACCTTGGGCTTGCCAAGTTTGGCCAAGTGTCCACTATCCTGTGCATATGAATATAGTACATGTAGATATCTTTGTAGCCCCCTGTGGAGATGTCACAACACAATGAAGTGTGGCTACTCCTTGAACATCACATCACGGCTTGTCGTATTCTTTACCTCTTGGTCATACAATTTGTAAGCCTTTTTCTCTCCTCACTATAATAACTTAAGAATATATATTTGATACTTTTTATTTTAACTTGTTTCCCTTATCCTTTGAAACACGTGTATAATATTCATGTCTAGAAGTTCTAAAGTGTGAGACAAATGGTTTGTTACCAATGTAGGTTTCATGAGGAGTTTTTCCCTTGAGATCCTTTGTGTAACTCCGATTGAGAATGTAGACTATAGTATTAATAGCTTTCGCCCAAAACTACTTAAAAAATCCCTTGCTCTTAAGCATGTACCTTGTGATTCTCACAATGGTGCAATTTCGACATTCAGTAAAGCAATTCTACTGAGGTGTATAATGCGTCATTAATTTACACTTAATCCCTATACTTTTGCAATAGACTTCAAACTCCTTTGAGTTGAAATCCCCATCCCATATATTCTAAATTTATTCACACTTTACCTTCATTTTCCACACGTTTTAGCCATTCTTTACACTTATTAAAAGCTTCAACCTCATCACAAAGGAAGTACACTCACATCTTCCTACACTAACTCTAGAGGAACCTTCGATCTATTCTTACTTTCTTGTGAAAATGCCTTTGTTGCTTGCCCATCATGCAAGCTTCACATGCTTCCTTCATTTTAGTTATTGTAGATAAGTGAGCAGCCATACCTTGCTTTTCATCTTCTTTTTAATGTTGCAAATCCAATGCAACCAAATCTTTCATGCCAAAGAATACTTGTATCCACACCAAAGGTGGCTATAAGAGCACTTAGCTCATACAAGTTGTCTCTTCTTTCTCCTTTGCTAACAACTTTATTAGCACTATCGAGAATTTTTGCACCTCTCTTGGTAAACCTCACCTCATGGCCAATATCAATTATGGATACTCAATGCCCCAGCCTCATAGAGCGCCACTAATTATCCATAGTGCTCTAAGTTGTAAGGCCCCCATAATGAGGAGAAGCCATGTGTGAGTTCGGGCATTGGTTTGAGTCCTAACTTGTATGTTAGACAAGGTCTTAAGCTAGCTTTTACCTAAGTAGAGTTTTGCTAGCTAGCCTTAAGCTCCTCACCTATCATCCATCAAGATCACCATCTAAGCTTCACAGTGGAACCACATGAGTAGACAAAGCCATCTTTGTATCAAATTTTTTGAAATTTGTAATATTTCCACTCGAAATATTAAGGCGACCTTAAACCCTACATAATAAGGCACCCCAAAGTAATCTCCCACATTGTAAAAAGTTGACAATTAAATGCTTACCCTGCGCGCGTGTTAATAAACCCCAACTGTGTTGTGCAAATAAGGCCAAGGCTAAATCCTGCAAGCCACATGGGAACACCCTTCATAGGGAAAAAGGGATTAATGGATAACTTTAGTGCAATTTTTTTTATTAATTACCCCTCCTCTCAACCGATGCATAGTAGGGGAGAGGAGTGTGAGAGGGAGGGTGAGAAGTCCTTGAGAGGTGGAGTGCATGGGGGAGGGAAAAGTCATGCAAGTATGCCACGGGGGTGGCCATCCCCCCCTTAAAGGCTATATAACCTCCCCCTTAATCTTGGGGAGGGGAGAGAGAGAGGCCGTGTTGTCAGAGGAGCGCCGCCATGCCGTGTTGCCGCCAGAACCTGCCGCCACTAAAATGCCACACTACGCCACTTCACGACCCCCCCATCGTAATTATGATCACCATCCCCATCGACGGTGTCCTCATCCTCCCATCTATCTTCTTCTCTCTCCACTAAGCTTCTGATATTTGACCACTACGAAAACCCTGATTGAGGTCGGTCCTAAGTGGGAATGGCCGGAATGCTTTCGCTTCGTGGCAGACTTGGGAAGACCTAGATTTCAAACCCCATGACATTCCGTGGGAGTGTTAGGCGGCGCTTTCTGGACTCTCTTCCCGATGGGCTGCTAAGACATGTCCTACGAGCTAACAGGTGGACACGTTACAAAATTAATGAAGTTCTTATTCTTCTCATATTTGTTGTGTATCCTCTACTCCTTGCTCAGATTCATTCCACTACATTGTGTAATTTTTACAATAAGTATATAAATAGGTTAGTGCATCAATGACACTAAAATAATAGTTCTACATACTAAAGGGGCTCTACTGATATATATATCTATTTTCCTAGAGTTTATATTTGAATCAAGCATGCAAGACTAAGCTTTATGGTGACATGTTCTTGAGCCTTTTACCTATGATAAGGTCATATGTAGAGGTGATAGTCACACTTGCGCGAGGGCCATGGAGTCAAAGTTTACCTCACTACAAAAAAATCATACGTGGGATTTGATTCCTTTGCCTAGTGGAAAACAGAGTTTGCCATGCAAGTAGCTGTAAAAGTTTAAGAGTACCCCTAGATGCCCCTGGCACCATGCAACCTTTGATACGATGCATATTTCAGAGGTAATGACTTACTAGCTTATTCCCCGATAGTGGAATCTCTTTGCAGATTCCTTAGTCTATTATGCTTTTGTTGAGGATATCTTTTTCAATTGTGGTTCTGGGATACTCTTACAATTGTCTCCTAATACTGGCTCAGGGCTGCGTTGTCATTTCAATCCATGGATAGACAAAAGGATGAAGAAATCTAGCAATATAAGAACAACAAAAAGATAAAGACAAGGTGGGATTCTAAAATATTGTTTTTATAAAACCTATTACATATCAACTTTCTTTCACAGTGTAACTTGACATGCGATGCCTTTCTACAAGAGCACACTAATGAAAGGAAGCATCCTTGCTCTCATACTTTTGGCATAGCTTGTGTTTATTTGGACTATGTTGTAGCATATATCTATACTCATCATGATCACAACTATCTCACCATAGAGAGAAATGCACTATAGGGATATTGCCAACGTGTCCAAGCTATAAACCTTATGTAGAGTTGTAAGAAAAATTGACTATTGCAAAATTAGCAAGCATGCCAATGCATACATGGATGATACAATGCATTCCCATACTCATAAAAATAATGCAATGAAAAAAAGAAAAGTCATGTACGTATCATACCATGATCATGTATATTGTATAAACAACCAAAACTAACAAATATTGTATGGGAAAAATAAGCATTCAAAAAGAGGAGTCATACTAGTCAAAAGGTGCACACATAAGCCTCATTCTTGTGATCACTCTCCATATTTTCCTCCTCACTATCACCCTTAAGGGATGAAAGAGTCAAAAATCATGTATGCTCATACATTAAAATTCAAACTATAAGATAGTTAATCCTTCCAAAATACTCTTGCCAAATTACACTTAGCTTGACTTGTATCCTTTCATTGTTTGTGCTTTGCTACATTTCCACTTTACCATTTGTGTTTAACATTAACTCACCATCATAGGTAGCATGCACCAACAAATACATGGAATACTTGGAACGTCAAAGTGTTTTCCTTGGAGGAGTGGCGATCTTTGTTGAGGATGCTTGGTACATGGTAGTTGGTTGGTTGAAGGCGTTGGGGGCATTGGCTTGGGCATAGACACATGCAAAGAACATCACTTTGATATTAGCTCTTTGAGGCATTCATTCAAACTATTTTCATTTTGAGTTGTTTCTTTGTCCATTTCATTAAAAATTCAAACGGTTAAGTTGGCATGCAATTGATTTGGCATATTTTTTATGTTGAGCATGACACGATAGTTGTCAAGTCAATTATGCTCATTGTTCTAGAGTTAACATCCCATTTCATTGAACCATTAGTAGTTTTTTCCTATGTGGAATTCTGAGTCACAATCGAGGTTGCAATGGAGGGGTGAAACTACTCTATTTCCACTTTGTCTTGGGAAATAATAGCTATAATAGCCATGGATATAGTGGTGTGAGTAGTCAAAGATGACTAATTACTAGGATCATTGGTTTGAATAGAAGTATTCTTGGACTAAATGATTTTGAGACTACATGTGATAGCCATTTTGACTTCTTTCTCAACTTGGACTTCTTATGTCTCTCATGTACTAGTTGTTTTCTGTTAGTTTCCTTTTCGGTGGCTTTTGTAGTTCTTTTAATAGATTCGGGCTTAAGATCTAGAGGTTGAGACATATTGCGCTTCTTTCATATATCGTCTTTAGGGGTGGTTTTGGGTAAATCTCTCTATCTTACATAATTTGATGATCATGTGAGATGTGTATGAGCGAAAGAGGAAGATAAACTAGGTTTAATGTCACCTTGAATTGAACTAAACCATATAAAGAAGTTAAGATTACATTGAAGTGAAGCATAGTGGTCAATAATGTGCAATTTTTGGGTAACATAAAAAACATAGGTACTAAGATCAAGGATCATGCTTCCTTGTCCCAACCAACTACTCCCCTAAAAGAAAGGAGTTTATCCCATGAGGGATGTAGGGAAGGTGTAGAAAGTTTGACACCCCAAACAATCACAAGAACCCTTAAATATTTTGGGCCTACAGATATCGGATTATGCATTGAAGTTTAGAGAGCTCTTCTTTGCTTAGACATGATCATTAGTTGAATACCAATTTGGAATGCCAATGTTAAGGTAAAATATTGTTCAAATACACTTTGTCCCTTTTTAGTTCACTCTAGTGCTTCTATTTTCTTCTCATTTATCTCACAATATTCGGTGTGAAATGAGGGAATCAAGTACAAATTTGTGTTATGGGACCAGTAGACTGTGCTCGTGGACTAGACTAGATGTAAGATTTATTACAAGAATTATGATTTCAAGGATAATCCCACATAGAGGGGCACAAGGCACAATGATAATTTAACAAGATACAAAAAATCCTACAACCTGAGGTTGTAGGTATGGACAATAGAAATCGATAGGATATGAAGGATCCCACAACTCGGTGCCGTAGGTATGGATGCAAGTGTTAGATATGATCAATGCCCCACCCTCATTAGGTACTACCAATGATCCATGGTGCTCAAAGTTGTAAGGCCCCCATTATGAGGAGAAGCCAAGTGTGAGCCCGGACATTGGTGGAGTCCTGACTTGTATATCAGATGAGGTCTATGTGACCGGATGGCAAAAAGGTGACCATTGTGGGTCTAATCTTTGGGTTAGACAGAGTGGTTAAGCTGGTAGCAACTCGAGGCACATTGCATTGAGTTGCGTAGTAAGGGAGTTAAAAGGGGCCCCTATTGTGGGGTCCGGGGGCCGCGGAAGCGGCCCCTGGCTGGGGGGTCCCAGGGGGGCCAGCGGCCCCCCTGGCAGGGGTCCGGGGGCAGCGCCCCCGGCCCGATGGTAAAGGGAATATTCCCTGGAATATTCCCTGGCCGACTAGTGGAGGCTCATATGGTAGGTCGGTCAGCAGGCCGACCTAACGACCTTCGTGGGCTATAAAAGCTAAACCCCTTCGCAGCCATCTTACACTCATCTTTCACCCAGTCAGAGTTGTTGTTCCAACTAGCCTTAAGCTCTTCACCTATCTTCTGTCTAGATCGCCATCTAAGCTTCATTTAGTGGAAGCGCACGGGTGGACAGAGCCATCTTTGTATCAGTTGTTTGGAGTTAAAGAATTTTACTGATTCTCCTCTTATCTGTTGTGTACTCTCTATCTCTTTCTCAGATTCTGTTCACTGCGCTGTGTAATATTTTACATGGTATCAGAGCCCAGGGGGCTCTAGAGATCGGAGAGCGTGCAAGAGGCAAAGGCTTCAACAGCAAAGAGAAACGATGTCGACTCCGGGAAGCAGTTTTGGCGCATCAGGAAGCAGTGCAGGAGGTGGTGCTGCTGTACCGGCTATTCAAACACTGAGGATTCGTCCACCAACCTTCAGCGAAGGCAAGTTAGATGGTACAAACTACACCTTGTGGAAGTTCAAAATTACAACTATCCTTGATTCTTATGAGCTTCTGGAGACTGTGCTGGGGACTGACGCAGAACCACAGCCTATCCCCGACCCATCAAATCCTAGTGTGATGATTCCTCCGAATGCAGATCTTCTACGAGCTTGGAAACGAAGAAATGCAGATGCATTGTGTGCCTTAGTTACAAGCTGTTCTGACAATGTTTTGACTCTGATTCAGCATACAACCAAAGCGTCAGAGGCTTGGAATGTACTAAGGAGTCAGTATGAAACACGAAACCAAACAAGGATTCAAAACTTGGAGAATCAACTAGCAGCGGAGAAGTTTGCTGAAGGAGAGACGGTTGAAGCATTCATCACTCGGATTAAGAATCTGCGCGACCAGATGGCTGGCGCTGGGATACAAAAGACTAGCGAAGAGCTAGCTCGGAGGTGTCTTCGGATTTGTCCACAAAAGTTTGATGGACTAGTAACTGCCCTTAATACTCAGGTGAGACCTCAAGCTTTGACTTTTGAGGAGTTTTGTGCATTATTAATGGAGGAGGAGTTGAGGCTGAAAGCCCGAGAAGGAAGCAACAATGGAGATGCTGCATTCTCTGCCAATGCAAAAGGCAAAGGTGTTTCCTCCACCAAAAATGATGGTGACAAAAAGAAAAAGAGCGGCAAGAAGAAGTTTCAAGGAGAATGCTTCTACTGTAAGAAGAAAGGACATGCAATTGCAGATTGTCGTGTCAAGAAGGCAGATGAAAAGAATGGTACCCTTAAAACTAAAGGGAAAGAGACAGCCAATACGGCTGAAGCAGAGTTGGAATTATTCATGGCGACCATTGAGGAAGTGTGCTCCTCGGCGCAAGAAGAATCTACCACTGACTCTTGGGTGTTGGATAGTGGGGCCTCCCGTCACATGACCAACAAGAAAGGTCTATACAGTTCTATGCAGCCTCTACAAGAATCCATCACTGTGACGGTTGGAAATGATGCTAAATGCCCTACTGCGGGCACAGGTACTATTTCTTTTGTTGCTGCAAATGGTGAAGTCAAAAAGCTTTCAAATGTGTTGTATGTTCCCGAAATCAGGAGAAATCTCTTATCAGTTGCTACCATAACTGATCTTGGTCATGAAGTGAGGTTCAAGAAGACAGGTGCAGAAATTATTGATAGTGCTGGCACAATTGTTGGCAAAGGAGAAAGAAGGAACAACCTGTATGAGCTAAGTGCTCTTACAGCCACCGCTGGAGTGGGCACAAGTAAGCTTTGGCATGAAAGGTTTGGACACATCGGATTTGCAGTATTGAAGGAGATGCAAAAGCAAGGTATGGTTGCTCACCTACCTATAATAACTGAATGAAGGAACCATGTGAAGCTTGTATGATGGGCAAGCAACAGAGAAAGGCATTTCCACAAGAAAGCAAGAATAGAGCACATGCTCCTCTAGAGTTGGTGCATGCTGACTTGTGTGGTAAGATGCCTACACAGGCCTTGGGGGGATCTTCTTATTTTATGTTGATTGTCGACGACTACAGTAGGAAGATGTGGGTGTACTTCCTTCGTGATAAGGCTCAAGCTTTTGGTAAGTTTAAAGAATGGCTAATACTTGTTGAGAATGAAACAGGGAAAAGTGTGAAGAAATTTAGAACAGATGGTGGTGGTGAGTACAACTCAAAGGAGTTTGAAGGCTTTTGCAAGAGCAAAGGGATCAAGCGTCAATTGACGACGCCTCACACACCTCAGCAGAATGGTGTTGTGGAACGCAGGAATCGTACCATTGTGGAGATGGCAAGATGCATGCTAAAGGGCAAGGGATTGCCTAACCATTTTTGGGCTGAAGCTGTTAATACTGCAGTCTACATTCTAAATCGGAGCTACACAAAGGCTCTCAAGGGAAAAACACCTCATGAGGCTTACACTGGTAAGAAACCATCTGTTTCACATTTCAGAATTTTTGGATGTGAATGTTATGCACATGTTCCAGATGAGAAGAGAAACAAGTTACAACCAAAAAGCAGAAAATGTATCTTCTTGGGTTATAGTGATGAGCAGAAGGCTTACAAGTTATATGACCAAGAGGCAAAGAAGATCATCGCGAGCCGTGATGTGGTGTTCAAGGAGGAGCCGCATACAGTGGAGGAGGAGAAGGCAAGGTCTTCCACTTTATCATCAAGCGAAGAAGTAGTCCACTATGAACCTGTCCCGAGAGCTATCCCTATCCTTAAGGAGGAGGAAGCATCATCTTCAGATGATGAGGAAAAAGTTCACCAACCTGACATCACCCCACCGGAAAAGCCATTGCCGCGCTGGGTGAAGCAGTTCTATGACCACAATAATCCTATGCCTGCATCTGTTGAGGAGAAGGCAAACGGACCAAGGAGGTCTCAGAGAATAGAGGAGCAAAGGAGGGCTTCTACTCACATAGTCAACATGGCCTTGATGGTTGAGATTATGAGAGAAGTAAAGGAGCCAACTGACTTAGAAGAAGCACTTGCAGATCCATCATGGAAGGCTGCTATGCAGGCGGAGTATGACAGCATAATGAAGAATGACACTTGGGAGCTAGTGGATCGGCCAGCAAAGAGGAAGATTATTGGCACCAAGTGGATCTGGAAGGTAAAGTACAAGGCTGATGGTACCTTAGAAAAGTACAAAGCTAGACTGGTTGCCCAAGGATTTTCACAAGTTGAAGGGTTTGATTTTCAAGAGTCATTTGCCCCAACTGCCAGAATGACCACTATTCGCACGGTACTTGCAGTGGCTGCCCACAAGAAGTGGCCAGTGTACCAAATGGATGTTAAGTCAGCGTTCTTAAATGGTGACCTCAAGGAGGAGGTGTACGTGGCTCAGCCACCAGGGTTTGAGGCCCCCCATTCTGAGAACAAAGTGTGTAAACTGAAGAAGGCATTGTATGGGCTGAAACAAGCCCCCAGAGCATGGTACCAGCGGATAGATAGGTTCTTTTTAAACCTAAACTTCAAAAGATGTGCCTCAGATGCTAACTTGTATGTTTACAGGGATGGTAAAAAGTCTGTAGTGATTGTCCTATATGTGGACGACCTTCTTATTACAGGTGACTATGAAGATATGATCAACCAAACTCGAAAGGCTTTGAGTTTTGAGTTTGAAATGACAGACTTGGGCTTACTGCACTATTGTTTGGGGATTGAAGTCTGGCAAGAGCCAGGAAAGATCTTCATCTCTCAGAAGAAGTATGCATGGGAGATCTTGAAGGCATTTGGCATGACCGAGTGCAAGGAGATAGGTACACCTATGGAGGTGAATGTAAAGTTATCCGTTGAGGATACATCAGCACTAGCAGACATTGGGAGGTATAGGAGGTTGGTCGGCAGTCTAATCTACTTGTGTAACACCAGACCAGATATCAGTTTTGCTGTTGGTGTTTTGAGCAGGTTCTCAAACAAACCTCATGAGAGTCATTGGAAGGCTGGGATGCGGGTGCTCAGATACTTGAAGAAAACTCTTGACTATGGTATCACATACAGTTTCGGAACTTCTCTTGTGGGGAACTGTGACTCAGATTGGGTAGGAGACATTGATTCCAGGAAGTCAGTTTCTGCTTATTGTTTCTCTTTGGGTTCAGGAATTTTCTCTTGGATTAGTAAGAAGCAACCAACAGTGGCATTGTCTTCTACCGAAGCAGAGTACAAGGCAGCTTGTTTTGCTGCATGTGAGGCCGTATGGTTGAGAAGGATTCTAT
Organism: Lygodium microphyllum; assembly: GCF_053477565.2. Lineage (NCBI taxonomy): Eukaryota > Viridiplantae > Streptophyta > Polypodiopsida > Schizaeales > Lygodiaceae > Lygodium > Lygodium microphyllum. Next base: position 120,158,654 of record NC_141139.1, read on the forward strand.
GGCATATGGGAGTGCAGGATGAAGAACCAACTGTGCTGAGATGTGACAATCAGAGTTGCATCGCCATTGCCAAAAATCCAGTGTTTCATGCACGCACCAAACATATAGAGATCCTGTATCACTATGTGCGTGATTTGATGGAGGATGGGATAGTGGAATTGGTCTACTGTCCAACAGAGGAGAATGGAGCAGATATCTTCACCAAAGCACTTACGAAGGATCTGCTTCAAGTTCATCTTCAGAGACTCGGCATTGGGCCGAGGAGATAGTTCACCTATGGGTGGACATTGAGGGGGGGTGTTAGATATGATCAATGCCCCACCCTCATTAGGTACTACCAATGATCCATGGTGCTCAAAGTTGTAAGGCCCCCATTATGAGGAGAAGCCAAGTGTGAGCCCGGACATTGGTGGAGTCCTGACTTGTATATCAGATGAGGTCTATGTGACCGGATGGCAAAATGGTGACCATTGTGGGTCTAATCTTTGGGTTAGACAGAGTGGTTAAGCTGGTAGCAACTCGAGGCACATTGCATTGAGTTGCGTAGTAAGGGAGTTAAAAGGGGCCCCTATTGTGGGGTCCGGGGGCCGCGGAAGCGGCCCCTAGCGCTGGCCCCCCTGGCAGGGGTCCGGGGGCAGCGCCCCCGGCCCGATGGTAAAGGGAATATTCCCTAGAATATTCCCTGGCCGACTAGTGGAGGCTCATATGGTAGGTCGGTCAGCAGGCCGACCTAACGACCTTCGTGGGCTATAAAAGCTAAACCCCTTCGTAGCCATCCTACACTCATCTTTCACCCAGTCAGAGTTGTTGTTCCAACTAGCCTTAAGCTCTTCACCTATCTTCTGTCTAGATCGCCATCTAAACTTCATTTAGTGGAAGCGCACGGGTGGACAGAGCCATCTTTGTATCAGTTGTTTGGAGTTAAAGAATTTTACTGATTCTCCTCTTATCTGTTGTGTACTCTCTATCTCTTTCTCAGATTATGTTCGCTGCGCTGTGTAATATTTTACAGCAAGATATCAAAATTACAACACCTTCCTCGATGTGGATGAACAATATACAAGATAGTACTAGACAAGATCTCGTACTACGAGATTATAAGGTGACAAGAAAACAAGAGTATAACGGAAGACGAGGCATGACTAGATACCATCACTAGACAAGATCTAGAAATGGAACTCAAATTTCCTTACTTGGAGGTCATGACTCTTTGAGCTCCCAAGAATGGAATTCCTAAGACTGAGGAGCTCTATGTGAGCCCCTCCTTTTATAGGTGTTGGGGGCAACTAATTATCTTCTAGAATGTTCCATGATGACATCATCAATTATGTAAGTGATGACATGATGTATCTTCTAGAAGGTTCTATGATGACATCATTGATGATGCATGCAATAACATGTCATATCTTCTAGAAGGTTCTACGACAATATGGCAAGGTTGGGTTCGCATGGTCAACTTGAGGATGTCTACTAAGGGTGTGTTCGCATGGGGTGTGGATTCATATGGCATGAGTAAGAATTAATCCGTACACTTGATCATGCATGTCCATGACATCACCCTCCCTAGTGACACGTTCCACAAGGAGCAACTTGGTGGTTTGGTCCAAGTTTTATTGGATTCATCTTGTGAAATTATTTAACATTGAGAGTTACTCTTTGGAGATATTCTATAGGTTTTCAAGTGCAATCATTGATGTCATATCCTTTCCAGTGAACAAGGTATTCCAATCGACCTTGGGAGATCCTCGAGTCTAAGACATGCTCAACCTCAAATTCTTCATGATCTTCAATTTGGATAGGTGGTGGAGGACAAGATTCATTTAAGTCTTGAATTTTTTCTTGGAGGTTTTGAAGGGAGGCCACGATTCTTTCAAGCGTTGCCTCCATGGTGATCAATAGGGCTAGAAAAGAGTCTTGCCAAACTATCATGGGAGCACTAGACTATGCTCAAGAGACTAGACTAGATGCAATACTTGTTACAAGAATTTTGGTTTCAAGATAATACCATGTAGGGGCACAAGGTACAATGATAACTTAACAATATACAGAAAGTCCTAGAACTTGGGGCCTTGGGTATGGACAACAGGACTCGATAGGATATGAAGGATCCCAGAACCCAGGACCATAAGTATGGATACGATATAAGAATTACAAGAACATCCTTGATAGGGATGAATAAGATACAAAACAATACTAGACAAGATCTCGTACTACAAGATTACAAGGTGACAAGATAACAAGAGTATAATGGAAGACAAGGCAAGAATAGATACCATAACTAGACAAGAACAAGAACAAACTCAAAGTTACTTAGAGGTCTCAACTCCTGGAGCTCACAAGACTAGCATTGGCAAGACTGAGGAGATCTATGGTGAGCCCCTTATTTTATAGGTATTGGAGGGAAGCTAAAGATCTTCTAGAATGTTCCATGATGATAATATCATCGATGATGCAAGAGATGGCATGATAAGTGTTCTAGAAGGTTCTACGATGATATCATCGATGATGTAGGCAATGACATGACACATCTTCCAAAAGATTCTATGATAACATGGCAAGGGTGGGTTCACATGGTTGGCTCGAGGATGTCCTATTAAGGGTGTGTTCGTATGGGGTGTGAATTCGTATGGCATGAGCAAGAATTAATATATACACTTGATCATAGCATGTTCATGACACTCCATAGATTTTTCTTTTGACATGGGCTCCATTAATGGCCGTATAATAAGAGAAAATGTAATTATAATAACACGCAGATTTCTACAAATTTAGGCACACGAGTATGTTCTTCATTAGTGAATGTTATGTAGTTTGATATTTAACCTTGTAACTTCACTATAAAATCTCAAGATAAGCATTGTAAAAGGCATGACTAACAATTATAAAGTCATGGCCTTGAAATGTGTAAAAGGCATGACTAACAATTATGAAGTCATGGCCTTGAAATGTGTGTGTCACTTTTCCAATTTGAAAGGTTGTGAAGTTCTTTTATTTTCAATAATGAAACTTTGTTATAAGGTGTCAAAAACCATGCAAGACAAATATTCCATAGAAATACAAAAAGAAAAGTGGGAATGAGGAGTCTTGTGATTTTGGGGAAAAAGTGGTTGAGAGAGGTGGTTGCAATCTCATTCTCTCTCTTCATTACTATCCCACTTGCATGTATCTTTCCTTCTCTCTTGCATTGGCACAACTCTTGCTTTCTTACTTCTATTGTGCTTTCTTGTTTTTTTTATAATCATGGAGGAAGAGGGAGAGAGTGAGGATGAGGAAGATGAAGATATCTCCTATGTGCCTCATTCTTGTTGAGTGGAAGGCTAATTTTCTAGTTGAAGAGAGAATTTCTCGCAAGTTTGGAGGCCATGCAAGTGTACTTCCAACCTCTCTTGCCCAAGATATGGTAGATTTTCTATGCTTGGAAGGGTATTATTCAGTGCGCTCTTTAGTCTAGGTTCCAATGTTAATATAGGTATATGTACATGTTAGTAAGGCTTGTATGTTGTCAAGCTCTATGAGGCACTTCATTTCTAGTTCATTGTTTTGATGTGCTCTTGTGTCATATCTACGAGAGATTTCTTGGTTTTTTAAGGCTTCAAATGTGCTAGAGATTCTGGTAAAGAAGAGGATGTCTTGTTAGTTATTGGATTCACTCTACTTTTGTCTTAGATCTTATATCCCCTCATAGTATCAAAGCATTAGACACATGTTTTGTCATAGAGAAAGTCTCTAATTGTGTGAATTCCACTATGGATTTGGAAGTGGTAGCTTAAAATTTAGTGGGTTAGTCAATCCTTGTCATCAAGAATGATTTATTTCTTAGATCCGTAAAATGATTAGAAGCATACTCGGTATTAACAAGTTCAAATGTGCCTCTAACATGCTCTTAGAGGAAGTTGTTAATCCTTTGGTGTATTGTTGGTGAATTTTTGTGGATTCTCTTCCTTTGATTGAGTGGATATGCTAGGCTATTATCTATTGGATTTCTTGCTTCTACTTAGAAAACAAATATATTTTAAAATTAGGAGACTTTAGACCAAATAGGCTAGGCCAGCATGAATTGCCTTGGGCTTGCTAGGAAATACTTGATAGCTCTTCCTTCTAGGTTGAGAAGCATCATGAAGATGTGGTTTTGATGGCTCATCACATAGTGTCAATTTTGGTTTTGGATTAACAGTTGTATCAACCTTAGTAAAGGTATAACTTCAATGTCTTTTGGTGATAGATAAGGTTTAAGAGTGTTTTAGGTAAAATGGGAAAAGTCTCATTCCCAGCATGGCCAATTGTATCATTATTAAGATATTTCTTACAATAATAATGTAATAATATTCGTACATTTTAGATTTTTGTAAGTCTTTTTAGTTTTTTCTATCCCTTTTGTTCACTTGGCTTGTTTTTTGGGTCATCATGATAAATTTTTTTAGCCGAGCCTAGCTTTTGGGTCACTATGGAAATCCTTTTGCTATTTATCATTATCAATACATGAGGAGGCCTTGGCCATGCGACCAAGCAAATTGGATCAAGTTAAAGATGTCAAATTTTAGGATCATTCGTTGTTTCTGTACTGTAAATTTTTTAAAATATTTTAATTGCAAAAATCTATTCAAGATAGAATATTGAGAGTTTTATTGTTAATAATAAGTTACAATGAGCTTAATGAGACCTTGATGTCGATGTTTTGGCTTTTGTGTTTACCTTGGATTATGAGTTATTTATAAAACTTTGATACCTTAGCTTGGGCATGGAGATTGCACATTAATAAGTGTTCAAGTTGAAGAATATTCTACTCTTAGTTAGCTTTGTACCCATAATTTATCTAAGTTTTGTAATCCCTTTTTGTCACTTAATATTAATGTTTGTCACAAGTTTAGATAGAAAATTACTTGTTCACAATTACGTACAAGAGAGATTTAACTATTGTGACATGTACCATGTCGTAATACAATTAAAAAACACATGAGTTCATGCACATGTTCACAATGGGCTGGCAACAAAAATGTGTCACGCAAATCCGTTCATTTTTTTCGGAATCTATTTTGAGAAATCCAAATGGACCTCGTTGAACTGTTGCTCCAGCTCCTTTAAGTACCACTTTGAACCACTGCACATCGAATAGGATCATGGAGAAGCTACGGTAATCCACCGTGATAATACTTTGCAAGTTCCCAAAATACTCCATCTCATATATAACCATGTTTGGATCCATTCCTCGTCATCGGCTCTCTTGCTCGAAGCTTGCCATGATACCATAATCTGTTGTGGAGCACATTTTGTCAATACGCTCCACGCAGAAATGCCGTCCGCGCGACCACGTTGCACTATATATTTTATATTGTACATTGAAGCACTCAATTAGTGGTCGCATATAAAATGTAGATACGACAAACCCTAAACACGTCATCACCTTTAGACTATATCCCCTCAAGAATTCCCGCTCCTCGATTGAGACCTCCACCCCTTCACGAGATGCTGCAGTCAAATCTCCATGCAACCATCGCATTGACATAAATCACAGCATCTCCTTTATGCCCTCGAGATATCAAATCGGTCAATGCACGTACTATGTCAAAATTTAGATCGCGCTTCCTCTCGATCTTTCCTAGCTTGCTGGTACCTAGCGAGCCACGTCTCCATAGAAGCATGGTGAAAAATACAAAAGTGATTCACTTTCTCCTCCATTGCAGCATCCATTCTTTTTTCTACCCCATTTTCAATCACCACATCTTTGGTCAGTCTATCATTGTCCTTCAGTGACCATAGTATATTGTTGTCTGAATCCTTCGTTGGTAGCCATTGTGAAATATGCACCAGCGCCTTAGACATCAACCAACCTTCAGCCATGCTACCTTCTGGCCAAGCTCATTGTCACACAAAGCCTTTCAGGATTTTCATAAAGCACTCCAAGAATAATATCCATCGCGTATGGACAGGTCCAGCAATCTCCACTTCATCTACAAGATGTACAAGAAGATGGATTTGTATTGTGAGCATGTTGGCATGTAGGTATTTCTCAAAGAGACAGACTGTCTCCAGTGCTCCCCACCTCGCGGATTCAATAGAGGACGTCTTAATCTTCTTCTGTGAGATCCATTGCACTAAAGTCAACAACTTGTAAATTACCCTGCGTACTTCTGGAGTAAGGCATCCTGCGATCGTGATCGGTAGTATAAACTGCCACAAACGAGAAAGCATTATGAACAACGACTACACTCCAAATAGCAAAATATACAGGTCACTTATAATCCATTCGCAGTACAAACGTGACATATCTTATGCCAATCATGGGATTTTGGCCCTGATAATTGGTCGTCTATAGAAAACACAGACCTGAGAGAATGCATCATACCCATGGAAGTGCAGATAGACTTGACTATTTGCTTCACAATGTGCTCTTCTTTAGTGGACAAAACCCAAGGAGTGCAAGGTAGCTACAAGCTACTATCAGCACTCGACTACGGCCAAAGCGCCTTCATCTTGCCTACCTCCTTCAAATCCATTCGTGCCCCTATAGTGTCTCTCTTTCCTATGATTTAGTCCCATAGCAAGCATGGTATTTGTAAGTGGTAATATAAATACTTCAGTAACCTTTAAAAAAACATAAAACACCTTGAAAAAGCACAAATGTTTTTAATGATAGTGCTGGAAAGAAATCAATGAAGTGTACGTACAAGGTACTTGAACAACTCGGTCACACTCGCATTGCTCCACCCATATTTTGCTTGCACACTTAGGAGTGCAAGCAATGTGTTCAAGTGAGATACTCAGCACCCATCATATAATGGTATGGATGCTTCCTCTCTAAGCGGATCAGAAGTCTTGACATCCAGGGGCATCAATGCATCGATCATTGCCTCCATCTCAAGCTCCAAGATTTTAGGTAAGGCTGCCTGTCTCCTCTGGTATTGACGGTATAGATTGGGTAGTGCCTTCCAAGTGGTGGATTGGCTCAGGCACTCCATCCATCGCACGCCCACGAACTCTTCTAACTGGCCGCAAAGGGTGCACTCCTCCTTGGGATGAAACGTCACCTCCCTAGATAGAAAATTTGCTAGCCACACCCAATGTTTTTGTATATGGTATTCAATTAGCTTGCGAATACAATTCATGATTGATATACACTTTTCTTACCGTTTGCTCAAAATTTGAGATCGCCTGATTAATGATCTCAGATTGAAACTAGCTGAAGCGTCGTACGTGTTCTATAGATAATCGACGTTTTCTTCTAATTTTCAGCTTACATTGAGAGCAAGGACATGGGACACACTCATTAAGATACGCCTCGCGATCTTAAACATCATGACCTTCATTGTCTTCCATTTTGTCTATGTTACAACAAACAATTTGTTTTTGTTATCATTTTTTTTTTCTTAAATTGTTTGAGAAGGGATTTCTTCTCTTGTAACTCAGCAAAATTAACATATGCAAAGTCTCCACCCACCCAAAAATTAACGTATGTTGAAGTGTTTCCCGTCTTGTGGTATTGTATCGTACCTCACCACCACTCTCTTTGTTTTTGATCCATTCATTCTCTCCTCTCCTTCCATCTCTCTCTCTTTTTCTCTTTCTTTATTACATTGTATGTTTATTCCCTCTCTCTCTTTCCTTCTTCATTTTTCTCTTCCTCTCCCTCTCTCATTTCCTTTAACAAAATATATATATCTCTCTACTACTAATTTTCTTTAACAAAACATCTCTCTCTCTCTCTCTCTCTCTCTACCACTACCACTACCACTACCACTACCACTACCATAAACAAGAAAATAAGAAAAAACAACAAAAACAATAATAACCTACTACTAGTGCTACTGCTATTGCTATTGCTACTGCTACTGCTATTGCTATTGCTACTACTACTACTACTCCTATTGCTACTGCTACTCCTATTGCTACTGCTATTGCTATTGCTATTGCTATTGCTACTGCTACTGATACTGCTACTGCTACTGATACTGCTACTGCTACTACTACTGCTATTGCTACTGCTACTGCTACTGCTATTGCTACTGCTATTACAACTACTACTGCAAACAAGAAAAGAAGAAAAAAATACTACTACTACCACTACTACAACAACAATAAACAATAAAAATAAATAACAATAAATAAGAAAACAAAAGAAACTATTACTACAACAACAGCAACAATTTAAAAAAACAAGAAAACCACCACTACTACCACTACCACTACCACTACCACTACCACTACCACTACCACTACCACTACCACTACCACTACCTCTACCTCTACCTCTACCTCTACCACTACAATAAACAAGAATAGAAGAAAAATCAACAACAACAACAACAACAAAAAAGAAAAGAAGAAAAAACTACTACTACTACCAATATTACAACAACAAACAAGAAAACTAAACAACAATAAACAAGAAAACAAAAAAAACTATTACTACTACTACTACAATAACAACAACAAAAACAAAAACAAACAAGAAAACCACTACTACTACTACAACCACAACTACGACGACTATGACTACCACAACAACAAACTACTACCACTATAATAAACAAGAAACGAAGAAAATAAAACAACAACAATAACTACCTCTCTCTCATTCTCTCTCCCTCTCCCTCTCTCAATACACATGTTTTTTAACAAAAACAAGTAAAAGAAAAAGAGAAAAAAGAAAACAAAGCAAGAAGGAACAATGCACTCACTGTGAAGGCCCGAGGATGGATTCGGCATCTCCTCTTTGCGACAGCAGCTCCTCTTCGCTCTCCGTACACTTTCTCCTCTTCTTTGCAAATGGCCGGCTGTGGTAAGAAGCTTTCCTTCTCCCTCTTTCTCTCTTTCTCTCCCTCTCCCTCTCAAATGCAAGATGGAGTTCGCTCTCTCTTTCGTTTGTTTGCACAAAATAACACACTCGGGTTTCGGTCCACGTTTTTTCATCTGAGCACCATCGCTATTTGTGTTGCATTTGTGATGCAAATAGCAACATCGCTATTTTGTGTCGGAAAACATTGTCGTTATGCCTCCGTATCCTTGTAATGAATCATGAGAGATTTATAAGAGACTAGATTCTTAATCATAGTCATATATAATGTTAGAGTAGGATTACAGATTTCTTTTCGTAGCCCTGGTGAGTATTTCAATATTGAAGGCTTGTCTTTTGTAAGGCTTCTACATGTCATGGTTTGCTTTATGCAAATTTAGAAAAATTATAATTTTGACTTTCTGATGATGACATGCTATCTCGTGGCCTTATTCTAAATCACTTTCTAGTTGAAGACTCTTCTCCATGTAATGCTTAAACTACATTTTGGCAATCATACCTTTTTTATAGTCCCTTAAGAACATGTTTATATATATTATCTAAATTGCCACAACACCATGCACACCATCTTCTGGCCTTATTTTGAACCACTTTTTGGATAAAGGCTCTTCTCCAAGTCCTACTCAAACTAGCATTGCTCTTCTTATAGTCCCTTCAAAACATGTCTATATATGTTATCTAAATTGCTACAACACCATGTGCATCATTACTATGTCAACAAAAAATTAATAGAATTTCTTTGATTGTGGTTGTAATATGGCTTAGCATAGCATAGGAATTTGGACGAATTGTGAAAATCGTGTAGGCACTAAGTAGAAGTGACTTAGTATTAGCTTTGTATTGCATAGTGCTCTACAACCACATGAGTAACCATCATTTTGTTGAGGAACCTGCAATACACCAAGTGGATAGTTTAGAGTTCTAGCACCAAACATTGTTTGCTTTCTAATGTGGATATGTATAATTGTTTGATATGTATTTTGATTATTACATACTCATATATCAAGGTAAGACTCTTCATCAATTATATCCAAGGCAATGAGCATTCTTCTCACACAACTACATTGTACAATAAGATGATAGCCATGTTTTTTTTCTTTTTTTTGAATTTATATTTCTGAAATCAATAATATATACAATATCCTGGTAAGATCCGCTTAGAGAGGAAGCTTCCATACCATTATATGATGGGTGCCGAGAATCTCGCCTGAAGACACTGCTTGCACTCTGAAGTGTGCAAGCAAAATATGGGTGGAGCAATGCGCGAGTTGTTTAGGTACCTTGTACATATGCTTCGTTGATTTCTTTTCAGCACTATCATTAAAAACAGTTGTGCTCTTTCAATGTGTTTTATGATTTTTTAAAAGTTATTGAAGTATTATATATTACCACTTGCAAATACCATGTGCGAGTCTCGTGATGATGCGCGACATGTTTTATGAAAGCTTGGCATGGACTACAACATCATCCATGAATGTATCAATGATTGCATACTATTTTGAGGAGAATATGAGACTATAGAGACATGTCCAAAGTGCGGTGCTCACAAGTATCGATAGGACTTGCAAGGACAAACCATCCCTCAAAACGTTATTAGACACTTTCCGCTTATCCCCCGCATAAACCACATGTTTCATACGTCCGGCATGGCAAGCTTGACAATGTGGCATGTGCAGAATAAGTCCACAGATGGAGTTCAACGAATATCAGCGGATTCATGCACATGGAGCCACATTGACTCTACCTTCCCAAGCTTTGCACAAGATATGGAGACATGTCCAAAGTGTGGTACTCATAGGTATCGAGTGGACTTGCAAGGATAAACCAACCCTAAAAAATTTCTTAGACACTTTTCACTTATCCACTGCATAAACCACATGTTTCATACATCCGGCATGGTGATCTTGACAGTGTGGCATCCAAAGAATAGGTCCACAGATGGAGTTCAACGAATATCAGCGGATTCATGCGCATGGAGCCACATTGACTCTACCTTCCCAGGCTTTGCCCACCAGGCTTTGCCCGAGAGCCAAGGAATCTTCGGCTTAGTCTTGCAATGGATGGCGTGAACCCATTCAGTTTGCGCTCAACTTCTTACAGTGTGTGGCTTATAGTCCTTGTCAACTACAATATCCATCCATGGCTTTCTACAAAGAAAGGGCATCTCATCCTTAGCTTACTCGTTCCCGGCCGCTACAAAGTCAGAAATATAGACGTGTATCTTTGTCCATTAGTCTATGAGCTTAAGATTTTGTGGGAGGAGGGGGTCACCGTGCAAGATATGAGCAGGCACGATGCTCGACGCGGTCCGCCAATATTCGAGCCATTCTCATGTGGATGATGCATGACTTTCCGGGATTCGGAGGATGCTTAGGTAAGTAGGCTTCCATTCTTGTTGGTAATATCTATCATAGCTTGTTCAAGTTTGTATTCATTGGATAGAGATGTTAGGACATATCTGGTTACCTAAAGTTATCATGCATGTCCATTCTGCAGGCCACAGTTAGACTCCCGAAGGCCAGGAACCATGAAGAAGATGGTATATCAAGGACACGCGGCTTTCTTGCTAGAGGGTCATGAACTCAGGGAAGGTTTTTTTGGATGACCTCTAGCACGTATGAATGCCCAAAGCTGGTACTAGCTGAAAATGGTCCACACGGAGTCACATGCAAACGAAATGCGACGGTTCTCAGTTTTCTACAAGTTTCCATATTGGACCCACTTACAGATCAACCACTTGTTGGATCCCATGCATATTTTCAAGAACGTGGGCAGCTTGCTATGGGACCACATCACAGGAAAGAGAGACATTGTAGGGGCACGAATGGATTTAAAGGAGGTAGGCAAGATGGAGGTGCTTTTGGCGTAGTTGCGAGTGTTGATCATCGCTTACAGCTACCTCATGCTCCTTGGGTTTTGTCCACTAAAGAAGAGTGCATTGTGAAGCAAATAGTTAAGTCTATTCGCACTCTGACTGGTATGATGCATTCTCTCATGTCTGCATTTTCTAAAGACGACCAATTATCAAGGCAAAAATCCCATGATTGGCATAATATATGTTAGGTTTGTACAACGAATGGATTGTAAGTGGCCTACGTATTTTGCTATTTGGAGTGTAGTCATTTTTCATAATGCTTCCTCGTTTGTGGCAATTTGTACTACCGATCGCGATCGCAAGATGCCTTACTCCAGAAATATGCAGGGCGATTTATAGGTTGTCCACTTTAGTGCAATGGATCTCATAAAAGGAGATTAAGACATCCTCTATTGAATTTGCACGGCAGGGAGCAGTGGAGACAATCTATCTCTTTGAGAAATACCTACTTACCAACATGCTCATGATACAAATCCACCTTCTTGTGCATCTTGTAGATGAAGGGGAGATTGCTGGACCTATCCATACGTGATGGATGTTCTTCTTGGAGTGCTTCATGAAAATCCTGAAAGGCTTTGTGCAATAATGATCAACTCGGCCAGAAGGTAGCATGGCTGAAGGTTGGTTGGTGTTTAAGGTACTAGTGCATATTTCATAATGGCTACCAACGATGGATTTAGATAAGAGTATGCTATGGTCACTGAAGGACGATGATAGACAGTCTATCTCTTTGAGAAATATCTGCCTACCAGCATGCTCATGATACAAATCCACCTTCTCATGCATCTTGTAGATGAAGTGGAGATTGTTGGACCTGTCCATACGTGATGGATGTTCTTCTTGGAGCGCTTCATGAAAACCCTGAAAGGCTTTGTGCAACAATGAGATCATCCAGAAGGTAGCATGGCTGAAGGTTGGTTGGTGTTTGAGGTGCTAGTGCATATTTCATAATGGCTACTAACGATGGATTCAGACAAGAGTATGCTATGGTCCTTGCTGAAGGACGATGATAGACTGATCAGAGATGTGGTGGTTGAAAATGGGATAGAAAAAAGAATGGATCTTGCAATGGAGGAGAAAGTGAATTGCTTTTGTATGTTGCACCATGCCTCTATGGAGACATGGCTCGCTAGGTACCAACAAGCTAGGAAAGATCGAGAGGAAGCGCGATTTGAATTTCGATGTAGTACACGCCATGACTGATTTAATATCCTGAGGGCATAGAGGAGATGCCGCGGTTTATGCCAATACAATGGTTGCATGGAGCGTTGACTGCAACATCTCGCAAAGGGGCAGAGGTCTTAACCAAGGAGTGGGAATTCTCGAGGGGATATAGTCCAAAGGTGATGGCATATTTAGGGTTTGTTGTATCTATATTTTATATACCACAAATAATTGAGTGTTTTAATGTACATTACAAAATATATAGTGTGGCATGGTCGAACGGACGGCATTTTCGTGTGGAGTGTATTGACAAAATGTGATCCACAATAAATTGTGGTATCATGGCAAGGTTTGAGCAAGAGAGCCAATGACGAGCAATGGATCCAAACACTGTTATAGATGAGATGGAGTATCTTGGGAACTTGCAAAGTATCACTACACGAAAACTAGGCCATAGCAACGCTGATTAATGATGCAAAATAGCGGCGTTGCTATTTGCATTGCTATTAGTGTCAACGCGACACTAATAGCAACACGAATAGCGAAGCCCCACAGAGAAAAAAAGCAGGCCAAAACCCGAGCGCATTTCATTTCGCGCATTCGTAAATGTTTTCAAGAGGGAGAGCGAGAAAGAAAGAAAGTTATATTAACGTCTTCTAAAGACCAAAACTGGCCTATGAGACAAACTGTGATACAACTGATGAGGTCCAACTATCCAAAATAAAAATGCTGAATGAAAAGCTAAAAACTAGAAACTGAAAATATGGTGCTGTGAGTGTGATAAGTGTCGTGTATGTGTATGTGCGTATGTAGCTCTGGTACTCCAAATAATGGCTACAAAAGGGGAACAAATGTCGGCTGTGATAGGGGAACAATTGTCGGCTGTGATAAAGTGGTGCGATGTGTATATGTAATAGATGCAGGGAGATATACTATCCTGGGATGTAGTAGCTGTCGTCGAAGTTGCTAATAGCAGGTGATCCCTCCTGGATGCAGGATGTGGTACATCGGCGGTGGAGAAAGAGCAAACTGGAGATCTGAGATCCAATGTGTCGAGTGTCGTCGGATCTCAGTCTGTTGTCGATGTAGATCAAGAATCCTCTGGATCTCCTGTCGGTGTGGGTGTGGGGTCCGAAACCCACGGATCCTCGTGCGGCGTCGAGTACGCTGGTCCTCAGCCTGCTGTAGTGTGAGCCCGGAGGTCTGGCTGGAGGCTAGTACAGTAGCTCTCACTCTATCTGTCTGAAAGAACTGTGTAATAGTCGTATGGGTGGGCCCCTCTCTGACTGGGACCCATTGTGTGCTCTGCTCTCTGATGTGCCATGCCTCTCCCAGAAAACGACCAAATGATCTCTGATCCATATCAATCATACATCCCTGAAGTGAGTTGCTCAATGTGTATCTAGATCTCAACTCTGAGTATGTCGAGCATCTGAGAACAAAATGCTCCTCACTCTCCACCTCTGATCTGCAAAGGGGGCATATCCTCTCCTCCCATGGGATGCCACTGGCTCTGCCACTCTCAATCATAAGCTGATGTGATGATACCCTGAGCTGTCCAATAAGAACTCTCAATCGATGTGGCATATAGATCTGCATATATCTCGAAATCTCTATGAATCCCTGCTCTGATATGCTCAAGAACTGTGTATAATAATGTGCCATCTTCAATGGCAGTGGCTGTGCAGGGCTGACCCATGTCCTCTGTATACAAATATGCCATATCTCTTGTCTAATGACTCTGTTCCTCTGAGAGAGAGAGAGGGTGTAAGTGGGAGCCTGAGTATCATATAGAAGAGGTGGGAGTCTATCAATGTCCAGCCCATGTCTGTCAAACCAAGCTCTAGTCTGTGCATACCATGATGTGGTATCCCCCGCTTGAGCCATCTCCTGAGATGCCATATATGCTCTGTATGCAATGCGATCTCTGTCCATATCCTGAAATCTGTGTAGGAAGCAAACTGTCTGAAATAATGCCTCGACTACCATGGGCGGTGTGGCAAGCTCTGCTTGCACAATGTCATGTGGGACTGAGGCCTTGCTGCGAATCAATCTAGATATCATGATCACCTGAGATCTCTCCATCAATGTCCATACATAATCGGCAAGGCCTGGCCCCCATATAGCTGCTCCATACATCAGTCTGGAGTGATTAGAGTATCAAAGAGCCACCCCTTGGTGCGGGGCTCCTGGAAATGTGCCTGATGACACTGTCGCTCCATAAGAGCCAATGCTGAGTATCCTCTAGTGAGGCAGTCACGAGCTGCATGTGTCATCGAGAAAGTCCCTGAAGCTGCTGTAAAGGTGACTGCCAAATATACATATGATCTAGTGACCTCAATACTCCCTCCTGCTGCCATGAAAATACTCTGTCTGCGTATCTGAGCTGATGTATGGAATATAAGAACCTTGGTTTTACCAAGGTTCACTGTCATGCCTCTCTGTATGCAAAAATCATCCAATGCTAATAAATGATGTTGTAATCCCTGAGCTGAATCTGAGACCAACACAATGTCATCTGCATATAGTAAGATATGAACTGTGGCTTCACTAAGATCTATACCTTCACCGGCTCGCTGTTGAATAAACTCTGCTATCTCATCAATGTATAGCCCAAATAGAGTCAGTGAGAGTGGGCATCCTTGTTTCACACCAATGGTGCTCACAAGGGGATCTGATATACCTCCCGGACATCTGACTCTGCCAGTAACTCGCTCATATAGTGCATAAATACCCCACATCATGTCATCATCCACCCCCAGATCAAGTAGGCATCTGAAAAGCCTCTCTCTCGGAACTAGAGAGAGAGAGAGAGAGAGAGCATTTATAAACGTTTTTGAGAGGGAGAGCGAGAGAGAGAGAGAGCGACCGTTTTGCATAGAGGGTGAGAGAGGGAGAGGAAGAAGGCTTCTCATCACCGCCGCCATCGCTGCCGTCGTTTGCGAAGGAGAGGAGCCGCTGCCGTAGTTCGCGAAGAGGAGCTGCCAAACCCTTCTTCAAATCTTTACAGTGAGTCCCTTCTCTGTCTCTTTTACTTGTTTAGGGTTTAATTTGTGTATATTGAGAGAGAGAAGCAGGAAATGAGAGAGAAAGAGAGGGAGCGGGAGAGGGAAGGGGAGGAAATGAGAGAGGGAGAGGGAGGGAGAGAGAGAGAGAGAGAGGGGGAGGAAATGAGAGAGGGAGAGGGAGAGGGAGAGGAAGAGAAAGAGAGGGAGAGGGAGAGGGAGAGGGAGGGAGAGAAAGAGAAAGAGAGGGAGGGGAGGGGGAGGAAATGAGAGAGAGAGAGAGAGGGAGGGGAGGGGGAGGAAATGAGAGAGAGAGAGAGAGGGAGGGAGAGTGCATTCTCTCTCTCTTTTACTTTTTTTAATATAATTTGTGTATATTGAGAGAGGGAGAGGAAATGAGAGAGAAAGAGAGGGAGGAAATGGAAGAGGGAGGGGGATGAAATGAGAGAACAAGAGGGAGGGAGAGTGCATTCTCTCTCTCTTTTATTTTTTTTGTATAATTTGTGTATATTGAGAGAGGAAGAGGAAATGAGAGAGAAGGAGAGAGAGAGGACGAGGGAGAGGGAGAGGGAGAGGGAGAGGGAGGAAATGAGAGAGGGAGGGGGAGGGAGAGAAAGAGAAAGAGAGGGAAAGAGAGGGAGAGGGAGGAAATGGGAGAGGGAGGCGGAGGAAATGAGAGAGGGAGAAAGACAGAGAGGGAGAGGGGGAGGAAATGGGAAAGGAAGAGGGAGGGAGAGGGAGAGGGAGGTAGAGAGAAAGAGAGGGGGAGGGAGACATTAAACATAATAGGGAAATAAGAGAGGGAGAGGGAGAGGGAGAGGGGGGGAGACAAAAACATAATAGGGAAATGAGAGAGGGAGAGGGAGGGAGAAGAAATGAGAGAAGGAGAGGAAGAGAGCAAAAGGAAATGAGAGAGGGAGAGGAGAGGAAAAAATGAGAGAATGAGAGAAGAGAGAAAAAGAGAGAAACGATGTTAAACATAATAGGAAAAGAGAGAAAGAGAGGGTGTGGGTAAGGGTGAGGGTGAGGGAGGGAGAGGAAATGAGAGAGGGAGAGGAAGAGAGAAAAGGAAATGAGAGGGAGAGGAGAGAGAAAAAGAAATGAGAGAGAGAGAGGAGAGAGAAAAATCATTAAACCTAATAGGGAAAGAGAGAAAGAGAGGGTCAGGGTGAGGGAGGGAGAGGAAATGAGAGAGGGAGAGAAAGAGAGAAAAGGAAATGAGAGAGGGAGAGGAGAGAGAAAAAAATGAGAGAGGGAGCGGAGAGAGAAAAAGAGAAAAAAATCATTAAACCTAATAGAGAAAGAGAGGGTGAGGGTGAGAGAGGAAGAGGAAATGAAAGAGGGAGAGAAAGAGAGAAAGAAAAATGAGAGAGGGAGAGGAGAGAGAAAAAGAGAGAAAAATCATTAAACCTAATAGGGAAAGAGAGAAAGAGAGGGTTAGGGTGAGCGAGGGAGAGGAAATGAGAGAGGGAGAGAAAGAGAGAAAAGGAAATGAGAGAGGGAGAGGAGAGAGAAAAAGAGAAAAAAATCATTAAACCTAATAGAGAAAGAGAGAAAGAGAGGGTGAGGGTGAGAGAGGGAGAGGAGAGAGAAAAAGAAATGAGAGAGGGAGAGGAGAGATAAAAAGAGAGAAAAATCATTAAACCTAATAGGGAAAGAGAGAAAGAGAGGGTTAGAGTGAGGGAGGGAGAGGAAATGAGAGAGGGAGAGAAAGAGAGAAAAGGAAATGAGAGAGGGACAAGAGAGAGAAAAAAAATGAGAGAGGGAGAGGATAGAGAAAAGGAGAATAAAACATTAAACCTAATAGAGAAAGAGAGAAAGAGAGGGTGAGGGTGAGAGAGGGAGAGGAAATGAGAGAGGGAGAGAAAGAGAGAAAGGGAAATGAGAGAGGGAGAGGAGAGAGTAAAATAAATGAGAGAGGGAGAGGAGAGAGAAAAAGAGAGAAAAATCATTAAACCTAATAGGGAAAGAGAGAAAGAGAGGGTTAGGTTGAGGGAGGGAGAGGAAACAAGAGAGGGAGAGAAAGAGACAAAAGTAAATAGGACCTTACAATAAGCTCATCCTAGGCTCATAGGGGTTAGGCCGATCCTCAACAAACCTAAGGGATATATGGCTAGAGAGCCCTAGCACACTTGTGCCTCCTAGCATAATGTTCTTCTTGCCCCAAAGAAACCTCTCATACATAGGGCTGGTCCTAGCCTCCACCACGCAAATATACAACGAAGGCAATCAGCCTGTCAGTATTGAAAATATTCATTTTTCATAACGTAAATCAAAAAATAACTTTGGATATTCCATAAAAATCAATCTGTTCTTAAAAAGACAAATACAAAAAACTAAAACAGCATCATTCATATGCTTCGCAAAACTAAAACAGCATCACCACAAGATCTCTTAGGAAACTCATCTTCAACTATCAATTTTAATTAATAAATACAATATAAAATCACTTGCAAGGAAGAATACTCTTTTATCATTAACCCTCTTTCTTCCTTCGAATAGTCTTAGGAATAAATTTCTGCTCTAACAAGCATATATTTGAGCATAATAACTATTTTAAGGTTTATTCCATGAGTAGTAGCAGTATATATGCAACCATCTAGCTAGAGATCATGCTTTGGTGTCTGTGGAG
This sequence comes from Lygodium microphyllum, assembly GCF_053477565.2. Taxonomy (NCBI): domain Eukaryota; kingdom Viridiplantae; phylum Streptophyta; class Polypodiopsida; order Schizaeales; family Lygodiaceae; genus Lygodium; species Lygodium microphyllum. Next base: position 120,177,121 of record NC_141139.1, read on the forward strand.
ATCCCAATCTCATGCCCTCATAGAGATTGTAGTATAGTCGTGGTCGTAGTCGTAGTCGTAGTCATGGTCGTGGTAGTAGTCGTAGTCGTAGTTGTGGTAGTGGTGGTGGAAGTCATGGTGGTGGTGGTGGTGGCGGTGATGGTGGTGGTAGTCATGGTGGTGGTGGTGGTGGTGGTGGTGGTGGTAGTGGTAGTGGTAGTGGTAGGCCTGGTCGTAGACGTAGTCATGGTCGTGGTCGTAGTCGTGGTGGTGGTGGTGGTGGTGGTAGTCGTAGCCATGGCCGTGGTCGTGGTCGTAGTCATCATGGTCGTGGTTGTGGTCGTAGTCGTAGTCGTAATCGTGGTCGTAGTTGTCATCATGGTCATGGTGGTCGTAGTCGTGGTCGTGGTCATAGTCATGGTCGTGGTCATGGTCATGGTCGTGGTTGTGGTCGTAGTCATGGTCGTGGTCGTGGTCGTGGTCGTAGTCGTAACGTAGAAAAAGAGAGAGAGATAAAAGGAGAGGATAAGAATTTAAGAAAAAAAAGAATGATAACAAAAACAAATTGTTTGTCGTAACGTAGACAAAATGGAAAATGATGAAGGTCATGTTGTTCAAGATCGCGAGGCGTATCTTAATCAGCGTGTCCCATATCCTTGGTCTCAATGCAAGCTAGCAATTAGAAGGAAACATCGATTGTCTATAGAACACATACGACGATTTGGCGAGTTTCAATCTTAGATCATTAATCAGGCAATTGCAAATTTTTAGCAAACGGTAAGAAAAGTTAATATCAATCATGCATTGTACTCGCAAGCTAATTGAATACCATATCCAATAAGATTGGGTCTGGCTGGCGAATTTTCTATCCAGGGAGGTGATGTCTCGTCCTAAGGAGGAGTGCACCCTTTGTGGCCAATTAGAAGAGTTCGTGGGCATGCAATGGATGGAGTGCATGAGCCAATCCACCACTTGCAAGGCCAATCTATACCGTCAATGCTAGAGGAGACATGTAGCCTTCCAAACCTACTTACAATCTTAGAGCCTGAGATGGAGGCAATGATCGATGCATTGATTCCCATGGATGTTGAGACTTCTGATCCTCTTAGAGAGGAAGCATCCATACCATTATATGATGGGTGTTGATTATCTCAGCTGAAGACACTGCTTACACTCTTAAGTGTGCAAGCAAAATACCGGTGAAGCGATGTAAGTGTAACCGAGTTATTTAGGTACCTTGTACATATGCTTCGTTGATTTTTTTTTCAGCACTATTATTAAAAATATTTGTGCTTTTTTACGTGTTTATGATTTTTTTAAAGTTATTGAAATATCATATATTACCACCTGCAAATACCATGCCTGAGTCTCGTGATAATGCATGACATGTTTTACGAAAGCTTGGCATGGACTACAACAACATCCATGCATGTATCAACGATTGCATATTGTTTCGAGAAGAATACGAGACTATGGAGACATGTCCAAAGTGTGGTGCTCACAGGTATCGACAAGACTTGCAAGGGAAAACCATCCCCCAAAAAGTTCTCAGACACTTTCCGCTTATCCCCTGCATAAACCACAAGTTTCATACGTCCGGCATGGCGAGCTTAACAACGTGGCATGCGCAAAATAGGTCCACGAATGGAGTCCAACGAATATCAGTGGATTCACGCGCATGGAGCCACATTAACTCTACCTTCCGAGGCTTTGCCCGAGAGCCAAGGAATCTTTGGCTCGGTCTTGCAATGGATAGCATGAACCCATTCGGTCTGCGCTCAACTTCCTACAATGTGTGGCCTATAGTCCTTGTCAACTACAATATCCCTCCATGGTTTTCTATGAAGAAAGGACATCTCATCCTTAGCTTACTTGTCTCCGGTTGCTACAAAGTCAACAATATGGACGTGTATCTTCGTCCATTAGTTTATGAGCTTAAGATTTTGTGGGAGGAGGGGGTCACCGTGCAAGATATGAGAAAGCGCGATGGTCAGCCGTCTGCCAATATTCGAGCCATTCTCATGTAGACGATGCATGACTTTTCAAGATTCAGAGAGTACTCAAGTGAATAGGCCTCTATTCTCATTGGTAATATCTATATTTTATCTCGTTCAAGCTTGTATTGACTGGGTTGTGCAAGAATGAAACTCAAAGGAATTGACGGGGGTATTGGAACATGTCTAGTTACCTCAGGTTATCATGCATGTCCATTGTGTAGGCCACAGTTAGACTCCCAAAGGTCACGAACCATAAAGAAGATGGTATATAAAGGACATGCCACTTTCTTGCCAAAGGATCATGAACTCAGGGAAGGTTTTTTTGGATGACCTCCAACACGTATGAACGCCGCAAGCTGGTACGAGTTGAAAATGGTCCACGTGGAGTCACATCCAAATGAAATGCGACGGGTCTCAGTTTTCTACGAGTTGCCATATTGGACCCACTTACAGGTCAACCACTTGTTGGATCTCATGCGTATTTTCAAGAATGTGGGCAGCTTGCTATGGAACAACATCACAAGAAAGAGAGACACTATAGGGACACGAATGGATTTGAAGGAGGCAGGTAAGATGGAGGCGCTTTGGCCGCAGTCGAGTGTTGATGGTCAAGTGCAGCTCCCTCGCGCTCCTTGGGTTTTGTCCACTAAAGAAGAGAGCATTGTGAAGCAAGTAGTTAAGTCTATCCGCACTCTGACGGGTATGATGCATTCTCTCAGGTCTGCATTTTCTAAAGACGACCAATTAACAGGGCTAAAATCCCATGACTGGCATAAGATATGTCAGGTTTGTACTACGAATGGATTGCAATTGGCGTGCGCATTTGGCTATTTGGAGTGTAGCCATTATTCATAATGCTTTCTCATTTGTGGCAGTTTGTACTACCGATAGCGATCGCATGTTGTCTTACTCCAGAAATATGCGGGGCCATTTACCGGTTGACAACTTTGGTGCAATGGATCTCACAGAAGGAGATTAAGACGTCCTCTATTGAATCCGTGAGGCGGAGAGCATTGGAGATGGTCTGTCTCTTTGAAAAATACATTCCCACCAGCATGCTTACGATACAAATCCACCTTCTTGTGCATCTTGTAGATGAAGTGGAGATTGTTGGACCTGTCCATATGCGATGGCTGTTCTTCTTAGAGCGCTTCGTGAAAACCCTAAAAGGCTTTGTGTAACAACGAGCTCGGCCAGAAGGTAGCATGGCTGAAGGTTGGTTGGTGTCTGAGGCGCTAGTGCATATTTCACAATGGCTACCAACGATGGATCTAGACAACAAAATGCTATGGTCGCTGAAGGACGATGATAGACTGACTGGAGATGTGGTGGTTGGAAATGGGATAGAAAAAAGAATGGATGCTACAATGGAGGAGAAGGTGAATCACTTTTGTATGTTGCACCATGTCTCTATGGAGACGTGGCTCACCAAGTATTAGATCACTAGGCAAGATCGAGAGGAAGCACGATCTCAATTCCGACATAGTACGCATCATAGACCGATTCGATATCCCGAGGGCATATAGGAGATGCCACGGTTCATGTCAATGCGATGGTTGCATGGAGCTTTGAGCGTAGCGTCTCACAAAGGGACAGAGGTCTCAATGGAGGTGTTGGAACTCTCCAGGGGATGTAGTCCAAAGGTGATGAGGTGTTTAGGATTTATCGTATCTATATTTTATATGCGACATCTAATTTGAGTGTTTCAATGTACAGTACAAAATATACAGTGCAGCATGGTCGCGAGGACCACATTTTTGCGTGGAGCGTATTGACAAGATGCGCTCCACAATGGACTATGGTATCATGGCAAGGTTTGAGCAAGAGAGCCGGCGACCAGCAATGGATCCAAACACGGTTATATATGAGATGGAGTATTTTGGAAACTTGCAAAGTATTGTTATGGTGGATTACCGTATCTTCTCCATGATACTATTTGATGTGCAGTGGTTCAAAGTGGTACTTGGAGGAGCTGGAGCAATAGTTCAATGAGGTCCATTTGGATTTCTCAAAATAGATTCCGAAAAAAAATGGACGGATTTGCATGACATCTTTGTGTTGCCGACCCATTGTGAACAGGTACATGGACTCATTTGTTTGTTAATTGTATTACGACATGGTACATGTCACAATAGTTTAAAATCTCTTGTACGTGTTTGTGAATAGGTAATCTTCTATCCAAACCCCCAACAACCTCGATGGTGGTATGTTATACCTTCAACTCCCTGAAGTGTGAGAGTATATGATAAAAACAATGTTCCGAGCATAGATGAAGACAATATCCAAATAGAGGGGTCGATATTGCAAGGGGTGGAGGCCAACGAAATCTTGGAGTCAGCATCAACTAACAATGATGGAAATACAGGAGTCCAAGAATTCTTTGAGAACGAGGTGGACTCATCCTTTTGTGGTGACATGTTTATCGACCTTCTAGTGTATGCGGAGTTGTGTCAAGAGATTGATATGGGACCATAGGATACTTCATACTTACTGGCATCCACTTAATCAGTTCGTTGACCAATCGCTTATAAGGGTATATAAGATATGCATTTTAAGTGAGATCTTTTTTTAAGGATTTATATTACTGTGCTTTGTATGATTTAAATTGATTATTCTAACATCATTTTTTATCTGTACAGGTGATAGTTTCAGGATGAGTTGAGGGATGAGCGATGAGGAGTTACAGGATATCTTTACGTGCATGTCTCCAGACCAGATCACGAGATTCAGAGACATGGTAGACCAGGAGCTGTCTCGGTCTTCATCAGGCCGCTCTGCTAGATCTACTTTAGTGCGATCGGATGCTTCAGTGGTTTCAACCAGACGAGGTCGATGCTCCAGAATTGGACCAGAGGGAGGGAGTGCTTTAGGGTTAAGGGGATGCTACAAAGATATAGAGGCACTGAGCCCGCGGTCCACACGGAATACATGTATGACTCCTCGCTCTCGTGGCGGTTCCAAGGAGCCTGGCTCAAGCTTAGGTGGATGTTATGGAGGCACGAACACGGTGTGTCCGTCTCGTCATTTAGCTGGAGTTGCGTCACCTCCAGGATTTGTCACACCTATGGGGACGTCTACTCCAGTTACTCTGACTTTTTCTTAGCCGTCTGTAGGTGGCATCCCTATGGATGCCACTCCCACAGATATTACCCCGGTCCGTACACCGGATGCACAGGGGTCTCTTGGATATGCCCAGGAGCGTGGACGCAGATGGGAGAGGACCCCTCTTAGGCATATCCCAGGGGGATATGCATATCTAGTCAATGATAGATCAGGAGCCATCATCATGAATGATGAGGGGAGGAGGGTGATGGCTCGCATGAGAGAGTTGTGCCAACAAGTTTTTGAGCACAACGTCTTAGATCATTAGAAGAACATACCGGAGGGGAGCAAGGACTACATAGTAGCATCCTTGCATGAGGAGTTTTCGGTTCCAGCCTCAGTAGATAGATTTTCTACAGGCTGGATGATGGATTGCATGCGTGCATATATATCACACAGACGATCCGACACACGCAAGGCACTCAAGAGTGGGGCTGCAAAGCCCGAGTGGCTAGACGCAGACGGCTAGCACCGCGATTGAGGGAGGAGGCTACAGATTCTCCAAGATGTTGGAGTCAGTAGTAGCGC